>NC_133331.1:193485716-194085716 GCF_042186555.1 Aquarana catesbeiana
TGAAGAGGCCTATGGGTGCTACTTAGCCAGCAGGCTGCTTCAAATTTAGTGGGGCCAACGCCTCATTTGCAAAAAACTTTTGGCAGAAATGATCCACAAGGGGCTGAACGGCGAGCTAACTGCCAATACACAAATACATGAGGCAGCCCCCCTCCTCCTCCTCCTTCTCCTCCTGCCACAACTCAAACACCAGAGCCACAGCCTCCGAAGAAGGCTGCAGGGAAGGCTGCAGGGAAGGGTACAGGGCAGCGTGGAGGGAAGGCTGCAGGGAAGAGAAGAAAGTGATGACCTGGGTTCAGTCTGGTCTGACAGAAGACACAGGCTTTTGTAGTACCACAGTCTGGGGACATCTATATCATCTGCTGCTGCTGTTGATCTCTGAGATTCCTGGACCAGATTGTGCTCCCTCTTATATGGACTCCTCAAGATCCCAATTTTCTTGTCCACAGACTTTTTCCAGCGTTTATTTCCTCTTTATTTTCTTTTGACCATAAATAAATGGATATTAACATCATTGATTTAGACACAATGTCAAATTAACAAGGGACAACAATCTCCTTGAGGTTGCAAAAACACACAAAAAAAAAAAATGTTCTAGTGGTAACTTAAAAAAATAAAAAATAAAAAAATTATACATAACCAAAAAAGGTTCTTTGTGTTAACTTTATATACAAAAGAAAAAATCACAATAAACAAAAAAATGGTTCTTTGTGGTAACTTAAAACAAACAAAATTAAAAACAAACAAAAATGAAAGAAAAATGTATTTGTGTTCAATTTAAGAACTACAAAACTAAAAAAAAAAAAAAAAAAAAAAAATGATTTTTTGTGGTAACTTTACTAACCCAAAAAAAAAAAAAAAAGGTAGATAAAGATAAAATAATTTCGACAACAATCATAAAATAAAAATCTGGATAAAATCTAAAATAAAAGATGACTCCCCCAAAAAAAACAAGTGTAAAAATTATTATTAGTATGGAGATATTGTTTTTAAAAATAATACTATATCATTCATGAGATCAAAGAGAAAAATAATCCAGAAATCAGTTTGGGAGAACTCTGTGTGAATAGGAACAGCAAAACATCTTCGTTCTTATAGCATTATTAAACAAGACATTAATGCGCTGCATTCAACGATCACAGAATTTGCAGCGTGAGGAATGTGCTGCCTACAATACGAACACTAGTTTTACTAGACCGAGTGCTTCCAATTATTTTTTGCTTATGAGCATGCGTCGTTTTTTTGTCCGTCGGACTAGCATACAGACGAGCGGATTTATGGGTCCAGCATAGTTACGACGTAAAGATTTGAAGCATGTTTCAAATCTAAAGTCCGTCAGATTTGCGGCTGGAAAAGTCCGCAGAAAGTCTGGGGAAGCCCACACACGATCGGATTGTCAGCCGGCTTTGGTCCGTCGGACTTTTGTAGACGAAAAGTCCGACCGTGTGTACGCGGCATAAGAGTTAATATGGGAAAAAGGTGTCTCCGCTGATGCTTTATTATCACCAATCCTAAAAACCCCAAATTTTTAAATCCAATTGTCATTGGGACAGAAATGAGGTGAAATCTTCTGAACAGAGGCACAGACAGCAAAATCAATGTTACAGGGTGATGATAACCCGTCCCTATGTTATCCAAAAAGCTTAAAAATAGATTTTTTGGCTGGAGCTAAATTTAAAAAATGTACCTGTTCCAAATTACAAACAGATTCAACTTAAGAACAAACCTACAGTCCCTGTCTTGTTTGGACCACCTGTATACTGCTGTTCTGGGTGCCCCACGCCTTTTCTTTTTTTAATTTAGGTGTGGGGTTCCCCTTAATATCCATACAAGACCCAAAGGGCCTAGTAATGGGTTGGGGGGTCACCCATGCCAGTTTTATCAATAATTTTCATCCATATTGCCGGGACCCAACATTACATTACAGCCGCAAGCAGTTTTAAATTACTTTTACTCCTTTAGAAATGTCATTTTGTGCAGGGACCGTTCTAAACATGGGACACACGCACCACTTTACAGGCATACTATAGACACCCCCCAGGTACGATATAAGGAATATTTCACTTTTATTTTTTCACTTAAAGCATCATTAAAATCACTGCTCCTGAAAAAACAGCCATTTTTAAAACTTTCTTTTGCATTGATACATGTCCCCTGGGGCAGGACCCGGGTCCCCAAACCCTTTTTAGGACAATAACTTGCATATTAACCTTTAAAATTCACACTTTTGATTTCTCACATTCAAGTCCCAAAGCCTTTAACGGTGTTCGAATGTTCGCGCAAACTTTCGGTTCGTTCGCATGTACTGGATGCAAACCGAACCGGGGGATGTTCAGCTCATGTCTAATTACCAACAAGTCGATTGACTGCATCTTCTGAATTCATGGCCTTCGCCTATTGACAGAAAGCATGAATCAGACTGAGACAGAAGTACAGTTAAATCTCACTTGTTTAACAATAATAAAAAAAGGTAAACAGAGTAAACGTAGTCAAAACATAGCCAGTACAGGAACTGGAAAGGATAGTCAGCCAAGTCAAAACGTCAGGAAGCCAGAGATGAGCGTAGTATAACAGTAAGCAGGATCTGGAGGCAGAAGTAATGTCAGCCAAGCAAGTCTTTAACAGAAACACAGGAGAGCGCAGAGATGTGACCAATGCGAGGGGAAAGATCATCTGGGCTGGACAGCTTAAGTAGGCAGGACTGACGAGCAGGATATCATCAACAGGTGAGTCACTGTGGAGAGATAGGAGCTGGTAATTAGCAGACAGCTGAGCGGCCAGCTCAGAGAAGAAAGGGCTGAGCCCAGCCCTGACAGAGACACTCGGGAACAAGGTGTTTCCGAGTGTCTTCGAGTGTCTCCAAGCGTCATCGGCGACCCTCGCACCTCTGGCCACATGCGGTACTGCACAGCCCAGAGGCTTGAATCCTGCTCGTCTTGCCAGACAACGCTCGCAAATTGAGTCAGTTTTAAAACAGCTCGTAATGCAATAGGCTCGTAAACCGCGTTACTCGCAATCAGAGATTTTACTGTAATATGGAATCTGCAAGTCCAATTTTTATCGTATTTTACTGAATCAAATAACTTAACCCTATTACAATTGACCGCCATGGATAAACTATTGATCTCCAGTTTGTGAGCTGTTGTAGAAGGGACTATAGATAATTATAATTCAATATGTATTCTATTTTTGTTTCTTAATAAAAACATAACTGGATTAAAATGGAACTAAACTCTCCTTATCACCATTAACATATTTAATCCTTACCATACTAGTATAAGTAAATAGATACTAGGGCATAACATATTGATTTGTTTTAACCCTTTTTACCCACATGTTTTTATTTGCTTCCTGGTTTCCATGATGATGTCATACATCCCAGGAGTCTTCATGGGCATTTATTTTTTCTTTCATCTGGAGGAGGGGCTTTCTTAGCTAAGGACACCCTCCTGTCTGAATGCTGGAGCTACAAGGGTAGATGGATTCCAGGAAGTAAATGCTACATGGAACATCTGCCCTTACTCAAGATGGCTGAGGCTAGAAATGCTAGAAGGGTGTTTTTCAAAGTGATTTTTCAACAAAATAAAGCATGGAGATGTTAATGAATGGGTAAGTTTGGTTTGAATATTAAAAATAAATTAAAATGTGTTTTCAGTAACTACACAGTGGCTACATCTCTGCATTTCTCAGGTTGTTTGCAATTAGTCTCAAACAGGATCAAATAGCATACTGGGGGTCATTTACTATAACTCCAGGAAGTACTGGGCACTATGGCAAATAATAGAGCCCATTTTAGCCAAATGAAAACAAAACGGCGAATTTGCGCATGAAAATCAGCGATATAAGCGGAGAACAAACGTTTGTAAATTCTAAATTGTCGCGAATTAGCGCTTCCGCGTATATACAAATGCCAATTCTTATCAAGTTGTTATATAGCACTGTACTGTAGCCATGATCCATGTATGTAAAAGAAACATTTTTTATCAGAGATGTGCTCTAGTTCCCGTGCATCTATTGATTTATATTGCAAGTAGTATTCCTAGTTTTTTTTTCCTTCTTTTGCTAAGAAATGCAGTTCTGAATGATTATTACATAATAATGTCTGCTATTCTGTAAAGTTACATGTATTAATCATTTAGGTTACCTATTTGTTGTATGTTGTTTTTTTCATGTTTTTGATTTATTATTTATTAATTTAGTTGACTATAAAGTGGTAATTATTTATATTCATTCTTTAATCATACTACACTATTGTGCAGGTCTCATACTTAGCACAATGGCTTAGTAGTCTGCTCAGATGTCTCCACAGCACTCATGGTACAAGTTCAAATACCAACCTACCATCCCCCAGCTGTGTTTATTTTTTCAGTGCACAAGTGAATTAAAATAAACAAACAAAGAAATGTAAACTGCCCTTTAGCTAGTGTGTGGTGTTTGGAATGTCACATCATAATATAATTGAATACTTACATACCATTGCATGCATTTAAAGAGTTAATACAATAAAAACTTTCACATTAAACTGCATTGGCTACTTGGCAATCACCTATTTTCAGTAAATATATATACATGTATATTTGTGTTGCTTTGGCTAATTAGCTAACTGGCATTCTCCTCCTTCTCCCACCAATGCAATCTTTTAGCATTTTTCTGTGGGATTTGAACCCATGAGCCTTTCAATACCTGAATGTTTGAAGGTAGAGGTGCTAACTGCTAGCCTATTGGGCTGAGCACAATTGTACATACAAAATACTTTTACTAGTGTTTGATGTGTTATATACTATACAATAAAGTTCATCAAATGTAAACTGCTTGTTAGCTAGTGTGTGGTGTTTGGAGATTCACATCATAATATTAGTGAATACTTACATACCATTGCAAGCATTTGAAGAGTTAATACAATAATATCAACCACATTAAAGTGTATTGGCTACTTGGCCTTCACTGTATGCTGCTTTGGCTAATTGGCTAACAGTAATTCTCCTTTTCTCCACCAATTGCAATCTTTTAGGATTCTTCTGTGGGATTTTAACCCATGAGTCTTTCAATACCTGAATGTTTGAAGGTAGAGGTGCTAACTGCTAGCCTATTGGGCTGAGCACAATCATATATACAAAATACTTTTACTAGTGTTTGATGGTTTATATACCATACAATAAAGTTTATCAAATGTAAACTGCTTGTTAGCTAGTGTATGGTGTTTTGGAGATTCACACCATAATATTAGTGAAGACTTATTTATTTTTATTTAAGGTACTTCTATAGTGCCGTCAATTTATGCAGTGCTTTACATATACATTATACACTAATATGGGCCCCTACCCTCAAGGAGCTTACAATCTAAGGTCCCTAACTCACATTCATATACTAGGGCCAATTTAGACAGAAGCCAATTAACCTACCAGCATGTCTTTGGAGTGTGGGAGGAAACCGGAGTACCCGAAGGAAACCCACGCAGGCACAGGGAGAACATGCAAACTCCAGGCAGGTAGTCTTGTGGTGTGGTTGGGAATACGAACCAGCGACCCTTTTTACTGCTAGGTAGGAATGAGCAGACCCCCCCCCCCCCTGTTCGGTTCGCACCAGAACATGTGAACAAGAAAAAAGTTTGTTCGAGCATACGAACACCGTTAAAGTCTATGGGGGTCATTTACTATAGCGCCAGGAAGTACTGGGCACTATGGCAAATAATAGCTCCCATTTTAGCCAAATAAAATTTCAACAGGCGAATGTGCGAATGAAAAACTAGCGCTATTAGTGAGAAACACATGTTAGTAAATTCTAAGCTGGCGCTAATTAGCGCTTCTGCGTATATGCAAATGCCAATTCCTACCAAGTTGTTATATAGTACTGCACTGTAATCATGATCCATGTATGTGAAAGAAACATTTTTATGTGAGATGTGCTCTACCTCGTGTGCATCTATTGATGTATGTTGCAATTAGTATTCCTAGTTTTTTCCTTCTTTTGCTAACTAATGCAGTTATGAATGATTATTACATAGTAATGTCTGCTATTCTGTAAAGTTACATGTATTAAACATTTAGGTTATCTATTTGTTGTATGTTGTTTTTTAATTTTTTAATTTAGGTGACTATAAAGCGGTAATTATTTATATTCATTCTTTAATCATACTACACTATTGTGCAGGTCTCATACTTAGCACAATGGCTTAGTAGTCTGCTCAGATGTCTCCACAGCACTCATGGTACAAGTTCAAATACCAACCTACCATCCCCCAGCTGTGTTTTTTTTTTCAGTGCACAAGCGAATTAAAATGAACAAACAAAAAAATGTAATCTGCCCATTAGTTAGTGTGTGGTGTTTGGAATTTCACACCATAATAGTATTGAATACTTACATATCATTGCATGCATTTGAAGAGTTAATATAATAGAATCAGCCATATTTAAAGTGCATTGGCTAATTGGCATTCACCTATTTTCAGCATATGCTGCTTTGGCTAATTGGCTAATAGTCATTTGCTTTTTTTTCACCAATTCAATCTTTTAGTATTTCTCTGTGGGATTTGAACCCATGAGTTCTTCAAGGTAGAAGTGTTGACCGCTAGCCTATTGGGTGTAGCACAGTCATACATAGAAAATACATTCACTAGTGTTTGATGTTTCTTCTCCCCGAGCTGTCTCTCCTGCTGCCACCATCTTCTCCCGCTGATGTGTTCTTCAGCGCAGCCGGTTACCCACTAATAAAAAAAAAGCCGCTCTTCTTGTGGCGGTCTTCTGTGGCCATCCGATAAGGTCACCCGGAGAGTCCGCTCCATGGCTGTGTAAGAGACACTACACAGCGGGTGACAACACAGCGGAGGAAGACCACCATGGAAGAAGAGCAGCTTTTTTTTATTAGTGGGTAACCAGCGGTGCGGAAGAACACAGCAGATAGTGACGGCAGGAGAGATGGCTCTGGGAGAATACAGCTCGGGGAGAAGATGGAGGAGGGAGAGACAGCGTCTGGAGAAGATGGCTCAGGGAAGAAGACAGCTCGGAGCTATTCTACAATAAAGGACTTGTCAAAAACCGGCTATTAATTTTTTTACATTTCACAGTTTTTTTTGGTGAATGGGTAGGGGTAAAATGTACCCCATACCTATTCACATAGGGGGCAGAATCTGGGAGCCCCCTTGTTAAAGGGGGCTTCCAGATTCTGATAAACCCCCTGCCTGCAGACCGACAACCACCGACCAGTGTTGTCGGGAAGAGGCCCTTGTCCCCATCAACATGGGGAAAAGGTGCTTTGGGGCATGTGGCCTGGTAAGGTTCAGAAGGGGAGAGTGCTCACTCGTCCCCCCTATCCTGACCTCCAGGCTGCATGCTCAGGTAAGGGTCTGGTATGGATTTTGGGGGCCCCACATCAAATTTATTTTACATTTTGGTGTGGGGTTCCCCTTAAAGTCCATACCAAAGGGCCTGGTATGTACTGGGGGGACCCTACGACATTTTTTTCCTTGAATTTTGGAATTCCATACCATATTATTGAATAAGTACATACCATTGCATGCATTTGAAGAGTTAAAATATGGAATAAAGCAAGCTGATGTGCTTTGCCTAATTATGCTTCTGAGTACAATGCACACTTCTAGGAGGTGATGCTGTCAGTGGGATTTGAATTCATGGTTTGAACTTTTTGGGGGCAGCAGGGTATACCGCTATGCTACAGAGCTGAGCACTTACCTACAGAGAAAATACATTTACTAATGTTTGATTCAATACAATAATGTTTTGCATTTCAGGCATTAATATTATAGTAACAACCATGCTCGTGCCAATGTGGCATTGGCTAATAGGCATTTGCCTCTTTTCAGCATATACTGCTGAGTACAATGCAAGCTTTCAGTAGGTGATACCATCTATGTGATTTTCAGCCATTTGAGCACAATTATATTGAGAACGTATGTTTACTAGTGTTTGATGGTGGGACTACTTTATATTCTAGGTATAAAATAGTACTCAGCACAGTGACTTAGGCACCTTTCACACTTGTGCGACCTGAAAGTTGCGAGATTTTAATGCGACTTTAAGCAATGCCTGTGTAATCTTGAGGTCTATGGACACAGGAGTCGCAGAGAAAGACACGCAACTTTCCCATGATTTTGCATCAGCAATTTTGCCGCAATTCCAGGGAATGCCTGTGTAAACTTGAGGTCTATGGACCTCAACTCGCATCAAAGTCAGACCAAAGTAGTACAGGGACTACGTTGAAGTCAGTGTTACTTGAAGTCGCACAGATATGAATGGTACACATTAAAAATCATGGGGTATGACTTGTCATACGACTGATGTCCAAAGTTGCACAAGTGTGACTCAGCCCGACTTTGTCAGCGATTTCAGAGACATCAGTGCACTTTCCTGCACAGATGTGTAGTGAAATCACATAGGTCCCAACTGTTCTCCTTTAAGAAGGTGTCCTATGCCTACCTACTTTTGCTAATAGGTGTCCCTTATACCCATCTCAAAAAGTTGGGAGGTAAGAAATCGCCCCCTGAAGTCGCCCAAAGTAGTGCAGGAACTACTTTTGGGAATCGTTGTGGCGTCGCACCAATTCGGACAGTTCCATTGCCATCAATAGGCGCCGATTTGGCCTACAATTTGACATGTCAGTTCAGACCTATGTGAACATGGGTGAAGTTGCATAGATATTAGAGCTGCACGGTTCTGGCCAAAATGAGAATCACAATTTTTTTGCTTAGAATAAAAAGATCACGATTCTCGCAACGTAAAATCTTTCACATTAGCCCACAAAAAATTGGGCTAACTTTTCTTTTTTTTTAATTCATTAAAGTACTTTTTTATAAAAAAAATTGCATTTGAAAGGCGCAAATACAGTGTGACATAAAATATTGTAACAACCACCATTTTATTCACTAGGGTCTCTACTAAAAAAAATATATATAATGTTGGGGGGTTTTAAGTAATTTTCTAGCAAAAAAAAAATGATTTTAACCTGAAACCAACAAATGTCAGAAAAATGTTTAGTGTTTAAGTAGTTAAACTTTCCTCACTTACACAGAATTCTATTTAATTGACAAATTGTTACAAGGTTTCTAGTTAAGTTCACTGATAAAGAATGTTCTAATTCTTGGCAGACTTCCTGGTTTTTTGGCTGTGGCTTCAGAAGAGCAGAGAGAGTTCTTTGCATAGCAAGAATCGTGAAACTCTTTTTTCAAGATCGTAAAGGGTAAAAAAAATCACGATGACGATTAATCGTGCAGCTTTAATAAATATGCATGGAAATCAAGGGGGACAACTTTTCATGTGACTGAGGTCCAAAGCTCCATGAAAAGTCACCCAAGTGTGAAAGTAACCTAATGCGATTAATTGATAACACCTTTGAATAAGGCCCCATTTGCACTTGTGCGACCTTAAAATTGCACAGCTTTGTCATGACTTGAAGCAATGTCTGTGTAATCTTGTGGTGTATGGACCTCAAATTGCATCAAAGTCAAACCAAGGTAGTGCAGGGACGAATTTGCTACACCTTCAGGATGCACAAGTGACAATAGGGCCAAATTCAAAGGTGTTATCCTTGAATCTCATTCACACTGCTGCGACCTGAAAGTCACACTATTTTGCTGCCACTTTGCCGCTGCAACTTGGCCCCAACTTCTGGGAATGCCTGTGTAATATTGTACCCGATATACCTCAAGTCACACCAAAGTAGTACAGGGACTACTTTGACGTTGGTGCGACTTAAAGTAGCACAGATATGAATGGTTGTCATTGAGAATCATGGGGTACAACTTGTCATGCAACTCAGAGGTCCAAATTTGCTGGAAAATTCGCCCAGCTGTGAAACAAGTCATATATATTTTAAGAAAAGGAGCTCTCATTTATACTTGCATAGTCTTTACTGATTTACATCAGCAGAACAAATGCAGGAAGTGATGTGTGCACATGGGACGGAAGCAAATGTGTGGAGATGCCAAACAAATCAATGAACCCCACCCACACCAAATCTAACTATGACATCCACCCCCGCATTGATTAAGTACAAGTACATATCCTACACTTACCCGGCCAATAAACAGCATCTCCTCTCTGCTAAAGAGACCTCGCCATGTGCACCTAGATGGAGATCCTGACCAGCACAGGAACTTTCGGTTGCATACAATGACTAATTTCTGGGTCAGAAGGTGAAACCACACTTTTGATTGCAGCTGCGAATATTTGATCTCAACCATGATTAGTATTTTTTTATTTTCAGATATGCAAATCTGTATTTCGACATATATTTGAAGGTAAACTTAAGGGAGTTTGCTAAGAAATGGTGTCCCTGGGTTAGCAGCAGGTGAATTACAAAGGCAAAAGGCCCAGTTTGAGCCCTGGTTCACACTGACAGAGGGAGAAAAGCGTTCAGCTGAACTCCCACAATTTCATTCCTGCATGTCAGTCCCGACTGTGGGGGCAACATCAGAGACATCAGTGCAGGTTTCTGCTCCAATATCAATACAAATCGCACCAATTAGAACAGTGCAATTGCCACAGATTTGACATGTCAAATCACACCAATGTGAACCAGAGCTGACGAATTCAAACACTGCCTATCCACCAGCTGAATTCATTACCTGCAATTTTCCACAGCTGTTGATAAAGGTGGAATCTTTATATATAACTTGCAGTTGTGCAGAAGCCTAGGTTTACACTGGAGCAATTGGTCATGCGATTTGAGAGATCAAATCGCATGACTATTGGCAATGGCACTGTTCCAATTGATGCAACTTTTTTGTGGCACCGCATCAATTTGCTAAAGTAGTTCCTGCACTACTTTTGCCGATTTCAGGTGCGACTTCAATAGACATTTGTGTATGAAGCCACCTGAAATCACGCTGACCTTGCTACTTTGAAATCGTGCTACTTCAAGTGAAGTAGCGCAATTTCAAAGTAGCATGTGAACCAGGGCAAAGAGATTAGTTTTTTGGTGCACAAATACATATTGAAATAAAATATAAAAGATATTACACTTTCCCAAAACCACCACCCACAAAAACTGAAGAAAGAAAAGTAGGGGAAAAAAAAAAAAAAAACACCACACACACCACAACAAAAGCTTAATGTACTTTTATTTTACCAGCAGAAAAAAAATACATTTACATTTACTAGCTTCAAAAAAATTTGGACAGGATATATGGTACTACATTTAGCAACGGAATTTTAAGGGTCCTGCTCATAGGAGCTTACAATCTAAAATTAGACAAAACCTTAGAGTGGATACAGCTTTAATTTCAGTGTATAACGGGCAACACACCACATTATTATCTGAAAGATTATAGAAACATACTTAACAGTCATTCTTACAAAGCATTCCAACATAATATTGCAAAAGACTTATTCAAAACACCCACCACCAGCCCACAATCCACACATACATACATTGATGACCATGTTCTGCTGGAAGCTGCATTTCGGTGTACACGATTAAACAAGATCAAAAAGAGTAGGTCAGCAGATGCTTCCAAACGATGTTTGCATGATCAGACAGGAACAATACATACACAACATTGACAGCATGGCCACATAAACCCACTTTTGATTGAAAAAATGCACAAGGGAGCAGGAGGCGGAGCCTAGCGGAGCAGACATGCATTGTTAGAGCTCCACACCGCTGAGGAGAGAAGAGAAGGACAAAGCGGAGCCTGCAGGCTCAAAAGGTATCCATTTGAACCTTTTTGCCCCAGGGAACAAACTGTGAAAGTTTGGGCAGGAAATGGTACTGGGAGGAAACCGTGGCAGAAATAAAAATCACCTCACAAAGAGCTCACAGACACTCACTGCAGCTGAAGCAGCTCCAGTCACCTCACAAGATACAGCATCAGGGCGCTCTCACAGACAGAAAATGTCACAGCAAGACTCTCCATTTGAGTCAGATACAGAACAAATCCTCTCACAAACTTCTCCACAAGCCTCCTCAGTATCCCCAGTAATATTATTACAATTTGAAAAGATGCTTCATAAGGCTTTAAAACAAACCTCAGACCAAATAACAAAAAGCCTAACCAAAGAAATAAGAGAGCTGGGAAACCGCACCGCAGCCTTAGAAATAAAAATGGATGAAATTAAAATTACAACCCAAGAAAATATAACAGAATTGGAACAATTAAAAAAAGAGAATTTAATACTTCAAACTAAGCTCGAAGATTACGAAAATAGAGCCAGACGTTCAAACTTGCGCATAAGGGGAATACCTGAAACTGTGACAGACCTGCAATCTACTATTACTGCTCTATTACAAGAACTAAAGCCAGATATCCCTATTGAACGTTTAGAACTGGACAGAGTACACAGAGCCCTCACAGCCAAAAAGAAAGATGGACCCCCACGTGATATAATCACAAAATTTCATTATTACAGAACGAAAGAACAAATACTAATTGCTGCAAGAGAAAAAAAGGA
The DNA here is from genome assembly GCF_042186555.1 of Aquarana catesbeiana. Lineage (NCBI taxonomy): Eukaryota > Metazoa > Chordata > Amphibia > Anura > Ranidae > Aquarana > Aquarana catesbeiana. Next base: position 193,498,121 of record NC_133331.1, read on the forward strand.
ACTTAATTTTCAAGGACACAATTATCAAATTTTTGCTGACCTATCCCAACTTACTATTACTAAAAGACGATCCATGAAACCCCAACTAATGGAACTGCAACGCCACAACATTATGTATCAATGGGGCTTCCCCTTTTCAGTCAGATTTAACTACCAAGGTACAATTTACAAAAGCAGATCAGCAGATGAACTACAACAAACCCTTTTAAGATTAAATCTGACAGAACCCACAAGCAGCAACACTCCCACACGCAGAAGAATGGCGTCATCTTCACCTTCAGGCAGCACCCAGAAAATTTCAGAACAAAATGGGAATCATCATTCTCACAAAAGAGGCCGTTATGCCACATCATCCATGGACCAAGAAGATTCAATGGACTGACATCCTAATTCCTGATATCTCTTCATTTATTATACTAAGAGATGGTTCTCTATAAAAAACCTATATTTATAACTGAATGTAACTGCATTCTGATAGTCACACACTGTGTGGGATCATGTTACATTCCAGTTATATTTCTAATTACTTCTGATTCATATAGCCTTAGAATATATAAGTGAAATAAGGAAATTCTTGTTCAGTTATATATTATCAGGTAATAACAATAGATTTATTACTTTTTAGGACAAATATGTTCAATAATCCAGAAGTAATGGAAGCTTTTTCTTTCTTTTCTTGAAACGGATAAATTATTGCCTAACTAGTTCCTAGAGTTATGTTTTTGTTTATTCTGATCTGAGGCAGTGCAACCTCAATTTTATGAGTTAACATATCTAAACAGTTACATATGAATAAAATATGTAATTGTTTACTCTAAAAGGGTTAAAATCCCAAAATAATTCAAACTATCTTCATCAATACCAAAGTTATTAACAGTACCTTTCTAACTGAATTATTTAGCCTAGGGCAAGACTAACCATATACAACCACCCTGGAATAAATAATTTCAACATAAACTATATTCTGCACTCCAATTAATGAAACATCCTTTTGATGTCTTTTGACATAGCACTTCTCTCCTGTAAGCGGAAGATCCGTGTACCCCCATTAGCCCTCCTCATTCTCCCAACCATATTATGTGGGAGTATGACGAAGGCACTTATTCCCCTGAGAGAGATATTTATTCTCTTTCACGGGTAAATTGTGATTACTTGCAAAAAATAATTTATACAATGTATCATCTAATCTCATATGTTTTTTGTTTACTCTTTACTCCAGAATTCACTGGTTTCTTTTCTATCTATTCATCTCTTCAGTCCACACAGGTTGATCTGCGCAGTCAGCTCTGCATAACAAAAAGTAAGTCAAAACTATTTGCTCTATTGCCATGGCACCACTGAATATACTTTCCCTGAATGTTCAGGGAATAAATGTCCCTCAAAAAAGGACCAAAGCCTTCCGTACTTTCCATAACAAGAAGGCTCACATAGTATGCCTCCAAGAAACACACTTCACCAAAGATTCTACTCCAAAATATATTTCTCCTTTTTATCAACAAATTTACACAGCTTCTGCCTGTACCAAGCAAAGGGGAACTCTAATTGCATTTCACCGATCCACACCATTCACCTTATCATCAGAAATTAAAGACCCAGAAGGTAGATACCTGATACTCATGGGTTATATAATGGATACAGCAATCACGGTGATTTCCTACTACGCTCCTAACAAACAACCTACACCATTCCTCTCACATATATTACAAGTGATTAATACACACAAAATAGGAACAGTGATAATGTGTGGGGATTCGAACCAGGTCCTCTTCCCATTTCTAGATAAATCACCTTTTACACCATCCAAAATAACCTCTAGATTACCTTTTTCTCAACTTGTTTCCAAATACAATCTGGTAGATTCATGGAGAGAAAGTAACCCAATGAAAAAGAAATTCACTTATTTCTCGCACCCTCATCAAACCTTCACCAGAATAGATCATATTTTTCTAACAATAGGAATGATACCAGAAATTATTGCATCAGATATAATTCCGATTCCGTGGTCTGACCATAATGCAGTATAGACTACTATAGCCTCAGCCATACCAAAAGCGCATGACCCAACGTGGTACTTACCGGACATAATGCTCAAACACCCACTACATCAGATGGCCATTGAACAAGCTTTAAAGGAATACATATCAATTAATAATACAACAGACATCTCCCCAATAACACTGTGGGAAGCTCATAAGCCTGTCTTGCGTGGTACAATACAAAGACAAATGGCACTATTTAAACGGGAACGCAAAAATCTAGCAAAAAAACTAGAACTCAATTTTAATGCAGCCTACATATCATTTCAAGATAATCCATCTCAGAGTACAAAATCTCATCTGGAAAAATCTAGATTGGAATACGATCTATTTCTCACTGAGTCAGTTGATAAATCCCTCAAACGCTTCAAACACAATTTCTACATGAATACAAACAAACCAGGTACATATTTGGCTCGGGCATTAAATTCAACTAACAAATCTTTCAAACCAATACGTTTGAAATTATCAAAAAATGTTTACACTTGTAATCCAGTTAAAATAGTCCATAAATTTCACTCACATCTCGCAACTTTATACAAGACAAACAATGAATTTAATCCTACAGAGGCTGAATCCTTCTCAAAAATAACCTTACCTGAGTTATCTCAGAATCAAAAAAGCAGTTTGGATGAGCCTATAACTATAGATGAAGTTGCTAACGCCATAAAAGACTTAAAACTTAACAAAAGACCAGGCCCAGACGGCTACTCGGCTTTATACTATAAAACATTCTCAAAAATACTCTCTCCCATTCTCACTGAAACTTTTAACAAACTTCTAGATGGACATTCTTTTCGGCAAGAAACACTAATGGCAATTGTTTGTATGATCCCAAAACCCCTTTCTGATGATACTTCCTGTGTGAATTATCGGCCTATCTCTGTTAAACCTCGATATTAAATTATTAGCAAAAATAATAGCAAAACGCCTCAATAGCATTATAGGAAAATTAATACATAGAGATCAAGTAGGCTTCATGCCAAATAGACAGGCAGGCGATAATATACGCAGGGCAGTGTTATTGGCACATATTGCTAAAAAACGGAAAATCCCTTTATGTCTTCTATCTCTCGATATTAAGAGGGCATTTGACACAGTATCCTGGCAATATATGCAATATTCATTACAAAAATGGGGTTTTGGACCCCACTTTTTAACATGGATCAAAGCATTATATAATAAACCCAAAGCCTATATAAAATATGCTGGATACAAATCTGAAGCCTTTAATATCGAAAGAGGTACCCGACAGGGTTGCCCATTATCTCCCTTATTATTTGCCCTTATACTCGAACCCATGGCCCAATACATCAGAACAAACCAAACTATAACTGGCATTGAAGTAGGAGGTATTACACACAAATTATGTATATTTGCAGACGATATATTACTTTTTCTATCACCACAGGTCTCTGGTCCTAACTTAATACCAGCTCTTGATGGATTTGCAGCCCTATCCGGCCTTATGATTAATCCTAAGAAATGCCTAGTGCTTAATATTTCACTCACAAACATGGAATTGATCCCAGCTAGGGCTGCACTCCCATTCACATGGGCAGAAAAATCAATCCCATATCTTGGAATTCATTTAACAGCATCTCATTCTGACTTATTCTCAACCAATTATCCTCCTGTATTAAGACAGATCACAAATCTAATAAAACAATGGTTGCAACTTCCTTTATCCTGGATAGGGAAGATTAATGCAATCAAAATGACTATTCTACCCAAATTGCTTTATCTATTCAGAGTCCTCCCTATTCCAATTCCTTCCTATTTTTTGAGAATAGTACAAAAAAGAGCAACTTCGTTTATATGGGGCTCTTCTAAACCACGTATACCTATACACACACTACATCTTCCCAAAAATAAAGGAGGCCTGGGATACCCTAATTTTACTAACTACTACAGAGCAGCACATTTGGCCAGTCTGTCCAAATACCATGCAAAACAGGAAATCCCATTATGGGTATTTATAGAGGCTTCAGAAAATGACCCTCTATTAATATCAAATTTATTATGGCTTGATCCTAAAGACCGCTTTAAAATTCATAATCCCATAACTAAACACTTCTTATCTCTCTGGGATAAACTAAAAACCAAATATCAGTTACAATCTCCACACAATCCTCTCCTTTCTTTTATCAGAAATCCGGCCTTTTATCCGGCATGGATCTACCCAAATTCTTTTAAAGCTTGGACAACATCAGGCATTCAGACACTAAATGACTTCATAGCATCTAAATCATTCCTTTCATTCCCATCGCTTAGAGAAAAATATGATCTACCAAACTCTGAGATATTTAGATATCTCCAAATCAAAAATTTCTATACACCATTCCTAAAGGGGGATACACCATTATCCCAATTATCCATTTTTGAATCAATCTGTACAAAAGATCCATTTGCTAAAGGTACAATTTCATCACTTTATAATCAATTTTATGGAGTAGTAAATCTTAATAGACCCTCTTACGTTCAGAGGTGGGAGGAGGACCTGGGACGAACTTTAGAAGACACGGACTGGTCTAACATATGGCTCACATCTAAGTCATCTTCACCCAACATCTTAGCACTGGAGACAAATGATAAAGTCCTAACTCGCTGGTACCTTGTACCCGCTAGAGTGGCAAAATATTCACCTAATACCTCAACTCTTTGTTTGAGGATGCCCAGAAATAGGCACATATTTACACATATGGTGGACGTGCCCAGTAATCCAAACCTTCTGGAAGGAAGTCTTCGTGATTGCATCTAAAATATTTAAAAAAATAATACAACCAGATCCATATTTAACTTTACTTAATCTAAAACCGGAATGGTTAACACTCTCTCAATTCAAACTTATGATCCAACTAATAACGGCTGCAAAACAAACAAACAGTGGCCAAGGCATGGAAATCTCCTACATTGGTACTAGCAGAAACAATTCACAGAATGAATAATACAATGTCCCATGCTAAGATGGTAGCCATCGATCAAAATCAAATTCCAAAATTTGAAAAACTTTGGCATCCTTGGATAAAACAACAGTTCCTGTCAAACTTCAATGACTCTGTCCTGTTGCCATGGTAACAGATTAAATGACTTACAGAGACACCCATTCTAAGGCTTCAAAGAGAACTAAAAAGAATAATAAACTGACGAGCGGGACAACCTTGTGGACCATACCTCTACCTTTCAACCCTTTTTCTTCTTTCTCTTTCCTTTTCTCCACCTTACGATTAAAGCTCATTATCAGAATTTATTTGACCTATATACACTCTACTTGTAAACAATATGTATAGTAGGTATAAATCATTTAAATACCTACAAAAGTAACTAAGGAAATGATATATATCTTTAATTTAGGTTTACGTGAACCCAATGTTTAATATTTGAAATTTCATGATATTTACCTTTATAAACCCTACTGTAAAACAATGAGCTTACTTTATAGATCCTTGTAAACTTACTTTATGTATCTTCATAACATTGTATACTCAATAAACTTCTTTTGACAAGGAAAAAATGCACAAGAATTTCATCAAATCTCCCAATATCATTCCTTCTCCATCACAACAAAAAACCTGACCTTCTCAGGCCAAACAAACCCCCCCTACTGCAGGCCTTTATATAAGAGAGGTTGTATTGTTAGCACACTGACACACCCAATAGAAGTACACGCCCACCAGTATCTTTCAATCTGTCTCTTCATGTATGTCTAAAGTGATTGCACCTGATGAGCAGGAACACATAATAGTATTTGCAACTGTGTTAGCCTTGGCTATGTGCATCAAATCTCCAACTACAGGACAAAGATCAAAGTCCATTTGCATCCACATAAACAAAGCAACAGTTTTCTAAGCATATGTACCTGTGCAGTGTAAACCCTAAAATTTGAAATGTCCAAGTCCCTGGGCATGATTAGTGCTAATAAACCTTAACATCAGTCCCTGGCTGCAATGAGCTTCCAATATAAAGTCCAAAATTAACTTTCTTACATTAGAACCTATTTCGACAGGAGACAAATAAAATGCCAGCATGTCTTTAGATTGTGGTGAGAAACCCACACAGGGAGAACATATAAACTTCAACACAAGCATTAGCATGTTGGGGAATTAGAACCAACATCCCAGGTGCTGCTAGACGGAACTGCTACCCACTAAGCCACCAGGCAGCCCCACACATGTTCTCTGCATCTCTGTGGTGTGAACCAGCCCTAAGTCCATAGCCATGCTCAGTGTCACAAGCAATATACAGTATATTGGCGTAAGTATTGGGATGCCTGCCTTTAAACACACATGAACTGTAATGGCATCCCAGTATTAGTATTGGGTTCAAAACTCATTTGGCCCACCCTTTGCAGCTATAACAGCTTCAACTCTTCTTGTCCACAAGGTTTAGGAGTGTGTCTATGGGAATGTTTGACCATTCTTCCAAGTGCATTTGTGAGGTCAGGCACTGATGGACAAGAAGGCCTGACCTACAGTCTCCTCTCTAATTTATCCCCAAGGTGTTCTGTTGTGTTGAGGTCAGGACTCTGTGCAGGCCAGTCAAGTTCCTCCACCCCAAAATCACTCATCCATGTCTTTATGGACCTTGCTTTGTGCACTAGTCCAAATGATTTGGTGGAGGGGGATTATGGTGCGGGGTTGTTTTTCAGGGGTTGGGCTTGGCCTCTTAGTTTCAGATAAGGGAACTCTTAAGGTTTCAGCATAACAAGACATTTTGGACAATTTCATGCTCCCAACTTTGTGGGGACAGTTTGGGGAAAGCCCCTTCCTGTTCCAACATGACTGCACACCAGTACACAAAGCAAGGTCCATAAAGACATGGATGAGCAAGTTTGGGGTGGAGAAACTTGACTGGCCTGCACAGAGTCCTGGCCTCAACCCGATAGAACACCCTTTGGCTGAATTAGAGTAGAGACTGCAAGCCAGGCCTTCCCATCCAACATCATTGCCTGGCCTTACAGACTTACAATGGTGGTGGAACCCTTACACATATCTACTACAATTAGACATAATTATAGGACCTGGGAAATGAGACAACTTCTCTACATGAAGTAACATGGTTGGGATTTGAACCCAGCGCCTCAGAGATACTAAGCAGAAGTTCTAACCTCTAAGCCACAGAGCTGCCACGTGTGAGACCCTCCTACACATGACTACACATAAATACACATAAATACTGCATTTCTATGGACATACAGGTGATGGAATTACATTACTCAAGAGTTATTCTTCTTGATTTATTCTGTGATATTTGGTGTGTTTTTGTGGGTGAGAGTAGAATATTACCCTCAAATTTTTGGGAATTACATTTTGATTTCTGATGTTGGTACACATATCACATTTTTTGGGTTCAAATTATGAATATTTGGAAATAATAAAAAGCACAAAAAATTGTGACTCATTTTAAATTTGCATCAGCAATGGTATTGTTTGTGGATTATAAAGACACCTGTGTGAGTTTGGGGTAAAGATTGTTGTGAGATGAAGAGTAACAAGTGAAAGTGACAGAGAAAAATATATTTTACCAAAACATCAAAACATTCCACATTGTAGCATTCTTAAAAATCAAAATATTTTATGTAGAAGCAACAATGTTGCAAAGGAAAATTTATTTCACAGAAAGATACATTTCATCTCAACATTAAAAGGTTTTTTGTGAAAGTTAGAATTGTTCCATTAGAATCAATGACTGAAACTTCATTTGGACTAAATTAGAGCAGATTTTAACTCCCAAAAAATGCTCTCTAATTAGCTCTCATTTTGGTATTTACTATAGCTCCAGGTAAAAAAGACACTTGAGTTAAAATGAGAGTTATTTTCAGGTCTGAGCATGCTCAGTTGTGTTGGCACCTAGTTGTCCAAAACGGGGAATTTTTCACTTTTCAGACTTTTAAAGATATTTCAGTGTAGAAATCACCTTTTCACACAGTTTAAAAGCAGATAATCTTTAAATAATATACGGCATATTTCAGTACCATTTAGGCAATTATATCATGCTCTAAACATTATTTCCATGTGCAATTCTCTAGGTTTTAGCAGAGTAAGGGTTTGGGCTCTATTTAGTTTCAGGGAGCTATAGTAAATTCGATTTTGGGAGAATTTTCTCACCAGCGCTATAGTGAATACCGTTTTAGCGCTATTAGCGCTAATTCGCGCTAAATTGCCGCGAATTAGCGCTAATTTGCGGCAATTTGCGCGAATTAGCGCCATAGCGCTATAGTAAATGACCCCCACTGTGTATATAATTAGGCACTAGAGATATGTACAACCCCAACCTGCTACTGACAACTTTTGACATCCATTGAAACTAATAATGTAAGAATACAAACTGGAGATTAGTGATAGGAGGTGTATTTGTCACACAGGGGGTCATTTACTATAGCGCTATGGCGCTAATTCGCGCAAATTGCCGCAAATTAGCGCTAATTCGCGGCAATTTAGCGCGGATTAGCGCTAATAGCGCTAATTCGCGCTAAAACGGTATTCACTATAGCGCTGGTGAGAAAATACTCCCAAAATCGAATTTACTATAGCTCCCTGAAACTAAATAGAGCCCAAACCCTTACTCTGCTAAAACCTAGAGAATTGCACATGGAAATAATGTTTAGAGCATGATATAATTGCCTAAATGGTACTGAAATATGCCGTATATTATTTAAAGATTATCTGCTTTTAAACTGTGTGAAAAGGTGATTTCTACACTGAAATATCTCTAAAAGTCTGAAAAGTGAAAAATTCCCCGTTTTGGACAACTAGGTGCCAACACAACTGAGCATGCTCAGACCTGAATATAACTCTCATTTTAACTCAAGTGTCTTTTTTACCTGGAGGTATAGTAAATATCAAAATGAGAGCTAATTAGAGAACATTTTTTGGGAGTTAAAATCTGCTCTAATTTAGTCCAAATGAAGTTTCAGTCATTGATTCTAATGGAACGATTCTAACTTTCACAAAAAAACCTTTTAATGTTGAGATGAAATGTATCTTTCTGTGAAATAAATTTTCCTTTGCAACATTGTTGCTTCTACATAAAATATTTTGATTTTAAGAATACTAGGATGTGGAATGTTTTGATGTTTTGGTAAACTATATTTTTCTCTGTCACTTTCACTTGTTATTCTTCATCTCACAACAATCTTTACCCCAAACTCACACAGGTGTCTTTACGATCCACAAACAATACCATGGCTGATGAAAATTTAAAATGAATCACAATTTTTTGTGCTTTGTATTATTTCCAAATATTCATAATTTGAGCCCAAAAAATGTGATATGTGTACCAACATCAGAAATCAAAATGTAATTCCCCAAAAATTTGAGGGTAATATTCTACTCTCACCCACAAAAAAAACACCAAATATCACAGAATAAATCAAGAAGAATAACTCTTGAGTAATGTAATTCCATCACCTGTATGTCCAAAGAAATGCAGTATTTATGTGTTTTTATGTGTATTTATGTGTAGTTATGTGTAGGAGGCTCTCATATGTGGCAGCTCCGTGGCTTAGAGGTTAGAACTTCTGTCTGAGGGTCTGGGTTCAAATCCCAACCATGTTACTTCATGTAGAGAAGTTGTCTCATCTCCCAGGTCCTATAACTATGTCTAATTGTAGTAGTTATGTGTAGGAGGGTTCCACCACCATTGTAAGTCTTTTCCAGATACACTATTTAGCCAAAAGTATTGGGACGCCTGCCTTTACACACACATGAACTTTAATGGCAGCCCAGTCTTAGTCTGTAGGGTTAAAATTTGATTTGGCCCACCCTTTGCAGCTAGAACAGCTTCTGGGAAGGCTGTCCACAAGGTTTAGTCTGCCTACGGGAGTGTTTGATCATTCTTCCAGAAGTGCATTTGTGAGGCCAGGCACTGATGTTGGATGAGAACTCCTGGCTTGCAGTCTCTACTCTAATTCAGCCAAAGGGTGTTCTATCGGGTTGAGGCCAGGACTCTGTGCAGGCCAGTCAAGTTTCTCCACCCCAAACTTGCTCATCCATGTCTTTATGGACCTTGCTTTGTGTACTGGTGTGCAGTCATGTTGGAACAGGAAGGGGCTTTCCCCAAACTGTCCCCACAAAGTTGGGAGCATGAAATTGTCCAAAATGTCTTGGTATGCTGATGCCTTAAGAGTTCCCTTATCTGAAACTAAGAGGCCAAGCCCAACCCCTGAAAAACAACCCTCCACCAAATCATTTGGACCAGTGCACAAAGCAAGGTCCATAAAGACATGGATGAGTGATTTTGGGGTGGAGGAACTTGACTGGCCTGCACAGAGTCCTGACCTCAACACAACAGAACACCTTGTGGATAAATTAGAGAGGAGACTGTAGGTCAGGCCTTCTCGTCCAACATCAGTGCCTGACCTCACACATGCACTTGGAAGAATGGTCAAACATTCCCATAGACACACTCCTAAACCTTGTGGACAAGAAGAGTTGGAGCTGTTATTGCTGCGAAAGGTGGGCCAAATGAGTTTTGAACCCAATACTAATACTGGGATGCCATTACAGTTCATGTGTGTTTAAAGGCAGGCATCCCAATACTTAGGCCAATATACTGTATATTGCTTGTGATACTGAGCATGGCTATGGACTTAGGGCTGGTTCACACCACAGAGATGCAGAGAACATGCGTGGGGCTGCCTGGTGGCTTAGTGGATAGCAGTTCTGTCTAGCAGCACCTGGGATGTTGGTTCAATTCCCCAACATGCTAATGCTTGTGTTGAAGTTTATATGTTCTCCCTGTGTGGGTTTCTCACCACAATCTAAAGACATGCTGGCATCTAATTTGTCTCCTGTCGAAATAGGTTCTAATGTAAGATTGTTAATTTTGGACTTTATATTGGAAGCTCATTGCAGCCAGGGACTGATGTTAATGTTTATTAGCACTAATCATGCCCAGGGACTTGGACATTTCAAATTTTAGGGTTTACACTGCACGGGTACATATGCTTAGAAAACTGTTGCTTTGTTTATGTGGATGCAAATGGACTTTGATCTTTGTCCTGTAGTTGGAGATTTGATGCACATAGCCAAGGCTAACACAGTTTTGAATACTATTATGTGTTCCTGCCCATCAGGTGCAATCACTTTAGACATACATGAAGAGACAGATTGAAAGATACTGGTGGGCGTGTACTTCTATTGGGTGTGTCAGTGTGCTAACAATACAACCTCTCTTATATAAAGACCTGCAGTAGGGGGGGTTCGTTTGGCCTGAGAAGGTCAGGTTTTTTGTTGTGATGGAGAAGGAATGATATTGGGAGATTTGATGAAATTCTTGTGCATTTTTTCAATCAAAAGTGGGTTTATGTGGCCATGCTGTCAATGTTGTGTGTGTATTGTTCCTGTCTGATCATGCAAACATTGTTTGGAAGCATCTACTGACCTACTATTTTTGATCTCGTTTAATCGTGTACACCGAAATGCAGCTTCCAGCAGAACATGGTCATCAATGTATGTATGTGTGGATTGTGGGCTGGTGGTGGGTGTTTTGAATAAGATTTTTGCAATATTATGTTGGAATGCTTTGTAAGAATGACTGTTAAGTATGTTTCTATAATCTTTCAGATAATAATGTGATGTGTTGCCCATTATACACTGAAATTAAAGCTGTCCACTCTAAGGTTTTGTCTAATTTTAGATTGTAAGCTCCTATGAGCAGGGCCCTTAAATGCCGTTGCTAAATGTAGCACCATCTATCCTGTCCACATTTTTTTTGAAGCTAGTAAATGTAAATTTATTTTTTTTCTGCTGGTAAAATAAAAGTACATTGAGCTTTTGTTGTGGTGTGTGTGGTGTTTTTTTTTTTTTTCCATTTTACTTTTCTTTCTTTAGTTTTTGTGGGTGGTGGTTTTGGGAAAGTGCAATATGTATTTGTGCACCAAAAAACTAATCTCTTTGCCCTTGTTCACATGCTACTTTGAAATTGCGCTACTTCACTTGAAGTAGCACGATTTCAAAGTAGCAAGGTCAGCGTGATTTCAGGTGGCTTCATACACAAATGTCTATTGAAGTCGCACCTGAAATCGGCAAAAGTAGTGAGTGCAGGAACTACTTTAGCAAATTGATGCGGTGCCACAAAAAAAATGTTGCATCAATTGGAACAGTGCCATTGCCAATAGTCATGCGATTTGATCTCTCAAATCGCATGACCAATCGCTCCAATGTAAACCTAGGCTTCTGCACAACTGCAAGTTATATATAAAGATTCCACCTTTATCATTAACAGCTGTGGAGAACTGCAGGTAATGAATTCAGCTGGTGGATAGGCAGTGTTTAAATGTGTCAGCTCTGGTTCACATTGGTGTGATTTGACATGTCAAATCTGTGGCAATTGCACTGTTCTAATTGGTGCGAATTGTATTGATATTGGTGCAGAAACCTGCACTGATGTCTCTGATGTTGCCCCCGCAGTCGGGACTGACATGCAGGAATGAAATTGTGGGAGTTCAGCTGAACGATTTCCTCCCTCTGTCAGTGTGAACCAGGGCTCAAACTGGGCCTTTTGCCTTTGTAATTCACCTGCTGCTAACCCAGGGACACCATTTCTTAGCAAACTCCCTTAAGTTTACCTTCAAATATATGTAGAAATACAGATTTGCATATCTGAAAATAAAAAAATACTAATCATGGTTGAGATCAAATATTCGCAGCTGCAATCAAAAGCGTGCTTTCACCTTCTGACCTGGAAATTAGTCATTGTATGCACCCGGAAGTTCCTGTGCTGGTCAGGATCTCCATCTAGGTGGACATGGCGAGGTCTCTTTAGCAGAGAGGAGGCGCTGCTTATTGGCCAGGTAAGTGTAGGATATGTACTTGTACTTAATCAATGCAGGGTGGATGTCATAGTTAGATTTGGTGTGGGTGGGGTTCATTGATTTGTTTGGCATCACCACACATTTGCTTCCGTCCCATGTGCACACATCACTTCCTGCATTTGTTCTGCTGATGTAAATCAGTAAGGACTATGCAAGTATAAATGAGAGCTCCTTTTATTAAAATATATATGACTTGTTTCACAGCTGGGCGAATTTTCCAGCAAATTTGGACCTTTGAGTTGCATGACAAGTTGTATCCCATGATTCTCAATGACAACCATTCATATCTGTGCTACTTTAAGTTGCACCAACTTCAAAGTAGTCCCTGTACTACTTTGGTGTGACTTGAGGTATATCGGGTACAATATTACACAGGCATTCCCAGATGTTGGGGCCAAGTTGCAGCGGCAAAGTGGCAGCAAAATAGTGTGACTTTCAGGTCGCAGCAGTGTGAATGAGATTCAAGGATAACACCTTTGAATTTGGCCCTATTGTCACTTGTGCATCCTGAAGGTGTAGCAAATTCGTCCCTGCACTACCTTGGTTTGACTTTGATGCAATTTGAGGTCCATACACCACAAGATTACACAGACATTGCTTCAAGTCATGACAAAGCTGTGCAATTTTAAGGTCGCACAAGTGCAAATGGGGCCTTATTCAAAGGTGTTATCAATTAATCGCATTAGGTTACTTTCACACTTGGGTGACTTTTCATGGAGCTTTGGACCTCAGAGTCACATGAAAAGTTGTCCCCCTTGATTTCCATGCATATTTATTAGAGCTGCACGATTAATCGTCATCGTGATTTTTTTCCCCTTTACGATCTTGAAAAAAGAGTTTCACGATTCTTACTATGCAAAGAACTCTCTCTGCTCTTCTGAAGCCACAGTCGAAAAACCAGGAAGTCTGCCAAGAATTAGAACATTCTTTATCAGTGAACTTAACTAGAAACCTTGTAACAATTTGTCAATTAAATAGAATTCTGTGTGAGGAAAGTTTAACTACTTAAACACTAAACATTTTTCTGACATTTGTTGGTTTCAGGTTAAAATCATTTTTTTTTTGCTAGAAAATTACTTAAAACCCCCCAACATTATATATATATATTTATATATATATATATATTTTTTAGTAGAGACCCTAGAGAATAAAATGGTGGTTGTTACAATATTTTATGTCACACTATATTTGCGCCTTTCAAATGCAATTTTTTTGGGAAAAAAGTACTGAATTAAAAAAAAAAAAAAAGAAAAGTTAGCCCAATTTTTTGTGGGATAATGTGAAAGATTTTACGTCGCGAGAATAGTGATATTTTTATTCTAAGCAAAAAAATTGTGATTCTCATTTTGGCCAGAACCGTGCAGCTCTAATATCTATGCAACTTCACCCATGTTCACATAGGTCTGAATTGACATGTCAAATTGTAGGCCAAATCGGCGCCTATTGATGGCAATGGAACTGTCTGAATTGGTGCGACGCCACAACGATTCCCAAAAGTAGTTCCTGCACTACTTTGGGCGACTTCAGGGGGCGATTTCTTACCTCCCAACTTTTTGAGATGGGTATAAGGGACACCTATTAGCAAAAGTAGGTAGGCATAGGACACCTTCTTAAAGGAGAACAGTTGGGACCTATGTGATTTCACTAGACATCTGTGCAGGAAAGTGCACTGATGTCTCTGAAATCGCTGACAAAGTCGGGCTGAGTCACACTTGTGCGACTTTGGACATCAGAGTCGTATGACAAGTCATACCCCATGATTTTTAATGTGTACCATTCATATCTGTGCAACTTCAAGTAACACTGACTTCAACGTAGACCCTGTACTACTTTGGTCTGACTTTGATGCGAGTTGAGGTCCATAGACCTCAAGTTTACACAGGCATTCCCTGGAATTGCAGCAAAATTGCTGATGCAAAATCATGGGAAAGTTGTGTGTCTTTCCCTGTGACTCCTGTGTCCATAGACCTCAAGATTACATAGGCATTGCTTAAAGTCGCATTAAAATCTCGCAACTTTCAGGTCGCACAAGTGTGAAAGGTGCCTAAGTCACTGTGCTGAGTACTATTTTATACCTAGAATATATAGAATATAAAGTAGTCCCACCATCAAACACTAGTAAACATACGTTCTCAATATAATTGTGCTCAAATGGCTGAAAATCACACAGATGGTATCACCTACTGAAAGCTTGCATTGTACTCAGCAGCATATGCTGAAAAGAGGCAAATGCCTATTAGCCAATGCAACATTGGCACGAGCATGGTTGTTACTATAATATTAATGTCTGAAATGCAAAACATTATTGTATTGAATCAAACATTAGTAAATGTATTTTCTCTGTAGGTAACTGCTCAGCTCTGTAGCATAGTGGTATACCCTGCTGCCCCCAAAAGTTCAAGCCATGAATTCAAATCCCACTGACAGCATCACCTCCCAGAAGTGTGCATTGTACTCAGAAGCATAATTAGCCAAAGCACATCAGCTTGCTTTATTCTATATTTTAACTCTTCAAATGCATGCAATGGTATGTACTTATTCAATAATATGGTATGGAATTCCAAAATTCAAGGAAAAAAATGTCGTAGGGTCCCCCCAGTACATACCAGGCCCTTCGGTATGGACTTTAAAGGGAACCCCACACCAAAATGTAAAATAAATTTGATGTGGGGCCCCCAAAATCCATACCAGACCCTTACCTGAGCATGCAGCCTGGAGGTCAGGATAGGGGGGGACGAGTGAGCACCCTCCCCTTCTGAACCTTACCAGGCCACATGCCCCAAAGCACCTTTTCCCCATGTTGATGGGGACAAGGGCCTCTTCCCGACAACACTGGTCGGTGGTTGTCGGTCTGCAGGCAGGGGGTTTATCAGAATCTGGAAGCCCCCTTTAACAAGGGGGCTCCCAGATCCTGCCCCCTATGTGAATAGGTATGGGGTACATTTTACCCCTACCCATTCACCAAAAAAAGCAGTGAAATGTAAAAAAATTAATAGCCGGTTTTTGACAAGTCCTTTATTGTAGAATAGCTCCGAGCTGTCTTCTTCCCCGAGCCATCTTCTCCAGACGCTGTCTCTCCCTCCTCCATCTTCTCCCCGAGCTGTATTCTCCCAGAGCCGTCTCTCCTGCCGCCGCCATCTGCTGTGTTCTTCCGCACCGCTGGTTACCCGCTAATAAAAAAAAGCTGCTCTTCTTCCATGGTGGTCTTCCTCCGCTGTGTTGTCACCCGCTGTGTAGTGTCTCTTACATAGCCATGGAGCGGACTCTCCGGGTGACATTATCGGATGGCCACAAAAGACCGCCACAAAAAGAGCAGCTTTTTTTTTATTAGTGGGTAACCGGCTGCGCTGAAGAACACATCAGCGGGAGAAGATGGTGGCAGCAGGAGAGACAGCTCGGGGAGAAGAAACATCAAACACTAGTGAATGTATTTTCTATGTATTTTCTATGTATGACTGTGCTACACCCAATAGGCTAGCGGTCAGCACTTCTACCTTGAAGAACTCATGGGTTCAAATCCCACAGAGAAATACTAAAAGACTGAGTTGGTGAAAAAAAAGCAAATGACAATTAGCCAAAGCAGCATATGCTGAAAATAGGTGAATGCCAATTAGCCAATGCACTTTAAATTTGGCTGATTCTATTATATTAACTCTTCAAATGCATGCAATGATATGTAAGTATTCAATACTATTATGGTGTGAAATTCCAAACACCACACACTAACTAATGGGCAGATTACATTTTTTTGTTTGTTCATTTTAATTCGCTTGTGCACTGAAAAAATAAACACAGCTGGGGGATGGTAGGTTGGCTGGTATTTGAACTTGTACCATGAGTACTGTGGAGACATCTGAGCAGACTACTAAGCCATTGTGCTAAGTATGAGACCTGCATAATAGTGTAGTATGATTAAAGAATGAATATAAATAATTACCGCTTTATAGTCACCTAAATTAAAAAATAAAAAACAACATACAACAAATAGATAACCTAAATGTTTAATACATGTAACTTTACAGAATAGCAGACATTACTATGTAATAATCATGTTGAAATTTTATTTGGCTAAAATGGTCGCTGGTTCGTATTCCCAACCACACCACAAGACTACCTGCCTGGAGTTTGCATGTTCTCCCTGTGCCTGCGTGGGTTTCCTCCGGGTACTCCGGTTTCCTCCCACACTCCAAAGACATGCTGGTAGGTTAATTGGCTTCTGTCTAAATTGGCCCTAGTATATGAATGTGAGTTAGGGACCTTAGATTGTAAGCTCCTTGAGGGTAGGGGCCCATATTAGTGTAAGACAGGTATTTGCACCCACTTCCGGCATAGACTCCCATGGGAGTCTATGCCTCTTCCCATCCCGACCACGCTGTCTGCTGGGAACACACAGCTCCCAGGAGAGAGCGGAGACCACTAGGGACGCGCAGCGCGACTCGCGCATGCGCAGTAGGGAACCGGGAAGTGAAGCCGCAACGCTTCACTTCCTGATTCCCTCACCTAGGATGGTGGCGGCAGCTGCCGAGAACCGAGCGGGTTCTCGGCGTCCCCTGCCAACATCGCTGGACCCTGGGACAGGTAAGTGGCCATGTATTAAAAGTCAGCAGCTGCAGTATTTGTAGCTGCTGGCTTTTAATATTTTTTGTTTTTGGCGGTGTGGGTGAACCCCCGCTTTAAATAAAAATAAATAAGTCTTCACTAATATTATGGTGTGAATCTCCAAAACACCATATACTAGCTAACAAGCAGTTTACATTTGATAAACTTTATTGTATGGTATATAAACCATCAAACACTAGTAAAAGTATTTTGTATATATAATTGTGCTCAGCCCAATAGGCTAGCAGTTAGCACCTCTACCTTCAAACATTCAGGTATTGAAAGACTCCTGGGTTCAAATCCCACAGAAGAATCCTAAAAGATTACTATTGGTGGAGAAAATGAGAATTACTGTTAGCCAGTTAGTCAATTAGCCAAAGCAGCATACAGTGAATGCCAAGTAACCAATACACTTTAATGTGGTTGATATTATTGTATTAACTCTTCAAATGCTTGCAATGGTATGTAAGTATTCACTAATATTATGGTGTGAATCTCCAAACACCACACACTAGCTAACAAGCAGTTTACATTTGATATACTTTATTGTATAGTATATAACACATCAAACACTAGTAAAAGTATTTTGTATGTATAATTGTGCTCAGCCCAATAGGCTAGCAGTTAGCACCTCTAACTTCAAACATTCAGGTATTGAAAGACTCATGGGTTCAAATCCCACAGAAAAATGCTAAAAGATTGCATTGGTGGGAGAAGGAGGAGAATGCCAGTTAGCTAATTAGCCAAAGCAACACAAATATACATGTATATATATTTACTGAAAATAGGTGATTGCCAAGCGGAGCAGACATGCATTGTTAGAGCTCCACACCGCTGAGGAGAGAAGAGAAGGACAAAGCGGAGCCTGCAGGCTCAAAAGGTATCCATTTGAACCTTTTTGCCCCAGGGAACAAACTGTGAAAGTTTGGGCAGGAAATATGGTACTGGGAGGAAACCGTGGCAGAAATAAAAATCACCTCACAAAGAGCTCACAGGCACTCACTGCAGCTGAAGCAGCTCCAGTCACCTCACAAGATACAGCATCAGGGCGCTCTCACAGACAGAAAATGTCACAGCAAGACTCCATTTGAGTCAGATACAGAACAAATCCTCTCACAAACTTCTCCACAAGCCTCCTCAGTATCCCCAGTAATATTATTACAATTTGAAAAGATGCTTCATAAGGCTTTAAAACAAACCTCAGACCAAATAACAAAAAGCCTAACCAAAGAAATAAGAGAGCTGGGAAACCGCACCGCAGCCTTAGAAATAAAAATGGATGAAATTGAAATTACAACCCAAGAAAATAAAACAGAATTGGAACAATTAAAAAAAGAGAATTTAATACTTCAAACTAAGCTCGAAGATTACGAAAATAGAGCCAGACGTTCAAACTTGCGCATAAGGGGAATACCTGAAACTGTGACAGACCTGCAATCTACTATTACTGCTCTATTACAAGAACTAAAGCCAGATATCCCTATTGAACGTTTAGAACTGGACAGAGTACACAGAGCCCTCACAGCCAAAAAGAAAGATGGACCCCCACGTGATATAATCACAAAATTTCATTATTACAGAACGAAAGAACAAATACTAATTGCTGCAAGAGAAAAAAAGGAACTTAATTTTCAAGGACACAATTATCAAATTTTTGCTGACCTATCCCAACTTACTATTACTAAAAGACGATCCATGAAACCCCAACTAATGGAACTGCAACGCCACAACATTATGTATCAATGGGGCTTCCCCTTTTCAGTCAGATTTAACTACCAAGGTACAATTTACAGAAGCAGATCAGCAGATGAACTACAACAAACCCTTTTAAAATTAAATCTGACAGAACCCACAAGCAGCAACACTCCCACACGCAGAAGAATGACATCATCTTCACCTTCAGGCAGCACCCAGAAAATTCCAGAACAAAATGGGAATCATCATTCTCACAAAAGAGGCCGTTATGCCACATCATCCATGGACCAAGAAGATTCAATGGACTGACATCCTAATTCCTGATATCTCTTCATTTATTATACTAAGAGATGGTTCTCTATAAAAAACCTATATTTTGTAACTGAATGTAACTGCATTCTGATAGTCACACACTGTGTGGGATCATGTTACATTCCAGTTATATTTCTTATTACTTCTGATTCATATAGCCTTAGAATATATAAGTGAAATAAGGAAATTCTTGTTCAGTTATATATTATCAGGTAATAACAATAGATTTATTACTTTTTAGGACAAATATGTTCAATAATCCAGAAGTAATGGAAGCTTTTTTTTTTTTTTTTTTTTTTTTTCTTTCTTTCCTTAAAACAAATATATTATTACCTAACTAGTTCCTAGAATTATGTTTTTGTTTATTCTAATCTGAAGCAATACAACCTCAATTTTATGAATTAACATATCTAAACAGTTACATATGAATAAAATATGTAATTGTTTACTCTAAAAGGGTTAAAATCCCAAAATAATTCAAACCATCTTCATCAATACCAAAGTTATTAACAGTACCTTTCTAACTGAATTATTTAGCCTAGGGCAAGACTAACCATATACAACCACCCTGGAATAAATAATTTCAACAAAAACTATATTCTGCACTCCAATAATGAAACATCATTTTGATGTCTTTTGACATAGCACTTCTCTCCTGTAAGCGGAAGATCCGTGTACCCCCATTAGCCCTCCTCATTCTCCCAACCATATTATGTGGGAGTGTGACGAAGGCACTTATTCCCCTGAGAGAGATATTTATTCTCTTTCACGGGTAAATTGTGATTATTTGCAAAAAATAATTTATACAATGTATCATCTAATCTCATATGTTTTTTGTTTACTCTTTACTCCAGAATTCACTGGTTTCTTTTCTATCTATTCATCTCTTCAGTTCACACAGGTTGATCTGCGCAGTCAGCTCTACATAACAAAAAGTAAGTCAAAACTATCTGATCTATTGCCATGGCACCACTGAATATACTTTCCCTGAATGTTCAGGGAATAAATGTCCCTCAAAAAAGGACCAAAGCCTTCCGTACTTTCCATAACAAGAAGGCTCACATAGTATGCCTCCAAGAAACACACTTCACCAAAGATTCTACTCCAAAATATATTTCTCCTTTTTATCAACAAATTTACACGGCTTCTGCCTGTACCAAGCAAAGGGGAACTCTAATTGCATTTCACCGATCCACACCATTCACCTTATCATCAGAAATTAAAGACCCAGAAGGTAGATACCTGATACTCATGGGTTATATAATGGATACAGCAATCACGGTGATTTCCTACTACGCTCCTAACAAACAACCTACACCATTCCTCTCACATATATTACAAGTGATTAATACACACAAAATAGGAACAGTGATAATGTGTGGGGATTCGAACCAGGTCCTCCTCCCATTTCTAGATAAATCACCTTTTACACCATCCAAAATAACCTCTAGATTACCTTTTTCTCAACTTCTTTCCAAATACAATCTGGTAGATTCATGGAGAGAAAGTAACCCAATGAAAAAGAAATTCACTTATTTCTCGCACCCTCATCAAACCTTCACCAGAATAGATCATATTTTTCTAACAATAGGAATGATACCAGAAATTATTGCATCAGATATAATTCCGATTCCGTGGTCTGATCATAATGCAGTATACACTACTATAGCCTCAGCCATACCAAAAGCGCATGACCCAACGTGGTACTTACCGGACATAATGCTCAAACACCCACTACATCAGATGGCCATTGAACAAGCTAATATCAATTAATAATACAACAGACATCTCCCCAATAACACTGTGGGAAGCTCATAAGCCTGTCTTGCGTGGTACAATACAAAGACAAATGGCACTATTTAAACGGGAACGCAAAAATCTAGCAAAAAAACTAGAACTCAATTTTAATGCAGCCTACATATCATTTCAAGATAATCCATCTCAGAGTATAAAATCTCATCTGGAAAAATCTAGATTGGAATACGATCTATTTCTCACTGAGTCAGTTGATAAATCCCTCAAACGCTCCAAACAGAATTTCTACATGAATACAAACAAACCAGGTACATATTTGGCTCGGGCATTAAATTCAACTAACAAATCTTTCAAACCAATATGTTTGAAATTATCAAAAAATGTTTACACTTGTAATCCAGTTAAAATAGTCCATAAATTTCACTCACATCTCGCAACTTTATACAAGACAAACAATGAATTTAATCCTACAGAGGCTGAATCCTTCTTCTCAAAAATAACCTTACCTGAGTTATCTCAGAATCAAAAAAGCAGTTTGGATGAGCCTATAACTATAGATGAAGTTGCTAACGCCATAAAAGACCTAAAACTTAACAAAAGACCAGGCCCAGACGGCTACTCGGCTTTATACTATAAAACATTCTCAGAAATACTCTCTCCCATTCTCACTGAAACTTTTAACAAACTTCTAGATGGACATTCTTTTCGGCAAGAAACACTAATGGCAATTGTTTGTATGATCCCAAAACCCCTTTCTGATGATACTTCCTGTGTGAATTATTGGCCTATCTCTCTGTTAAACCTCGATATTAAATTATTAGCAAAAGTAATAGCAAAACGCCTCAATAGCATTATAGGAAAATTAATACATAGAGATCAAGTAGGCTTCATGCCAAATAGACAGGCAGGCGATAATATACGCAGGGCAGTGTTATTGGCACATATTGCTAAAAAACGGAAAATCCCTTTAGGTTTTCTATCTCTCGATATTAAGAGGGCATTTGACACAGTATCCTGGCAATATATGCAATATTCATTACAAAAATGGGGTTTTGGACCCCACTTTTTAACATGGATCAAAGCATTATATAATAAACCCAAAGCCTATATAAAATATGCTGGATACAAATCTGAAGCCTTTAATATCGAAAGAGGTACCCGACAGGGTTGCCCATTATCTCCCTTATTATTTGCCCTTATACTCGAACCCATGGCCCAATATATCAGAACAAACCAACTGGCATTGAAGTAGGAGGTATTACACACAAATTATGTATATTTGCAGACGATATATTACTTTTTCTATCATCACCACAGGTCTCTGGTCCTAACTTAATACCAGCTCTTGATGGATTTGCAGCCCTATCCGGCCTTATGATTAATCCTAAGAAATGCCTAGTGCTTAATATTTCACTCACAAACATGGAATTGATCCCGGCTAGGGCTGCACTCCCATTCACATGGGCAGAAAAATCAATCCCATATCTTGGAATTCATTTAACAGCATCTCATTCTGACTTATTCTCAACCAATTATGCTCCTGTATTAAGACAGATCACAAATCTAATAAAACAATGGTCGCAACTTCCTTTATCCTGGATGGGGAAGATTAATGCAATCAAAATGACTATTCTACCCAAATTGCTTTATCTATTCAGAGTCCTCCCTATTCCAATTCCTTCCTATTTTTTGAGAATAGTACAAAAAAGAGCAACTTCGTTTATATGGGGCTCTTCTAAACCACGTATACCTATACACACACTACATCTTCCCAAAAATAAAGGAGGCCTGGGATACCCTAATTTTACTAACTACTACAGAGCGGCACATTTGGCCAGTCTGTCCAAATACCATGCAAAACAGGAAATCCCATTATGGGTATTTATAGAGGCTTCAGAAAATGACCCTCTATTAATATCAAATTTATTATGGCTTAATCCTAAAGACCGCTTTAAAATTCATAATCCCATAACTAAACACTTCTTATCTCTCTGGGATAAACTAAAAAACAAATATCAGTTACAATCTCCACACAATCCTCTCCTTTCTTTTATCAGAAATCTGGCCTTTTATCCGGCATGGATCTACCCAAATTCTTTTAAAGCTTGGACAACATCAGGCATTCAGACACTAAATGACTTCATAGCATCTAAATCATTCCTTTCATTCCCATCGCTTAGAGAAAAATATGATCTACCAAACTCTAAGATATTTAGATATCTCCAAATCAAAATTTTCTATACACCATTCCTAAAGGGGGATACACCATTATCCCAATTATCCATTTTTGAATCAATATGTACAAAAGATCCATTTGCTAAAGGTACAATTTCATCACTTTATAATCAATTATATGGAGTACCAAATCTTAATAGACCCTCTTACGTTCAGAGGTGGGAGGAGGACCTGGGACGAACTTTAGAAGACACGGACTGGTCTAACATATGGCTCACATCTAAGTCATCTTCACCCAACATCTTAGCACTGGAGACAAATTATAAAGTCCTAACTCGCTGGTACCTTGTACCCGCTACAGTGGCAAAATATTCACCTAATACCTCAGCTCTTTGTTTTCGAGGATGCCCAGAAATAGGCACATATTTACACATATGGTGGACGTGCCCAGTAATCCAAACCTTCTGGAAGGAAGTCTTCGTGATTGCATCTAAAATATTTAAAAAAATAATACAACCAGATCCATATTTAACTTTACTTAATCTAAAACCGGAATGGTTAACACTCTCTCAATTCAAACTTATGATCCAACTAATAACGGCTGCAAAACAAACAGTGGCCAAGGCATGGAAATCTCCTACATTGGTACTAGCAGAAACAATTCACAGAATGAATAATACAATGTCCCATGCTAAGATGGTAGCCATCGATCAAAATCAAATTCCAAAATTTGAAAAACTTTGGCATCCTTGGATAAAACAACAGTTCCTGTCAAACTTCAATGACTCTGTCCTGTTGCCATGGTAACAGATTAAATGACTTACAGAGACACCCATTCTAAGGCTTCAAAGAGAACTAAAAAGAATAATAAACTGACGAGCGGGACAACCTTGTGGACCATACCTCTACCTTTCAACCCTTTTTCTTCTTTCTCTTTCCTTTTCTCCACCTTACGATTAAAGCTCATTATCAGAATTTATTTGACCTATATACACTCTACTTGTAAACAATATGTATAGTAGGTATAAATCATTTAAATACCTACAAAAGTAACTAAGGAAATGATATATATCTTTAATTTAGGTTTACGTGAACCCAATGTTTAATATTTGAAATTTCATGATATTTACCTATATAAACCCTACTGTAAAACAATGAGCTTACTTTATAGATCCTTGTAAACTTACTTTATGTATCTTTATAACATTGTATACTCAATAAACTTCTTTTGACAGGGAAAATAGGTGATTGCCAAGTAGCCAATGCAGTTTAATGTGAAAGTTTTTATTGTATTAACTCTTTAAATGCATGCAATGGTATGTAAGTATTCAATTATATTATGATGTGACATTCCAAACACCACACACTAGCTAAAGGGCAGTTTACATTTCTTTGTTTGTTTATTTTAATTCACTTGTGCACTGAAAAAATAAACACAGCTGGTGGATGTTAGGTTGGCTGTTGTTTGAACTCATACCATGAGTGGTGTGGAGATATCCAAGCAGACCACTAAGCCATTGTGCTAAGTACAAGACCTGCATAATAGTGTAGTATTATTAAAGAATGAACATAAATATTTACTGCTTTATAGTCAACTAAATTAATAAATAATAAATCAAAAACATGAAAAAAACAACATGCAACAAATAGGTAACCTAAATGATTAATACATGTAACTTTACAGAATAGCAGACATTACTATGTAATAATCATTCAGAACTGCATTTCTTAGCAAAAGAAGGAAAAAAAAACTAGGAATACTAATTGCAATATAAATCAATAGATGCACGGGAACTAGAGCACATCTCTGATAAAAAATGTTTCTTTCACATACATGGATCATGGCTACAGCACAGTGCTATATAACAACTTGATAAGAATTGGCATTTGTATATACGCGGAAGTGCTAATTAGCGGCAATTTAGAATTTACAAACGGTTGTTCTCCGCTTATATCCCTGATTTTCAAATTCGCCGTTTTGTTTCTATTTGGCTAAAATGGGCTCTATTATTTGCCATAGTGCCCAGTACTTCCTGGAGTTATAGTAAATGACCCCCACAGTGACTACGCAATGGCTACATTTCTGTAGTTTTCAGGGTGTTTGCAATTAGTCTCAAAGAGGATCACATAACATACTGTGTATACAATTAGGCTCTAGAGATCTGTACAACTCCAACCTGCTACTGACAACTTTTGGAACATGAATGTGCACTGCACTCAACATATGACATCCATTGAAACCAATAATGTAAGTATATAAACTGGAGATTAGTGATCTGTACAGACTGTGCTAAATGTCTAGCTATACTGGTCTGGACCCGCCTAAAAATGTAAGCCAAATTCTCACAAAACCCGTATTATGGAATACCCTTGACCTACATATAAAAACAAATGCTTCCAGCTATAAAACAGATACATTTAAACAAAAAAAAAACACCCAAAGATAGCGTTTGGAACATACTCTAGATGTTTTACATTAGGTGTGTCACTTGAATTTTAGTAAAACTGACATTTTCATACCTTGTAAATCTGTCATTCTCATGGGTATTAAAACTTTTTCAAGCACAATGTCTTCATTATTGTTTAATGTAGAGTTTTAAGTATCAAGCTTAAAAACTAATTTAGATGAGGGTGTATTTGAAGTTGTGTGAATAATTTGAAAGGCTCAAATCCACTTAAGTAATTAATTCCAATGCAGCCATAAATCATGAAAAAAAAAAAATCCAGTGCTATCTATGCTTCGTTAGGGAAATGTAACATTTTATTTTTCATTTAAAATTCTCTTGTGCAGGGGTTCTTAACTGGCGGTAGGGAAACTAAATGATGGGGGTATAAGACTGGATCTCTAAATAGCTAATAAAAATGTTGCTAGAATATATTATTAACTACCACTTTTAGATGTATAGATAGATTTTAAAGAGGAGGTCCAGCCCCCCACGAAAAAATTAAAAGTCAGCAGCTACAAATACTGCATACAGCTGCTGACTTTTAATATATGGACACTTACCACATCACTCGCCAGTGATGTCTCTGGATGAAAATCGTTGAAAACGAATCCATGTTTTTCGCATGCTGTCTTACCCGCTATGGTCTGGTAAGGTTTGAACCTATAGGGGAATTCACCTGTGATCTGCATGCATATTGAAAACGGAGGGGGCTTATGTGTGCTGTTTCATCATTTTATTCGCACCTAACTTACCCACAAAGATCCCACGCATTACACACTGGGAAGGATACCTTGCAACAATGTTATCAAGCCTCTTTGGATGATACATGTCTTTGTCTGAACCTTCTAATCAACTTAACAGAAGGACACTTTTCAGTTGATTATTGAAGAACATTATTAGCGCTGCCTTTCACAGGATTTATTTTGTGAACTTTTTATACATAAACATAATTTATTACCCATTTATTGGTAAGATATTAAAGATGAGGTTATGCCAATTAAGTAGATAGCCAACATGTCAAGCCTTAAAATTGCCTGCGTCCAATGTAATGTAAAAAATAATTGTGTGTGCCCATGCAATGGCAATAAACTTTGGTACCCTATATTTTCCAAAGGCAATGCTTTAAACGCCTCTACAGGCCATCAGAGTTAACTCTGCATAATGGGAATTATTGTGTGCAGGTGCCCTTAACACATGCATTTACATTCATACGTGCATGTACTGGGTCTGCCAATGGGCATGTGGAGCCCAGGATGGTGGGGACATGCTGGGAGAACCAGGTATGTGGAAGCAATCCGGCCGCTGCACAGTCACTGGATTGCTTCCATCTGACAGCCGACATTTGGCTTGTCAGGTTTACACATAATCTAGACAGCTGCAATCACCAGAACTGTGTGTAAAACCTGATACTGCCACAGTCATACTACATACATACTATATAAAAGAGTTAATGATTGCGAGGAATGTAATAAGAAATGTAAGGGAGCAATTAGGGCAGCTAAAATAGATTATGAGAAACATGTTGCTACAGGAAGCTAGAAAAACCTGAAAAAAATCTACAAATATATCAACAGTATACAGGTAAGGAAAAAACACGTACTGTATGCCAGATGAAGGATGAATATTAGCATTTGGTCACAAATGACAGGGATAAGGCTAATGTGTTAAGTAAATTTTTCATCTTCAGTTTATACACACGAAAAATATGATTTTTTTAATGGTTGATATAGTAATGCTCATATCATTGTAGGGGAAGCAACCTTGTGGTTGTCACGAAATCGGGGCTCAAAACAGGCTTGAAAGCTAAATATAAACACAACACCAGGACTTACACATAGCTGTTAAATGTGAGTCCTCAGGGAACTTAGCTCAATGATAACCAAACTGCTATTCCTGATTTTTAAAGGCCTTACTGATGGAATAGTACTGACTTATAAGTTTAGAGCAAATAATTGAAACAGTGTTTAAAAAAAGTGTAGCGCTGGTAGTGGTTTTTAATCTACTGCTGATAGGTAAATTTAGTGGGTTATCTGTTCATACATAGTCAGATTTGCCTCTGTTCCAGCTTGGGTGAGTTGCATGTAATTTCACACTGTGCCTGTGGGTGTCGTTGTTACTATTGGCCAGTGTTGGAAAGGCAACACGTTGAAGTGTATAAGTGCTCCTCTGTCCCGAGGATAACTCGGTAGAGGTGGTCCTCCGAGTTGCATTCTGGGAGAGGGTATTTATGGGACAGACGCCATGTTTCATGGTTCTTTTCGTTCCACATGCTGGCCCTCCTGGCAGACAGGTATGCGCTAAGAGTACTACCTCGTGTTCCTCCGATCGGGAGGCCCACGGCACTGCGGCGTATGGGTGGGCCCAGAGGCTTGTCTGGGGCCTACCACAGCGGCAGAGGAATGGTCCTGAGCTGTCTGTCCTGTGTGAAGAGGCTAGACAACTGAGAAGATCCCAGGGGAGGACCCGTCACGGAAGGATCATGCAGAGTGCTGGTCTGGAGAGGGGCCTGGTGACTCAGTTGGAGGACGTATCCTAAAGTAATCCTACCGCATAGCACTGCCGGGTTGGCTTAAAGGTCCTGGTGTTGTGTTCGTTGTTCATCGAGAACCAATACATCCTGTGGCAGAGGATCGTACAGGTTTTGTTTCAATCAAGTCTGTGGCAGAGACTTTTGTTCGTGCTACGTACTGGCTGCTAGGTTAGTGAGAGAAACCTATCCAGGCGGGCAAAGATTCAACTCTACAGAGAGAGTATATTCAGCTACAAGTTTCAATCCCTAATGCTACATAAAGAACATTAAGAAAAGATATTTTAGCTTCCCTGCAACTTTCCTTCTACCTCTTTCCTGCTACTTCCTTCAATTTACGTTTATTAAAGCATTGGAAAAGATACTCAAGTGTCCGGTGCCTACAGTGTATATGGTAAACTCAACGGGACCCTAGACCCGGTTCTGGTGAAATAGAGGTAAAGAAGGTGACGGTAACAGCCCGCTTAAACCAGCAGCTCCACCGTAAGTTATTGCTACAAAAGGATGTATACAAAGAAGCTACAGACCAGTCAGCCTAACATCAATAGTATGTAAAGTGTTTGAAGGAATGCTTAGGGGCTTCATTAAATAATTTTTCAGAGAAATTTGTATTATAAGTAACAACCAACAGGGATAAATAAAAGACGTCGCTTGTCAAACTAAACTCTTGACATTCTATGATGAAGTGAGCAGTAGATGTAATTAATCTGGGAAATTCAAAAAGGCAAAAACGTTTGATACTGTACCCCGATCAGTCCTAATTTAAGCTTTCAGATTAATCTCTTTTAAGCTCTTTTGGGCATACAGTGCTATGAAAAAGTATTTGCCCCCTTCCTGATTTTTTCTTTTGTGAAACAGTAATTGCCCTCCTCCTTGCTAAATCATGAACTGCGATTAACCACATTTTTTAGAAAGCTGAGTTAAATGTCACTTGGCAACCCAAGCCTGATTACTGCCAGACCTGTTGAATCAAGTAATCACTTAAATAGAAGCTTTATGACAAAGTGAAGCATGCTAAAATATCTCAAAAAGCAAAACATTATGCTGCAATCTAAAAAAAGTTCAAGAACAGATGAGAAACAAAGTAATTGACATGTATCAGTATAGAAAGGGTTACAAAGCCATTTCCAAGGCTTTGGGACTCCAGCAAAACATGATGAGAGCCATTATCCACAAATAGACAAAACTTGGAACAGTGGTGAACTGTCCCAGGAGTGGCCGGCTTATGAAAATTACTCCAAGAGCACAATGACGACTCATCCAGGAGGTCATAAAAGACCCCAGAACAACATATACTGTAAAGAACTGCAGGCCTCACTTGCCTCAGTTAAGGTCAGTGTTTATGATTCAACAAACAGAAGGAGACTGGTAAAAAATGGCATTCATGGGAGAGCGAAATCCACTGCTGACCAAAAAGAACACAAAGGCTTGTCCCACATTTGCCAAAAAGCATCTTGATTATCCCCAAGATTTTTGGGCAAATAATCTGTAGACTGATGAGACAAAGGTGGAACTTTCTGGAAGGTGTGGGTCCCGTTACATCTGGCGTAAAACTAACACAGCATTTCAAAAAAAGAACGTCATGCCAACAATCACTCATGGTGGTGGTAGTGTGATGGTCTGCTGCTGCTTTGCTGCTTCAGGACCTGGACGACTTGCCATAATTGATGGAACCATAAATTCTGCGCTCTACCAGAAAATCCTGAAGGAGAATGTCTGGCCATCAGTTTTTGACCTCAAGCTCAAGCGCACTTGGGTTATGCAGCAGGACAATGATCCAAAATACACCAGCAAGTCCAACTCTGAATGGTTAAAAAAAAAATCTAAATAAAGGTTTTGGAGTGGCCTAGTCAAAGTCCGGACTTAAATCCAATTGAGATGCTGTGGCATGACCTAAAAGAGGTCGTTCATGCTCGAAAACCCTCCAATGTGGCTGAATTAAAACAATTCTGCAAAGAAGAGTGGACCAAAATTCTTCCACAGCGATGTGAAAGAGGCATTACCAGTTATTGCAAATGCTTGATTGCAGTTGCTTTCGCCAAGGGTTGCACAACAAGTTATTAGGTTTAGGGGCAATTACTTTTTTCACAGCACTGTACTTCCCATGAGGGTCACAGAATCAGTCGACAGTGGACTAAAGCTGAGACTGATGTCACAGAGCCAATCCAGACTCTGGAGAGATCCCTACAATAATGTCGAGATCCACCCTGATGCCTTACAGGCAGCTGGCTCAGCCTCTCAGCACTCCTCTGAGAGCCTGAGCCAGCTGCACTCCCCCCTGCCTGGCGCTCCACTGAGCGCTGTAGGGACAGAGCACAAAATGGACCTGAGAAATGAGCAATCTGTGGTAACAAGATTGCTCAGTTTCCTGGCTTAGAGCCGGCGGAGGACAGCTGCAGCATCATATTAATCCTGCAGCAGGTAGGTAAGCATCTGTGTTTATTTTTTTAACCCCGGCACTTCTCATTTAACTTTATTCTTAGGTCCCTGGCGAGGGCATGCAGTCACAATTTGAGGTTGGCGGAAAGAAGGTTTATTCTGAAATTGTGTAAAGGGCACTTCATGGTTCGCGCAACAAAAATGTGGCACTCCGTAACTACGTAAAAATTCAGTCATAGTATCAGCTATGGAATTCTTGACCTGATGTTCAATAAATGAGTCATCTACAACTAATGTAATATTTGGGTGTGACTGGCAGCTAAATGATACTAAGGAGGCAGTACCACTTCCTTTATGCAACATTATAATTATTTTTGCTAAAAAGGTTTCTCTATGTAGCAATTACTCATGGTGGAGCTGCTGGTTTAAAGCGGGCTGTTACCGTCACCTTCGTTAGATACACTGTATCCTGTGTGTCATGGTTATGCAGTAATGTGTGTCTGTCAGCTCACCTTTCCTTCTGTGTTCACCTTTAGAGGCCAGCCACCCTCACCTGACTGTTTTATAATCTTCCCTCAGCATAGCTCCACCCCGGTCTCTAATTAGGAACACTATATTAACCTTGGCATTGAAAGCCAACCTTGCTGATCAACCATTGTGTATTCATTGTGTGTTTGGCTTCCTGTTTCCTGCTTGCCATGTGCTCTTTGTTTGTCTCTGTTACCGACCTTGGCGTTTTCTCGATTATTCCTGTCTGCTCGTGACCCTGACCTTTTGGTGTGTCCCTGACTATCCCTGCTTGCCTGTGACCCTGAACCTTTGGCGTGTACTCTGTTGTTCCTGTCTGCTAGTCACCCTGACCTCTGCCTTATACCTTTACTAACCTTGTTGTTCTAGCCTGCTGCTTCCTTCTCCTGTAGTCTACCGTGAGCATGAGCTGTGAGACCCTAGGGGCCGCGACCTGGAGCCAGACTGCAGCGCAGTCCATCCTCACCACTAGAGGCTCTGGTGAACACCTGCTGGCTCCTAGACTCTGTGCCCTGGGGAATCTATGCTCTAGCTCCCACTGGGATCTGTGTTAGTGATCCAGTAGACCTGCTTCCTGAACCTCCCTGGGTACTATCCGCAGCAGTCAGTCCTAGGGTTCACTATCTTAGCTGTGCACTTCCGACTCCTACAGAGTGCATCTGTCACCTGGTCTCAGGTGACCTGACACTGTGTAGCAATCTCTGACTGCAGGCCATTCCTGGTGTACATATTCAAATACACTTTCAGGCAGACAGGCCAGGCAGGTTATTCATTGATCTGCAGTGCATAAAATATATATATACTGTCTCCTACATATATATCCACTGCATTCTAGTCAACCCAAGCCTATATCTGACTGCAGCTCATTGATGGTGTACGTTTTCAAATACACTTTCAGGCAGGCAGGCAGGCAGGCAAGTGATTCAGTGATCTGCAGTGCATTAAATATATATACAGTCTCCAACATATATTTATCCATATCATTCCAGTCTAGCCAAGCCTATATCTGACTGCAGGCCATTGCTGGTGTACGTTTTCAAATACACTTTCATGCAGGCAGGCAAGTGATTCAGTGATCTGCAGTGCATTAAATATATATACAGTCTCCAACATATATATATCCACTGCATTCCATTCTAGCCAAGCCTATATCTGACTGCAGGCACTGCTGGTGTACTTTTTCAAAAACACTTTCAGGCAGACAGGCAAGCGATTCAGTGATCTGCAGTGCATTAAATATATATACAGTTTCCACTCTCCAACATATATATATATATATCCACTGCATTCCAGTCTAGCCAAGCCTATATCTGACTGCAGGCCATTGCTGGTGTACGTTTTCAAATACACTTTCAGGCAGGCAGGCGAGTGATTTCGTGATCTGAAGTGCATTAAATATATATACAGTCTCCAACATATATATATCCACTGCATTCCAGGCTAGCCAAGCCTATACCTGACTATAGGCCATTCCTGGTGTACGTATTCAAAGACACGTTCAAGCAGGCAGGCCAGGCAGGTGATTCAGTGATCTGCAGCACATAAAGATATATATACAGTCTCCTACATATATATCCACTGCATTCTAGTCTAGCCAAGCCTATACCTGACTACAGGCCATTCCTGGTGTACATTTTCAACGATACTTTCAGGCAGGCAGGCAGGTGATTCAGTGATCTGCAGTGCATAAAGATATATATACAGTCTCCTACATATATATCCACTGCATTCTAGTCTAGCCAAGACTATACCTGACTGCAGGCCATTCCTGGTGTAATTTTTCTAGTAAATTTCAGGCAGTGTTTTGCTAATCCAATTTTACAGCATGTCTGGAAGGCCACCAAGGAAAGGCAGACGCTCACAGGCCACTAAAAGAGGTGCTGGTCGTGGACACGGTGCATCCTCAGCACATGGCCGTGGGGCACGCTTGTCCTTTTTTTTGACAGCTGGCGGTGTTGAGCCACAACATGCAGAAGAGTTGGTAGAGTGGATGACAAAGCCGTCCTCATCCTCCTCATCCTCTGTCACCCAGGCTAAGACAAGTTTGGTTGCCAATGCAGCTGCCAAAGCGGCCTATTCCATCGGCTCAATGGCATCAGTCACTCCTTCCCTAGCTCCACCATCATGTCCTGAGGAGTCCCCCAAACTGTTCGACCACAGCGTCGGGTACATGCTGCAGGAGGATGCGCAGCATTTTGAAGGCTCCGATGATGGTACCCAGGTGGAGGATGAAGGCAGTAATGTGAGCCCAGAGTGAGGGGGTGCCCAAGAAGAACAAGAAACTGGCAATCATGTTCCACCAGCTGCAGCATACTGTCAGGTTTGCTCCAGTGGCGAGGAGGGAGGGGATGATGAGGTAATTGACTCTAAGTGGGTGCCTGATAGAAGAGGGGAAGAGGAGGAGGCACATCTCCAACAAGGCAGGATGCCCTCCAGGGGCCAGCTTAAGGACAACCAACTGACTGCATCACACCGCATGTGCAGGGCTCATGCGTTTTCTCAAAAGTTCTTTGGTGTGGGCTTTTTTTGAGACGTGCAGCAGATCGCACCATTGCTGTTTGCAACATATGTCTGAAGCGTATCAAGGGTGGCCAAAACAGCAGCTGCTTGGGCACCACATGCTTGACCAGACATATGTCGAGCTCCCATGCAGTCCGTTGGCAACAGTACTTAAAAGACCCACACCAAAGAATAAGGCGGACCTCTCCTTGCTCCTCATCAGCTGGGATCTCAAACCTCACTATACCTTCAGTCCTCTCGGAGACCTGCATTGAGAGGAATGAAGGTGTAGAATTAGGTGTCCCAAGCAGTTGCGGGCAATCTGCTAGCGGTACACCTAAATCTGATTGTAGCAGGCAAATTTCCCTACACCAGTTGCTAAACCGTCAAAAGAAATTTGGTCCCAGCCATCCACATGCTCAGCGGCTGAATGCTAGTTTGGCTAAATTTCTAGCACTCCAACTGCTGCCTTTTCAGCTGGTAGACTCTGCCCGCTTTCGAGAATTTGTGTAATGTGCGGTACCCAAACACCATTTTTTTCTCAGAAGGCCATTCCGGCTTTTTACCAGCATGTGGAAGACAATGTCTTGGCCTCATTGGACAGAGCGGTCAGTGGTAAGGTGCATATTACCGCTGACTCGTGGTCCAACAGGCATTGACAGGGACAATACCTTTTTTTCACGGCGCACTGGGTAACCCTGCTGGCAGCTGGGAAGGATGCAGGACAGGGTGCAGTAATGTTGGAGCTTGTTCCACCACCACGCCTCCAAAATGCTGGTAGCGGTGATTCTGCCACACCTCTCTCCTCCACCCCCTCCTCTTCTTCTTCCTGTATGGGCTCTTCCTGTGCAGATTTGTCCTCGGAACCAGCGGTGCTCCATAGGCGTTCTAGGGACTACACAAGCACTCAAGCAAAAAGATGCCATGCGGTGCTTGAGTTGGTCTGCTTAGGGGACAGGAGCCACACTGGGGCAGAGATTCTGGCAGCTCTGCAGAGGCAGGTTCAGAGGTGGTTGACGCCACGCCAGCTTCAGCCAGGAATAGGGGTTTTTGACAATGGCACCAACCTCCTCTCCGACAGGGACACTTGACCCATGTTCCCTGTTTGGCTCATGTCCTTACTTTGGTGGTGCAGCGGTTCTTGTTCAGGTACCCAGGCTTACAGGATCTCCTGAGGCAGGCCAGAAAAGTCTGTGGGCATTTCCCCCGGTCATATAATGTCAGTGCTCAGCTGGCTGCCCAAGAACCGCCTCATCTGTGACATGCCCACCAGGTAGAACTCAAAGTTGGCAATGCTGCAGCGGCTGCACACGCAGCAGAGGGGCATCAATGAGTACCTGTGCGAGTATGGCACCAGGACAGGGTCAGGGGAGCTCAGCTTTTTTTCGTCACGCTAGTGGCTAATGATCAAGGATGCATGCACTGTCCTGTCACCATTTGAGGAGGCCACGAGGATGGTGAGCAATGACAGTGCATGCATCAGTGATACTGTCTCTCTTGTCTTCCTGTTGGAGCACACCCTGCATGTAATAATGGACAGGGCACTTGAGGCAGAACAGAGGGAGAAAGAGGAGGACTTCTTTACCTCTCAAGGCCCCCTTTATCAAGACAGTATTCCTGCAGGCCCGCCTATCACACAGGAAGAGGAGGAGGAGGAGGATTGTGTCAGCATGAAGGTGGAGCCTGGCACTCAGTATCAGCAGCCGTCTTCAAGGGATCATTTTCAGTTCCCCGAAACCCATGGACTTGTACGTGGCTGGGAGGAGGTGGCTGCGTATCATGTCGTCCTTAGTGACCCAGAGGACTCCGGACCAAATGCCTCAGCAATCCTACACTGCATGGCCTCCCTGATCCTGCAAAGCCTGCGAAAGGACCCTCGGATTCATGGTATCAAGGAGAGGGATCAGTATTGGCTGGCAACCCTTCTTGATCCACGTTACAAGGGTAAGGTTGCGGAACTTATCCAGCCTTCGCAGAGGGAGCAGAGGATGAAACATCTTCGGGAGGCCTTGCAGAAAGGTTTGTGTAATGCGTTTCCAGAGCCTGGGAGGTTGATCAGACTTGGAGACCTTTCCAGCCGAAAATCCACTGGGTTACTGGGTCTTGAGGATGGATCACTGGCCAGAGCTTGCACAGTATGCAATTGAGCTACTGGCCTGTCCTGCATCCAGCATTCTATCTGAATGCACATTCAGTGCTGCTGGAGGCTTTGTAAGTGATCACAGACTTGGTTGAACGGCTCACCTTCAAAAAAATGAATCAGTTCAGTTTTTTTATTAATGTGAGATCCCTTGAAGACTGCCTATGCTGATGCTGAGTGACTATCCTGTTATGCTGAGTGACTATCCTATTCCTCCTCAATGTTCATGTTGATAGCTTCTAAGAGCATTTTTGGTTCTGGGCACCACCACCAGTTCCTAAAGCCCAATTTTTCTGCCCCTGTATAACAGGGACGTGTAATTACAATTTTTGGTGTAATATTTTGCAGCTCGTTCCTGTGCTCAACTAGAGTAACTGTGAAGGCTTGCAGTGTTGTGGCACCAGCACCAGTGCCTAAGGCCCATTTTTTCTGCCCCTGTTTAACAGGGGCACGTAATTACAATTTTTTATCTAATATTTTACAGCAGGGCTCGTTTCTGCGCTCAACAACAGAATCTGTGAGGGGTTACAGTGTTGTGGCACCACCACCACTGCCTAAGACCCAATTTTTCTGCCCCTGTTTAACAGGGGCGTGTAATTACAATTTTTGATCTAATATTTCACAGCAGGGCCCGTTCCTGCGCCCACCAAGAGTAACTGTGAGAGCTTACAGTGTTGTGGCACCACCACCACCACCCCCACCAAAAGCCCAATTTTCTGCTCCTGTTCAACAGGGGCATGCAATTACAATTCTTGATATAATATTTCACAGCAGGGCCCGTTCCAGCGCCCACCAAGAGTAACTGTGAGGGCTTACAGTGTTCTGGTACCACCAACACCTAAGGCCAAAATTTCTGCAGAGTATATAGGGCAGGCCGTATAGTATATACTGGCGGTCCCCTACTTTCAAACATCCGACTTACAAACGACTCCTACTTACAAACGGAGGGAGACAACAGGAAGTGAGAGGAAATCTACCCCTAGGTAGGGAAATTCTCTCCTGTAAAAGTTAATATAGGAAAAAGGTGTCTCCATTAATGCTTTATTATCACCAATCCTTGCTACCCTAAAAACCCCAAATTTTAAAAATACAATTGTCATTGGGACAGAAATGAGGTGAAATCTTCTGAACAGGAGCACAGACAGCAAAACAAATGTTACAGGGGGTGATGATAACCCTATGTTATCCAAAAAGCTTAAAAATAGATTTTTTTTGTCTGGAGCTACACTTAAAAAATGTACCTGTTCCAAATTACAAACAGATTCAACTTAAGAACAAACCCAAACGTGAGAAGACCTCTGCACTACTATCCAGTGGCACATAGACTGCCGTGTACTGCAAAGAACTAAACATGTTGCTGCAAAATCTGTAGTGTACACATGACCACAAAAAATAATCAAATAAATCTATAAATGATTTCGCGCAAAACACAAAAATGCAGAGGAAAAAAAACATAAATTCCTATGCGTGACTTATGTGAATGTCAGTGTTAAGTCACCAGTGAAGGTTTAAATATAATAAAATGAAAAAATGTCGTAAACAAGTGCAATATTGAGATGCTGTGGGTATACTTAATATATAATACAATCCGCTATATAATACAATTCACATAAGTCACGCATAGAAATTTATGTTTTTTTTCTCTGCATTTTTGTGTTTTGCGTGAAATCATTTATAGATTTATTTGATTAAGAACAAACCTACAGTCTCTGTCTTGTTTGGACCGCCTGTATACTGCTCTTCAGAGTATATAGAGCCTGGGGGCCCCACGCCTTTTCTTTTTTAATTTGGGTTCCAGTTTCCCCTTAATATCCATACAAGACCCAAAGGACCTGGTAATGGGTTGGGGGGTCACCCATGCCGTTTTTCTCAATAATTTTCATCCATATTGCCGGGACCCGACATTACAATACAGCCGCAAGCAGTTTTATTCCTTTAGAAATGTCATTTTGTGCAGGGACTGTTCTAAACATGGGAAACACGCGCCACTTTACAGGCATACTATAGACACTCCCCAGGTACGATATTTAAAGGAATATTTCACTTTTACTTTTTCACTTTAAGCATCATTAAAATCACTGCTCCTGAAAAAAACGTCCGTTTTTAAAACTTTCTTTTCCATTGATACATATCTCCTGGGGCAGGACCCGGGTCCCCAAACCCTTTTTAGGACAATAACTTGCATATTAGCCTTTAAAATTTGCACTTTTGATTTCTCACGTTCGAGTCCCATAGACTTTAACGGTATTTGAATGTTCGCGCAAACTTTTGGTCCATTCGCATGTTCTGGATGCGAATCGAACCGGGGGATGTTCGGCTCATCCCTTATTACCAACAAGTGGATTGACTGCATCTTCTGAATTCATGGCCTTCGCCTACTGACAGAAACCATGAATCAGACTGAGACAGAAGTACAGTTAAATCTCACTTGTTTAATAATAATAAAAAAAGGTAAACAGTAAACGTAGTCAAAACATAGCAAGAGTACAGGAACCAGAAAGGATAGTCAGACAAGTCAAAACATCAGGGAGCCAGAGATGAGCATAGTAGAACAGTAAACAGGATCTGGAGCCAGAAGGAATGTCAGCCAAGCAAGTCTTTAACAGGAACACAGGAGAGCGTCTCTAGAGATGTGACCAAGGCGAGGGGAGAGATCATCTGGGCTGGACGGCTTAAGTAGGCAGGACTGACGAGCAGGATATCATCAACAGGTGAGTCACTGTGGATAGATAGGAGCTGGCAATTAACCGACAGCTGAGCTGCCAGCTCAGAGAAGAAAGGGCTGAGCCCAGCCCTGACAGAGACACTCGGGAACAAAGTGTTTCTGAGTGTCTTCGAGTGTCTCCGAGCGTCACCAGCGACCCTCGCACCTCTGGCCACATGCGGTACTGTACACCCCAGAGGCTTGAATCCTGCTCATCTTGCGAGACAACGCTCTCAAATTGAGTCAGTTTTTAAAACAGCTCGTAAACCGCGTTACTCGCAATCCAAGGTTTTACTGTCATATGGAATCTGCAAGTCCAAATTTTATCGTATTTTACTGAATCAAATAACTTGAAAACCCTATTACAATTAACTGCCATAGATAAACTATTTATCTCCAGTTTGTGAGCTGTTGTAGAAGGGACTATAGATAATTATAATTGAATATGTATTCTATATTTGTTTCTTAATAAAAACATAACTGGAATAAAATGGAACAAAACTCTCCCTATCACCATTATCATATTTAATCCTTACCTTACTAGTATAAGTAAATACTGGGGCATAACATATTGATTTGTTTTAACCCTTTTTACTAACATTTTTTTTATTTGCTTCCTGGTTTCCAGGCCTAGCTCCAAATGATGTCATACATCCCAGGAATCTTCATGAGCATTTATTTTTTCATTCATCTGGAGGAGGGGCTTTCTTAGCTAAGCACACCCTCCTGTTTGAATGCTGGAGCTACAAGGGTAGATGGATTCCAGGAAGTAAATGTTACGTGGAACATCTGCCCTTTCTCAAGATGGCTGAGGCTAGAAATGCTAGAAGGGTGTTTTTCAAAATGATTTTTCAACAAAATAAAGCATGGAGATTTTAATGAATGGGTAAGTTTAGTCTGAATATTAAAAATGAATTAAATTGTGTTTTCAGTGACTACATAATGGCTACATCTCTGCATTTTTCAGGTTGTTTGCAATTAGTCTCAAAGAGGATAAAATAACATACTGTGTATATAATTAGGCACTAGAGATCTGTACAACCCCAACCTGCTACTGACAACTTTTGACATCCATTGAAACTAATAATGTAAGAATACAAACTGGAGATTAGTGATCTGTACAGACTGTTCTAAATGTCTAGCTATTCTGGTCTGGACCCACCTAAAAATGTACGCCAAATTCTCACAAAACCCGTATTATGGAATGCCCTTGACCTACATATAAAAACAAACGCTTCCAGCAATAAAACAGATACATTAAAAAAAAAAACACCCAAAGATAGCTTTTGGAACATATTCTAGATGAATTCATGAATTCATCTAAATTCTTGAATCACATGAATTTTAGTAAAACTGACATTTTCATACCTTGTAAATTATGGAAGAGCCCTGGGGCCATCATAAAAAAAAAAAAACTGAATTCTGACTTTGAAACTCAGAATTCTGAGATTGAAATTCAGAATTGTAAGTTTAAAAAAAAAAACAGAATTCTGAGATTCAAAGTCAGAATTCTGAGTTTGAAAGTCAGAATTCTGAGATTCAAAGTCAGAATTCTGACTTTCAAACTCAGAATTCTGAGATTCAAAGTCAGAATCGTGAGTTTAAAAAAAAAAAAAAAAATCTAACGAATTCTGAGATTAAAAGTCAGAATTCTGAGATTTAAAGTCAGAATTCTGAGATTTAAAGTCAGAATTCTGAGTTTCAAAGTCAGAATTCTGAGTTTCAAAGTCAGAATTCTGAGTTTAAAAGTCAGAATTCTGAGATTTAAAGTCAGAATTCTGAGATTAAAAGTCAGAATTCTGAGTTTCAAAGTCAGAATTCTGAGTTTCAAAGTCAGAATTCTGAGATTTAAAGTCAGAATTCTGAGATTAAAAGTCAGAATTCTGAGATTTAAAGTCAGAATTCTGAGATTAAAAGTCAGAATTCTGAGTTTCAAAGTCAGAATTCTGAGTTTCAAAGTCAGAATTCTGAGATTAAAAGTCAGAATTCTGAGATTAAAAGTCAGAATTCTGAGATTTAAAGTCAGAATTCTGAGTTTATAAATATAGTAGTCTCTATTAGGAAGATTTTAGGACCAATGAGCAATAATGTAGTAACACCCACAGATCATCATTCTGCAGACATACATGTCTTCTGCTCTGTATATGGATATATAAATCTATCTTATTAACAGCACACAGTACAGGGAAGCAGGCAGTGCTGGGTTCTCTGGTTCTATGACTGTACTAATAGTTCCTCTGTTTGCTGTCTTATCCTTCTTCTCTGTGATCTGCTCTAACATAAAGAGCCATGCTGAAAACGTGTATTGTGTGTGAGTGGGGGGGACACAGCTTCCATAGATAACAGAACACAATGGCCAGCACCCCTCTGCACCCCAACTTGTAGAAAACATTGCACTATTGCCCCTACATTGGGGAATTGTGAATCGCTAGAAGGCAGCAGGACAATGTGTGTCTATGGTTATAACGGATTAATCATAGCAATTACTTGTCTGGAATAATAGAGGTGTTTCACACACAATTAACCTCATGTTAAATGTAAAAGCATGCTCAAACAACTAATGAGAGTTAGTGTAGTGGTTAGAGCAGCAGGCTTACAGTGGTGAAGTTGTGGGTTCTAATCTGGGTGAGACTATGGTTTTTATCTAAATATATTTAAAATAAGAGATTTGCGAGGGCTTAAATTGTATTTGGGCTTAAATTGTATTTTATTAATATATCCAAACTGATCCCAATAGAACACAATGGCCAGCACAGCACAGCTCTGCACCCCAACTACTTGTAGGACACATTGCACTATTGCCCCTACATTGGGGAATTGTGAATGACTAGAAGGCAGCAGGACAATTACTCGTCTGGACTAATAGAGGTGTTTTACATACAATTAACCTCATATTAATCATAAAAGCAAGATAAATCAACTAATAAGAGTTTAGTGTAGTGGTTAGAGCAGCAAGCTTATATTGTTAAAGTTTTGGGTTCTAATCCTGCTGAGAGTATGTTTTTTATATAAATATATTTTAAAATATGAGATAGCGAGGGCTTAAATTGTATTTTATTAATATATCCAAACTGATCCCAAGGTATATTAACAAAGACACACTGATATATTGAGCACACAAAACAAATATGCTGACTAGTATTAATTAGAGTAGGATTTTTTTATTACAAATATGTGTATATATTAGGGTGATTAGTGTGACATCTATAGTGTTCCCCAGAGGTAGTTACCAATTTCAGTAGACTGTCACTGGGTAAAAATGTCCCCATCCCCCCACAGGTCCCAAAAGACTACTACAAGCTGCAGGGCGATCTGGAAGCAGCACATGCACACAATGTTGAGGGGTGCTTATTTTCAACTGAGGCAGAATATCATTCTACAACAGCAGAGGCTAGGTGGTGCACCCCCTGGGACAGACAGATTGGTATGTCCTGCTGTGCAGAGGCACAAGTTTATAAAAGCAGCAGTGACATGTGGCTTCGCTGCGTGTGGCGGGAAGGAAGCTGGAAGAATACCGCGGAGGAGGGTCTGTCCTTATACACGCAGCCCCCCGCCTTTGTGGCTATCCCTCACCA
Organism: Aquarana catesbeiana; assembly: GCF_042186555.1. Taxonomy (NCBI): domain Eukaryota; kingdom Metazoa; phylum Chordata; class Amphibia; order Anura; family Ranidae; genus Aquarana; species Aquarana catesbeiana. The sequence goes on from NC_133331.1 coordinate 193,540,308, forward strand.
CCACAAATTCAGGTAGGCAGTGATGGCAGAGTTTGAGAAATCTTTTGTTTGCTTAGTTAGGACAAGAAGGGACTATTCAGTCGGGCACTGTGATATAGGAACATGTTAACGGGGACTTGAAGGAGGCACTGTTAGGGAGGCTCACTAGATAGGGGCAATGTGAATGGGGCCCCTGGATCGGGTCACTCTGAGAAATTCTGATCTATATGAGAACTGTGATATAGGGGTGCTCCTGATCTGGGTACTTTGTGAATGGAGGAATCCTGATCTATATGGATACTGTTTTAAGGGGGCATTCCTAATCTACACACTCTAAGGTGGCCAATCAACTGATGAAATCCTCCAGGATCCCCTCATTTATAAAATATATGTCTCTTAATATCCTATGTGAAAAAAATGATGTAGGTGTAAATGGTGTGGTAGAAATTACAGAACCTCCCTGATAAAAAAAAAAAATCATGGCTATGACTGCCAAACTCCATTAACATCTTAAAAATTTGATATGGGACACACCAAGCTGTATCAAAGCTATACATATATAAAAAAAAATATATGAGTGACATCGGAATAATTAAAACTTTTGGCCAAGAGGTATAGAATCAAACTAGTACTGCTACCACTGGTAAATGAAGGCACCTCTCTTCTAACATACAGTGCATCTTCAACATTATATTGCAGCCTGATACTACAGTTGTTTAACCCTTTTTCCTACCTGGCTCATATGCCATACAGACATGAATGGGGGGTGGTGGTTTACACACACATGTGTTTACCTGACAAGCAGACTGTCTCCTATCAGATTGAAGCATTTGGGCAGCTGTGCTGCCACCTGATTGATTTCACACATACCCGGGTTACCTGCACATGTCCCCACAATGTATCCCAAGTTTTGCTTGCCCATCTGCAGGCCTGGGACCAGCATAGCGGGTGATCCTGGGTAGGTGAGAAGTAGCAGAGGGGACACATGTCCACTCTCCTCCCCTTCTTGTTCCTAACTGCCATGTCAGTTTCCCTGGCCAATACATCCAAAAAAGCATGTGATATAATTCAATCTGCATTGCGTTACATTTAGCGGAGCACAGGGGAGACATTGGGGGGCCTTTTACCCCTTGAATGTCTCACTAAAGAGAACCGGTCACCAAAAAAATCATCACATGGTGGATAAAAAAACATTAAGTGAATGGAAATTTTTGTAAATTGTAAAAAAAAATTATGTTGCACCCAAGCCTATATAATCCTTTCTCAGAAAAATGTCAAGGCATCCCCCCCACCCCACATATATGCATGTACTAACGTAAAGTGGTGTTCCACCCAAAAAAAAAATGCATTAAAAAATCCTAAAAAAAAAAAATAAAAAAAAACATTTGGAATTTTTTTTTTTTTTACTCACCTCTAAATGCCTGTTGCTAGGTGGTCCCTCGTAGTCTGCCTCTTTTAGTGCCTGGGCTGCTGATATCACTTCCCCCTCGACATAGGAAGGGCTCAGCTCTGCTCCCTCCCTCCTGTCAATCATCTGGGACCCATTACAGGTGACTGAGCGCAGCGCCGCATGCGCAGTGGGTGCCCAGCTGTGAAGCCACAGCCCGGCGTCCACAGTTGCAATGCCGGCACCGCCGAACGGAGGGGGAGACAAGCGGGTCTTCGATCACCCGCATCGCTGGACCCAGGGACAGGTAAGTGTCCAATTAAAAGTCAGCAGCTGCAGTATTTGTAGCTGCTGACTTTTAATTTTTTTTTTATTATTATTAATGGGCCCTCCTCTTTAACCACCTCAATACTGGGCATTTTCACCCCCTTCCTGCCCAAGCCATTTTTCAGCTTTCAGCGCTGTCGCACTTTGAATGACAATTGCGCGGTCATACAACTCTGTACCCAGATGAAATTGTTATCATTTTTTCCCCACAAATAGAACTTTCTTTTGGTGGTATTTGATCACCTCTGCAGTTTTTATTTTTTACGTTATAAACTAAAGAAGAGCGACAAGTTTGAAAAAAAACACAATATTTTTTACTTTTTGCGATAATAAATATCCAATTTTTTTTCTGTAAAACACATTTTTTCCTCAGTTTAGGCCGATATGTATTCTACATATTTTTGGTAAAAAAAATCGCAATAAGCGAATGATTGGTTTGCGCAAAAGTTATAGCGTCTACAAAATAGGGGATAGATTTATAACATTTTTATTTTTTTTTTATTTTTTTACTAGTAATGGCGGCGATCTGTGATTTTTATCGTGACTGCAATATTGCGGCGGACACATCGGACACTTTTGACACATTTTTGGGACCATTCATATTTATACAGCGATCCATGCTATAAAAATGCACTGATTACTGTATAAATGTGACAGGCAGTGAAGGGGTTAACACTAGGTGGTGATTGAGGGGTTAACTGTGTTGCTAGGGAGTGTTTCTAACTATAGGGGGTGGGGACTCACTAGGGGAGGAGACCGATCGGTGTTCCTGTGTACTGGGAACATACCATCGGTCTCCTCTCCTCTGACAGGACCGTGGATCTGTGTGTTTACACACACAGATCCACGGTCTTGCTGTGTTACCGGAAATCGCGGGTGCCCAGTGACACGGCGCGCACGAGCGCCCCCTGGTGGGCCGGGAAAGCAAGGCCGTCATAGGACGTCTGCCCGCAACGAGAGCTGCGCCGCCTGGCCGTCAATTGACAGCCGGCAGTCAGCAAGCAGTTAAACACACATGGGGATACCTACACTTGAAAATGTTGACTACACTACACATGTTACATATCACCACACATGCTGGAGTGAGAGCAATAATTCTAGCACCAGACGTCCTCTGTAACACCAAACTGCTCACCTGTAGGGGTTTTTTAAAGTGTCACCTATTAAAAAATATAGGCTACTGAAGTTTGTTTCCCTTTCACAGGCGCAGGCAAATTTAAGGTTTGACATGTTGGGTATCTATTTACTCGGTGCAACTTCAGCCTTTATATTTTACCCAACAATTGGGTCATTTATTGCGTTTGTGTTACTTAGTAACATAGTAACTTTGCTTTTGTTTTTTAATACTATGTGGTAATATTGTGTGCCATAAAAAATGGAACTACCACTATTTTTATTCTCCAGGGTGTCTGCTTTCCAAAAATGTTTGGGGTTTTATATAATCTTCATGCCTAAAATTGTGTGAAAAAAGGACACTGGCAGCTAAAGGGTTAAATTCATTTTTTTTTCTCAATCTAAACTCAGTACCCCAATGGCAAGGTGAAAACATAATTTTAAAAATGTTAGCAAATTCATGAGAAAGGAAAAATGGAAATATCACATTGGCAAAAGTATTCAGACCCTTGGAAGCAACACTTGAAATTTAGCTCAGGTGCCTTCCATTTTGCTTGATCGTTGCTGAGATGCTTCTATACCTTGATTGGAGTCCACCTGTGGTAAATTAGATTGATTGGACATGATTTGGAAAGGCACACACCTCTGTATAAGGCCCCTTTCACACGAGGCGGACTCCATTTCTACGGAGCCCGCCTCTGTCCGCCGGCTCAGTGGGAGATCTGTCCGTTCATCTCCGCTGAGCCGGCGGATGACAGGTCCCTCTCTGCTCACTAAGCGGGGAGGGGCTTGTCAGGCGCCGCTGTCGCCTATGGAGGGATCGGATGAAAACGGACGGCGTGTCCGTTTTCGTCAGATCTCACCCGATCCGATCCGCCAGCGATGGACCTGGACGTAGGGCCATCCGTCTGCTTTTAGTGGATCGGACGGGGTCGGATGTCAGCGGACATGTCTCCGCTGACATCCGACGCTCCATAGACTAACATGGAGCGCCCGTTCAGATCCGCTGTCAAAACTGACAGGTGGACCTGAACGGTCCGATCGTGTGAAAGGGGCCTAAAAGGCCTCACAGCTGACAGTGCACACTGTTATGGAACAAAAACCATGAGGTCAAAGAAACTGTCTGCAGAGCTTAGAGACATTATTGCAAGGCATAGCTCTGGGGAAGGTTGCAAAACCTTTCTGCTGCAAGAGCAGTGGTTCTCAACCCTGCCCTCAAGTACCCCCAACAGGCCATGTTTTGGGAATTTCTCTTAAAATAGCTGTACAAAATACCAAACATTGACTCTGATTTAAAGCACCTGTGCAAGATAAAGGAAAACCTGCAAACATTCCCTGTTGGGGGTACTTGAGGACAGGGTTGAGAACCACTGCCCAAGTGCATAGTGGCCTCCATATTTCCTAAATGGAAGTTGTTTGGCACAACCAGGACTCTACCAAGAGCTGGTCACCAAGCCAAACTGAGCAATAAGGTAGAAGGGCCTCAGTAAGAGCCCTTTCACACTGAGGCGTCGGCGGTAAAACGCCGCTATTATTAGCGGCGTTTTACCGTCGGTATGCGGCCACTAGTGGGGCAGCTTAACCCCCTGCTAGTGGTCGAGAAAGGGTTAAATACCACCGCAAAGCACCTCTGCAGAGGCGCTTTGCCGGCGGTATAGCCGCGCCGTCCCATTGATTTCAATGGGCAGGAGCGGTATACACTCCGCTCCGAAGATGCTACTAGCAGGACCTTTTTTTACTGTCCTGCCAGCGCATCGCTCCAGTGTGAAAGCAGCGGCACTTTCGGGTCGGTTTGCAGGCGCTATTATTAGCGCAATAGCGCCTGCAAACCGCCCCAGTGTGAAAGGGCTCTAAGAGAAGTGACTATGAACCTGATGGTCACGCTGACTGACTTCCAGAGTTTCTGTGTGGAGATGGACAAGGTTCTAAACCAGTGGTTCTCAACTCCTGTCCTCTGGACCCATTAACAGACCAGATTTTAAAGGGGTTGTAAAGGAAAATTTTTTTTTTTTTAAAAAATAACACATGTTATACTTACCTTCACTGTGCAGCTCGTTCTGCACAGAGTGGCCCCGAACCTGGTCTTCTGGGGTCCCTCGGCGGCTGTTTCAGCTCCTCCCCGCAAGCATTAACCACCTTAATGCGAGCTCCCTCGCATGGTGGTGAGTGCTTGCGGGCGCGCTCCCGTGATACAGCCGGCGGCTATAGCCGCTCACTGTATCACTCGGCCCCGCCCCCCAGCACGCTGCGTCATTGGATGTGATTGACAGCAGCGCAAGCCAATGGCTGCGCTGCTTCCAATCCATCCACTGTAGCCAATCAGCGGCCAGGGTGAGCGGAGGAATAGCTGTCGGGAACGCAAAGCTGACTTTCGAAGCGTCAGGTAAGTAAAACGGGGGGGCTGGGGGCGGCGGTATTGTCAGAAGTTTTTTCACCTTAATGCATAGAATGTCTGAATAGGGGTCTGAATACTTTATGAATCCACTGTATGCACCTTCAACTGTATAATTCAAAAGGGCAAAAGTCCATAGGCATGAAGTGTCCAATCCAAATTTGGTATATAGAAAACACTCAAATATTTCTGTGTGGATGCATCAGCCAATTAACATCACCAACCACCATACTTTTCAGATGAATGGTTGTCCTTGGACACATTGGCTATAGAGTGTCTCCCATGTAAATATACAGCAATAATATATGGTGAAATAGCACTATTGTAGTAGAATAGTTCTTCAAGATGCCAAATTCCAGTCACTGAAATCTAAGGGACCACTCCTAATATGTATGGGCACTTTGGTCTAAGGGTGTACTATTGATTTATATGGCATTGTGATCTAATTGGACACTCCTGATCTTATACGGTAGTATGTGATCTTAGAGGATAATTATAATCTATATGGGCCCTCTAAAGGTGGATTTTTATTTGGGGGAAGATTCTAAACCGCATGCAGTAATGTTTATAGTAGTGTATACTGTAATGTTTGTGGTAGAGCACCATACTGTAAATTTTTTTGTGGAGCAAACTGCCCATCAATAAAAAGGGACATACCAACTACCAGTATAAGGGGGTAGGGGGGCACAATGCACAACCACTGTGCTACAACCGCAAATGCACACATTTGGAAGGAGGTTGTGATATGACCCCCTTCACTTAAATTGGTTGCGTTCAACAGCGGTACCACCCACCAAATGCAATATGCCATTAAATATTAGCGGTGGATGCAAAGCAAACATCACAGCCGAAGCAGGTGTACAGTATTGAGGGGCAGTAAAACCATGGCTCAACTGCTTGGCACAGTGGTGTAGTGGATAGCACTCTCGCTTAGCAGTAAAAAGGGTCACTGGTTTGAATCCCAACCACAACACTACCTGCCTGGAGTTTGCATGTTCTCCCTGTGCCTGCGTGGGTTTCCTCCAGGTACTCCGGTTTCCTCCCACACTCCAAAGACATGCTGGTAGATTAATTAGATCCTGTCTAAATTGTCCCTAGTATGTATGAATGGGAGTTAGGGACCTTAGATTGTAAGCTCCTTGAGGGTAGGGACTGATGTCAGTGTATAATTGACAGTGCTATTATAAGTAACTGAAATAATAATAATCCTTTTACTGCCCTCCAGCCACCTGTGTCTGCAAGCCCCTAGAAGCCCACTGTCCACCAATGTAAAGGGGCACATTAGGTATGGATTACCAACATGAGTGGTTATGCTGAGCACCAATGTAAGAGGAAGCACTGGGCAGCTAATGTTGTACATAGTCCTAATGCCAAAATTCAATATGCTACCTCAGTCCTGCAACGGATCAAAAAACTCACGGATCGGATCGATCCTCGGATCAGAGTCACGGATCGGATCATTTTCGGATCAGCAAAAAAAACGAAAAAAAAGACAAATCTTGTTACACCCACCGGAGTTTTAGATTTAAAAGCTATTTTCCACACAAAACGGAGTTTATATGCATAAATACAGTATTTGTAGATCGGACGGACTGTTTAGATGTTAGATTTTAAAAGCAACAGCAAACCTGCTGACCTTACATGGTTGCTAATGTGACAGAACACCTCTGATTTTCACATTTAACATTAAATGTGAAAATCAGAGGTGTTCTGTCACATTAGCAAATACTGTATTTATGCATATAAGCTCCGTTTTGTGTGGAAAATAGCTTTAAAATCTAAAACTCTGGTGGGTGTAAGATGTCCGCTTGCCCCCTTCTAACTCTATCATTACAGTACTGTGCAAAGGAGTGTGGGGTGTAGCAAGATGGCGACGACGAAACGTCACTTCCTGACGATACAGCGGCTGCCGCCGGGTGTACCAAGATGGCCGCCGCTCCGGAGCTAGGCCGAAGCCGCGGCCTTTCCTATGGCCGAGGCAGGCGAGCTCTCCGCGGATCGGCACATCCGCGGAACGCTCGCCTGCCTCGAACGGATCATGGATCAGTGACGATCCGTTGCACCCCTAGTCCTGACCTTCATCATTGCATATGCTATGTTATGTGACTTAATGAAGAGGGCACACAGCATAGTCCTCGCTGCTCTACTCCTAATGCTCTGTTGTATGTTAAGTAGTCCTGAATACTGCACCATATATATTTTGTACATTATCATGTTCTGACATGTACATTATTTACACTGTTGTATATTGCATAGTATTGATCACTCCATATTCTATTTTGTTTGTTATAGTCCAAACAGCCATGCTGTTTATTCAAACATAGACGGAGAAACACATTTGGCAGAACTAACTCTGTGACGTCATCACGCTGAGGTTCACTGGATGACATTGCGGCCAATCTGCAACAGTGTTTGTGAAATGGCTGTTTCCGAATCTGTGTAAGTGCAATATCTTATGGAATAAATTGAGTATTTTTGTTGCGCTATGAGACTTCTCCCTTTTTAAATTTGATGCATCTGTGTGTTGGAGCTTGTTGCTGGAGTGCTTGCTAATATTTTTCATTAAATTCGGTGGACTTTGCTGCTAATTCTGTTCATTGGGGTCATTGAGCTGTGTGGAGATTCAAGGAAACGTTGGCTCCTCCAAGCCAAACAGAGTTATTACAATTATGCAGCGTACACGCGGCTGGACTTCCCGACAGAAAAAGACTTTTTCTGTCTGCATTTCCGACGGACTCAGATATAGGACATGTTCTAAATCTTTCCGTCGGAAATGCCGACGGAGTTTAGCCCATTGGCAAGTCCGGCCGTGTGTACCGCGGCATTAATCTCTATAATTTGAGATAAGGTCTGGTAAGAGGCCCCATTATCTTACTAGCACTCTGTGCGCTAGAGCACTTTGTATACTGGAACACAGAGCACTTTGTTTTGCACGTGGATGCACTCCATCTCCATAAGACTTTTGATTTATAAGTATGAGTGGTTTATGAATGATTTGTTTTATACCAATACATTTTCATTTTTGACACGTTGGTAATGAATTGCATTTTTCACTGATTTCACGTTTTTAATTATTTTGCTTGATTTGCGCACTTTTGGGTTATTTTTTTTTTTTTTTTAAATAATGTCTTTTTTTATATGCATGAAAGTTCAGTTTGATTTTTTTTTTTTTTTTTATCACTTAGGGACAGGGTGGATATAAATCAATGATTTTTCAAAAAAAATCTATAAAATCTGATTTTTTTTATTTAAATGTTTTTTTTTTTATATCAAATTTATTTAAATAAAATTCTTTTGAAATAAAATCGATCTAAAAAATGTTTTCTATTTAAGATACATGAATAATTTTGTTTAATCAGCATGAAATGGAACTTAGTTATGTAGCATACGGCTGCATATTCTGCAATATTTAACCACTTTACAACCGGCCCTTAGCCGAATGACGGCTTGCAGGGCGGTTGCTTAACTCTGGGATCACGTCATATGACGTCTTCCCAGAGTTCCCCTCTTGCGCGCCCCCTGGGGCGCGCACCTGAACATATCCGTGACCGCCGGGTCTAGAGGACCCGGCGCATCACGGATCCCGGTAAATGGCCGCTGATCGCGGCCGTTTACCATGTGATCGCTCCGTCAAATGAGATGACGCCGGTTTGTTTACATGTGATCGCTTCGTCATTTGACGGAGCGATCACATGGTAAACGGCCGCGATCAGCGGCCATTTACCGGGATCCGTGATGCGCCGGGTCCTCTAGACCCGGCGGTCACGGATATGTTCCTCTCCTCCCCTCCTGTGTACCGATTGGTACACTGTGAGCGGAGAGGGGGATGGATGGCTGCAGCGCTGTGGGCTGGTTGTGTAGTGCCCAAAGCGCTGCACAGTGACATCCAACCATCCATCCATCCATGCTCAGCCATCCCTAACGCTCTGCAATGCCCTGCAATACTCTGCAATGCCCCAGAATAATGTGCAATACTCTGCAATACCCCGCAGTACTCTGCAATACCCCGCAGTACTCTGCAATACCCCGCAATACTCTGCAATACCCCGCAATACTCTGCAATACCCCGCAATACTCGGCAATACCCCCGCAATACTCGGCAATACCCCGCAGTACTCTGCAATACCCCACAACACTGTGCAATATGCTGCAATACTCTGCAATACCCCACACCACTGTGCAATACTCTGCAATACCCAGCCATACCCAGTCATACTCTGTGATACCCAGCCATACTCGGCAATACCCCACAATACTCTGCAATACTTGGTGAAACCCAGCCATACTCTGCCATACCCTGCCATGCTTGGCCATGCTCAGCCATACTCGGCCCCTGTATGTGGCCAGGCTGTGGAAGTCTCACACATGTGGTATCGCCGTACTCAGGAGGAGGAGGAGAATCTATTTTGGAGTGTCATTTTTGGTATGTACATGCTATGTGTTAGAAATATTGTATAAATGGACAACTTTGTGTAAAAAAAAAAAAAAATTCATTTTCTTTACACATTTTCCAAAAACTTGTAGAAAAAAATGACAAGTTCAAAAGACTCATTATGCCTCATAGATTATACGTTGGGTTGTTTTCTATCCAAAATAGGGTCATTTTGGGGGCGTTTCCATTGTCCTGGTGCTCCAGGACCTTCAAAAGTGTAAGAGGTAGTCAAGAAATTTGATGTGTAGTTTATGCTCCTAGAACGCCTGATGGGGCTTCCTGCATGTTGGTCCTCTGTATGTGGCCACGCTGTGTAAAAGTCTCACATGTGGTATTGCCATATTCAGAAGGAGTAGTAGAATGTATTTTGGGGTGTAACTTGTGGTATGCATATGCTGTGTGCGAGAAATAACCTGATAATATGACACTTTTGTGAATAAAAAAAAATCCTGCTTTTTCAAAGAATTGTGGGGAAAAAATTACAACTTCAAAAAACTCACCATGCCTCTTACTAAATACCTTGGAATGTCAACCTTCCAAAAAGGGGTCATGGGAGGGGGGGGGGTATTTGTATTGTCCTGGCTTGTTAGGGTCTCAAGAAAGGAGATAGGCCGTCAGTACTTCAGGTGTGATCAATTTTCAGTGATTGGCACCACAGCTTGTAGACTCTATAACTTTCACACAGACCAAATAATATACACCGATTTGGGTTATTTTTTACCAAAGATATGTAGCAGTATAAAATTTGGCCAAAATGTATGAAGAAAAATTCTTAATTTGCAAAATTTTATAACAGAAGCAAAGAAAAATTTATTTTTTACGGAATTTTTGGTCTTTTTTCGTTTATAGCACAAAAAATAAAAAACCCAGTGGTGATTAAATGCCACCAAAAGAAAGCTCTATTTGTGTGAAGAAAGGACAACCATTTCATATGGGTACAGTGTTGCATGACTGAGTAATTGTCATTCAAAGTGTAAGAGCTCTGAAAGCATAAAATTGGTCTGGTTAGGAAGGGGGTTAAAGTGTCCAGTTGTCAAGTGGTTAACTTGGTTTCTTGCCCTGACACCTTGCTAGGGGTTATCGATGCTGGCTCTGACACATGCTGGGCGTTATTACTAGCCCCTCTCACTTGCTGGGGACTCTCATTGCTGGTCCCAGTAAAGCATGTTTTACTTCCACAATCTCTTTAGTATACCTGAAGGCCCTGTTCAATCTATACAAAGTGGAATTGACTATACCAACGGGGTAAACATGGCACACTATGAGATATAGACTGGGAAGAAACACACTTTTTGGAGCACACCCACATGCAAAAAGTGGGTGGCATCTTGTGCGCATTGCATCAGTTCACCCTCTCATGCTTCTGTGAGTGCAGGTGCATAGCACCCTCAAACGATTTGGTCTGGAGCAACTGTACCTTCTAAAGTGCATTTGGTAGTGCCAGGCCTTCATGGTATGTTGGAAAAACACTTCACTTTCTTCTGGGTTATGTTGCACAAGCCAGAAAATCTCTTGTAAAATGAAACTTTTGGATTCTAGTAATTATAATAAATTTGTAATATTTGTTTTTTAGATTAAAAAAGTTGAACATGTCTGAGGAAAATTCTGTAATAGAATTTCTCCGAGATCGTGGACTTCCGGAAGAAACTTTGCAAGTCCTTCAAAACGAAAAGGTTATTTTTGTATTTTATTTTTTAGCTGAACAATAAAAATATTAAAGGGGAAGTCCACCTTAATACTAAAATCTCTACATCTACAGTCTACCACGATCTAAGACTAACCTATCTAGCCCTGTAAAGAGGAAATCACTATACATAAATCTTTTCTGAAGATGATCCAGTCCCACGCTTAGCTGTCAACGGCGGCTTTTCTGCGTAGGCGGGTGCAGATGAGGCAGCCCCATAGTCTATGAGTGACGTCACTCCCCATTCATTTTACAGCAGTTGTCGACTGTGTCCTCTGCAGAGTTTCCGCCTCTGGAGAATGGACCGCATCAGCTTCAAAAAGGTCTGTATAGCAGTTTCTTCCTTATAGGGTTAGATAGGTTAGTCTTAGATCGTCGTTGTCTGTAGATGTAAAGATTTTAGTGTTAGGCTTGACTTCACCCTTAATGTGTGTTGTTTATTTTGAGCTATTGCTAAATGTTGGACGGAAGTTTGCCATAATCTTTGCAGCTATTACCATTTCTAAGGGTCACAAATTATCTTTGTAAGTTAGCTCCAGGTTTTTTTATTTTGGACGAGTATGCCAGATGTATGTGTTTCATTGTAGCACAGAATTTTAGAAACCTTGGTAAAACTAGCTGGCAGTAATTGTCATTTAAAAGTGGAAGAGTGTTTGCTAGTTATGTAAAGAAAAAACAAGCTTGTGTAATATTTTTCACCATAGATAATTTGTCTGTTGCAGGGAGGTTTGATAAATGATTGTCAAATTATACTTGCTAGTTTTATATGTAGGTGGATATAACTTTATATATTGACTTTTTTATTTTATTTGCTAAATATATTCTTTCATTTTAGATTGACAGAGATATTATACTTCTCATGGAAGACCATTCGCTTTCAAAGTATATTCCATCATATGGAGACAGAATAGCTCTGTTCAACTTCTGTAGGCGATCAGAGCCACTGTCAAAGCGCAAAATGGGCCTTTTTGAAAAATTACGTAACAAAATGAAACTTAGAAAAACCCAACCTGAAAAAAGTCTTCTAAGTAAAGACCATGATGAAGCAGAGATTGAGCCTAAAAAAAAATTGTCTGTAACTCGGATGATTGAAGTAGGTTGGATTAATGAAGTGAAAGGGACACTTAAACAAGTCAGAACTAAACAAGGTGGCGGAACCAGAAAGGTTAAAATGTCTAAGGAGGCTGGAAAGACTGAAATACTACATGAAGCAAAAAAACTTTTTTTTCCTAATGGAAATTCACCAAGAGGAAAAGAATCCCTTTTTACATTTGATGTCTGTGACTTCCAGCAAAATCCTCTTTCTGATGACATTACAATAGGCAAAATGTATGAGCTTGTAAAACTTTCTGTTCTGCGTTTTTACCTGAAAACTGTTATTAAAGCTGATACTGAAGGAGGAGACTCTACCTACTTTCCTTCATTACCCACATCAGTTTGTGTTGGGGCGACTCAAAGTGAGCATTATTCCACAAATAACACACCAGTTTTGATTGAAAATATACTGATGGAAGAAGGTGATATAGCTGTGCAAGCTTCTGCCCTTGGAGAGCTAACCAACAGTGATAATGAAATTAATTTTGGTCCACTAGACACCTCTGATGAAATATTAGAAAGCACTCTTCTATGGTTATCTCCGAGTCCTGCTGAAAATGAAGAGGAATACACGTTAACTATTCACCATGCTAACTGTCTGACCGATATGATCACTGCTTTTAGTAATCCCGAAATTTTAAGGCAAAACATTCATGTAAGACGTCTGTTTCCAGACGGCTCAGAAGAACCTGCATGTGGGTCAGGTGTCATGAGAGATACATTGTGTCATTTTTGGGAGGAATTTTATGAGCGGTGTACTTTAGGAAACAGTTGTAAAGTACCATTCATAAGGCACGACTTTACATATGAAACATGGAAAGCAATTGCCAGAATCATCCTGAAAGGTTACAAAGATTGTGGGTACCTTCCTATAAAACTTGCGCTTCCGTTCATGCATGAAGTCTTATTTGGAAGTATTTATGCTGACATAATTGAATATTTCTTTGAGTATGTCAGCTATTCCGAAAAAGAAACCCTCGCCACGGCTCTGGACACGTTTTCAGCAGTTGATGAAGCAGAACTTATGGATGTTCTTGATGATTATGGATGTCGACGTAAAGTAACATCGACCAGTTACAGAGCTACACTGTTTGAGATAGCACACAAAGAATTAATACAAAAACCAATGTTTGTCATTGATGCCTGGAAAGAGATATTACAGGAAATGCAGTTTATTACAGTCGACCTATTATCACAACAATACACAGAACTCCAGCCAACATGTCAAAAAGTTCTGAAGCAGTTAGAATTCCCTATTGCCATGTCGCCAAAGGAAAATGAGGTATCAAAATATCTTAAAAAATACATTAGAGAACTCACTAAAAGCAATTTGTGTAAGTTTCTGAGGTACTGCACTGGCAGTGATTTAAATATGCCTGGGATCATCTACGTGCAATTTGAAGAAATACCTAGTTTTTCCAGAAGGCCTATTGCCTGCATCTTTCTGAAAACTATGAAAATTACCCTGATTTTCGATCAGAATTTAATGGCATACTGGATTGCAATATTTGGGTAATGGAAATTGTCTGAATGCTTTCCATTATGTCTTTCATTTTTTTTGGTCGTATACATCTAATTTCTGCCTTTTTTTTTTTTTTCGTGATTTTTTTTTTTTTTGGGAGGACTACTTTATTTTAATTGCCTAGCTACTTCGGTCCAGTTTGGCACAATGTAAATATGTATATCTGAGGGACTGCAGGGGAAGAAGACATTCACTGTAGTAGTTGGTGCTACTACAATGCTTGCCACTTCTGAATCCTGTGCCAAATGGCTTTTCAGTTGAATAGTGAACTCAGGGGGGTGCTTGCTAGGAAACAAGCTGCCGTTCACAGAGCACCTTGCTTTTTTTTATAACATGGCATTCTCTGATTGGATTAAGTGCATATTGTGATGTCCAAGACCCAATTCTTCATCTACTCCAATCAGAGAATGCTATGAATTGATAAAAATACTAGCCATTTTATAAATGGCAGCAGTGCCAGTGAGCAACCCCTTGTGTTTACCATGTAGAAGGTAAGCTGCTTGGTACAGGTCTCAAAAGATAAAAAGCAGTGCTTGCTTCAACAGCAGTCCCTCAGATATGAAATATGCATACTTATGTTGGTTCAAGTTGGACCAATGTAATAATGAAAATAAAATCATACCTTGTAGGTGTGTCTGAGCAGTTATGGACCTTTATTTAAGATGAGTGCCAACTCCACTGTTTCAGTTTTCACACTTGAGCTTATTCCTGCAGAAAAATATCCAAATGGCAGTATTCTGCCACCGGATCCAGAATGCACAATTGCTTCAAGATGACTTATTAGTTGGTGGACAGTGAGGACAGGCATGTAATTGCATTGATATGTGCTCAGACAATTCCTGCTTCCTCCTAAACCTCAAGAACCATGGCTGTTTTCCTCGTCCCCTGATTCTGAGTCCAGTGGATTTGATGTGAACAACTTCCACCTGGAATTGCCAATTGGGCAGTTTGAGTAGAACCTGACCCAGCCTTTGTCTTGTGTAAAATAGGTGAGGTGCTTAAGTGCACCAATTATAGAATTACAAAGGCAGATGTTGAGGCCCTGATTCATCAAGTGCATGATTCTTAACAAAAAGGCTCTAATGTAAATCTACAGTGACTTTTTCCAAGTTACTGAAAGACTAGATATGGGAGAGTCTACAACTTCAACGATGAAGTCCAGGATTGTCCCACTAGAACAATTTCAGAGTTCACAAACCGTATATTTGTGCACTCTCCTGCTGCACACTAAGGACTTAGAGGACATAAGTCACTGGAAAAAAATACAACTATGTTCACTTGCTGGAGGCAACTGAAGCTGAACATTTCCAAAACACTACAAAATTCATACTATTTTAACTACTGGACAACACTACAGACACCTTTTAATGATTGACTTGCTCCACAGAAGTCTGTACTCACGGTCACCTGACCCTGCCAGAACATGTGATGTTCTTGGTTGTATCCATTATTAATCTCAGAAAAATGAGATCTTATGTCAGGCATGGATTAAGGGTCTGGGAGAGTTTGATGGTGCACAAACAAATCTTGAGGATACTGATCCTTTAAATCTGACTGACTGAAACCTCTGTTAAATGTTCTAGTTCACCCGAAGCTCTCTGAACCCTGCAATCTTTTAGTTCCCACCTTCTCTTGTTCTGCATACATGTGAACTTTATCCTCTTTAGACTACCATTCCCATCTCACTCCTGAGAGAGATGTAAACCCACCTTTGCCCCTTGTTAACACCTGTAACCCACTCAGAAAAACATGGATGTCCTACATGGAGCTTGTATCGTCTATCCCCCTTTGACATTTTCAGCTTGCCTATACAGACTATAGTGTATAGGGGGAGGCAATCTTTTATTGGAACCCCCAGGATCTGTCAGGTTACCACTTTTACAACCTATTGGTGTTCTTCAAAGATTTTGGTGATGTTGCTATCATTCCTCTTTGGACTAGATTGTGGCTAACATGGTATGTCTTTTACAGTGCTTGCAGATGTATTTTTGTAATACTCTTAACATCTGATAGAAACCTTTGATGATCAATGCTTTAATCACATTAAACAATACACATTGGATTTCCAGGGGTTAAGGAGGGTACTTATGTTCATGCTTTGTGTTATGTGGCTATTTTCCGCCATACATTCAATGTTGGGCTCATAGATGTGAATGTGATCTTTTTGGGGAGATGTACTGATGTTTGTGTCTGGCCTGCTCTGATTTCATGCACACGAGTACTTTGCAGTGGGCCTGGCCTTTTGCCTTGACTGTTTTGGGTAGCATTATGCTGGAAATATGGAGAGTTGTAATTTTTGTTTTGTCCTCTGCAATGTCCTTTTATATGCTTATTTTCTAGCATCAGCAGGCAAAGGTGAAGACTTATGTGTGGTGAATGAGTTTAGGGAGATGTCTTTGCATTTGCAAGGTGTGTTTTGGGCTTTTGGACTGATATTCCTAAGACCGTGGTGCTTCAACAAGCAGGTTCCATCTTTATACCTCAGGGGACCCTTTAATTGCCCACGGCTTCTACCTTTGTTCTTTTCATTGTCAGTTATAAATGTTGTCAGTTGATTTGTTGTTCCTAAGTGTGCTTTAGACACTAGTGACCCTTAGACCCCATACACACCATTAGATTTTCTTGAGGTCAAACATTAAGAGTTTCAATTTGTATGCAGTCAGGCAGGCCCTTGCACTACGGGGTCTTAAGTTGACCATAGTTGATTAGAACCATCTGTTAGCGAGCTGATTGTACCCAAGTTGATCCAGCAATCATCTTGTGTACAACCAGCATGTTTACATCCAGTTATTGCCAGCGGCTATAGCCACTAGCAATAATTACTGTGTATTACCAGCACTGACTGTGTTGGAGGAAGTGAGCGTTTTAATTTACTGCAACCCATGGTTTCAGGAAAGAAAATTGCATAATCTTTGGCTTGCCTTAGTTTAAATGTTTCATTAAAGTTGTATTCTGATAAGATGTCTTGTTCTGTTTTGTTCAGATATTGCTTAAGGTCATTTGTACCTATGATCCTGTATGGAATACTGGGAGGGGGGGAATGGAGAAGGCTAGTTCTTGCTGAGCTCCAAAGCACCCTCACCATAGGTCGTCACCCACAGGGTAGTCCTTTTAAATTTAGTGAAGTGGGAGTAGATTCCCACTTATACCCTGCCCACGTTCCACAGCATTATCCTCTGTTTGAACCCCACCTTTCCTAGATCCCCACTTAACTTTTAGATCATTGCTGTCACTGTTCTGTCCCCCCGCCCCCCAAATCTTACTTTCCCTAACCTTTCACCTTTTCTTCTTTTTAACACATTTCCACCAGGCTTCAGCTCACGTTATTTGCCACTTTAAGTTGGAATTTAAAATCAATTATGCATCATTTTGGTAAAATCTTCTCAATCTGTGTGAAAACAGACTACACTTGAAAAGATGGGGGGGTTGAGAGTTAGAGAAAGGTGTTAGCAAGTTATTTAATAGATCCAAAAGGTTATCTGCAAGGTTCTGTGAGGTAAGCATTTTATCACTGTAACTTGTAGTCACTTTAGAGATATCGGAATGCTATTGCTGAGCGCAAATTGCTTCATCCAGAGCAATACCACACTTGTTACCATGCTACCTGTATTTATAGGTACCATCTTTCTCTGACTGTGCTCCTGTATCTCTTTAGTTGGACCTTACCAACCAACCCATGAGATCATGGAACTGGTGACTTAATTTTTCACTTGTTCAGGATCCTGTAAGTTGAGGATCAAGAGGATTTTCATTAAATGTGGCCCTCTACTTAAAAAAAAAAAAAAAAGAAAAAAAAAGGACATTCCAAATAGAAAAACACTTGGGGGATATCCATAACTTAGAGTCTACCCATAAGAAAACATTAGCCCTATCCATTCTTGGTAAAGTAACCATGTTGCAGAAAAGCTTTAGATCGCTTGATTTATATAGTACCAAAGCAAAACAAACAAAATGTAAGGTACTACTAGGAGCATGGTAACAACTGTGGTAAAATGACTACAAGATGGAGGGGATAAAGAGCCTACCTCACAAGATATTGAGGAAACCTTTTGAGTATAATATATGCAGTAACTTGCTAACACTTTTCTCTGACTCTCAGGCATTTCATAACATGTATGTTCTAAACAGTTTTGGACATCTGTTAGAGATATGGTTCTTCTGGTACGGTCTGATTAGGTCCTTTTGAAAGCAGGTAAGGCATATTTTAGGCATATTCATGTTCCAAATGACCCTGCCTTCTTTCTTTAGAATAATACTTATGTAAGGAAAACATATGTAAAGTCAATACTTTCCTCACAGAAAGCAACTAAGAGTTATACTCAAGATTTATAGAAACAACCTTGTCCTCTTTCCATTGCTGTGTGGTTAAAAAAAAATAAACAACCTTTAACAAATGGAAGACTTTATCTCCTATAGCAAAGATAATAAAGAACATTTTGATAGGTGTGGTTCTATTGGTGAAAATTCTGTACTGCCCAGAATACAAATTGCTTCTATAAGACAGTATTCTATATTACTAAATAAATATCCGTTATTGGGCCTTGTCCTACATGCGAGTTGGAGCCTGTCGGAGGAGATCAACCTTCAGCTGTGTGGACCATATTTTTCCCTTGCATTCCTTGTGTTTTTCTTCTCTCTCCTACCTGCCTCTACATTTAGATCCTTTTACCCCCTCCCACATCTTGTTGGGTTCCACCTTGCTTCTTCCTCCCATATGTTGTTTATTTAAAAAAACTATACTGGATTGACATGGTTCATAGAACATTTGCATTTCATGCTTTCCTGTTTGATGGACTAGCAAATACATGTTTTTATGGACTATGATTTATAACTTACTGATCTCAATGTTGTCTGAAAACTATTATTTTTGATTTTGTCTCATTTATCTTGTGAATGTTGTATAACTTTGATTATAAAAAAATTAAAAACATACCTCGAGTTGTAATCTAATGTGTAGACTTTTTTTTTTTTTTTTATTAATTATTTTAAATTATTAAAATTCATTTGACTTAGTTGACATTTTTCATTGTAAATGGGAATCAGCTAAACTGCCCTGGGTTCATTTGAAACAGTTTGACTTTAAAATGATTTAGGTTGAGCAACTGAACTCCTTTGAAGTTGCCCAATGTTAGGGATTTATCAAAACTGAAGCAGACAGAATCTTGAGCAGTCATGCATAACAACCTATCATCTCCAGCTTGTTAATTTTTGGAAATAAAATAAAAGATGATTGGTTGCCATGCACAACTGTTTTATATTCTGATTACGCCTGTATTGATAAATTCTCCTCAATCCTAGCTGAATCTGTCAAATCCGAAATGCCCATTTTTTTAGGCAAATAGGTAAAGGGCTGTCTAAAAAATAACGTGGTGTGTTGGTAATGCCCTGGAGAACTTGTAGCAATGCAGAATTTTAAAAATACATTGGGCCATTGAGAAGTGTTTTTTTTTTTTTTTTTTTTTCAATGCGCCAACATTTACATTTTTTATGTAATTTGCCAGCAAATGACATTTCCCTCCTGGCGTCTTTATTCACTTCCCTACTGGCCTATTGCAGAATGACGTCCACAAGGTGGCTCAGTTATCCAAACTGGGCATCAGATGACATCTAGCAGGATAAGCTGCTCCTGGTCCCCCTCGGGGCATGCAGAGCAGCGATTGGTGTTGCAGTGTATCGATCTGACACACCGCATCTCCGAACTTGGTAAAGAGCATATGACATACAGTAGGCTCTTTATCATGTGATCAGCTGTGACCAATCACAGTGGTAACCAGGAAGTGCCGGTAATCAGCTTTCCTCAGTTCACACTAACAAGACGTGAGCCCAGCCAAACGGCAGCTCTCCTGACGGGGGGTCTGCGCTGATAATCACTGCATTGATTATCAGCGCAGCCCCATCAGTAATGCCTATCGGTGCCAATCAGAAATATGCATGAGGTGCCCCTAAAATTCAATACCAGCCATTTAATCTGAGCATGCAGTCAAGTTAGCCAGAAAAGAGGTTGACATGCATGCACCCTACCCACCCTGAACCATACTGGGCCACATGCCCTCAACATGGGGAGAGTATCTTGCCAGGGGGAACCCTTGGTAAAGCTCTATGTCCTCATTTTAATGAGGACAAGGGCCTTTTCCCACAGCCCTGGCTAAGTGATGTTGGGGGCTTTTGGCTTCTGGAAAACTTTAACAATAAGAGGGCACCCAGATACTAACCCCATTCACCTATGTGTATATATTATCTCTAATCATAAGGAAAAAAATGAAAAAAGTCTCACAATGTACATTAACAATGACCGAAGAGCTTAACTCCATGACATCACTTGCCAAATAACATCTCCCTGATCGTTAATATACGGGGAAGGCCGTTGCCATATTCAGGCAATGATGTAACACCTCGCATTCCCTGCCCATTTAGTTACTTGGCTGGGGATTCCTGCCCATGTAAGTGAAATGGGCTGAGTAACTTCAGTGGTTGGTAAAGATTTGATGGGTGCTAGCCTCTGCTGCTTCCTTAGTAATCATTGACAGCCAGAAGCTGCCACCTTTGTTCAAACTGCCTTAAAGTGGTTGTAAAGTCAAGGTATTTTTTTTTTTTTAATGCATTCTATGCATTAAGATAAAAACCTGTGTGCAACAGCCCCCCTAAAACTTGCCTGATCTTCCAGCGATGTACACAAGCTCTTTGGCTGTCCAAGACTCTCCCTCCTGATTGGCTGAGACACAGCAGTGGTGCCATTGGCTCCCGTTGCTGTCCATAAATTCAGTTAGCCAATCATGAGAGGGGGTGGGGCAGAACTGCAACCCCATGTCTGAATGGACACAAAGAGCTTCAGCTCAGGTGCCCCCATAGCAAGCTGCTTGCTGTGGGGGCATGTCACAGTAGGGAGAGGCCAAGAGCCTGTGAGGGATCTGAGAAGAGGATCTCTGCTGCTCTGTGCAAAACCACTGCACAGAGCAGGTAAGTATAACATGTTTGATATTTTTCAAGAAAATAAAAGGAAACTTTACAATCACGTTTTAATTTGTGAAAACATCTGAACACTGAGCTCATCCCTAATTGTGAACAGGTTTCATGTTCAGATCACCGTAACTCATCCACTAATCAATTACCTCTGAGCAAATGTGTTCTTGGACACTATTTAAATAATCCTGATTTGAACTGGTAAAGTTATGAAGCACCAAATTGAAACCTGACACAGTCCTGGATTGAACGTAGCTCACAGGTCATCTCTAAAGCTGCGCATAGACTAACCATAAATTGAAATGATTCTGAAGGGACTGACTATATTTTGATTCAGGTGTCGCCTTCCCCTGTTTGACTGAGGTCGATTGTTAGGTCAAGTTCTGTTGAATCATGTGCAAGCAAAAATGCTGTTTTTATTTTTCCTTGCACGTGATTGGGTACTCTGCAAAGTGAAGCTTTACCTCATTTACTAAGCGCTTGAGCAACTGCACTTTGCAAAGTGCACAGTCCATTTGCCTTCATTAAATCAACCCTGTTGTCTGACCGAATTTCTAAATGTAGTGGTATTGTAAACCATTTAACCCTGTCCATTACCTAATATGCTTGCACAATGAAAACATACCATGAGAACAGGCCATGATTGTCAGGTGACTGCAATGAGGCCCATTAACTTGAATGGGTTGTGTCCTGCACTAGTGTATGTCAAATATTACAGGGGCTATAATTGCTGCTGTGGAGCAGATCATCAAGGATTTTGCATGTGTACTCATTCCTAGCTGCTGCGTTGTCAGCTAAAGAGGGAGCAGTTTGGGAGCCCTTATAACACAGCTCAACCATGTGGTTAAACAGCCCCCCCCACCCCCCAAGTGTGAATGAGCCCTTAGCGTTCAGATAATACTTGCTACAGTTTTTTTTTTAACCAGTTCCTGACCATGCTATTGCCAAAAGATGGCTACAGCATGGTCGGCTAGTTCTGGGAGGGCATCCATGGACATCTGCTGCACTCTGTGATCGCAGTAAAGGGCCAATCACAGTGGCCTTTTACCATGCGATTGGCTGTGTCCAAACATAGCTGATCACAATGTAAACAAAGTTATCAGTTATCAGCATTTCTTTCCTCACGTGATTTTACAGGGTCAGGCGTGAAGAGCCGTTAACCGGCAATTCTGACAGGGCACATATACCGTATTTTCCAGTGTATATGACAACCTTTTACACCAAAAAAATGGCCAAAAAGTGGGGGTTGTCTTATACGCAAGCCGCCTGCTCGATGACAGCCCTCCAGATGCTTGCTGAATGTGCGGTAATACTGTATACATTATACACCGCTGAGCTAATCCCGGCAAGAGATGTATTCTATTAATGAATACAAAGTCTGCTCGGATTGGAGTAACAACCTCTGCCAATCCGAGCAGACTACATACAGTAGTCTGCTCCGATTGGCTTTGAGAGTCAGAGGCGCGGGCTGATGATGTTACAGCCTCTGCCAATCTGAGCAGTCTTTGTATTCATTAATAGAATACATTGCTCGCCGTGATTGGCTCAGCGCAGTAGACTTTGAGACAGTATGTTACCTGTTACCAAAGCTACTGAACATACGGCATTACTGCACATCCAGCAGGCTGACAGACTGGTCGGGAGGGGGTCGTCTTATACGGCGAGTACAGCAAAAAGACAATTTTAAATGGAAGATTGGGGGGGGGCGTCTTATACGCCCACCCGCCTTATACGCCGGCAATTACGCTACGTTGATAATCAGGATACCGGTTGTAAGTGCAGCCTCAACAGTACACATCAGTGAAGGAGAAAAATTGCTTGTTTGCAAAAAATTTTAACATAAACTGAGAAAAAAATAAATAAAAATTTTACATTTTTGGTCTTCTTTTGTTTATCAAAAAAAATGGTGATTAACTACCATCAAAAGAAAGATCTATCTGTCTAAAAAAAATAAAATAAATATGAGTACAGTATTGCATGACCGCACAATTGTCATTCAAAGTGCAACAACGCTGAAAGCCCAAAATTGGACTGGGCAGAAAGGGGGTGAAGATGACCAGTATTGAAGTGGTTAAATGTGCTGCCCTCAATGAATGTGGAAAACCAGCAGATGCTGCCCACTGAAGTAACAAAGACGGCTGCCCTGTGTGTTAAATCGTACACCCGCTGCCTGTTGAGTGCAGGCTCCATGCCACTGAGCTAAGCTCCTTGCCGGACCTCTGCGACAGGCAGCTGTGGCTGCACTGTACCTGCCATGAATGCTGTCACAGAGACCACTCCAAGCAGTTGGACAGGGGACTCAGCTCAGTGACATGGAGCCTTAACTAAAGCATTGCCCTGATTCACCATGTGAAGCCGGTGTTCTGTCGAGATGTGCCTACCCATCGAATAGTGCCCGGGACGAACTGCGCATGCGTTGTACGTCGAAGCACAACAGCTGTTTTGCCTATCAGCTGGGCTGACGTAACCATGGCGCATGCGCACATCGTAGGAGGTATTTCTCGATGGGAGATACCACAATTTAAACCTATACAAACAGCAGGGGTAGACAGAGGTTCTCAGATTGTGCATCGCTGCTGCTGGAGGGTGGCATGTGCCTGTGTTGAAGAGCTGGTTTTGTCTGTGTTGCAAACCACCGTTTCACACAGGCAAAACCGGCCGTTCAACACATGCAAACCCACCCTGCAACATAGACAAAACCAGACCATCAGCACACTGTAAAGCCGCCCCGCGAGGCACAATGTGAGAACTACGGTCTCCCCCCCCCACTGTTTGTATAGGTTTCAATCAAGGCAGTGAAATGGTATCTCCCATCGAGAGAGACCTCCTAAGATGTGCACTTGCACCCTGGTCACGTCACTCCAGCTGATCGGCAACTCAGTTGGAGTGCGGCTCTGTCCTGCGCATGCGCGGGCACTATTTGATGGAGGCCACTTCTTGACAGAACACCGACACTTGAAGTCACCTTATGGGAATTAGGCACCCCTGACTTTCACAGAAGTTGGTTGAGTCTAGATATACAGCTCTCTGCATGACAGGAACACCACTGACACAGATGATTTCAAAATAATAACTATATTATCTCCACATTTTTCAAATCTTGAAAAAGTGACATATTTATATACCAGTATTTGATTTGGGTAACAAATCCAAATTCTAATTGTATTATTCAAAGGTTTTGAAGAATGTTATTCCTCAACTGAAGGTATAGATCAACAGCTGAATATGGGTCTTCTGGTGCATTCCAGGAATTCTCTTCCATAATGAGACAACACAACTCAAAAACAGTTTCATCACATGAGTATCGACCTTTTGGGAGGCATTCCTCCTTGCATATGGCTACTTCATCTGCATCAACAGGCATTATTCTATTCACTGTGCCACGAGTTTCTGGATACAGATATAGTAAAATGGGCCTTCCACCTGAGCTGTCCTGTCTTTTGCATTTTCGCATATTGTGAGAATTCCAAATGTATACAACTTCATCAAGTTCAGCCTGAAATAACAATACTGAGAATTAGGGTCTACGAGGGAAATAAGAAATATTAAACAAAATGTTCCCATACTTCTTCATTGAAGAAAATTACATTGCTAGCTTGTCAAAGAGATCTATACCTAATTGTGATGGAGCAGTAATTCAAAGGTCCTGTATATATTTTAATTTAAAGGATAAGTTCACATCACATTAAAAAATCAATAAATACATTTTTTGGCAGTTAAAAAAGTGTATTTAATGTGTTTTCCATAGGAGCCTGAAAACATTGCACCCGGAATCAACAGATCAAGGGTGCAGTGTCAGGCTCCTGCAGACTGTGTAACTATCTGCCCATGTCTTTAATATGGACAGGCATACTCAGTCCAAGAAGAATCAATAAACTCCAAGGATGCTCACCAGCTCCCTCATTGTGCACTAAAAGCTATCAGCTGCAAAGGCTGTTGGTGTTTGGAGTTTATTTGTTCACAAAATGAATGATGTGACCGTGTGGGCGGAGCCCTGCATGGCTAGGTTCTTTTCAAATTGTAAAATTAAAAAAGCTGCGCTAAAAAAAGGTTTCAATCAGTGAGTCCAATTAAACTTTAAAAGACAGGAAAGTCAATATAAGCCACTTGGAATTCTTGATATCACCGCAATGTGCACACACAAACAAGAAAGTGCCCGATCACCGTATTTATATAGTCTGCTTACCAGATGGCAAGCATAAACGGCAGGTGGCTATAACCCAGCCATGGCCTTTAGCTTGTAGATGATAACAATGGTAGAGGTAAACCGGATCATGCAGATCACTCCCTCTATTCAACTATGATGTCCGTTATGGCTCAATGGATAGCGTAATTTAGTCTAGATAACAGTTTATTAAAATGAGGTATTGCACAGTTAGGAAGAAATGGATATGCATATAAAAGAAATGCCGGCCAGCACAAACACATGAAGCCCGTCCTCCTAGTTCAATCGTGTGGTGACGCCACTACGATGTCACGCTTTAAAATTGCTCACACTTGTGGTATGACGCAAAAGTTCAGTACTCAAAAATCTTCATAGGTGACGCTTTACATTTTTTTACAGGTTACATTTTTATAGTTGCAGAGGAGGTCTAGTACTAGAATTGTTACTATCGCTCTAACGTTCATGCTGATACCTCACATGTGTGTTTTGAACATTGGTTACATATGCGGGCGCGACCTACGTATGCATTCGCCTCTGCGTTCAGGGACAGGTGCGCTTTAATTTTATTTTTATTTTTTTACACTTTCCCTTTCAAAAAAATGGTTTTGATCACTTTTATTCCTATAATGTAAACATGCCTTGTAATAGGAATGGTGCGTGATCCGTCCTCTTAATGGAGAGATGTGGGGTCTATAAGGCTGGAAAGCATCAGATCAACAAAAAAACATGAACGATCTAATGCTTTTCTGCCGTGTCCCAGGCTTTTACTTACGCCGGACTGGACATGACGTCATAATGTCACGCCCGGGCCCCCGAGAGTCATAGAGATTGCCTGGGACCATCTATCCCTCAGCGCCAAATTCTTTCTCCGCGACGCCGATCGTACGGGTGACCCGGGAGAAGCACCGGAGGGCGACGGGAGGGGGGGTCATCCCCTCTCGCCAGCTGTAAGAATGATCAAGTGGCTGAATAGCCGCTATGATTTTGCTTACGGTGAAGGGAATCACCGGCAGGAAAAACAACATCTGAATGATGGTTGCAGCTGCAGGTATCATTCAGATATAGGGTTGCCACCTGTCCAGGATTCACCTGGACAGTTCAGCTTTGGAATCATGCGTTCGGGTTTCAGACTGCCTGAAACCAGGACACATTATTTAGACTGGACTATTACTTCCCAGCAGCTTCCACCCCCCCCCCCCCCAAACACTCCTACCCCTCTGTGTCTGCCCACACTCCAATCCCCAGCGCTGTGCCTCAGAAAAGGAAAGTGGGGGCTGGAAATTTGAAGTCCAGCAGCCTCAGATACATCTGGATGAGAGGTGCCGACTGCGAAGGGGTGAGTGAACTCACCATCCATCCCTGTCTGTGTCTGAAGTCTCCCCCCTTCTCTCTCCTGCCTCTGAGTGAGTACACTAAGGCAAATCAGGGTTCTCAGAGCACCCCTTACATCAGAGTTCCCCTTTACACCAGAGGCCACAGTGTTTCCCCTTACATCAGAGTCCTCTCTGTACATCAGAGTTCTCAGTGTTCCCCCTTACATCAGGGTTCCCAGAGCATCCCTTATGTTAGAGTCCCCAGAGTTCTCCCTTACATCAGAGTCTGGACAGTTCCCCCTTAAAGTGAAAGGGGACTCTGCGAGTTCAGATGTAAAAGGGGAACTCTGTGGATTCCGATGAAAAGGGAAACTCTGTGGATTCAGATTTAAAAGGGGTACTCTGTGGACTCTGATGTAAAGGGGGACTCTTGTTATTAACTTCATATGAATAGAAATATTTAATAGCAAAATATATGTATAGTTTATACTATAAAAAAAATTGCTGTGCGGTGCTAAAGTGTTTGGGTTTGAAAAGGTGGCAACCCTATTCAGATATCACCACTGAAAGACCAGGACGTCATATGATGGCCAGCCGTCGTCAAGTGGTTATAGACAGCTTACACATTTAATTGCATGTATGACATCCTGTGTCACTAAAATGTAACCAAAGAAGTATGTTTGGATAAATATGCTAGCTATTTTACATTAGGAATGAGACAAACATACCCGGGTTGGATTCGATGGCCATTTGGGGAGCATGTCATACATTCTGCTGAAAA
Source organism: Aquarana catesbeiana (assembly GCF_042186555.1). NCBI lineage: Eukaryota > Metazoa > Chordata > Amphibia > Anura > Ranidae > Aquarana > Aquarana catesbeiana. The sequence continues at coordinate 193,567,458 of NC_133331.1, forward strand.
ATCCGAACCCCTTTTGAGTTGATGGGAGTCAAATCTGTCAAACCAAGTATCGCCATTTTAAAAGCTAATGGCAAAAAGGGCATGGGGGCTGGACTCTGCCCTGGGGGACATGAACCAATGGAAATGTATTTAAAAAAAATTAAGAGTTTATTGGGAAAATTGATTTTAAGGCCTTGTTTACAAGGGCTCTGTTTGCCTGCACAGGGATGCACAAATGTTCCATGCACAGCCACTGCTCCCAATGTCACAGCCGTTTAGGTGCGGGTGTGTGTCCCTGAAGAAACACACACACAATGTCAAAATGGAAGCAGCAGCTGTATCCATGCCGCTAATGTGTCCCAATTGACATGAACAGAACTGCCTGCATAGGAATGCACAGTACGCCTGTACATCCCTGTGTGGGCAAACACGCCCTCACACAGGAATATACTTAAGTACACCCGTGTGAACAAGGACTAATAATGCATAAAGCAAAAATAAATAAATTTAAATAACATGACTGTGGGTGGCCTTAAAGCGGTAGTAAATGTAATTAAATAATTAAAAATCCAGGCCCCCTGCATGCTAATGTCATAATGTGCTAGTTTGCATCACACACTAGCACATTATGAAATACTTATCTTAAAGCGAAGCCCTCCTGGTTTGCGGTCTCTGACCATTTGGCTGAGCCGCTATGATGTCACTCCTGTGCGTGCGCACGGGAGTCATAGCCGTGACACAGAGCTCTAAAGGGACGGCATGAGCATGCTGTCCCATCAGAGCGCATGTACCGGTGATGTCATCAGCCGCAGAAACAGTGAATATCTCCAAAACAGTGCACATTTAGGCGATATTACTTGTATCTACAGGTAATCTTTATAATAAGCTTAACTGTAAGTACAAGTATCCCAGTGTTTACTATCAGTTTAGCCTGCCTGTGAGCAGTGTTAATTTTGTCGACTAAAACGACTAAAACCTTTTAGCCGACTAAATGAATACTATTTTAGTCTACTAAAATACGACCAAAGCTAAAACAACTGAGATGACTAAAATACGGCTAAAACTAAAATGGCATTTTAGTCCTAAGACTAAGACTAAAACTAAATTGAAATTTGCTTCCAAAATTAACACTGCCTGTGAGGTGTTGCATCTGTATGATGTATAGAACCTCCTGCAGCAAAACTAATATTTGCAGCATTGCTGTATGGTGGTTTAAATTGCAAGTAATTTACTTTTTAATGCCAGTTACCTTTATTTTAAAACAAAATGCATAGATACCCCACTAAAATACATTTCAAACTGTCAAGAGACATAAGGGTCTAGTATGCATTTTGGGGGGTTCCTGTGCACCTTTTTTGGGTACGAAATAAAAGAGGTTTACTGTGAAAAGTAAATTACCCACTGATGTATTTTTATATCTAAAAGGGGGGGGGGTTGTCGCAGAAAATCTATACTAGACCTCTCAGAACAGATTTTAAGGGGGTAGCCTGTGCAAAGTACAAGAAAAGAAAAATGACATAGGGTTCCCCCAACTCTATACAACACCCTTGATCCTAGCACACAGCCTGGCAGGCCAGGAAAGGGGGGATGAGTGTGCGTTCCCCCTTCTGAGTGTGCGTTCCCCCTTCTGAATCCTAACAGGCACCTGCCTTCAACATAGCAAGATTATGTTGCCAGGGCTATAATTGACCAATGCAATGATGGTTCTAGACATGCATTTTTGGGACAAGTTATTCCCCCAAATGTCCCTAAGGTTCGGATCAGTATCAAAATTCCAAACAGACAATGTTCATCTCATCCCCATTACACATTACTGAGGTTTTTTATTATCAGCTACTGCAGTCAAATTTAACATGTACCTGTTTTGTAATTCTCAAGAATAAGCCAAAAAACCAAGCATGCATGTGACAATCATGAATTTAATTGGCTGTAAATACTTGTAGAATATATGTAGTCAATGAGCAACTCTTCAATGGTAATTTTATAGTCCTGCCCTGCTTCCAGTGGTGTACCTAGCACACCTGACACCCGGGCTACCCCCCCCAAGAAAAATGGTATGTGGCAATATAACCAAAACTGTGGGTGTGGTCAGATTGCATCAACAGTGGGAAGGGTTTAAAGGGCCATATGCTTTAAGACTGTGCCACAAGCGAGTATGTATCAGACAGTACAAACCTCAGTATACTCATTTTAATAAAAGAAAACTGTTCTATTGCATATCCTTTACTACACACAGCTAACCATAAAGTGATATTATAGTCTTGATTTTTGTTTGTTTTTTCTAAATAATAAACATGTTATACTTACCTGCTCTGTGTAATGGTTTTGCACAGAGCAGCTTGGATCCTCCTCTTCCTGGCCCCTGCCTCTTTCTGGGTGCCCCCACAGCAAGCACCTTGTGTCTATTCACACACAGAGCCATGGCTCGACTCCACTCCCTCCGTCTTCTGATTGGCTCACTGGCTGTGATTGACAGCAGTGTGAGCCAATGGCTCCCGCTGCTGCCAACAGCCAATTAGGAGTGTGAGTCCCCAGACAGCCAAGGCTCTCGTAGACATCGCTGGATTGAGAGGGTTGGGGAGGCTGCTGCACACAGAAGGTTTTTTACCTTTGTGCATAGAATGTTGCACCTTTACAACCACTTTAATAAAGAATGCGCTGTACTTAGAATGCTGTAGTCAGGATAGGGTTGCCACCTTTTCTTCAAGCCAAACCCGAACACTTTTGCGACGCACGGCAATTTTTTTGTAGTACATGCTATATGATTGTAAAATACCTTCTGTTACCCAAAGAGAGTAGTAATGAGGTGTGCTACAGTGAACAGTGGCTGTGGCCCAATTGCATTAACAGTGGGGGGGGGGGGACTTAAAGGGGCATGGTTAAATAAAACAAAAGCATTAGTGTACCCATAAAATATGATTCGATTAATAATTAATAATATCACTATGGCAGAGGACGGTGTCAGTATGGCAGAGGACAGTGTCAGTATGGCAGAGGACGGTGTCAGTATGGCAGAGGACGGTGTCAGTATGGCAGAGGACGGTGTCAGTATGGCAGAGGACGGTGTCAGTATGGCAGAGGACGGTGTCAGTATGGCAGAGGACGGTGTCAGTAAAGCAGAGGACGGTGTCAGTAGAGCAGTGGACGGTGTCAGTATGGCAGAGGACGGTGTCAGTATGGCAGGGGACGGTGTCAGTAGGGCAGGGGACGGTGTCAGTATGGCAGAGGACGGTGTCAGTATGGCAGAGGACAGTGTCAGTATGGCAGAGGACGGTGTCAGTATGGCAGAGGATGGTGTCAGTAGCACAGTGGACGGTGTCAGTAGAGCAGTGGACGGTGTCAGTATGGCAGAGGACGGTGTCAGTATGGCAGAGGACGGTGTCAGTATGGCAGAGGACGGTGTCAGTAGGGCAGGGGACAGTGTCAGTAGGGCAGGGGACGGTGTCAGCAGGGCAGTGGACGGTGTCAGCAGGGCAGTGGACGGTGTCAGCAGGGCAGTGGACGGTGTCAGCAGAGCAGTGGACGGTGTCAGCAGAGCAGTGGACGGTGTCAGCAGGGCAGTGGACGGTGTCAGCAGGGCAGAGGACGGTGTCAGCAGGGCAGTGGACGGTGTCAGCAGGGCAGAGGACGGTGTCAGCAGGGCAGAGGACGGTGTCAGCAGGGCAGAGGACGGTGTCAGTAGGGCAGAGGACGGTGTCAGTAGAGTGGATGGGGTCAGTAGAGTGGATGGGGTCAGTAGAGTGGATGGGGTCAGTGGGGCAGAGGACGGTGTCAGTAGAGCAGAGGACGGTGTCAGTAGGGCAGAGGACGGTGTCAGTAGGGCAGAGGACGGTGTCAGTAGGGCAGAGGACGGTGTCAGTAGAGCAGTGGAAGGTGTCAGTAGAGCAGTGGAAGGTGTCAGTAGAGCAGTGGACGGTGTCAGTAGGGCAGTGGACGGTGGCAGTAGGGCAGTGGACGGTGGCAGTAGGGCAGTGGACGGTGGCAGTAGGGCAGAGGACGGTATCAATAGAGCAGAGGACGGTGTCAGTAGGGCAGAGGATGGTGTCAGTAGGGCAGTGGACGGTGTCAGTAGAGTGGATGGGGTCAGTAGGGCACTGGACGGTGTCAGTAGGGCACTGGACGGTGTCAGTAGAGCACTGGACGGTGTCAGTAGGGCAGAGGACGGTGTCAGTAGGGCAGAGGACAGTGTCAGTAGGGCAGAGGACGGTGTCAGTAGGGCAGTGCACGGGGTCAGTAGAGTGGATGGGGTCAGTAGGGCAGTGGACGGTGTCAGTATGGCAGAGGACTGTGTCCGTATGGCAGGGGACGGTGTCCGTATGGCAGAGGACGGTGTCCGTATGGCAGAGGACGGTGTCAGTAGGGCAGTGGACGGTGTCAGTAGGGCAGTGGACGGTGTCAGTAGGGCAGTGGACGGTGTCAGTAGGGCAGTGGACGGTGTCAGTAGGGCAGTGGACGGTGTCAGTAGGGCAGAGATTAGTGTCAGTAGGGCAGTGGACGGTGTCAGTAGGGCAGTGGACGGTGTCAGTAGAGCAGAGGACGGTGTCAGTAGAGCAGAGGACGGTGTCAGTAGAGCAGTGGACGGTGTCAGTAGAGCAGTGGACGGTGTCAGTAGGGCAGTGGACGGTGTCAGTAGAGCAGTGGATGGTGTCAGTAGGGCAGTGGACGGTGTCAGTAGGGCAGTGGACGGTGTCAGTAGGGCAGTGGACGGTGTCAGTAGAGCAGTGGATGGTGTCAGTAGGGCAGTGGACGGTGTCAGTAGAGCAGAGGACGGTGTCAGTAGAGCAGTGGCCTGTGTCACCCGGTGAGAACTGTATATATGGATGGTGTATGGGGGGGGTGGAGTACTGTATATATGGGGGGGGACTGTATATATGGAGAGGACTGTATATATAGATTGTGTATGGGGAGAGGACTGTGTATATGGGGGGACTGTATAGGGAGAGGACTGTATATATGGGGACTGTGTATATGGGGGGGACTGTATATATGGATGGTGTATGGGGGGGAGAACTGTATATATGGGGGGAACTGTATATATGGATGGTGTATGAGGAGGAGAGAGAGAACTATATGGATGGATGGATGGTATATGGGAGGGGGCAGAACTGTATATATAGTGTATGGTGGGGGGAGGGGGGTGTACGTATATATGTATAGTGTATAGTGGGGGGAGGGGGGGTGTACGTATATATGTATGTATATTGTATGGTGGGGGGAGGGGGGTGTATGTATATATGTATGTATAGTGTATGGTGGGGGGAGGGGGGTGTATGTATAGTGTATGGTGGGGGGAGGGGGTGTATGTATATATGTTTGTATAGTGTATGGTGGGGGGTGTATTTATATATGTTTGTATAGTGTATGGTGGGGGGAGGGGGGTGCATGTATATATGTTTGTATAGTGTATGGTGGGGGGAGGGGGGTGCATGTATATATGTTTGTATAGTGTATGGTGGGGGGAGGGGGGTGTATGTATGTTTGTATAGTGTATGGTGGGGGGTGTATTTATATATGTATGTATAGTGTATGGTGGGGGGGAGGGGGGGGTGTATGTATATATGTTTGTATAGTGTATGGTGGGGGGAGGGGGGGTGTATGTATGTATGTATGTTTGTATAGTGTATGGTGGGGGTGTATTTATATATGTATGTATAGTGTATGGTGGGGGGGAGGGGGGGGTGTATGTATATATGTTTGTATAGTGTATGGTGGGGGGAGGGGGGTGTATGTATATATGTTTGTATAGTGTATGGTGGGGGGAGGGGGGGTGTATGTATGTATATATGTTTGTATAGTGTATGGTGGGGGGGAGGGGGGGTGTATGTATATATGTATGTATAGTGTATGGTGGGGGGAGGGGGTGTATGTATGTATGTATAGTGTATGGTGGGGGGAGGGGTGTATGTATAGTGTATGGTGGGGGGGGGGGGGTGTATGTATAGTGTATGGTGGGGGGAGGGGGTGTATGTATGTATGTATAGTGTATGGTGGGGGGAGGGGTGTATGTATAGTGTATGGTGGGGGGAGGGGGTGTATGTATGTATGTATAGTGTATGGTGGGGGGAGGGGGTGTATGTATATATGTTTGTATAGTGTATGGTGGGGGGAGGGGGGGTGTATGTATATATGTATGTATAGTGTATGGTGGGGGGAGGGGGTGTATGTATGTATGTATAGTGTATGGTGGGGGGAGGGGTGTATGTATAGTGTATGGTGGGGGGAGGGGGTGTATGTATGTATGTATAGTGTATGGTGGGGGGAGGGGGTGTATGTATATATGTTTGTATAGTGTATGGTGGGGGGGGAAAGGTGAGAGTACTTTGAAATCCTGACATGGATGGTAAAAACTTACCTTACAAGCTGGGCTCCAGTCCCAGCGTGATCTGTGCACACATTCCAGCAGGGAATGGGGAGGCTCCGCCCACCTCCTTGTCCCTTCTGCTGTCAGCCAGAGGATTGGAGGAGAGCACCCGGCCGGTAACATGGAGGCTCTGCCTCTGTGTCCCGACTCCGTCCTGCACTCAGAGTCAGACAGCTGAGCACTGCAGGAGCAGAAATCAAGCAGCGCTAAGGCGGCGCTACGGAACGGAACTCCACGGCCGCACTGATGACACAGCTTCGGCACAGGGAGCCACGGGTCTGAGATGAATAATGTGTCCGGGTCTCAGGCGGGCAGAGACCTGGGCACATGTTTCAAAACCCGTACTGTCCGGGTGAATCCCGGACAGGTGGCAACTCTAAGTCAGGAGTAAGAAATGTAAAACACAGTGAGGGGAATTCATCAAAACTGGTGCAGTCAGAATCTGGAACTACTGTGCATGGCAACCAATTAGCTTTTATCTTCAGCTTGTTCAGTTTTAAAAATGAAAGTTATGAGCTGATTGGTTGCTATGCACAGCTGTTCCAAATTCTGTCTGCTCTAGTTTTGATAAATTCTCCTAAGGCCTAATCAGACTGGTCCTGTATGCTGAGCCACTTTTTGATGCATCTGCGTCTACCAGAGAGCTTCACCTATTGAAGTGGGTGCACAGATCCGAATTCAGACGCTGTGCGTTTGGATACATGCATCCCTTCCTATCTGCATGTCAAATTTTGATACTCGACTGTCCATGCAGTTGCTGCATCCCGATTGACTTTGACAGGAACTGCCTACACAGGAATGCACAGAACACCATGCATCCCCATGCGTTACACAAGGCCATCACACTGGGCATGGATGCATATGCTCCATGTAAATGAGGCCCAATTGCCATGTGGGCCAGATAGCAGGAAAGATGATATGTTGGGTAATTAAAAGAGAAGTACAGGCAGTCCCCGGGTTACAAACAAGACAGGGACTGTAGGTTTGTTCTTAAGTAGAATCTGTTTGTAATTTTGAACTGGTACAGTTTTTTTTTTAAAGTGTAGCTCCAGCCAAAAAATCTATTTTTAAGCTTTTTGGAAAACATAGGGAAGGGTTATCACCCCTGTAACATTTGTTTTGCTGTCTGTGCTCCTCTTCAGAAGATTTCACCTCACCTAGGTGGATGCTGCATCTGCCCCCCACTGGCTCTAAGGCTGAGAAACAAGTAACCAAACAACCGATCACTCAGTTCTCAGAGCTACCTAAGCAGAGAGCTGGGGGCTGCCAGTCTCTGGCTCTGCTCTGCCACCCCCGGTGCTCACTGAAACACTGGGTTGTGGAGGGGGCTGGAGTGGCCAGCTCAGGCTCTCAGCAGCTTGCTGAGAGCCAGAGCTGGGTGCCGGTCCAGGCATGTGAGCAGATCACAAACATATGGTTGCGATCTTTCCCCAGCACCAATTCTGTGACATCATCCGACAGCAGGCTTAAGCCAGATGAAAATGGGTCACAGGAGTGCAAAACAATCTGCACTGCTGTGATCGACAGAAGAAGTACAACCAAACAGGCTTTGGCTGTACTTCTCCTTTAATAAATCTATCACACGACCTGTCTCTCTGGTCCTGTTTGGCATTACTTAAAACAATTGATACATTTTGCCATTTATGTTGTGAACTCACCCTCCAGGGCCCAGACAGGCTTTTCCTCAGCCCAGGCTTTAAGGCCCCATTCACACCTGAGCTTGGTGTTTTCAGGCAGAAAATCGCGCAACTTTACAGCGCTTTTACGGCGTTTTTTGCAGCGTTTTTATACAGCGATTTGCGGCGTTTTTTACCGCGATTTTCCAGCGATTTTGTGCAGGGCAAAAGGTCACCAATGTAAAAAGCAGAAAAACGCCTAAATCTGCCCAATTTGCGCGACAAAAAAGGGTCCAGAACTTGTTTGAGCTTCAGTCGTAGGGCTTCAGGCATTTTGGAGTGGAGATGTGAACTATCTCCATAGAGAATAATTGATTTTTTCCCCTCCAGCGTTTTGTAGCTTCAGGCTTCAAGCTACAAAATGCTCAGGTGTGAATGGAGCCTAAATCCAGTCCTCTCTCTCCCTGAAGCTGGAAGGTCCTTCAGGCACCCTCTTTCCTAGTCCAGAGGTCCTCCACGATCCCTCTCTCATAGTCCAGGGCCTCCATATACCCTCTCTCCTAATCCGGGACCTCTAGGCACCCGCTCACCTAGTCCAGTATCTCCCTTGTCCTCCACCTAGCCAAGGGCTTTTGCCACACCACCCCCTTCCTAGTCGGGGGGCCTCCTCTGCTAGTCCAAGGCCTCCTTTACAGCCTACCCCAAAATAGGAGCCGCCTCTGCACCCTGCTCTCCGAATCCAGGTCCTTTATCAACCCCACTTTTCAAGTCCAGGGCCTCCATTGTACTCCCCTCCTAGTCCAGGGCCTCCTCTGCTAGTCCAAGGCCTCCTTTACAGCCTACCCCAAAATTGGAGCTGCCTCTGCGCCCTGCTCTCCGAATCGAGGTGCTTTATCAACCCCACTTTTCAAGTCCAGGGCCTCCTCTATACCCCCCAGTCCAGGGCCCCCATTGTACTCCCCTCCTAGTCAAGGGCCTCCTCTTTATCCTCCGGTCCAGGGCCTACTCTGCACCCCTCAGTCAAGGGCCTCCTGTGTACTCCCCTCCTAGTCCAGGGCCTCCTCTACACCCCCCACACTCCTGCACCTCCCTCCTATTCCAGCACCTCCTCTGCACAACCCCAGTCCAGGGCCCCCTCTGCACCCCCCAGCCAAAAAGCTCCTCCGCATCCCCCAAGTCCAGGGCCTCCTCTGCACCCCTCAGCCCAGGGCCTCCTCCGCACTCCCCAACCCAAGGCCTCCTCCGCACCCCCCATCAGCCCAAGGCCTCCTCCTCACCCTCCATCAGTCCAGGGCCTCCTTAACCCCCCCAGCCAAGAAGCTCCTCTGCATCCCCCAAGTTCAGGGCCTCCTCTGCACCCCCCATCCCACAAGGAACTCCTCTGCACCTCCTCTAACCCCCCCAGTGTGGGGTCTTCTCTGCACCCCCTCAGCCCAGGGCCTTCACTGCACCCCCCAGCCTGGGGCTTCCTCTGCACCCCCCCAGTCCAGGGCCTTCCTTGAAGCCCCCCCTTCTCTGGGATACATCACGCAGAAAAGACATAGGCTGTTTGGGGACTGGGCAGGAATAGGAGGGAAACCGGCCTGTCCATTACACTTGATCGGGTGGCAGTGACACCCTTAGAGCAGCGGTTACCAGTGTGGGTGGGGGCAGCACCCCCCTAGATGTGTCACCCGGGGCAGGCGCCAACCCTGCACCCTCTAGTTTTGGCCCTGCCTGCTTCTGACATGTTTTGGAAGTAGAGTGGGAAGAACATTTTGTTAAATAGCAGTAAATGTATTCTATTAAAATTGCATTTTACAAGAGCTTATAAGGTAATCACTCTCATATATTTAAAAACACTTACCTGTATGATGTTTAAGAAGCAAAACTGGATGAGGTTTTTATCGATAAAGTCTCCAGTAAAATAGCCATCATTCTGAATATTTCTTAAAAGGTTAATCCAGAACTGCACATTCTGTTTCCTCAGTACACCCCACCATCTTTCAATTCTTTGATTTGCTGTACTTCTTCCATACAAAAAACTTTTCTCTGCAGCCCAATTGTCTGAGTGTGAGCGCCTTAGAAATTTCTGCATTTGTTCCATATGTCCATTCTCTGTGCCAAGATCAGCACGTATCCTTTCTGGGCAAACTCCAATCATAGATACAGCATCAATAAAATAATTAGCAACTATTTTGGGGTTGCTATTAGTAGTAAAGGCTTCCATCCATACAATATAACGACTGTAACCATCAATGCAGCCATTAATTGCAATGCCATAGGGTTTTAATTTGTCATAAGAATCTACATGCCAAACTGCATTTGGACCTTCAGTATGGTAGCGCCGTCTATGCAAGCGTCGAGCTGTTCTTAATTGAACTCCTTCTGGGTCAAGGTATTTTACCATTTGCCTTATCGTTTTCTGTGTAACAACAAATCCTTTTTGAAGTGCCCTTAGATGTAGCCATCTATATCCCTGCATTTGCCCAGATTTGAAAATTTCAGCTTGTAGAAAGCTAAAAACTTCAGGCAAGTTGGAAAAGTTCTTCTTTCTGTAAAGACTAAATTTGCTGCAGATTCTCTTCAGTGTTCGATAACTAATAACTATGTTATGACTGGCTAAAACTGCAAGTATTTCCTTATTATTAAATCCAAGTCTAAAATAGAATTGAACAAGTTCTTCTCTATTTGCCATGCTTCACTGACAGCCACTGAAGCTAAAGAAACCTCTACTGGGCTGAGTCTCCTGTAACATTCCTTTTATACTGTGTAATCTCAGAATTCTGACTTTTAATCTCAGAATTTTGTTTAATACATTTTAGGATGGATAAAATTTTAAACAAAAAAGTTACTTCTGTTGTTTGCAGCCTCCTCCAAATCTACGGCCCTGCCCTTATACACTGCTCACTGCAAATGAAATACTGTTCCTTGTCACCAAACACTGCTCACTGGTAGATATTAGGTAATGCCATTTTATAAAGCTTCCTTCACTGACACAATATAAAGTTGCATTGCCAGACATCCCAACCTGCAAAAACTCATTTCAGGGAGGTGGCAAACCCATTTCATTCTCACTCGCTCCTGGACTCACTCCTCCCTCTGTTTGAATCCGACACAAGCTCCCTCCACACAGCTGCTGCTCACCTCCCATTGGCTGCCCTGGCTAACTCTCTCTGAGCTGGATTGGCAGAGGGCAGGCACTCAGTGATTGGGGGAGCTGGAGGGTTATAAGAGGAGGGCGGAGTAACAGTCTGGGACACATAGGAAGTCCTATACTGCACCCGCTTTCATACAATTGATCCCCATAGCGATGCCACTGCCACCCCTGGCCCGGAGGAGGGGGTGACTCGGGCTGTTGTGGTTGACAATCGGAAGATGATGCTGCACTCGCAGGTGTCTGTGAGCCCGCCGTCAATTATGGGAGACTTGGGATGTCGGCATTGCCATCATATACTGCTGATTGAACAGAACTGCTATTACACTCTGCTCACTGCCCTGACACTACATTGTGTTTAATCATCACCCTGACACTGCCAGTACATACAGCTCATGGCCTGCACTGCACTGCCACTATATACACTGGTTACTGTGCCTCCTCCCCCCTCTCAGGTGGGGATTCTGGGAAAATAGTGGCATGCAGAGCAAAATACTGTATCTGTGTATATATATATATATATATATATATATATATATATATATATATATATATTTGTAGTATGTTAGACCCCTTTCACACCGAGGACGATTTGCAGGCGCTATAGCGTTAAAAATAGCGCCTGCAATCTGCCCTCAAACAGCTGCAGCATTGTCTCCAGTGTGAAAGCCCGAGGACTTCACATTACTCTACCTGAGGACTTTCACACCGGAGCGCTGCGCTGGCAGGACATCAGGAAAAGTCTGCGCTATTGCGGCGCATTGCGGGCGGTTTTAACACTTTCTTGGCCGCAGGCGGGGGGGGGGGGTAAAAGCACACCGCCAGCGGCCGAAATGTGCCACTAATCCGATGGTAAAGCACCACTAAAAATAGTGGCGTTTTACCGCCGACGCTATGGGCGGCTCGGTGTGAAAGGGGTCTAAGAGTTTAAAACTGGTGCACACATAAGGGACTAACAGTAGTGAAGAAGAAAAATGACCCTGCATCGGTGGTGTCACTGGATGAAAACAAAATGACCCTGCATCGGTGGTGTCACTGGATGAAAACAAAATGACCCTGCATCGGTGGTGTCACTGGATGGAAAAACGACCCTGCATCGGTGGTGTCACTGGATGGAAAAACGACCCTGCATCGGTGGTGTCACTGGATGGAAAAAAATGACCCTGTATCAGTAGTGTCAATGGATGGAAAAAAATGACCCTGCATCTGTGGTGTCACTGGATGGAAAAAAATGACCCTGCATCAGTAGTGTCACTGGATGGAAAAAAATGACCCTGCATCTGTGGTGTCACTGGATGGAAAAATGACCCTGCATCGATGATGTCATTTGATGGAAAAAAATGACCCTGAATCGGTGGTGTCACTAGATGGAAAAAAATGACCCTGCATCGGTGGTGTCACTAGATGGAAAAATGATCCTGCATCGGTGGTTAAGTTATAAGACGTGATGGTTATCATGCAGCTTCCAGGGACAATCTCCTGAAATTTAGAACTGGCCCCATGTCACCAAAATCATCCCAATATATACACAGATTTGTAAAAAAATCCCTACTCTCTAATTTATAGTAGTCAGCTTATATAACAATTTTATCAATATGTCTTTGTTAATATGCCTTGAAATCAATTTGGATATATCAATAAAATACAATTTAAGTTCTCAGTAACGTATAGTTTAAAATATGTTTAATATAAAATCAATATATTGAAAATACATATATAATTAAAAACGTGCTCTGAACTGGATAAGAACCAGAACTTTCAACACCATAAGCCTGGTATTCTACCCACTGTACTATCACTTAAGGGTTTCTAATAGTTTCTTTCTATGTTTAATATGAGGTTAATTCTCTGTGAAACTACTGTTTTAATCCAGACAAGTGATTTATGATCGATTCGTTATGACCAGTCTCCTAAATTATGAACTGCCCCCGGGGAAACTGAAGATGACACCCTAATGATCCTATCTGATCACCCTAATAATATATACACAGTTTTTTCTTTGAAATCTCTACTCTCTATTTTATAGTAGCCAGCATATACTACAACTTTGTGTGCTCAATATATCAGTGTATCTTTGTTAATATACCTTGAAATAAATTTTGGATATATTGATAAAATAAAATTTAAGCCCTCACTATCTCATATTTTAAAATATATATATATATATATATAAAAAAAATTCCCACACCTGGATTAGAACCCACAACTTCACCAATACAAGTCTACTGCTTTAACCACTAAGCTATCTTTCGTTAGTGGTCAAGTGCTGCTTTTATGATTAATATGAGGTTAATTGTATGTAAAACACCTCTATTAGTCCAGACGAGTAATTGCTATGATCAATCCGTTATGACCATAGACACACATTGTCCTGCTGCCTTCTAGTCATTCACAATTCCCCAATGTAGGGGCAATAGTGCAATGTGTCCTACAAGTTGGGGTGCAGAGCTGTGCTGTGCTGGCCATTGTGTTCTATTGGGATCAGTTTGGATATATTAATAAAATACAATTTAAGCCCAAATACAATTTAAGCCCTCGCAAATCTCTTATTTTAAAATATATTTAGATAAAAAACATAGTCTCACCCAGATTAGAACCCACAACTTCACCACTGTAAGCCTGCTGCTCTAACCACTACACTAACTCTCATTAGTTGTTTGGGCATGCTTTTACGTTTAATATGAGGTTAATTGTGTGTGAAACACCTCTATTATTCCAGACAAGTAATTGCTATGATTAATCCGTTATAACCATAGACACACATTGTCCTGCTGCCTTCTAGCGATTCACAATTCCCCAATGTAGGGGCAATAGTGCAATGTTTTCTACAAGTTGGGGTGCAGAGGGGTGCTGGCCATTGTGTTCTGTTATCTATGGAAGCTGTGTCCCCCCCACTCACACACAATACACGTTTTCAGCATGGCTCTTTATGTTAGAGCAGATCACAGAGAAGAAGGATAAGACAGCAAACAGAGGAACTATTAGTACAGTCATAGAACCAGAGAACCCAGCACTGCCTGCTTCCCTGTACTGTGTGCTGTTAATAAGATAGATTTACATATCCATATACAGAGCAGAAGACATGTATGTCTGCAGAATGATGATCTGTGGGTGTTACTACATTATTGCTCATTGGTCCTAAAATCTTCCTAATAGAGACTACTATATTTATAAACTCAGAATTCTGACTTTAAATCTCAGAATTCTGACTTTTAATCTCAGAATTCTGACTTTTAATCTCAGAATTCTGACTTTTAATCTCAGAATTCTGACTTTTAATCTCAGAATTCTGACTTTTAATCTCAGAATTCTGACTTTAAATCTCAGAATTCTGACTTTTAATCTCAGAATTCTGACTTTTAATCTCAGAATTCTGACTTTTAATCTCAGAATTCTGACTTTAAATCTCAGAATTCTGACTTTTAATCTCAGAATTCTGACTTTTAATCTCAGAATTCTGACTTTAAATCTCAGAATTCTGACTTTAAATCTCAGAATTCTGACTTTTAATCTCAGAATTCTGACTTTAAATCTCAGAATTCTGACTTTAAATCTCAGAATTCTGACTTTGAAACTCAGAATTCTGACTTTGAAACTCAGAATTCTGACTTTGAAACTCAGAATTCTGACTTTTAATCTCAGAATTCTGACTTTAAATCTCAGAATTCTGACTTTTAATCTCAGAATTCTGACTTTAAATCTCAGAATTCTGACTTTGAAACTCAGAATTCTGACTTTGAAACTCAGAATTCTGACTTTTAATCTCAGAATTCTGACTTTTAATCTCAGAATTCTGACTTTAAATCTCAGAATTCTGACTTTAAATCTCAGAATTCTGACTTTTAATCTCAGAATTCTGACTTTTAATCTCAGAATTCTGACTTTGAAACTCAGAATTCTGACTTTGAAACTCAGAATTCTGACTTTGAAACTCAGAATTCTGACTTTAAATCTCAGAATTCTGACTTTAAATCTCAGAATTCTGACTTTTAATCTCAGAATTCTGACTTTTAATCTCAGAATTCGTTAGATTTTTTTTTTTTTTTTTTTAAACTCACGATTCTGACTTTGAATCTCAGAATTCTGAGTTTGAAAGTCAGAATTCTGACTTTGAATCTCAGAATTCTGACTTTCAAACTCAGAATTCTGACTTTGAATCTCAGAATTCTGTTTTTTTTTTAAACTTACAATTCTGAATTTCAATCTCAGAATTCTGAGTTTCAAAGTCAGAATTCAGTTTTTTTTTTTTTATGATGGCCCCAGGGCTCTTCCATAGTAAATCTATCATTCTCATGGGTATTAAAACTTTTGCAAGCACAATGTCTTCATTATTGTTTAATGTAGAGTTTAAAGTATCAAGCTTAAAAACTAATTTAGATGAGGGTGTATTTGAAGTTGTGGGAATAATTTGAAAGGCTCAAATCCACTTAAGTAATTCCAATGCAGCCATAAATCATGAAAAAAAAACAGTGCTATCTGTGCTTTGTTAGGGAAAAGTAACATGTTCTCTTTCATTTAAAATTCTCTTGTGAAGGGGTTCTTAACTGGGGGGGTAGGGAAACTAAATGATGGGGGTATAAGACTGGATCTCTAAATAGCTAATACAAATGTTGCTAGAATACATTATTAACTACCACTTTTAGATGTATAGATAGATTTTAAAGAGGAGGTCCAGCCCCCCCCCCACGAAAAAAATTAAAAGTCAGCAGCTACAAATACTGCATGCAGCTGCTGACTTTTAATATATGGACACTTACCTGACCAGGGAGCCTGCGATGTTGGCATCACAGCTGATCTTCAAATCGGCTGTCGGGTGCAAAGGAAACCCGACAGTGGAGCCTTTCAGCTTCAGAGCAGGGTCCCCACTGCGCATGCACAAAGTGCGCTGCGCTGTCTTATTGATCCGACGGTGGAGAAAGGAGGAGGGGGCCGAACTTCCGAGAGACCGGGTTTCAGCCCCGTCTCCCGGAAGTGGGGAACAGTACCTGTCAAAAACAGGTACCTGTTCCCCCCCTCCCCCCTGAAAGGTGCCAAATGTGGCACCGGAGGGGGGGAGGAGACGGATAAGCTTTTGAGTGGAACTCCGCTTTGATGACCTTAGCCCAGAATTTGTTTATATCATGAACCCTTTCTTATTTACTATATGATCCATGAGTGTCAGCGATTCAGCAGAAGATGTTTTTATGCATTTCCAAGACTTTACTGGGTAACAAATAGAGTAGAGCCGTTTTTGCTTTTTTTTTTTTTTTTTTTTTGCACATACGTTTAAAAAATCATTTTTGGCCTGAAGATTACATAAAACTTCCATAACATTATATATTTTCTGAAAGCAGACATTAGAGAGAATAAAATCGTGGTAGTTTAAATTTTTTAATTTGTTATGTGTTAGCTCAGCTGTTTATGAAATTCAAAATTTCAGCAAAATTTTAAAAAATAAACTAAAGTTAATTTTAAGGTACATAAACATAATTTATTACATATATATTGGTAAGATATCAAAGATGAAGTTATGCCGATTAAGTAGATACCGAACATGTCCAGCCTTAAAATTGCGTGTGCCCGTGCAATGGCAATAATCTTTGGTACCCTATATTTTCCAAAGGCAATGCTTTAAAAGCCTCTACAGGTCATCAGAGTTAACTCTGCATAATGAGAATTATTTGTGCGCAGGTGCCCTTGACACATGCATTTACATTCATACGTGCATGTACTGGGTCTTCCAATGGGCATGTGGAGCCCAGGATGGTGGGGACATGCTGGGGGAACCAGGTATGTGGAAGCAATCCGGCCGCTGCACAGTTGCTCGATTGCTTCCATCTGACAGCCGACAGTTGGCTTGTCAGGTTTACATATAATCTAGACAGCTGCAATCACCAGGACTGTGTGTAAAACCGGATACTGCCACAGCCATACTACATACATACTATATAAAAGAGTTAATGATTGCGAGGAATGTAATAAGAAATGTAAGGGAGTAATTAAGGCAGCTAAAATAGATAATGAGAAACATGTTGCTATAGAAAGTTAGAAAAACCTGAAACAAATCTACAAATATAGCAACAGTATACAGGTAAGGAAAGGCCACATACTGTATGCCTGATGAAAGATGAATATGAGCATTTGGTCACAAATTACAGGGATAAGGCTAATGTGTTAAATACATTTTTCATCTTCAGTTTATATACGCGAAAAAGATGATTTTTTTTTAATGGTTGATATAGTAATGCTCATACCATTGTAAGGGAAGCAACCTTGTGGTTGTCACAAAATCGGGGCTCAAAACAAACTTGAAAGCTAAATATAAACACAACACCAGGACATAGCTTACAAATGTGAGTCCTCAGGGAACTTAGCTCAATGATAACCAAACTGCTATTCCTGATTTTTAAGGACCTTACTGATGGAATAGTATTGACTGATTAGCTTAGAGCAAATAATTGTACCAATGTTTAAAAAAAAGGATGTATACCAGGAAGCTACAGACCAGTCAGCCTAACACCAATAGTATGTAAAGTGTTTGAGGGAATGCTTAGGGGCTTCGTTAAATAATTTTTCAGAGAAATTAGTATTATAAGTAACAACCAACAGGGATAAATAAAAGACGTCTCTTGTCAAACAAAGCTCTTGACATTCTATGAGGAAGTAAGCAGTGGATGTACTTTATCTGGAAAATGCAAAAAGGCAAAAACGTTTGATAACGTACCCCGATCAGTCCTAATTTAAGCTCCGTTTCAGATTAAACTCTTTTAAGCTCTTTTGGGCATACAGTGCTATGAAAAAGTATTTGCCCCCTTCCTGATTTTTTCTTTTGTGAAAAAGTAATTGCCCCCCTCCTTGCTAAATCATAAATGAACTGCGATTAACCACATTTTTTGGAAAGCTGAGTTAAATTTCACTTGGCAACCCAAGCCGGATTACTGCCAGACCTGTTGAATCAAGTAATCACTTAAATAAAAGCTGTATGACAAAGTGAAGCACGCTAAAATATCTCAAAAAGCAACACATCATGCTGCAATCTAAAGAAGTTCAAGAACAGATGAGAAACAAAGTAATTGACATGTATCAGTCTGGAAAGGGTTACAAAGCCATTTCTAAGGCTTTGGAACTCCAGCAAACCATAATGAGAGCCATTATCCACAAATGGACAAAACTTGAAACAGTGGTGAACCGTCCCAGGAGTGTCCGGCGTATGAAAATTACTCCAAGAGCACAACAACGACTCATCCAGGTGGTCATAAAAGAACCCAGAACAACATATAAAGAACTGCAGGCCTCACTTGACTCAGTTAAGGTCAGTGTTTATGATTCAACAAAAAGAAAGAGACTGGGAAAAAATGGCATCCATGGAAGAGCGAAATCCACTGCTGACCAAAAAGAACACAAAGACTCGTCCCACATTTGCCAAAAAGCATCTTGATTATCCCCAAGATTTTTGGGCAAATAATCTGTGGACTGATGAGACAAAAGTTGAACTTTTTGGAAGGTGTGGGTCCCGTTACATCTGGTGTAAAACTAACACAGCATTTCATAAAAAGAACATCATGCCAACAGTCACTCATGGTGGTGGTAGTGTGATGGTCTGGTGCTGCTTTGCAGCTTCAGGACCTGGACGACTTGCCATAATTGATGGAACCATGAATTCTACGCTCTACCAGAAAATCCTGAAGAAGAATGTCTGGCCATCAGTTTTTGACCTCAAGCTCAAGCGCACTTGGGTTATGCAGCAGGACAATGATCCAAAATACATCAGCAAGTCCAAAGCTGAATGGTTAAAAAAAATCTAAATAAAGGTTTTGGAGTGGCCAATCAAAGTCCGGACTTAAATCCGATTGAGATGCTGTGGCATGACCTTACAGAGGTCGTTCATGCTCGAAAACCCTTCAATGTGGCTGAATTAAAACAATTCTGCAAAGAAGAGTGTTCCAAAATTCTTCTACAGAGATGTGAAAGAGGCATTGCCAGTTCTTGCAAACGCTTGATTGTAGTTTTTTTGCCAAGGGTTGCACAACCAGTTATTAGGTTTAGGGGAAATTACTTTTTTCACAGCACTGTACTTCCCATGAGGGTCACAGAATCAGTCGACAGTGGACTAAAGCTGAGACTGATGTCACAGACTCTGGAGAGATCCCTACAATAATGTGATCCACCCAGATGCCTTACAGGCGGCTGGTTTAGCCTCTCAGCACACCTCTCAGCACACATCTGAGCCAGCCGCACTCGCCCTCTCCCCTGCCTGACGCTCCATGGAGCGCTGTAGGGACAGAGCACAAAGTGGACCCGAGAAATGAGCAATCCGTGGCAACAAGATCACTCAGTTTTCTGGCTTAGAGCCAGCGGAGGACAGCTGCAGCATCAGATTGATCCTGCAGCAGGTAGGTAAGCATTGGTGTTTATTTTTTTAAATCCCGGCACTTCTCAGTTAACTTTAATCTTAGGTCCCTGGCGAGGGCATGCAGTCACAATTTGAGGTTGGCAGAAAGAAGGTTTATTTTGAAATTGTGTAAAGGGCACTTCATGGTTCGCGCAACAAAAATGTGGCACTCCGTAACTATGTAAAAATTCAGTCATAGTATCAGCTATGGAATTCTTGACCTGATGTTCAATAAATGAGTCATCTACAACTAATGTAATATTTGGGTGTGACTGGCAGCTAAATGATACTAAGGAGGCAGCACCCCTTCCTTTATGGAACATTATAATTATTTTTGCTAAAAAGGTTTCTCTATAACACGATTGGCAGGTTTGGAGAAAATCAAACTTGTTTTTCTAGGGATTCAACTTCCCCTTTACAAACAGTAAACAACTTGGGTATAAAAGCAACAGGTTCAACTGATTCACAACAGAATTTACTATTCCTTTGAGGTAATTTTGAACTTACTTGCTAACACCAGCCAACAACAATGTCTTCTAAAGGTGGACCCCATGGACATCATGGACACCATGGGCATCATGGACACCATGATCAGAAATGCCAGGACCGTAAGTAGCATTTTATGCTTATATAATCCTTGAAATAGTGGGAAAACTGACTGGCCTTACCCAGTTTTGGTGTCTACAACACTGATGTGTTAATGTAAATCCACAAGTCCCATGTCACTAGTATAGAGTAATAATAGAATAACTTATTTTTTAGTATAAGGGATAACTTGTTAGTTTAAAGGATAATTCATTAAAAACCTAAATTACCATGTCTGTTTCATGAAATTTTACTTCAACATGTTCAGCGATCTTATGCAAGAATACGTTTTAATCAATCACCACCAGCAAACACATTATTTTATCCTATAATTTTTTTAGTGCTGTTATTTTGTGCCATACAAATATGCTGCTGTAAGTCTGAGTAATTATAAGAGATTAAAGATATAGAAATATTTGCTACTAGACAATTTTATCAAATTCAGCTTTAGTGTTATCTTTTCTAATTGATTTTTAAACCTTTACAGTATATATTATCATTAACAGTAGTGATCTAAGGCTAAAAAATACGTGGAATTATTTATAATGTCCTTATTTTTCTTTTTCAGCATGCAAACCAGTGCAGCAATGTCAGGACCAAACACCAAAGTGCCCTACGCCTGGTGAGTCAGTAAACATCAAAAATCATTTAAAAAATGTAATTTTTATGTATTTAGCTGGAATAAATTGCCATTATGTTATTTTGTGAAAAGAATTATGTAGAACACATCAGTGGTAAATCATTTTCACTGCAATTAAGGCAACATTTAATTATGTGGGCAGCCACTGCTTACTAATTGTATAGTATTACTAAAGGCGTAACATTTTTAGATTTGGATAGAGTGGTAAGGGCGTAAAAACTTTGTCGGGATTTTATTACAGTCTTCAATTTTAAAGAGAATCACTCTCTATAATTATCCTGATCACCATTGTCCCTGGGATTAAAAGTGAAGGTAGATCCAAATTTTTGAATTGCCTTCAAGACAGGAAGAGAGGGGAAATCTTTCAATAGGGACACTTGTTCCCATGCCATCTGTCTAGAAGTGGATTCCCTTCACAATGGAAAGATATTTTTTCACCTACTGTTGAGTATACAGGAAAGGAAGTAAACCTTCCTAAAAAGATTAAGATGGAAAAAAAGGCATTACAATTTTGATCTTAGTATCTAGAGAGTCACAGGTCTAGATAAGTATATAGTGCAAGAGTCCAATCATTTCTGCCTGTGCTCTAGCTCTAGTCTAGATCCATACCTCCCAACTTTCCGAGATGTAAATGAGGGACACCTATTATAAAAAATATGTAAGCATAGGACACACCCCCTGCCATGCCGCCCTTAAAGGAGAATTGTACAAAAAATGATAAGTTAAACCTACAAGTGTTTTTTACTATTCCTTTATATTGGCTTTAGGAATTTACAAACGCAGCAATTTAGAAATTGGATGAAAGGTTTTGCACTGGGAAACACTTTTTGATAGATAGGTAATCCATTTTATATACAACTCTATAGATCAGACCAAAATGAGGAGGAAAGAGGGACAGAGGGACTTTTCCGAATGAGGGACAGTCCCTTGACATCAGGGACAGTTGGGCACTATGTAGATCAGTGGCTAACTAGGTAAAAAAGCCAGGACTGGCATGGCTACTCCGGGTCATCATGCACCTTTTTAAAACATGTCAGCAGTGGCAGCTGTCAATGTCAAGCCTTTTGGACTAACTTTAATATTAAAGTGTACATACATTCAAAACTGACATTTTAGTGCCACAGCAGAATCTCCAGCATTGCCTCTCAACTCTGACAACTGTAAAGCAAAAAAGGGTGTCACACTTTTTTTGTACATTTTCCATGATGTCAAATATCTTAAATATAATCCAGCTACAAGAATGTGATCATCAGGTATTGGGTTCAGTGATGGGGTATAGTTGGGGGAGATACGGAAGTGCCGAGAGTAATGAGGTATAAGTTACTTAACCTGTAAGCTAAAAACATTTTTTTTTCTAGTTTTGCTAGCTTTGGACAGAGTGGAAAAGGATCAGAATTCCTCTCAGGTTTTATTGCTATTCCGGGCTCATTAGAAAATTACCCTCACTTCCTGTCCTACTGAAAGTGTTTTAACTTTTATCCAGACAGGAAGTGAGGGAAAATCTGCAACATGCACACAGTCAGAAAAAAATACTCTCCCCCTACTCTACTAAAATATCTATATATTTTTGTTTGTGTTGATGTCCCAGATTGCAGTAAAAACTTGACAGCGCTTATAACCCTTTCTAAAAATGTTACTTTACCATGTTCAGGTACAGTATATTATGTAAGAATATGTTTTAATCAATCACCACCAGAGATCACAGATATAGAAATATTTGCTACCAGAAACTTTTCTCAAATTCAGCTTTTGTGTTTTCTATTGGAATTGTTCTTTAATTTTTTTATATATTATTATTAAACAGTAGTGATCTAAGGGTTAAAACACACATGGCATCATTAATAATGTCCCTACTTTTCCTTTTCAGTATGCATACCGGTGCAGCAATGCCCTAAGCCTGGTGAGTCAGTAAACATCAGAAATGATTTACAAATGTCATTTTTATGTATTCAGCTGGAATCTATTGCCATTATCCAGGCAGGAAGGGAGGGAAAAATCTGTATTTTTTATTTTTTTCTGTGTTGATGTCCCAGATTTCTCCTTGCATCCTCTGATAAAATGTTGTCAGAAGGATAGGAAGTGAGAGTAAATCCCAGAGTCCCAGATTGCAGTAAAAACCTTACAAAGGTTATAACTCCTTCTTACTCTAAAACTAACACAGAATGTTTTGCCAGGACATACACTATAAAGTGAACCTGTAAATGTGGGAATTATGGTAGCTGTCATTGCTAACTTGTTTTTAAAATGCTCAGGCTCCATCTGATACTGTCTTCTCTGCCTTGTGAGTCAATGACCCAGAACAAGCATGCAGCCACTCAGTTACATGGGAAAAGTCCCATCCTGCTACTGCGTAGTAAATACAGAATGAGGATGACAGCCCTGGAGCTCGCACCTATAAAAACAAGTCAGCAATGGCTTCCCCTATATTTCTATTATTACTCAATTTCAGTGGCGGCCCATGCACTGTGGGCGCACGGTGCTGCCCCCCCATCCATGCGCCCGACCTATTTCAGGACGCCGGACGCATGGATTCCTATTACAGGGGTGGGAGGGGGTGGTAATTTTTGAAGCACCTGATTAGAGCCAGAGGCTTTAATAGGCTTCAAAATAGGGTGGGCTCAGGGCGCAGAGAGTGCGCCCTGATCCCACCCAATTGTGTGATGATAGCGAATTAATATTCGCTATTTTCACACTAACCTTCCTCCCCGCCAATCAGGAGGCAGGGCGGCAGACCTGTTTCCTGATTGGCTAAAGCGCCAGGCCACCCTATTGGATGCCTGTCGCTTAGGAAGAGGAGCGGAGGAGACACGCTGGAGGAGCTTCTGTGGTAAGTCCCCTTTACCAGAGCCACGTGCAGGGGGGGTTCAGTGCTGCCAAAGCTGCGCGGGGGGTTCGGTGCTACCAGAGCCGCGCACAGGGGGAGGGGTGCTGACAGAACCACGCGTGGGTGGGGTGCTGACAGAGACACTTGGGGGTTGGGTGCTGCCAGAGATGCGCAATGGGGGCCTCGGTGCTGCCAGAGCCATGAGTGGGGGGGTCGGTGGGCACAGTGGCTGCATATGATGGGCACAGGTGGCTGCATATGAAGGACACAGGTGGCTGCATATGAAGGGCATAGGTGGCTGCATTTGATGGACACAAGTGGCTGCATATGATGGGCACAAGTGGCTGCATACGATGGGCACATTGGTTGCATTTGATGGGCAAAAGTGGCTGCATTTGATGGGCACAAGTGGCTGCATATGTTGGGCACAAGTGGTTGCATTTGATGGGCACAAGTGACTGCATATGTTGGGCACAAGTGGTTGCATTTGATGGGCACAAGTGACTGCATATGATGGGCAAAAGTGGCTGCATTTGATGGGCACAAGTGGCTGCATATGTTGGGCACAAGTGGTTGCATTTGATGGGCACAAGTGACTGCATATGATGGGCACAAGTGGCTGCGTTTGATGGGCACAATGGCTGCATATGATGAGCACAAGTGGCTGCATATGATGGACACAGTGGCTGCATATGATGGGCACAGTGGCTGCATATGATGGGCACAGTGGCTGCATATAATGGGCACAAAGGCTGCATATGATGGGCACAGTGGCTGCATATTATGGGCACAGTGGCTGCATATGATGGGCACAGTGGCTGCATTTGATGGGCACAATGGCTGCATTTGATGGCCACAGTGAGGTTGCAATTGATAGGGATGGGGGGGTCAGTATTTTTCAGTTTGTTTGCGCCCCCCAAAAAATTTTAAACACCAGCCGCCACTGCTCAATTCAATCATGCAGAATGAGTTCAAAAACATGCTTGTTACTAGTTACCCATGTTAAATGCAGCTTATGTAATTTCATTATTAAACATACTCTGTCCATGCTGGCAATGCAGGCACAGCCCCACTGCAAAAGCCAATTTTCTCACAATTTAGCCCGCAGTTTTCTTGCCTGTGTAATTCTTACCTCCTTGCTGCAGCGCTTCTCCTAAATCTGTGTTTCCTTTCACATGTGTTGTTTTGCTTCTGTGCTCACCTATGGGCATCACCTGCAATTCTGTGGGATTATATTTCCTTTCCCTTTTATCCCTTCAATCACTTCTTCGCCCACCTCTCAGTCTGCTTCCCTATATAACACATGCTCAATGCATGAGCAACTTCACAATTTTCTGAGCTCCTGTTTGCCTTTGTTAAGAAAACAAATGAATAACATGTATTCATAATATAATTTATTGTTTGCACAGATCCTTGCCTCCCCTGCCCCCCTGAGCCATGCCAGACCCAACAACAAGGATGTAAAAAATAAAGTCTACATGAAAGACTCAAATGAAGCAATACCAAGCACACAAGTGATTAAAAATTGTATGTTGTCTGTGTCTTGATGTTCTGTGTAAGTCTGCTGCATATTCAATAAACTTGGCAAAAATATAAAAAAAAGCTTTTGGTAATTGTTTCCTAACCTTGGCAATGTTACCCTGTACTAAGATGGTGAATGTACAATACTGGTATTGAATTTTGGAATGGTAATTTGGTAATTCTAAAATGTGATGGAAAGAATAAACAGGGGGGGGGCGTGGCTAACCACAGAGGAAGATGGACGCTTAGCGGGACAGCTCCTCATTGAGGGAGAATCACGGAACGACTCAGACCCGCTATACAAAGCTATCCTGCTCCATCATCTCACCAGAGACTCCCTGCACCTCTGCCGACCATGTCCCGCAAAAGGATGGGGGAACACAAGCCGAAGAAACTAACTACACTCATGTTCCCACCGGAGACGGAGGTTAGTGAACTCCAAGATGGTGACCGCGGCCCTGCCACGCCGTGAGAGGCCTACACAGATCTCCCAGATGATAATCAGGGAGAAATGAGCACCACAGCAGCTCCCCTGTCCCCTATACATGACCAGGGAGCGGACCCCCTTACTAGCAGCCCAGCCAAAGCCAGGATGCGGATGGATGCTCCGCGCCATCGGCCCCCTCAGCTGCTAATTGAGGCCCAGGCCTTCAATCCACTGCAATCCAACCAGGCCCTGCATAACTCCATGGCATCCTTCCTTACTACTAGACAGCCAGTCATGGACACTATACTTAAAGACATGCTCATGTCCCTGCAAACGTCACATAACAGACCTCTCTTCCCTGTTCCATAAATTCACCACAGATATGAAAAATATGGATCACAGGGTCACTACTATTGAACAGGGTATGTCAGAATGTACAACCACTGTAAAAGATCTGACTGACACATATGACGAAGTTAAAGAGGAGCAGGAGTGGGTCCGGGCCAAGCTGGCCGATTTGGAAGACCGCTCTAGACACAATAATGTCAAGCTCAGGGGGGTCCCTGAAAATATTTTACCAGCAGACCTTCAAAAATATGCCAGGGATCTCATGCATTCTATTCTACCTGATGCGTCACCTAGAGACTTATTCGTAGACAGGATCCACAGGATATCAAAGCCTCCCCACCTAGCTACTTTTGTACCAAGGGATGTACTGATTCGGGTCCATTTTTTCCATGTCAAGGAACGGTGGATGGCAGAAGCCCAGTCCAAGATGCCACTACCCCGTCTCTACGAGGGGCTACAGCTATATCCTGACCTATTCAAATATACGCTGCAACTTAGGAGGAATTTGAATCTGATCACTAAAGGCCTCCACAACCACAGAATCTTATACAAGTGGCGCTACCCTGCAACCCTCCTCATTCCTAAGAATGGCACCACTCACTTTGTCACTGATCTGAAGAAAGGTATGCGACTCCTACATGAATGGGGCATCATCCTGGAACCCCCCAAAGATGGGACCCCGCCCTTGCAGCAACGAAGGGATTCATAACAACGTCGGTACCAGGGGACCAAAGGATACCAACATAACACCCATACTTGATCTTAATGGGCCTACTACTTCGGCAAAGTTTCTTCCTCACTGCTCACTGTTCATTGTTCATTAATAAGTTTTTCTCTGTTAATAACTGTTTCCCCCCACAGCGGCTTAGCTGACTCAGCTTTATTTGTAATACCCTCCACCGCCTACTACTCTGCAAGAAGTACAGTATAACTAACAGAAAAATCCCAGCGTTGTAACTGTACGTACACGTTAATCTGACTAATTGGGTTTTTTTGGGGGGTTTTTTCCATGCTGATATTGTACCAAGCTCACGTACCTATGAAACCTGTACTTCCACTGGTACCTCATTTACGGACGAAACACACCACCCTTGCCTCCAGTCTAAACTCTAATAACTGTAAGTGTTCACCGTCTCACATACCATCACACACTTCAACGGGCTGCTGCAATGCGGCTAAACGTCTTATCGCTTAATGACAAAGGCCTAAATCATCCAGCCAATAGACACTCCCTTTGGAGAACGGCCAAAAAGCTGAAAGGTGACATCATATGTGTCCAAGAAACACACTTAGTTGCCAGGTCGGCAGCCCTTTGTTCCAACAACAGATACTCTCACGTATACCATGCCACCTATGCATCCAAGAAAAGAGGGGTCCTTATTGCCATAAAGAACACTGTGGACTTCCACCTGATTCAAGCGATCTCAGACCCCCATGGTAGATATGTAATTTTGATCTGCACCCTAAATAAAATCAAATACACACTACTGAATGTGTATGCCCCTAACAACAACCAGATGAACTTCACTAGGCAAGCCTTGTGTAAACAAAAAAAGTGGAAAATGGGAATCCCGCCTACCAGTAGGTACACAGTAGGTAGCTCTCACCGAGTATATATCGGGGGGTATAATCAAAATACTATACTAGAAAAAAAGGAAAATAATAAACTAAATGACCAAAAACACATCCTAAAGAGTAAACTACATAATGATTTATTAGCTATAAAGAGCAAGGTACAAAAATTATTCACAAACACCCCTAAGAAATAGATATAATGGGAGTACCCAACACAATGATATTCAGATTATCGATCAAGGAACAAACTTGGTGCATGTCTGTGTAGTATGTATATCCAAACAGTGACGCTGTCAGCAGGTGTCATGGAATGGATAACAGCTCCGCCGACCAGTCAAGCATTTCAGGTGAAGATTTACCGTTGCATTGTTCCTAATACAGACGTATTGGAACACCGTTTGGCTATACATACTACACAGACATGCATCTAGATTGTTCCTTGATCGATAATCTGAATATCATTGTGCATTGGAGGGACATCTAAATGATCAACCATCAGTGAGTAACCTTGGCTGTCATTTTTTTGCACTTTTGTTTGCTACAATTATAAGGAGGACATACAGCAATCAGTTGGTTATTGAAATTATATCCTCTTATAGCTTTCATTTCAGCCTTGAGGATATACTTGCATGCTGCAGACACCTCGGCATATGGTCACACTGCATACCAACCTGATTAGATGTTCCCATTTCTGTGGTAGTATACCTTTTATATCAAGTTTAAATTATAAAGAAAGTCTGCGGACTGACCCCTAACATAAAACACCTCCATCCCTAATATCAGAGAAAAAACAAATGAACGTCGCCCACGGGACTTTAAATGAGGTGTAAATGGTGATCAAAGGGTAAACAGGTATAAAAGTACAAATATTTATTGAAAATAACAGCATAGTACATAATAGAGCATGAGCATGGATGAACAGGTTCGTAGAACAGCGACATTGCAATGTAATCTTAAACCATAGCCATCATATAATAGTAAAACATATAATACAGGTATGCATAGTACATCTCTAACCCGACGCGTTTCGCGAGCTTTCCTCGCTTCATCAGGGGCTGATGCGCATAACTGCTGTCTGTAAATACAGATAAGGTAATTAGAGTATAGATTATGATAGGGTAAAAGCAAGAAGCCAGACCTGGTCATCCCGTACTTACTTGTAAGACCAAAGTTACAGACACATAACCCAGGCACGGGCAGGCGGAGAGCATCTCCCCCGGGAGCTGAAGGGGCCGAGGACCCAACCAGAGGACCGAGGCCAGGCGTGGGGGGCAGCATGGCAGAATGAAGGAGAGAGAAGGGAGCGTGAACCCAAGTTGATCCCAAAATGCAATGCCGGGCGACTCACTGTATAAGAATATAAGTAAGATAGAGAAGTTTGGAAGTATGAGATGTATATCGTGGCATAAATGCAAGGTATGTAGGTAAACAGGGTCTAAATTGATGTAAATAGTATTGTCGTAAAATATACAAAGTAAATACTACTTGCATGATATGCACAAAGTGTCCCGCAGAGCAGAGAGAAAAAGAAGGGTACAAGGTGGAAAAGTGAACAAGAAAGGAGGGAAAGGGAAGGGAAGGAGGGGAAAACAAAGGGAAGTGAAAAGAATAATATCAGAAAAAGAACAATTAAAGAAAAAGGAAATGAAAAAAAGGGGGGGGGGGGGGAGGGGAAGTAGGGCCAGGGGGAAGGAAACAAAAATTGAGTGAAGTGAAGGGAAGAGAGGCATGGTGAAATAAGGGGCAAAATAATTGTTGGTGTGGTGAACTGGAAAGGTATTACTATGTGGAAGAGCAGAGTGTGATTAGAAGAGTCAGTCAGAGAACAGCAAGTGGAGATAGGTGCACTTTGAGGTGATTGGAGAAGTCAGTTAGAGAACAACAAGTGGGGATAGGTACGCTTTGAAGTGATTAGAGGAGTCAGTCAGAGAACAGCAAGTGGGGATAGGTACGCTTTGAAGTGCAAGTATTTGTATAAGAGTACATAAATAGAGTGCCTACCAGTATAGTGCAGCGTCCTGACTGGGTATTGGAGAGGTAGTGGAGGAAAAATTGCCATACTGTCACCCCCCGCCTTATACCCGGACATCCGCCGAGTTCTCCGCCCCTAACGTCATGCGTCAGGCGGAGCTAAAGGAGATCGCAACGCACCCGCCGTATAGGGCAGGCACTCGCGATCCACCGCCGCCGCCTGGATGACATATCCCGCCCATCGGAAGGAGGGTACCGCTATATTGCAGGCCTCCACCGGTGGGCGTGGAAAAGCATGACGCCGATGCCCTGGTGGCCCCGCCCCTCCAGAGAGGCCAGAGAAGCGGGGACAGCTGGGGAAACAAATCCCCATTTGTGCATCGCAGCTCCCAGAGGGTGAACAGACCGCTCAGCCCCAACATGGGCGCAGTGAGAGAGCTAGGTCTGCAAGTAGAAGGGAAATTAAAACATGATCATGTTAGACTATATGCTAGTAACGTCATTAAGGTTCAGTAGTAGCTGAGCCAATATGGCCCCTAAGATCTAGGGTCAGCCTCAGACCAGGGCATAATGGTGTTTTCCACCTGGGTACAAATTTAAATTATAAAGAAAGTCTGCGGACTGACCCCTAACATAAAACACCTCCATCCCTAATATCAGAGAAAAAACAAATGAACGTCGCCCACGGGACTTTAAATGAGGTGTAAATGGTGATCAAAGGGTAAACAGGTATAAAAGTACAAATATTTATTGAAAATAACAGCATAGTACATAATAGAGCATGAGCATGGATGAACAGGTTCGTAGAACAGCGACATTGCAATGTAATCTTAAACCATAGCCATCATATAATAGTAAAACATATAATACAGGTATGCATAGTACATCTCTAACCCGACGCGTTTCGCGAGCTTTCCTCGCTTCATCAGGGGCTGATGCGCATAACTGCTGTCTGTAAATACAGATAAGGTAATTAGAGTATAGATTATGATAGGGTAAAAGCAAGAAGCCAGACCTGGTCATCCCGTACTTACTTGTAAGACCAAAGCTACAGACACATAACCCAGGCACGGGCAGGCGGAGAGCATCTCCCCCGGGAGCTGAAGGGGCGGAGGACCCAACCAGAGGACCGAGGCCAGGCGTGGGGGGCAGCATGGCAGAATGAAGGAGAGAGAAGGGAGCGTGAACCCAAGTTGATCCCAAAATGCAATGCCGGGCGACTCACTGTATAAGAATATAAGTAAGATAGAGAAGTTTGGAAGTATGAGATGTATATCGTGGCATAAATGCAAGGTATGTAGGTAAACAGGGTCTAAATTGATGTAAATAGTATTGTCGTAAAATATACAAAGTAAATACTACTTGCATGATATGCACAAAGTGTCCCGCAGAGCAGAGAGAAAAAGAAGGGTACAAGGTGGAAAAGTGAACAAGAAAGGAGGGAAAGGGAAGGGAAGGAGGGGAAAACAAAGGGAAGTGGGCGGGATATGTCATCCAGGCGGCGGCGGTGGATCGCGAGTGCCTGCCCTATACGGCGGGTGCGTTGCGATCTCCTTTAGCTCCGCCTGACGCATGACGTTAGGGGCGGAGAACTCGGCGGATGTCCGGGTATAAGGCGGGGGGTGACAGTATGGCAATTTTTCCTCCACTACCTCTCCAATACCCAGTCAGGACGCTGCACTATACTGGTAGGCACTCTATTTATGTACTCTTATACAAATACTTGCACTTCAAAGCGTACCTATCCCCACTTGCTGTTCTCTGACTGACTCCTCTAATCACTTCAAAGCGTACCTATCCCCACTTGTTGTTCTCTAACTGACTTCTCCAATCACCTCAAAGTGCACCTATCTCCACTTGCTGTTCTCTGACTGACTCTTCTAATCACACTCTGCTCTTCCACATAGTAATACCTTTCCAGTTCACCACACCAACAATTATTTTGCCCCTTATTTCACCATGCCTCTCTTCCCTTCACTTCACTCAATTTTTGTTTCCTTCCCCCTGGCCCTACTTCCCCTTCCCCCCCCCCCCTTTTTTTCATTTCCTTTTTCTTTAATTGTTCTTTTTCTGATATTATTCTTTTCACTTCCCTTTGTTTTCCCCTCCTTCCCTTCCCTTTCCCTCCTTTCTTGTTCACTTTTCCACCTTGTACCCTTCTTTTTCTCTCTGCTCTGCGGGACACTTTGTGCATATCATGCAAGTAGTATTTACTTTGTATATTTTACGACAATACTATTTACATCAATTTAGACCCTGTTTACCTACATACCTTGCATTTATGCCACGATATACATCTCATACTTCCAAACTTCTCTATCTTACTTATATTCTTATACAGTGAGTCGCCCGGCATTGCATTTTGGGATCAACTTGGGTTCACGCTCCCTTCTCTCTCCTTCATTCTGCCATGCTGCCCCCCACGCCTGGCCTCGGTCCTCTGGTTGGGTCCTCGGCCCCTTCAGCTCCCGGGGGAGATGCTCTCCGCCTGCCCGTGCCTGGGTTATGTGTCTGTAGCTTTGGTCTTACAAGTAAGTACGGGATGACCAGGTCTGGCTTCTTGCTTTTACCCTATCATAATCTATACTCTAATTACCTTATCTGTATTTACAGACAGCAGTTATGCGCATCAGCCCCTGATGAAGCGAGGAAAGCTCGCGAAACGCGTCGGGTTAGAGATGTACTATGCATACCTGTATTATATGTTTTACTATTATATGATGGCTATGGTTTAAGATTACATTGCAATGTCGCTGTTCTACGAACCTGTTCATCCATGCTCATGCTCTATTATGTACTATGCTGTTATTTTCAATAAATATTTGTACTTTTATACCTGTTTACCCTTTGATCACCATTTACACCTCATTTAAAGTCCCGTGGGCGACGTTCATTTGTTTTTTCTCTGATATTAGGGATGGAGGTGTTTTATGTTAGGGGTCAGTCCGCAGACTTTCTTTATAATTTAAATTTGTACCCAGGTGGAAAACACCATTATGCCCTGGTCTGAGGCTGACCCTAGATCTTAGGGGCCATATTGGCTCAGCTACTACTGAACCTTAATGACGTTACTAGCATATAGTCTAACATGATCATGTTTTAATTTCCCTTCTACTTGCAGACCTAGCTCTCTCACTGCGCCCATGTTGGGGCTGAGCGGTCTGTTCACCCTCTGGGAGCTGCGATGCACAAATGGGGATTTGTTTCCCCAGCTGTCCCCGCTTCTCTGGCCTCTCTGGAGGGGCGGGGCCACCAGGGCATCGGCGTCATGCTTTTCCACGCCCACCGGTGGAGGCCTGCAATATAGCGGTACCCTCCTTCCGATGGGCGGGATATGTCATCCAGGCGGCGGCGGTGGATCGCGAGTGCCTGCCCTATACGGCGGGTGCGTTGCGATCTCCTTTAGCTCCGCCTGACGCATGACGTTAGGGGCGGAGAACTCGGCGGATGTCCGGGTATAAGGCGGGGGGTGACAGTATGGCAATTTTTCCTCCACTACCTCTCCAATACCCAGTCAGGACGCTGCACTATACTGGTAGGCACTCTATTTATGTACTCTTATACAAATACTTGCACTTCAAAGCGTACCTATCCCCACTTGCTGTTCTCTGACTGACTCCTCTAATCACTTCAAAGCGTACCTATCCCCACTTGTTGTTCTCTAACTGACTTCTCCAATCACCTCAAAGTGCACCTATCTCCACTTGCTGTTCTCTGACTGACTCTTCTAATCACACTCTGCTCTTCCACATAGTAATACCTTTCCAGTTCACCACACCAACAATTATTTTGCCCCTTATTTCACCATGCCTCTCTTCCCTTCACTTCACTCAATTTTTGTTTCCTTCCCCCTGGCCCTACTTCCCCTCCCCCCCCCCCCCCCTTTTTTTCATTTCCTTTTTCTTTAATTGTTCTTTTTCTGATATTATTCTTTTCACTTCCCTTTGTTTTCCCCTCCTTCCCTTCCCTTTCCCTCCTTTCTTGTTCACTTTTCCACCTTGTACCCTTCTTTTTCTCTCTGCTCTGCGGGACACTTTGTGCATATCATGCAAGTAGTATTTACTTTGTATATTTTACGACAATACTATTTACATCAATTTAGACCCTGTTTACCTACATACCTTGCATTTATGCCACGATATACATCTCATACTTCCAAACTTCTCTATCTTACTTATATTCTTATACAGTGAGTCGCCCGGCATTGCATTTTGGGATCAACTTGGGTTCACGCTCCCTTCTCTCTCCTTCATTCTGCCATGCTGCCCCCCACGCCTGGCCTCGGTCCTCTGGTTGGGTCCTCGGCCCCTTCAGCTCCCGGGGGAGATGCTCTCCGCCTGCCCGTGCCTGGGTTATGTGTCTGTAGCTTTGGTCTTACAAGTAAGTACGGGATGACCAGGTCTGGCTTCTTGCTTTTACCCTATCATAATCTATACTCTAATTACCTTATCTGTATTTACAGACAGCAGTTATGCGCATCAGCCCCTGATGAAGCGAGGAAAGTTCGCGAAACGCGTCGGGTTAGAGATGTACTATGCATACCTGTATTATATGTTTTACTATTATATGATGGCTATGGTTTAAGATTACATTGCAATGTCGCTGTTCTACGAACCTGTTCATCCATGCTCATGCTCTATTATGTACTATGCTGTTATTTTCAATAAATATTTGTACTTTTATACCTGTTTACCCTTTGATCACCATTTACACCTCATTTAAAGTCCCGTGGGCGACGTTCATTTGTTTTTTCTCTGATATTAGGGATGGAGGTGTTTTATGTTAGGGGTCAGTCCGCAGACTTTCTTTATAATTTAAATTTGTACCCAGGTGGAAAACACCATTATGCCCTGGTCTGAGGCTGACCCTAGATCTTAGGGGCCATATTGGCTCAGCTACTACTGAACCTTAATGACGTTACTAGCATATAGTCTAACATGATCATGTTTTAATTTCCCTTCTACTTGCAGACCTAGCTCTCTCACTGCGCCCATGTTGGGGCTGAGCGGTCTGTTCACCCTCTGGGAGCTGCGATGCACAAATGGGGATTTGTTTCCCCAGCTGTCCCCGCTTCTCTGGCCTCTCTGGAGGGGCGGGGCCACCAGGGCATCGGCGTCATGCTTTTCCACGCCCACCGGTGGAGGCCTGCAATATAGCGGTACCCTCCTTCCGATGGGCGGGATATGTCATCCAGGCGGCGGCGGTGGATCGCGAGTGCCTGCCCTATACGGCGGGTGCGTTGCGATCTCCTTTAGCTCCGCCTGACGCATGACGTTAGGGGCGGAGAACTCGGCGGATGTCCGGGTATAAGGCGGGGGGTGACAGTATGGCAATTTTTCCTCCACTACCTCTCCAATACCCAGTCAGGACGCTGCACTATACTGGTAGGCACTCTATTTATGTACTCTTATACAAATACTTGCACTTCAAAGCGTACCTATCCCCACTTGCTGTTCTCTGACTGACTCCTCTAATCACTTCAAAGCGTACCTATCCCCACTTGTTGTTCTCTAACTGACTTCTCCAATCACCTCAAAGTGCACCTATCTCCACTTGCTGTTCTCTGACTGACTCTTCTAATCACACTCTGCTCTTCCACATAGTAATACCTTTCCAGTTCACCACACCAACAATTATTTTGCCCCTTATTTCACCATGCCTCTCTTCCCTTCACTTCACTCAATTTTTGTTTCCTTCCCCCTGGCCCTACTTCCCCTTCCCCCCCCCCCCTTTTTTTCATTTCCTTTTTCTTTAATTGTTCTTTTTCTGATATTATTCTTTTCACTTCCCTTTGTTTTCCCCTCCTTCCCTTCCCTTTCCCTCCTTTCTTGTTCACTTTTCCACCTTGTACCCTTCTTTTTCTCTCTGCTCTGCGGGACACTTTGTGCATATCATGCAAGTAGTATTTACTTTGTATATTTTACGACAATACTATTTACATCAATTTAGACCCTGTTTACCTACATACCTTGCATTTATGCCACGATATACATCTCATACTTCCAAACTTCTCTATCTTACTTATATTCTTATACAGTGAGTCGCCCGGCATTGCATTTTGGGATCAACTTGGGTTCACGCTCCCTTCTCTCTCCTTCATTCTGCCATGCTGCCCCCCACGCCTGGCCTCGGTCCTCTGGTTGGGTCCTCGGCCCCTTCAGCTCCCGGGGGAGATGCTCTCCGCCTGCCCGTGCCTGGGTTATGTGTCTGTAGCTTTGGTCTTACAAGTAAGTACGGGATGACCAGGTCTGGCTTCTTGCTTTTACCCTATCATAATCTATACTCTAATTACCTTATCTGTATTTACAGACAGCAGTTATGCGCATCAGCCCCTGATGAAGCGAGGAAAGCTCGCGAAACGCGTCGGGTTAGAGATGTACTATGCATACCTGTATTATATGTTTTACTATTATATGATGGCTATGGTTTAAGATTACATTGCAATGTCGCTGTTCTACGAACCTGTTCATCCATGCTCATGCTCTATTATGTACTATGCTGTTATTTTCAATAAATATTTGTACTTTTATACCTGTTTACCCTTTGATCACCATTTACACCTCATTTAAAGTCCCGTGGGCGACGTTCATTTGTTTTTACCTTTTATATCAAGTGGCGAACCAACAATATTGGATATTTCAATAACTATTGCTATTCGTAACACAGGATGAGATCATGGGACTGATCCATGCCTGAGGATAATTTTTTCATTAGGAGGACTAAGCTCTCCTTGTTTTCTTCCATAGTCCATCATTTGGACTACCATATCTGCCCCCATATTGTCTTTTGCCCTTCTTGTTTCCATTTTTAATTTTTCTGACTGACTGACTGTAGGTAATAATGACTAGCCACTGGGTTATTCGTTTAAGGAAACAGCATGAACATTTTTTGCATTAGCAAAATCACGCTGTCCCTTCAGGAATCTCACAGTTCAGCCTCCATTCTCAGGTAGCTGGGGGTATTACAGGTGTCATAGGGGAGTGCTATATATTGGGGAAGGGAGGGCTCCCTCCACTGCGGGCTTTCTCGATCATTCATGTAGGTATATACATACCGTTTACAGGGAGGGTATAGATAGTTTGGTGGGGTCCCATTGTATTGGGTACTCCCATCAAATCTATTTCTTAGGGGTGTTTGTGAATAATTTTTGTACCTTGCTCTTTATAGCTAATAAATCATTGTGTAGTTTACTCTTTAGAGTGTGCTTTTGGTCATTTAGTTTATTATTTTCCTTTTTTTCTTCTTTCAAGCCTTGTGTAAAGCCCAAGCAGCCAGGCAAGGACATCTGCTAATATGTGGAAACTTCAATTCAGTAGCAGATATCCACATGGACACCACCTCGTCAGCAAAAAGAATAGAGTCCCCACTGAAGAAATTCCTCAACTCACAGGATCTTTATGATGTGTGGAGATGCCACCATGGTTCTGAAAAGGACTACACCTACTTTTCCCCACATCATAAATCTTACTCGAGAATAGATATGTTCATTACAGATAAGTGGTTATTACAAAAAATCAGCGCATCTGT
Source organism: Aquarana catesbeiana (assembly GCF_042186555.1). Lineage (NCBI taxonomy): Eukaryota > Metazoa > Chordata > Amphibia > Anura > Ranidae > Aquarana > Aquarana catesbeiana. Next base: position 193,604,339 of record NC_133331.1, read on the forward strand.
GATCCACACCATGACGTGGTCGGACCACACTCCGATCACAATCTCTATCAATAACACAGGACACCAGCGAAATACATTTCTCTGGCGAGCCAACAATTACATACTAAAACACCCAACCTATTCCCAGGAAATTTACTCTCATCTGACAGAATACTTTGACCTTAACAGCGATTCAGTGGCTGACCCCGTCAGGGTGTGGAATGCGCATAAAGCGGTAATCCGCGGTGCCATAATGAAACTAAGCTCACTATGCAAACAAAAGAGGACGCAGCGCATTGATGAGCTGACATCACAAATTGCTAATCTTGAGACCGTCCACAAAACTAACCCGAACCCCACCCTACTGGCCCAACTATTATCCCTAAGACAGGAATTGAGGTCACTACTCCTCAATTAATTCGAACAAATACAACGCAAGATCAAAGCCACTTCCTACTCTACATCCAACAAAGCGGGAAAAAGACTGGCACAACACCTGAATGGGAAAAAGGCTTAAAACTCAAATAACCCACTTTTTTCACACACACAATAAACAAAAATTAACTAACCCACAGGACATAGCTAACGCAGTTAGCGACTACTACAGTGCCCTCTACAACATTAGTCAAGACACAAATACGGCTCAACCTTCCAAAGAGGACATTGACGCATTCTTGCACCAAATCACTCTCCCTAAGCTGACCGAAAAGCAACTGAATTCTTTAAATGCCCCTTTCTCAGACCAGGAAATTCTTACGACAATACCGGCGTTACCATCGGGGAAAGCTCCAGGCCCGGATGGCTTGACCGGGGAGTATTATAAACAATTCTCTAGTACACTGATCCCACACCTCACCCAAATTTGTAACAACGCTGCCTCCTCTTCCATATTTACCAAAGATTTGTTGAGTGCTCTTATTATTACACTCCCAAAGCCAGCTAAAGAACCAACCTCCCCTCAGAACTTTCGTCCTATATCTCTTTTAAACCTAGATGTGAAAATCTATGCCAAATCCATTGCCAGACGCTTGATGGAGATCATGCCAGACCTCATACACATGGACCAGTCAGGATTCACCAAGGGGACACAAGCCCCAGATGCCACCAAGCGTATGATTAATTTAATACACCATGCTGAGTCCAGCGGAACGCCTTCTCTGCTACTCTCATTAGACGCAGAGAAGGCATTCGACAGGGTACACTGGATGTATCTACAGAAGGTACTACTTAAATTTGGTTTCAGAGACAACATTTATAAGGCCATAATGGCACTCTACTCCACTCCATCAGCACAAGTGTATTCAGCAGACATGCTATCTCAACCATTTAACATAATTAATGGCACATGCCAAGGGTGCCCCTTGTCACCACTAATTTTTAATCTAATGATGGAACCTTTGGCGGAATACATGCATTCGAATCCTCTGATCACAGGCCTAAAGATAGGTGGGACCTCCGATAAGATAAGCCTCTTCGCGGATGACGTAATTCTAATCCTGACTAACCCAACATCTTCTCTAGCTGAAGCCCAAAAATTTCTTGATTGCTTTGGAAAAATCTCCTACTATAAATTAAATACATCTAAATCACACATCCTAGACTTGAAAATAGACGCCACAACTAAAAACTTGCTACAAGTCCAATATCCCTTCTCCTGGTCAGACAAAAGTATTTCATACCTTGGTGTCCAACTCACTAGATCGGTCAAACACCTCTTCTCGGTCAACTATAAACCACTCCTTGCCAAATTACACATTGAAACCCAACCAATACTTAACCAAGAACTCTCCTGGTCGGGTAGATTAGCGGCTTTCAAAATGCTCCGTCTGCCACAAATTCTCTACCTATTTAGGACTCTCCCCATCCCCATCCCCAAGTACTTTTTTAAATCTCTCCACACTCTATTCAACAAATGCATATGGAAAGGAACTAAACCTAGGAGTGCCTATTCGAGACTCATGAAACATAAACTAGCGGGAGGATCATGGACTTTGAAGATTACTACACAGCGTCAGTGTTGGATCAACTTACTGAGTGGTTCCAGCTGTGTCCAGTTAAGTTATGGAGTAAAATAGAAAGTCAATCACTGCTACGGCCCAACTTGAAATGGTGGTTGATGAGTACCCCCTTAGGTCCCAAACTACCTTCGGCGTTATCCCCCACTATGATAGCATCGGTTAATACCTGTAAAAAGCTGACCCAAGAAAGTGATACCTATCCCAACCTCCCACAGATACCACTTCCGATTGAATCCCTTCATCACCTTTCCCCTGACCTATCTTTGCAACACTGGACTAGAAAGGGCATCCACTATATCCAAGATTTACTCCAGGGCATTAATATGAAACCCTTCCCTCTCCTCCAAAGCGAATTCAATCTAACTCCTGCGGACCTCTTCTCTTATATCAGAGTGAAACATTGCATTGATGCACTCAAACTGCCTCTATATACGGTCCACCCGAAATCTTGGGGATACCTGACAACCTAATCCACTAAAAGGAAAGGTATATCTCTATTATATAATACTCTTCACCAAACACTCCTCTTCACTAAAACATCTCCCCACATTCACTGGGAAAATGATATAGGGCATACATACATTGAACACCAATGGCAACGAGCTATACAGTCAATTTACAAAGCCACAAAATGCTCTGCACTATGGGAACTCACCCAAAAGCTATCCCTTAGATGGTATTTAACCCAGTCAAGGTTGGCATCATTTAGCTCTAAAACTCCAGACACATGCTGGAGATGTAAATCAGCCAAAGGAGATCTGTTTCACACAATGTGGCAATGTAAACACGTCCAAAACTACTGGAAAAGAGTTTTCTGCATGTTGTCAGATATATCAACCCAAAACGTAACTCCAGCACCTGAACTGGCGCTCCTAAATCTCAACATATTAGGCATGTGACGACACACATCTTACTAGTGGCCAGACTGTCCATTACACGACTATGGAAAACAGATAAGACACCATCCATTGAACAAACACTTGCACTGGTGAACCTTCACTATAGCTATGAACTGACAATGGCATCTAGTGGTGGTTACCTAGCGAAAAGCAGGAAAGTGTGGTTACCGTGGAAACTATGGTCAGGAGCAGCGAAGTTCCTTTGACAAGTTAAGATTGCATTTATTATAGTCATGATTCAGCAATAAGTTAGATCCTAGTACCCTCATTTCGATCAGTTATAAGCTACACCACAGCAGCACAATGCAGCTCTCCCCCAGGCAACAAAATAGATCCAAATGGGGTTGCCTGGAGGAGCGGTAGCTACAGATATTCAATAGCTTATATTTATTGCATGAGTTTATGATGTAGAATTTTCTGTTAGCCCTTCCGTAAATATATATTTCTGTATTTAAGTACATACGTTGATGTTTAAACGATGTACATTGTACACAATGTCTGTTATTCTTATCACTACTATAAAACAATAAAAAACTATTGATGAAAGAATAAACAGACCTATGTAAAGTTTGGGATGCTTAGATTAAGATATTTACTCCAAAAGTCTTCAGAATATAAAAAGGCACCAGTTTCTTATTGTTTTTCCTGGGGCCATCATTATAAATAATGGGGCCCTATACAGCCTGTCTGATAGGCTCCTCTCCCCAGTTTCTCCCCTTGCACCCCCCACTGCCCCACTATCCTGCATTCCCCACTATTCTCTCTGTACACCATTACACCCCACTTTCTGCAACCCCTGCATTCTCCAGCAGTTGACATTCTGCAAACACTGCATCCCCCACTACCCTGCATTCTGCACCCTCTGCATCATCCATTATCCCAAATTTGCACCCATCACTACCTCGCTGCACCACCTGCATCCCTCACTATTTTCTCTTTACCCTCATCGAACCTCAATCTGTTCCCCCCTGCATCCCACTACCTCACACTCTGTACTCCTGCATGCCCCATTATCCCACACTCTGTAACCCCCCTTGCAACCCCCATTACCTTTATTCTATATTCCCCACCAATCTTCATTTTGCACCCCCATTACACCTCACTCTGCACCCCCCATCATCCCCTTGACACATAGTGCCCTGTGCTCATGGGCACAGTTTACAGCTACAAACTTCCTGAACTGAGAGCTTCACATGGACATGCCCCACTGCCTAATGCAAGGGATTCTGTGAGTTGTAGTCTAAGTGGGATGTGGAGTAGGGAGAGGGGGACTAGAGGATGGAAAGATAATAAAGACAGCAGGCCCCATCAGTTCAGCAGGGGGGCTTGGTATGGGGGGGCTGCCTATGACCCTTTATCAGCAGCCCAGGCTGTTCCCAAAATGTATTAACATGTACTCACATAAGGAGTTGCAGCTGCCTTTTATACCCAGTTTAGTTCTACTACCCTTAAATATACAGTAGTACCTTGAATTACGAGTATAATCCATTCCAGAAGAATGCTTGTAAACCAAAACACTTGTATATCAAAGCGAGTTTCCCCATAGGAATCAATGGAAACTCAGGTAATTTGTTCCAATGTCACCGCTAGTGTATGCAGTACCGCATGTGGCCAGAGGTGGGGGGCACCAGAGACGCTCAGAGACCACTCGGAAACACTCGCAGACCCTCGGAGACATTCAGGAGCGAAGTGTTTACTAGTGTCTTCGAGTGTCTCTGAGCGTCACCGGTGCCCCCGCACCTCTGGCCACATGCAGTACTGCACATTACAGAGGCTTGAATGCTGCTCATCTTGCGAGACAACGCTCGCAAATTGAGTCCGAATATTTTTTAAAAAAACAGCTCGTAATGCAGAACGCTCATAAAAGGCGTTACTCGCAATCCAAGGTTTTACTGTAATACGGAATCTGCAAGTCCAAATTTTATCGTATTTTACTGAATCAAATAACTTAAAAACCCTATTACAATTAACTATTAAACTATTTATCTCCAGTTTGTGAGCTGTTGTAGAAGGGACTATAGATAATTATAATTGAATATGTATTCTATATTTGTTTCTTAATAAAAACATAACTGGATTAAAATGGAACTAAACTCTCCCTATCACCATTAACATAATTAATCCTTACCTTACTAGTATAAGTAAGTAGATACTAGGGCATAACATATTGATTTGTTTTAACCCTTTTTTACCTACATTTTTTATTTGCTTCCTGGTTTCCAGGCCTAGCTCCAAATGAAGTCATACATTCCAGGAGTCTTCGTGGGCATTTATTTTTTCTTTCATTTGGAGGAGGGGCTTTCTTAGCTAAGCACACCCTCCTGTTTGAATGCTGGAGCTACAAGGGTAGATGGATTCCAGGAAGTAAATGCTACGTGAAATGTCTGCCCTTACTCAAGATGGCTGAGGCTAGAAATGCTAGAAGGGTGTTTTTCAAAGTGATTTTTCAACAAAATAAAGCATGGAGATGTTAAAGCGGGGTTCCACCCAAATTTTTAACATTATCTCTATGCATTCTCTTCCTTGCCTAGATGCTGACATGCTGTGTAAAAAAATTTAAATCGCCGTAATTACCTTTTTTTTTCTAATCTTCGTAGCACTTCCTGGTTTTCCTCCCATGGGAGTAGGCGTGTTTCTAGGCTCTCCCAGACCTCCCACAGTCCCCTGGGAGCTAGTCTCAGGCTTCCCAGCATGCATTGTGCAACAGCGTCATCACAACATCTCGGTGAATGCTGGGAGCACAGCATTCACCGCATCCAGGAAATACATGCTTGTGGGCTTCAAATGCCCACAATAAGGATGGAAACTGCCTTCAGTGAATTTTATAAGTTATTCTTTACAACAAAATCGGACACAGGCGGACTTATTACACAGAACATATGAGTAGATAATCATGAGAAGAAAAGTTTGTGAATGAACTCCAAAAAAAAAAAACGATAGATAGGTGGACCCCCCGCTTTAATGAATGGGTAAGTTTAGTTTGAATATTAAAAATGAATTAAATGGTGTTTTCAGTGTGTGGTGCTCTGATACAGTTGAGTTCCACTTTAAGGTGTTTTTTCTTCTATTTGCCTGGAGTTACACTTTACATTCCTTATATTTATCATCAGGCGGATCAATTGACAAACCAGACACTTCCATATATCCACAAACCAATGATACCAAAACCACTATAAAAATTAAAATCTCTAACATTGGTTCAGAACAATTTGTGGTATGCAAAGAAAAAACCTGGGTGTTGAAATACCATATACAGATGAAGGTTTGGATAACTACACAATGGCTACATTTCTGCATTTTTCAGGGTGTTTGCAATTAGTCTCAAAGAGGATCATATAACATACTGTGTATACAATTAGGCACTAAAGATCTGTACTTTTGGAACATGAATGTGCACTGCACTCAACGTATGACATCCATTAAAACCAATAATGTAAGAATACAAACTGGAGATTAGTGATCTGTGCAGACTGTGCTAAATGTCTAGCTATACTGGTCTGGACCCGCCTAAAATTCTAAAGCCAAATTCTCACAAAACCCTTATGAAATTCCCTTGACCTACATATAAAAACAAATGCTTCTAGCAATAAAACAGATACATTTAAAAAAGACACCCAAAGTTGGCTTTTGGAACATACTCTAGATGATTTACATTGGGTGTGTCACATGAATTTTAGTAAAACTGACATTTTCATATCTTGTAAATCTGTCATTCTCATGGGTAATAAAACTTTTGCAAGCACAATGTCTTCATTATTGTTTAATGTAGAGCTTTAGGTAACAAGCTTAAAAACTCATTTAGATGAGGGTGTATTTGAAGTTGTGGGAATAATTTGAAAGGCTCAAATCCACTTAAGTAATTCCATTACCTAGGCTCTCAGTTGCATTAAATAACAGAGAAGTCAATTACTGTATTGCATCAATTCTCTTTATTAGCTCTAAAACACCATTTGATTAAATGGGAAATACAGTGGAGGGGTAAGTGGTCTTGGAGAGCTGGAGGTTTAATCTATATTTGGCCCAACAATATAATTTTAAGTCTTTCAATCATCTTTCAACTTCAAAGAGAACAGGAGTGATCAAGGCAACCTTTTACAATGCTCACAGAATCTGCTGGTGGTACACTCACAGTGCCGAAAATTGCATACATGTAACAATACAACCCTCCATTATAACAAGTGTTTTTGTGAAAAAAAAAAATCCTTTTTTTCATGAACCAGCTGCTCACGTGCTAACCACCATTTCTATCAATATAACCATTTCCATCAAAAATTTTAAAAAATCTGACAAAAAGCTGAATGAACTCAACCAAATTGATCTTTTTTCTCCAGTTTAACAATTATTTTCTTGTCAAATTTGTTTATTGAATTTTAACAATTAGTATACCTAAGTACGGAAAGATCACATATATGGTAATAATATTGAGTTTCAACATAAATAACAATTATTTTTAATGATAAGATTTGAAATAGTCAAATCTGTGATCAATAGATCATTTGTTGTTCTGGATATGACTGGCAAAAGGCTGGGAACTCACTGATGAGGTAGCTATGCGGTACAGAATAAGAATAAGACAATACACATGCCAGTGGTTAGGTTTTCATGTGCATCACCTGCTTGTAATTGTTTGTGCTCACTGCAATTCCTTCCTTTTCTAAATGATGGGAGAATTTAGCAAACAATTACTAGGTACAGTACTTAACAAGAAATGAAGAGATTGCTTAGAAAGTGGTTCACCAATGTTTCTATATTGTCTCCTACTTTATTTTATGAGTGGTTAAAGCAGAATTCTAAGGATTTTTTGTTTTGTTTTTTGCATACTCATATTGGTCCACCTTGAACCAAGGTAGTTATGCATTTTCCATACCTGACCGATTGCTGTGAAAGCCAAGAATTGCTGTAGTAGCCTCCACTATTAGTGATCCTCGCCTTCTTCTAGGTCCTGTGCTCTGCTGCATGGTAACCACTGGCGATTGCTGGTTCGAAATGAGCGCCATTCGGCCATTCTCTGATTGGACGAGGTAGAGAGGCAGAGCAGTGATGTCCTGACCTCCACCTCATTCATTTAGAGAACGTTATGTATTCACTGAGAAAAATATAAGGCATTCACTGAATGGCGCCCATGCTGAGTGTGCGCCCTCCTGTGGTTACTATGCAGCAGGGCTGCCACTTGGCACAGGATCTGGAAGACATGGAGGATCACAATAAAGGGGGGCCTACTACAGTGATACTCCACATCCACTGGGTTTGGTCAGGTTTATGGATTTTATAAAGACCCCCCCTTAATAATGTGCTTACTTTGTGCTTTACTGTGACTTAACTTAGGGTGATTCTTTAACATCTGCTTTTAGCTGAACAGTTAAACAAGGAAGGAATGTGGGACTTTGAATGAGGCCATTCACTTATGGAGGTAGAGTGGTTAGTAAACATTATTTATTCGTGACAATGGTATGAAACAAGTAAAAAAGTAATTTCATATATATACATACACATGCACACATGGCATAAACATAATGGATACATCGATACATATATGTCAGCTTGGCAGCACATAAAAAGTAACAAATAATCATTAATAAAATGGTGTAAATACATATATGTACACATGTCATAGAAATGGCATTTGGAAATAAGGCGAATGATGTAAATATTGAACATGATTAATTGTAGATCTAGTACAAGATATTTCCTATTAACAGGCATTGGTACACCATATGCAACAGAGCTGCTGTAAAAACAAAGGAAGATACACATACACATTAATAATTACATAGTACTCAATAAATTTTGAATGTATAAAGGTATATATGGGCCAGTGAATAGGTAATGAGCCAGACTTGACTGAGCACCCCATGGAAACTCGACGCGTTCCATGGCTATATGCCATTCATCAGGAGTTGGGTACAGAGATAAAAGGAGAGCTAAAGCACTGTGCTTAGCTAGCATCGAGAAAGATGGAATCCCAAACTAATTGTCTGTTCCAGAGCTGAGGCAAGGAACCTGGCCCCGGCCGAGAAAACATCCACATAGCATGTCCGATCACCACAACACGTTCCACGTGTGTGGGGATGATTACAAATATAGTGTTGTGTGTGTATCCAGTGAATGGGCTGAGTGTCCTACCTCCCTGGTGTAAAACACATAGTGAAACTGTGAGTCTTCACCCAACGAACTCCCAGTCTCTCTCACTAGACTTCAGATCCACTAGCCACTGGATCCCCTGAGCTCTTCCACTGCAGCACACAGTATCTTCCTCAAGCGTCACCCCTTATAGAATTCCACAAAAGGCTGTTTCTCGACTTGTAAAGTCATGATAGTGTAATTTGCAAGTGGTTCCACAAGATGTCGCTCAGTCACTGCATTTTTCATGAATTATATGACTTGCTTGATTGTTTCTAGGTATCGATTAGCCACAGTTCTAATTAATTTGAAGGTAGACAGGACTGGCCCTGTTCATCTTTATGGTGAAAGACAGTTGTCATGGATGTATGCATAGCACAGGTTGATATTTAATGCCCTTTCGAATGCGAGGAAGTGTGTTTTCAAGGCTGCTTATGTGTATTCTACAACTACATATCAGTCACCATTCTCCAGAGTGTGAATTGTGGGCAAAGCTGCATTCTGACAATGCAGTTTAACACCAAAATGCACAAGAATTTCAAGCACTAACGCAAATAAATGGAGGTGCGCTTAGACAATTTTTTTAGCACCCCTCTGACCTCCAGGACCTTGCAGGGATGAATCCTTGGCATGTGTTGGGGGTTTGTAAAGATTGGGTACCAGTCGCTTTCTTGAATGAAAGATGTAATTTATTTCTTGCATCACAGGAAAATCAGAGGGTTTCAAATGCTTTAAGGCAGCCTTTCTCAGCCTTTTTTGTCCAGAGGAACCCCTAAAATTATTTTTAGGTCTTGAGGAATTCCTGCTTAAACCAATTCATCAGAGGTAAGTAGAAAGAATGCCCTTTTCATTGGTCGCCAGTGGCAGGAAAGATCTTTACATTGGTGATCAGTGGGAAGAATGCAGCCCTTACAGTTGGGTAGCGCTACCCCCGTAGGGGCTGCTGGTGATTGTGGTCCGTCTCCCACCCTGCACAGCTAGGCACACAAATTTCCAGACACACTTCAGTCAAGAAACAATCCTTGTAATTTGATTTGTTTTGTTTTATTAGGGGGAATAGAACTTGGATAGGGATAGGGTGTATATGGGATGCCCACTTGATTGAAGATAAAAAATTTAGGGACTGAACTATATACACCACTGGTTTATAGAACATTTTCTCTACTCCTCCAGCACATACTTTTCTTGAAGGCTATCACTCCCAAAACCAACTAGCACTGTGATTGTGGCTTGACACTAGCTCAGCCAGGCCAAAAGCATATGCCCTTTGCAGGCAGGGACCGGGCCCCTGTAGTGTAGCAAAATGGTAGTAGTTCTTAGTGCTAGCTGACCCACATGTGACTACTGCTCCCAGTACCACCTCTTCAGGCCCTGCCAGCCCTCCTGGCTGCAGCTGCCTCTTTCCACTGCCCATGCCACCACAGTCTCCCTGACTGGATCCACACCCATCCCAGACTGCTCCATCCCAATCATCTCAGGTGTGACTCCCAGTCCTTTTTGACTGTGTGTCACTCACCAGCCCCCTAGGCTGTTCCTTGTTCTCCTGGGGATTTGCCCAGCAGTCTTCTCCAGCTGTCCTTTCCTGCTCCCAGTGCCTCCTGTCCAGGACATCTCCATGTGCCTTGAGAGAGAGGGTCCTGTTCTCACCCGAGCCCAGGCCCAAGGTCACCCCCCCAGACTGGGGAGCTCCCTAAAAGGCCACGACAACCTAACACTCAATCCCCAGCTTCCACCCGATCAACTCCTCCCTAGCTGGGCTGACCCTGAGTATTTGAGGGGGCCTGCCCCCTGCCAATGCAAGTTGGGGATTTGTCAGGGCCACCAAAATAGTCCAGGCAGCTCCACCTTACCTCCCCTTCCATTCTTCTAGAAGGTACCAGAACATTCGAAAAGTGGGGGGAAGGTCTCAGTGATGCTGCCTGTGAGTCATCCAGCTTTCCCTGGATTACTGCCCAACCCAGGACAAAACACAGAAAGGCTTGTCTGCCAGCCAAGCCTGCAAAAAATTTACCTACACTCAAACACCAAAAACCTATCTACAATTCTAGCACTAGAGGGTGCTACAGTTGTGCTCAGAATGCCTCCCTTACAGACAGCTAAAAAAGATCATTGGTGTCTTGCTGTTGACTCAGCCAAGTGGTGTTGGCCCCAGAACTCTGCAGGCACCACCAAATGGGAAGTCAATCATCCACAGTTCAAAGAACCTCTAAGATCTGCTTGAGGAACCCTAGGGTTCCAAAGAACCCTGGTTGAGAATGGCTGTTCTAAAGAGTTTATGCAGAACCCCAGGACTCAATATTCTGCTGTACATGAAAGAGCCGTCGAGTCAGGACCAACATGCCCTCAGCAGAGAATATGGGAGCTAGAATTTTTTCCTCCGGTATGAGTCAACCAGCTCCTACTCATGAGGTTCAAGCGTAAAAGCCCTGTAGATATGTCCCATAGGATCATCCTCTGGGACTCCATTCTGCATCCTGCCTCCCTGCATGGAGGTAAGGCCAATTGCAGGCCTAAACTCTAGGTCTAGTCACATAGGCCTGTCCAGGCAGCAGGCCCAGAGAAACAGCAACTCAGCAACACTCCTCTCAGGCCTAGGCTTCTGGAGTAAATGCCCCAGCCCATGGACATCCAAATATATACATCCTTTTCCATCATGCAACACTGGTAGAGAAACTGCTTGTGCTTGGCTGGGAAAGGGTATAAATATTTATAAACCAAGCCCACCGTGTATTCTCACTCTAATGCCAGATTACCAGTGACACCTACTAGCAACAGGGAGAATCGAGAGGCAGGGGCACTGAGCCAAGGCAAACTATAGAAATTGCTTTGACTGAATACAGCGATGCAGGCTCTTGGCCTTCTCTTTTGGTCTCCTTGAAACAATAGAACACTATTTATTTGTGAAACTTCCTAGATTTTCCCTGCCCTTGTTCATAAGATTACCTTACTACTTTTCCTATAAGTCTGCACAGAATTTGAAGTCAAATTATAGGCATTACTTGCTCGGCGCCGCAGCTGTCATCTTTATGTTCGTTGGTGAAAGCCGCTCTGATCAGTTTTAAACTAACATAAAAAGAGGAAAGGTGCACATGGGCAGAACCATATACAAAAAAATACAGCACACTTTCGAGCTAGCCAGTAAAAACAAACAAAAAAAAAAAATGATAACAATCAATAAATACAAAATAGAATTTTTCAAATACTTAGGTTAAAACAAAGGTTTTTGTTGAATGGGTTTGCAAATACATGTTAAAGCCACATGGTCACATCAAGGCATCACTGAAATGTTTGTTCTCCAACTCAAATATATCTGAGTTTCCTTCTAAGGGACCTATATAGCATACTGTACATTGCCTTTGCAAGGCAGCTGACGACTTCCAGTGTGTGTCTGCACCAAATAAAAAAATAAAATAAATAACAATGACAGCTGCTCCGATTTTAAAACAAGCAGAAAAAGTTGCACATGGTCATGGCAATATACATGTCTTTGTATTGTTTGTATATTACCCCGCTGATGTGTTCCTTTCCCCTTTTATGGCACAGCATGGAACAAGGCATGGTAAGCCCGCAATGAGGAAATGATCAGATGCAGATTCATGTCACTCCAAGACAGACTTTTGTATGGGTTGCAACACCACTGCCATTTGTTTTCATGTGACTACACACGGTATTAAAGTACAGCCTTCTAATGCCCCGTACACACGGTCGGATTTTCCGATGGACATTGTCCGATCGGAGCGTATTGTCGGAAATTCCGACCGTGTGTGGGCTCCATCGGACATTTTCCATCGGATTTTCCGACACACAAAGTTGGAGAGCAGGAGATAAAATTTTCCGACAACAAAATCCGATCGCGTCAATTCCGACCGTGTGTGGCCTGTTCCGACGCACAAAGTGCCACGCATGCTCAGAAGAATTCCGACACGGGACAGCTCGTTCTGGTAAACTTAGCGTTCGCAATGGATACAGCATTTTCGTCACGCTGCAATGTTAAAAATGGTTTAATACAGCGCACTCTCTTCTTCTTTATAATGTGACAAGAATTAAGTCGTTTTGCTGCTCATATTCACACACACTTCTCACAAACTTTTATTTGTGTTTTTTTAGTGGGATTCCCTGAATATATTGTTATTAGTTGTCACATCTGACAGTTTTATATTTTTTTATTTTTTTTTATTTTGGATTTTAAGCCTTTTTTTTTCTTTAATGTTTGGATTTTTTCCAAGGCTGATCTTTGTTCAATGTTATTTTTATTTTTACTCCCGAATATTTTTGTGTGTGTTTTGTGTGTCAAGTTACCCCAACACCATTGATATCTTTTATTATTTAATCTCCAGGAGATTGTTTGGTGTTGGTGTCCCTTGTTCATTTCACATTGTATATTTGAAATGTACCTGAATCCTCACAAACCAACTGTCATTTTTGAAGTAAAACACATAGGAGAGTATAATTCAAAACAAAAATCCTTTATTAAGGGCTCAGAACCAAACAAAGAGGGAGGCAACACTGGATCAACATGAGAAATTAGCGAAGCCTGGGACCCCCACGGCAGACATCAATTCTTCAACATCAAAATTGGTGGCCTGAGGAGTCCATATGTAAGGGAGTGCAGTCTGGTCCGGGATTCACAGAGACTCGGATAGCAGCAGATGACATCTGTGTCCCCAGGCTGTGGTACCACAAGAGGCTGCATTTTTGGGCCGACCAGACTGGATCCAGGGTCCTCACTTTCTGGTCTTCCTTTCACACTTCATTCCGGGCTGTGGCTGTGCAGTTGGAGATGTGGCAGGAGGAGGAGTAGGACCTGGAGGAGGAGAAGGAGGAGGACCTGCAGGAGGAGGACTGGGAGGACCTGGAGGAGGACTGGGAGGACCTGGAGGAGAGGGAGGAGGAGGAGGACCTGCAGGAGGAGGAGGAGGACCATCCCAAAGATGTGTGTGAGGTGTAATTTGGCCCCTCATACCTTTCTCCAGAGCCTCCGATATGAGGGCCTCACACAAGACTTTTTGGCCCTCCTCCATCCTCTGCATTTTATATGCTATGAAGGCAGCAATGTTCTCCTGCATGGTGTGGGGTGCTCCCAGGACCTCTGTAGCCCTCCAAAAGAATGCTATAGCCGCCTCCTCTAGGGTACTCGTCCTACTGCCACTTTCTCTTTTCAGGGGGGGTGGAGGGACCTTGATATCAGCCAGCCGGCTCGGCCCGGCCACCTCCTGGCTGAGACTTCCCTGTGTATGAAAAAGGGACATGGTTTTAGTTTTTGCTTCATCAATCACAATCCTAAATTAGTACTCCCAACTAACATCTAGTTAACATCATTGATTGGACAAGCAGAAATATTTAGAGGAATGCTATACCTGGCTCAATCTGGGCTCCTCCACATGTGGCCTGGAAGGCCCAGGTTGGGCGTCAGAAGCCTCAGCCGGGGGGGAAGGAAGCGTGGAAGGAAGACTGGAGAGGGATGGCCTGGGTTCAGTCTGGCCTGCCAGAAAATGCAGCCTGTCGTAGTACAACATCCTGGGGACATAGATGTCATCTGCTGCTCCGGATCTCTGCGAATCCAGGACTTTCTTGCGCTCCCTTAGATATGTGCTCCTCAGGCTACCAATGAAAATCTTTAAATAAGTGATGTCTGCCGTGGGGATCACCTGCTTCACAATTTCACACAATTGCTCCAGTGCTGCCTTCCTCTTTGCTTGGTTCTTGAAATGGGGGTGGTTAATCTCCCACAGACAGGGCAGCTCCCTTAGCATATCTATGAATACTGACATGAAGTCATTATCTTTCATTATGATATCCATGTTCACTGCAAGACACAACACAAGACAAAGCCTAATGTCAGACAAAACTCTCCTAATCTTGTTACAATATAGGCCTCAATCTAGAAGCAGTATAGGCACAAGTTTGTCTCTTACCTTCGTTCTTACGATCGGCGCGTCCAATGCTAGTTCCTCCGCTCACAGATCGTACGTAATACGCACGCGTGTTACGCTTTATACACACTGCACATGCGTGTAATTCCGCCCGCCCCTGATGTTCTTTCTAGTGTATTCCCCGCCCCTTTTCGTTCGGCGCAGTGGGTGAAGAGCACATGGTGGAGTTACAGCAGGTGCGTGCTAATTCTAGCAACGAAGAGGAGGAGGAGGAAAGCCCGGATCCAGGCACGTCCCGATCCAGAAGGAGACGTTTTAAGGCCACAAATATGTCGTTTGGGGAGATGTTGGAGATGGTCGACATCATGAAGAAGTCCGACTATGACGGAAAATATGGGCCTTACCCCAACCCCAACATCCGAAAGGCCAAGATCATGGCGAAAGTGGTCAGGAGTCTTGAGAGGAATTTCGGGGTACGAAGATCAAAAGATCAGCTCAGGAAGCGGTGGTCGGACCTGAAGTTGAGAGAGCCAGAGCAGTACCGAAAGATCCGGAGAGTGCTGCAAAAAAGTAAGTAGTTGTGCTGTGTTCCTATTCTTTCTGTCTTTATTCCGTTCGTTCTGCTCCATATGCTTTTATTAATTGTAACGTTTAAAAAGGTCAACTTTAATGTTCATGGGCCCATTATTCGTTCGTATCAAACATTTTTCTTTCGGCCTCTAGAACACCATTGTTTAGGCCATATGCATTTTCACACATTTTTGGGGGCCTACTTGGATGCCAAATATTTGTTTGTGTAGATGGATTTGTTACTAGAATGAAATGCAAACTAGATTGTGTGTAAGGAGAGGACACTGAGCAGCTGTTTTCACATCTGGACACTGGAGCACTAGTGTGGGACACAAGAACACCATTTTTATTAGGGGGGCCACACAGGTGCTCCAGTGTATACTATAGGGGGGTCTCCATCTGTGAAGCTTGTACCAAACAGGTAAAGTATTGCAGCTTGACAAAGGACACTAAAAAAGATACATCTTGGAACTCGGCTAAAATAGACAATTGTACCCCACTTCCAAGCAATGTTTCCTATTTCTAGTTCTGCCATCAAATATCTGTGTGCTAAGTATACCATTTTTGTTTTACATAGGGGAGAAAAGACTCGGAGGACACCCCTCATCCCAGGAGACCAGAGCCCCCCCCTCTGGAAGAAGGGGAAATACCAACCCAAGAAGCTGAGCAGGAGGAAGAAGAAGATGTGGTGGAGATTGGCACCACAACAGGTGAGTGTCTGCGACCACAGGCTCAGGTAAAAGAGATGGATTTTGGCAGATTTTTGAGACCTTTTTTTTTGTTCTTTATCTCTTTTTAGGTGATCGTGATCCAGAACGCTTTACATCTGAAAGTGCCCAGATACTCATCGGGGAGATCATGGGGTGTAATCTCCAATTGCAAAACATCCAGCAACAAATCAGTGATGTTATTAAAAAAAATAATAACATCATTGATGTTTTGGGGCGAATTTAAACCCCACAAAATCACCTGTTTTATCTTACGAAAATTTTTATAATGTTTAGAAAAGCCAAATTTGGAGGATGCACACAGTGTGCCAACATGTGCTATCTGCCATCACGGGAGATCAATGGACGCGTTTTGGGGGTGCAACCCCTTTCTCAATTATAAAGTCGCATTGAGGAAGGGCTTGCTCCCCCAAAACACGTCCCTTGATCCCCCCTGATGGCAGATAGCACATGTTGACATTCGTAAATTGGTGTGCATCTTCCAAATTTGGCTTTTCCAGGGGTGATTTCCCCCCATCTGAACGCTATATCAAACACAGTTCCTAAATACTCATGTCTGATATAGCCTTCAGGTTTTACCATATGTGAACTTTTTAAGTTCAAGTTTTTTGGCTTTCTTGTTGGTTTCACACAGGCCTGTTTTATCTGAAATGGATATTTCAATTTTTGAGAATGCTACTGCAAACATTGTTATACAACAAACATGTTGGTTTGTTTTAAAAACCTTTGGGAAATGCACATGTGATTGTGCAGGTATACTCAAGAATGTGTGGATTATTGTCTCAACACTACAACACTTTTGGGGTGATGTAATTGCTGTTTTATGCAAAAATGGGGGTTATTTCCTAAGGGCAAATACACTTTGCACTACAAGTGCAGGTTCAGTGCAGTTGCAAGTGCACTTGTAGTGAAATGTGTTTTGGCATTTAGGAAGTACCAGCCAACACTGTTTTTTATAAGGTTACCCAATCACGACATTTTCTGCACTCAACACATTTCTGTCAGGGTCAGCTAAAACGAACACAAGCAGTAAATGTCCACAAAGAATTTCTTTTGGTTGTTTTTTATTTGAAAAAGGTGTCACAGATTGTCTGGCATATTGATAGCCCCCCTACCCGCAAAGAACTCCAGGTAGCGTAACCGGACATCACGGGCATTCAGGGAGGGCAAGTCAGGACGGCCACTTTCAAGCGCCGTCAGTGTTGATGGATTAGGGATTCCGGCCTCAGGCCCAACTGAGCCAGCATAGTTGGCTGAATGTTTTCTTAAAAAATTATGGAGAACACAGCAGGCAAGTATTATATGGTTCAGTTTATACTCCACCATATGGATGGGTGTCAGAAATAATCGGAACCGGCTGGCCAGGATTCCAAATGTGTTCTCCACCACTCTTCGGGCTCTGGCCGGCCAGTAATTAAAAACCCTCTATTCCGGGGTGAGGGTCCTCATCGGGAATGGCCGCATCAGGTGGTCCCCCAGCGCAAATGCTTCATCAGCAACGAACACAAATGGGAGACCTTCAACATTGTCCTCTGGAGGTGGCAAGTCCAAGCTGCCATTCTGGAGACGCCTGTAGAACTCCGTCTGGGCGATCACTCCACCATCGGACATCCGGCCATTCTTCCCCACGTCCACATACAAGAACTCGTAATTAGCCGACACCACCGCCAACATCACTATACTATTAAACCCTTTGTAATTATAATAGTACGACCCCGAGTTGGGTGGTGGGACGATGTGGACGTGTTTCCCATCAATTGCCCCTCCGCAGTTAGGAAAGTCCCACCGCTGGGCAAAGTGGGAGGCCACAGTCTGCCATTCCTGTGGCATTGAAGGAAACTGTTGAGGAAAAAACAATAAACATTACTATTTTTTCTAAGATACATGGCAAGCAGATTAGACACAAACATTATGGGGCAACCTCCAGATAGCATTTACTAAGGGGAATTTAACAAGGCCAAAGTATAAGGTACACCTATCATATTCCCCCTCCCCCCTCTCATGGGCCATTTCTAACATTATAGGGGGGGAACTCTTGGACAGGTAACCCTCTTCACTTCATTGAGAGATGAATGCCTAAATACAGGGTATTACTTGTAACAGCCCCTCCTTAGTTACACTATTGGCAGCCCACTGGACAGGTAAGAAGTGTCATAATACAAAGATATAAATACACACAGTACACATTTGAGGACATTTGGACATTCTGCTATTACCTATCAAGATAATAATAGAATAACAAAACTTTAAACAGTACCATTGGAAAGTATACAGGCAGGCCCTTGCACTACATGCTTTGGGGAATTCATCCATACATCTGACCAGTAAAGAGATGGGTATAGTGTGTATGGGTTTGGCAAAGTCAGCAGATAGATGATTGAGGATAGAGAATTGGGATCAGCTGACTTAGCAGTTGGGGGAGGGAGGGTTAAAAAAAATTGGGGCATACCACAAAAAAAACCCTCTGGCACTCTGCCTGAATTGAAATCAAAAATCACATTTCCAAACATTTTAGGGGGTGTTTGGGGTAAAGCACTACTATAGAGCTGATAAAATACATTGTTAAGTGACTACATGAGGTGAATATAGGGCAGGAGACACCATGCTGGAGAGGTTATTGAAGGGCAAATATGTATGAAGGACCTAACATAATAATTACATAACAATCCAGCATGCATGAGGACAAAGGGGACATTCACAGCATATTACAATCATGGTAATTAGGGAATGAGGGAAGAAATACAATATATTATCAAACATTCAATACAATAAAATGTGATATAAAAGGATAAAAACCTTACCTTCATATACTCCTTCTGCAGGACCTGTATGATGGCAGAACAGGTCTCTGGGATGATGATACCCAGAGCCTGGGGGGAGATGCCTGTCGAGAACTTTAAGTCCTGCAGACTTCTCCCTGTGGCCAAATAACGCAAGGTAGCGACCAACCTCTGCTCCGGAGTGATGGCTTGCCTCATGCAGGTATCCTGCCTGCTGATATAGGGGGTCAGCGAAGCCAACAGACGGTGAAACACGGGGTCCGTCATCCTGAGAAAGTTCCCAAAATCATCAGGATTATTCTCACGGATCTCACGGAGCAAAGGCATATGAGAGAACTGGTCACGCTGAAGCAACCAATTCTTGGTCCATGAACTCCTCCCCACCCTGTTCATGGACTGGACTTGTGTCAAGGTCAGGACCCCAACACCAAGCCCCCGCACAGCTTGAACTCTACGAGGAGTACGCATACGAAACATGGCTAGAAAACGGTCGGCTGCTCAGAACGAAGTAACAGAACGCACTGAAGAACAGCAAGGCCTGTGAAGAGCGACCTGAAAAACAGCAACGAGCGGGCAAGATCGCACAGAAAACTCCGATACGAACTGACTGCACGCACTGAAGAGCAGATACAAACCCACAAGCACAAACTGAATGGCAGAAAACGATCTGAAAGCCACGAGTCTGAAAAAGCGCAAATCGTCTCTCACCAAACTTTTACTAACATGAGATTAGCAAAAGGAGCCCAAAGGGTGCCGCGCTTGGTTCTGAACCGGCCTTTTCTAGTCTCGTTGTACGTGGTGTACGTCACCGCGTTGTTGGCGATCGGAAATTCCGACAACTTTGTGCGACCGTGTGTAGGCAAAACAAGTTTGAGCCAACATCCGTCTGAAAAAATCCTAGGATTTTGTTGTCGGAATGTCCGAACAAAGTCCGACCGTGTGTACGGGGCATTAGAAGTAGACAGCTGTAATCTTTAGGCAAAGTAATAAGGACAATATTCAATTGATATGTTTTCATGTGATCATCACAGTGCTAACAGACAAAGGGCTTTTACAGCAAAAATGTATGAAATTGAATAATAATTTTAAGGCGTATTCCTTTTTGGATTTGGTATTTCTTATATAACGATGTACTTGTGTATACCAAAAGCAGTTTGATCTGAAATGTGTAGTTAAAATATGACTAAGATAGAGTAACTGGTTTAGCAGAAGTCCACCTGAGAATTTGACTGATGGTTAATGCAGCAGTATTTGTACTATGAATTGTAAGTGTAGCGCTTACCCCTGAAGGAGCCGCTTGATGTGTTGGGTCCTCTGTTCCCGTTCCCATGACTCTGTGATCAGCTCTGTACTCTCTGACACACCTGGCTGGGAGAGGATAAAGTTGTTGATACACATACACGATATTAACAAAAATATTGGGACACCTACCTTTACACTCACATGAACTTTAATGACCTTCCAGTCTTAGTCTGTAGGGTTTAATATGGAATTAACCTACTCTTTGCAGCTATAACAGCTTTAATTCTTCTGGGAAGGATGTCCACAAGGTTTAGGAGTGTGTCTATGGTAATGTTTGACCATTCTTTCAGAAGCGCATTTGTGAGGTCAAGCACTGATGTTGGACGAGAAGGCCTGGCTCCCAGTCTCCACTCCAATTTATCCCAAAGGTGTTCTATCGGTTGAGGTCCGGACTCTGTGCAGCCCAGTCAGGTTCCTTCACCCCAAACTTGCTCATCCATGTCTTTATGGACCTGATTTTGTGCACTGGTTCAAATCATTTGGTGGAGGGGGGATTATAGTGTGGGGTTGTTTTTCAGGGGTTGGGCTGGAGGGAGGAGAGCTCAGAGTCAGCCTCAGAGTCTGAGGAAGAGGAGCTTAATGAAGAAAAACCCAGCAAGGGCCAAAGATTTATTTTCTTTCAGAGGAAACAGAGGATACGACACCCTGGATCTGGAAGAACCAGAAAACCAGGAGTTGTCTGTACATGACCTTTTATATGCAGGCCTTCAGCCTAAGCAGACCAGAACCTTTTTGGTAAATATGTCCCTAAAAGAGACAGTACTTTAAGAATGGAAGAATCCGGAGAAGAGAGTCTTCTTCCCTAAGAATCTGAAGAGAAGGTTTCCCTTTAAGGAGGAGGATACAAAGTTGTGGGAAAAGTGTCCCAGACTAGACGCTTCCCTATCTAAAGTTTCAAAAGTTTCAGAGCTCTCCTTTGAGGACACAGGCACCCTAAAGGAGCCAAAGGCGGAAGGGTATTTAAAGAAAGTATGGGAAGCCTGCTCCTCTTACTTTAAACCAGCCCTAGCCACTACATGCGTGGCTGGTATGCTTGATTTGTGGCTAAAACATCTCCGCACTCTTCTGGAGTCAGACACTCCCAGGGAAGAGATGTTGGACAATTTGCCAACTCTAATGCCGCATACACACTAGTGGACTTTATGGCAGACTTTGCCTGGCGGACTTTGACGTACTTTACGACGGACTTTCTGAATGAACGGACTTGCCTACACACAATCCACCAAAGTCCGTCGAATTCGTACATGATGACGTACGACTGGACTAAAACAAGGAAGTTCATAGCCAGTAGCCAATAGCTGCCCTAGCTTGGCTTTTTGTCCGTCGAACTAGCATACAGACGAGCGGACTTTTCGACCGGACTCGATTTCGACGGATTGATTTAAAACATGTTTCAAATCTAAGTCCGTCCAACTTTTGAGAAAACAAAGTCCGCTGGAGCCCACACACGATCGAATTGTCCGACGAAATCCCGTCCGCCGGGCAAAGTCTGCCGTAAAGTCCGCTCGTGTGTACGCGGCATAAGTAAGGCAGTAGCCTATATAGCAGATCGTCCACGGAGTCTGTAAAGTTCTTGGCCAGGTCTACAGCATTGATTAATGAAGCCAGGAGGGCTATCTGGCTGAAGTCCTGGGAAGGTGACAGTGTCAAAAACCAAGCTCTGTTCCCTCCCCTTTTCTCGAGATTTGCTCTTTGGTAAAGAGCTAGAATCTGTTCTAGAGAGGTCGGACGATAAAAATAAGGGGTTTCCTTTTCCGAAAAAAAAAAACAACAACAAAAGGAATTATCGTCCCTTCCAGAGGTCAGGAGAAAGGAACCATCAGGGGGGCAGATGGCAGCGTAACAAGGGTTTTGAAGCTACACAAGACCAGAAAAGAGGGTGGCAGTACAGGAGGGGAAGGGGAAGAGGTGGCTACCTTTTGAAACTCTCCCAGCCTAAAGACCCTTCCCAGTGACTCAGTCGACCATGTGGGGGGAAGGTTGGGGTCATTCCCCCCACAGTGGCAGGCAATTTCTAGCAACAGCTTCATCCTGGATCTGATCAAGTCAGGGTACAGGATAGAACTAGTGGGCTGCCCCTCTCAAAAATTTCACCCAACAATTTTCCCAAAGGACGTGGAGAAATCAACAGCTATGTCTTCCCTCCAACAGAGGAGAAGGTGATAAGCTTCATCCCCCAACTCTAAGAAAACTGGGGTTTTATACTCACGTTTTTCTGATAAAAAAGGAAAATTTTGACTCATTTTGAACCTAAAGCAAGTAAACATGTTTGTAAAGTACAAACGATTCAAAATGGAGTCAATATACACCACCAGAGATTTGTTAACCCCTGGGGTCTTCATGGTCTCATTAGACCTAAGAGACGCATATCTTCATGTCCCCATTGGAAAGGAGTCCAAGCAATATCTCAGGTTTACAGTGAAGAATGGGTTCAAGACCCTCTATTTTCAGTTCAATGCTCTGCTCTTCGGATTGGCGTCAGCACCACGCATCTTCACGAAGATTCTTGTAGAAGCTCTGTGGACCCTGAGATTGGAGGGAATTCACATAATTCCCTACCTGGACGACTTGCTTATCATTGCAGAATCAGCTGATGAAGTGAAACAGAACCTGAGCAGAACTATCAGACACCTTCAGCAGCTGGGGTGGCTGGTAAATCAGGAGAAGTCATAGTTAGTACCTACTCAAAGTTTAGTATTCCTAAGATTAATTGACTCGACTACATTCCAAATTTTTCTGATGAAAGAAAAAGTGGCAACAATAATTGCAGAGGTGAGCAGCCTCTGCGCATGTACAGAGACCTAAATTCAAGGTATAATGAGGGTCCTTGGTTTGATGACAGCAGCCATCCCAGGAGTCCAGTGGGTCCCATTCCATACTCAAGCACTTCAGGCGTTCATGCTTTCTCTCTGGGATAGAAGGAAGGAATCACTTCAGAGGCAAACAGAGATCCCGCAGGAAGTAAAACTCTCAATCAAGTGGTGGTTGATCCCCACAAATCTCTCTGCAGTTCGACTTTGGTCCCAACACAACACTCTGACGGTTACCATAGACGCCAGGGGTCTGGGGTGGGGAGCCCACTCAGGTGCACAGTCCCAAGGGGTCTGGAGCTGGCAGGAAGCCACCCTCTCCTCCAATGCAAGGGAGCTGAGAGCAGTTCTAAAGGCTCTAGTAGCCTTTGGTCCGACTCTGAGGGGAAGACAGGTGCAGGTCCTTTCGGACAATATTACCATCGTAAGCTACATCAACAAGCAGGGAGGAACAAGATTGGCAGGCTTTATGAGGATAGCAGAAGAATTCCTTCAATGGGCGGAGGCAAATCTTCTATCTCGTCTTCAATTCACTTAAAAGGGGAAATCAAACACTCTGGTGGATATCCTAAGCAGGGAGGTTCTGTCTCAGACAATATGGTGCTTGATTCGAAAAGTGTTCGAACAGATGTGCAGAAGTGGGGAGTCTCATAGATAGACCTTTTTGCTACAAGGCAGAACAGGCAGGTGGAGCAATTTTTCTCCCTCCAGAGAGACCATCTCAGTCTGGGCCTAGATACCCTATCCCAATCCTGGGAAGCAAGCCTGGTGTATGCGTTTCCATCTTTTGCCCTTATTCCAAAGATCATCCGGAAGATAAGAGTGTCGAGCACGAAGGTTATCCTGATCACACCATTCTGGCCAAGGAGGTCTTGGTTCTCCGGACTACTAAGATCAGCATCAGGGAGCCTTGGAGACTGCCTTACAGGACAGACCTCATATATCAGGGAGAGGTGAATCATCCAGAAGTGAGCTCTCTTTCTCTGATGGCCTGGCTATTGAGAGGGAGCTGTTAGAGCGGAGAGGGTTATCAGCAAAAGTAATCAATACCATCCTTAGCAGCTGGAAGCCATCCACTAATGCAAATTATAATAAAATCTGGAAGAAATTTGGGGCCTGGCGCATGCTCAACAACAGAGTGTCAGGAGCCATGATCCCAGCAATCCTGGAGCAGAACTAAATCTTTCAGTTAGTACCCTTAAGGGGCAGGTATCGGTTCTGTCTAGCTTTTTAAGGCTGGCAGAAGAGCCCTTGGTCAAGAGATTTCTTCCATTACATCCATTAACCGTAAGCGGGTCCTCAAGTCAAGGAGGTTCCCTTCCTGGGACTTATCCATGGTATTGCAAAGTCTTTGTAAAACACAGTTTGAGCCACTAGAGGAACTTCCCATTAAGCTCTTAACCTTGAAAAATTTTAGTGGTCCTAGTCTCCGCTAGGAGCGTTAGTGAGATAAAGGCGCTCTCAGTGGGCATCTAAAAATACCATCGCAAGGTGGATGGAGTCAGCCAATGCAGAGGCATACTAAGCAGCATCCTTAACACCATCGTTAGGAATAAATGCTCATTCCACAAGAGCGGTTTCCACTTCTTGGGCTGAAAGGGCAGGAGTGTCTCCCCTCCAGATTTGCAAGGCTGCAACCTGGTCCGGGTTCCAGACTTTCGTAAAGCATTACAGACTGGATCTACTTGCCAGCCAAGACCAGTCTTTCAGCAGGAAAGTGCTGCAGGCCGTGGTCCCGCCCTGATCAGGTAGTCCTATTTTGTCCTCTTTGTAAGCCGTCCTGGAGGATGACTTGGAAAAACAGTGTTATTACCTGGTAACTACTTTTTCCAGGAATCTTCCAGGGCGGCATCAGTTCCCTCCCTTCTTTGTTGGTGGATTAGCAATGTAAAGCATAAAATAAAACTACACTAATAGGAGGGTTTAATGATTGCTTATTCTGAAGCCTTCAGTTATTTGTTAATACTGAGGGGCTATTGCATGTGTTGTACTTTTATAATGTGGATCATGTGTTTCCTGTGCTAGGTGGGAGGAGCCTATCTCTCTGTAAAAAGTAGTTAACAGGTAATAACACAGTTTAACTGGTTTGGTTCTCAGTCAATGATCAAACAACAGCTAGTAGTCATATTGCAGTAGTTAACCAACTAAATTAACAGGCTGCAATCAGTGAATGCTCAATAGTCCACTATTTTCTTAGTGGTTGGTTGGTTGGCTGGTTTTAGTGTGTATCCAGTTTTAAAATTGCATTGGGTAGCCTAATTGGGGGGGGGCTACAGGTAATTATGGCAGCAGCAATCAGTAGTACACTGCTTCGAACCTTCTGCTGGACCGCTCATTGGGGCCCAACACCTTGCTTTGGAGTGCTTGTGGCAGTGTCCCTTTGAAAGTTTATACATGCAATGACAAAGCATGCCTAGCCTGAAGATCTGTGCCTCTGCTAGTAACTGTAGTGTATGGTTGGCCAGTGGCTGCTCACCGATCCTGTGTAAGTAGAAGCTTTCCATCCAAGCACCAGCAAAAGGTTTCTTCCTCTTTTTCTTTCTGATGGTGTCCTCAGTGTCTGGCTTATATACCATTGGGGTACTACCTCTATCTTCCAATTCATTTCCATGATTCTACAGGGACCTCCCCATAAGGGTCCCCAAGACTAAAAGAGTTGCCTACCAATCTCTGCTTGCCTCACAGTATGAACTACAACTCACCAAGTAGTCTTGTGCTCCTCATACTCTCCACTATACAAGTAAAGTATAGTACGAAGATACACTTTACTTTGCTGTCACAGATGTAAGGCTCACATGGCTTACATTGGCAGCAAAGGAGACATTTACACACACTCTGTTCACTTGTCAAGCCAACTGTTGGCTTTCAGATAGAAGAAATTCATCCAATCACTTCCACAGCTGCCACACACAACCACAAAAAAAAAAAAACAAAAAAAAAAAAAAAATTTAATTTTTAAAGCCTCCACCCCCAGGTACAAACATATACAAACAGGTGCAGCTAAGTACAAAAACAATGGTTGCAATATACATATTAGGTACTCTCTTACATGCTAAGTAACTAATTAATTATAAAGGCTTTTAAAGCATCACTTATGGACAATATTGGGTATCGAAATTTGTTGCATGTGTAACTTCATCTTTTATATTTTACCCAAAAATTGGGTAATATATGATGTTTGTTTATCTTTACAGTATTTTTTACTGAAAATATGGATTTGATAAACATCTGCACTAATATCATGTGACCTAAAAAATTTCAACTGCAATTAATTAATTCTTTAGTGCCTCTGCTTTCAGAAAAAAATATATATTTTGGGAGTTTTAACTGATCTTCAGTCCTAGAATGTGCATGTACAAAAAAAAAACTGTTCTTGCAGCAAAGAGATTAATGCACTGAAGCGGACCAAAGGCAGAACGATATTTAATTTGATATAACAAATATTTAAATATTTCACTAACCAAACAAACAGGGGGCAGTTGATCCTAAAGATGTAATGAAGCTTAAAATGCAAATAATTACAATTGTTTTCCTGGAAATTGTCATTCCATGTCATGACAGTTTCACTGCGCACCACTTAGTGCAATCAATCCCACTGATAATAATCTCTTGTTAATTTCATCTGCTGACAATGAATTTTTATCATGTTGGAACTAGGAAAATCAGTTTTTTTATATTTGTGATCCTTATTTCAACTGATTATCATAGAAGTTCATTTAATTTCATTGGATCAGAGAAAGAAATTATTTATTGTCAGTCTTAACCTAGAGCAGCCATTATCAACCAGGGTTCTATGGAACACTAAAGTTCATCCAGGGATTGCTAGGGGTTCCTTGAGCTTTGGCTGAGTGATCTCCCATGTCTTTTAGTAATTACACAGTTGCAGGGCCAACACCACTTGGCAGAACCAGCTGTAGGTCATCAATATTCTTTTTAGCTGTCTGTTATGCCCATAGGCGTGCGCACAGGGTGTGCCAGGTGTGCCTGGGCACACCCTAATCACGCTGTGCTGTGCAAATTCCCCTTACTGCTTGGCTGCAGAGAAAGGGACTGGGAAATCTCTGTCCTCAGTGCCTTTCTATGTCTCAAAAGTGTGGCTGTGCAGACCCTTGGTATTTCACCAAAGTCCCTCAATGGGGCTCCTAATAAATTGTAAAAAAATATATATAATAATAAATTATTGAAAAAAAAATACAATTGTAAAAAAGTTATAATAATAAAAAATAAAAATAAATTGCTGACACCGATCCCTGCCCTACTGACACCATATACCGCTCTACTGCCATTTTTATATATATATATATATATATATATATATATATATATATATATATATATTGTGACAGACTCAACCGGGATAGAGGCTGTTGGAGGGGACTGAATGCAAGCCTCTTGCCGACCGATTATGGGCCCTGGCATTTGGGGGAACGGTGCTGTTTGTGAGCTGTATGCCTGGGGACTCTTGAGGTGGTATTACTGTGGATTCAGGTCCTGGTCCCCCAGTACACACAAAATCTGGGGACCCTGTGTATGCCATATGGGAAATGGTGACTTGGAGGGTATGTCTTGGATTGCTTAAAATGGGACAGTAATATTTATCCCCAATATCTCCCAGGATATATGTAAAGACTATTATTGGTTTGTTTGATTCTGAACTCAACATGTTAATTGAGTGAGCTGATCACATTAGCCTCCAGGACTGGCTAGGAGATGAACAGTCTACTCCTACTATAAGTGTTGATGACTAGGCTGAGGAGGGGGGAGAACACTGTTTGTATTGTTAATTGTAATTAGCTCCTGCTATTGTGAAAATGTCCTGTGGTTGTACTTATGATAATGTATAATGTACTGTGTGAAGCTCAGTGACCACAAGTCTGGGCAAAAGGTCATGTTAGTAAACTAGCTCATGTTAATTAGGTTACAGGTGTATTGTTAGAGTAATAGGAGCAGGAGGTATGCACCTCCTCTTTTACTGTATAAAAAGAGCCTGTATTCCTGTCAATAAAAGAGATTCCTGGTTGAACTTACATACAGCCTGCCTGGTGTTTGTTCTGAGCTACACAACTGGATTAGAACGGCACATAGCAGTAGTTCTAGTCCCGGGGCATCGGATGACCGAACCATCAGATGTTGCGATCTGCAATCTGATTCTATAGCCACAGAGGAGTGTCGGGAGAGTGGAACCGAGCGAGCAGGGGCTCGTTACATATATATATATATATATATATATATATATATATATATATAGTGTGTGTGTGTTTAAGCTTTGGTGTGCACACCCTAATGCAATAGGATGCGCATGCCTATGGTTATTCCCTGTACACACGGTCGGATTTTCTGACGGAAAATGTGTGATAGGACCTTGTTGTCGGAAATTCCGACCGTGTGTGGGCTCCATCACCAATTTTCCATTGGAATTTCCAACACACAAAGTTTGAGAGCTTTCTATAAAATTTTCCGACAACAAAATCCGTTGTCGGAAATTCCGATCATGTGTACACAAATCTGATGCACAAAGTGCCACGCATGCTCAGAATAAATTAGGAGACGAAAGCTATTGGCTACTACCCCGTTTATAGTCCCGACGTACGTGTTTTATGTTCAGAGCGTTTGAATTTTCCGACAACTTTGTGCGATCGTGTGTATGCAAGACAAGTTTGAGCCAACATCTGTTGGAAAAAATCCATGGATTTTGTTGTCGGAATGTCCAATCAATGTCCGACCTAGGGCATTAGGGTGGCATGATGAAAACATCACTGTTATGCCCCGTACACACGGTCGGACTTTGTTCGGACATTCCGACAACAAAATCCTAGGATTTTTTCCGACGGATGTTGGCTCAAACTTGTCTTGCATACACACGGTCACACGAAATTGTTGGAAAATCCGATCGTTCTAAACGCGGTGACGTAGAACACGTACGTCGGGACTATAAACGGGGCAGTGGCCAATAGCTTTCATCTCTTTATTTATTCTGAGCATGCGTGGCACTTTGTATGTCGGATTTGTGTACACACGATCGGAATTTCCGACAACGGATTTTGTTGTCGGAAAATTTTATAGCCTGCTCTCAAACTTTGTGTGTCAGAAAATCCGATGGAAAATGTGTGCTGGAGCCTACACATGGTCGGAATTTCCGACAACAACGTCCTATCACACTTTTTCCATCGGAAAATCCGACCGTGTGTACGGGGCATAAGAGGGCATTCCTTCAACTGACAAGTGACTACCAATATAAGGGCAATTTTCCCACTGACCTGCTATGAATTAGTTTTAGCAGGGGTCTCCTGACACCTAAAAAATATTTAAAGGGGCAAAAAGGTCAAGAAAAAGCTGGCCTATAATATATGATACCTTGCGCACACCTTTGACCCTCATAATGGCCCCATAATGGATTTACAGATCTTCCCTCTTTAAGGTTCAATAATTTATACAAAGTACAGGGGGTCCCCTACTTACAAACATCCGACTTACAAACGACTCCTACTTACAAACGGAGGGAGACAACAGGAAGTAAGAGCAAATCTACCCCTAGGAAGGGAAATTCACTCCTGTAAGAGCTATTATGGGGAAAAGGTACCTCCACTGATGCTTTATCACCAAGGCTTGTTTCCACAACAACCCAAAATTTTCAAAATCCAATTGTCATTGGGACAGAAAGGGAGGTGAAATCTTCTGAACAGGGGCACACACAGCAAAACAAATGTTACAGGGGTGTTAACCCTTCCCTATGCTATCCAAAAAGCTTAAAAATAGTTTTTTTGGCTGGAGCTACACTTAAAAAATGTACCTGTTCCGACTTACAAACAGATTCAACTTAAGAACAAACCTACAGTCCCTAACATGTTTGTAACCCGGGGACCCCCTGTACTAGCAAATGAGGATCGCTCAGCCTAAGTATAGGCAGAGTGATGTGTTTGTTTTTATGTATCTCTGCACAGCTTGCATAACAGTAAAATGTTTTTATCACACAACTTGATATCCTTTATTACTGCTGCTAAACAATGAAATAGAGCAGTGTCCAAAATGCAGGCCAAACAGACAGTTGGCAAACACTCAGAATGTCTCTATCTGGAAGGGTATTAACGGAATATGTGGCTGGTCAGCACTTCATAAAAAGTCACTCACAGAGAGGACAGTAAATTGCCTTTTGTGTTGTGAATGGCAGTTGGAACAAATGTTCTATTCCATTGGAACTCATCCCTGTGAGGCTATGCTACATTTTATAGGATCCCAACTGATAGTGTACTATTGTTTGTTTTGAACCCCGGGCTAGTTGTCTCCATCATACCTAGTAGAATAAGATTCAAATAAGCTAATGACAACCAAATTAGTGTTTTAACCACTTAAGGACCAGCCTCGTTTTGGATTTTAGGTGTTTACCTGTTTAAAACAGTTTTTTTTTTGCTAGAAAATTACTTAGAACCCCCAAACATTATATATTGTTTTTTTTCTAACATCCTAGAGAATAAAATGGCGGTCATTTCAATAATTTTTTTTGCACCATATTTGCGCAGCGGTCTTACAAGCGCACTTTTTTTGGAAAAAATACACTTTTTTGAATTGAAAAATAAGACAACAGTAAAGTTAGCCCAATTTTTTTTGTATATTGTTAAAGATAATGTTACACCAAGTAAATTGATACCAAACATGTCACGCTTCAAAATTGCGCCCGCTCGTGGAATAGGCGACGTTTAAAAAATTCTACAGATTGCATGTTTTGCGTTACAGAGGAGGTCTAGGGCTAGAATTATTGCTCTCGCTCTACCGGTATCGGGAATACCTCACATGTGTGGTTTGACCACCGTTTTCATATGCGGGCGCTACTCATGTATGCGTTCGCTTCTGCGCGCAAGCTCGTCGGACAGGGCGCTTTAAAAAAAAAAATTTTATTATTTATTTTACTTTATTTTATTTATTTTTTCACTGTTTTAAAAAAAAAAAATTTTGAATGTAAACATCCCTTGTAATAGAAAAAAGCATGACAGGTCCTCTTAAATATGAGATCTGGGGTCAAAAAGTCCTCAGATCTCATATTTAGACTAAAATGCAAAAAAAAAAAAAAAAAAAAAAAAAGTCGTTTAAAAAAATGACACAAAAAAAATGTGCCTTTAAGAGAAGTGGGCGGAGCCAATGAAATGACGTCGCTCCGGCCATCCTATGGTATAGAGACGGGTGGGCGCCATCTTAGCCTCACTCATCTCTATACTGAGGAAGAGAAAGGACCCGATTGCCTCCGCCGCTACCAACGGCTCCGGTAAGCGGCGGAGGTCGCGGGAGAGCGGCGGGAGGGCGAACCCGCCACAGAGACCACCATTATCGTGTACAGAATCGCCGGCCCTAGAGATGGATACCTCGGTTGTGGCAGCAGCTGCTGCCGTTACTGAGATATCCATCTTTAAAGTAATGATGTATATATACAGTGGCCGGTCCTTAAGTGCTCATTTCTCTTAAAATGGACCCACCTAAACACAGTTTAACCACATCAGCACTGGAAGAATTTACCCCGTTCCTGACCAGAGCATTTTTTGCGATTCAGTACTGCATCGCTTTAACTGACAATTACACGGTCGTGCGACGTTGTACCAAAACAAAATTGACATCCTTTTTTTCCTACAAATACAGCTTTCTTTTGGTGGTATTTGATCGCCTCTGCAGCTATAAACAAAACAAGAGCGACAATTTTGAAAAAAACACAATATTTTGTACTTTTTGCTAGAATAAATATCCCCATTTTTTTTTTAAAAAAAAAGCTAATATATGTATTCTTCTACATATTTTTGGTAAAAAAAATTGCAATAAGCGCATATTGAATGGTTTGCGCAAAAGTTATACCGTCTACAAAATAAGGGATAGATTTATAGCATTTTTATTATTTTTTTTTTTTTTTTACTAGTAATGGTGACAATCTGAAATTTTTATCGTGACTGCGACATTATGGCGGACACATTGGACAATTTTGACACATTTTTGGAACCATTGGCATTAATACAGCGATCAGTGTGATTTAAAATGCATTGATTACTTTAAAAATGTCCCTGGCAGTGAAGGGGTTAATACTAGGGGGTGGTGAAGGGGGTTAACTGTGTTCCCTGGGAGGTGATTCTAACTGAAGGGGGAAGGGACTAACTAGAGGAAGCTAATAGGAACACACGATCTGTCACTCCTGTGAGTTTACACACACTCTTCCCTGTTCTGTAACTCCTGGTCACGATCTCTTGTGGCCGGTGGTCATCGCGACCGTCGGCCACGAGCATCGGCACCCCCGCTGTGCAGCGGGCTCGTGCGCCTGTTATCCGGACCCTGCGAGCCGACGTATAGCTGGTTTCGAGCAGGGGACCCAACCTGCCGCAGTACAACTCCGGCGGCTGGTCCAGAAGCGGTTAAAGCAGTCTTTCTCAGTCTCTTAACCTTTGAGCAACCCCTGGAAAAAGTTTGAGATCTCGGAAACCCCTGAAATAATTTTTATGTCTACAGCTCACGGAACATTGATGTGATCAGCAAGCTGTAGATATAACAATTATTGTTAGAAATAGCATTAAACAATACAATGAATATTAAAACTTACCTTCCTAATGTGAAGCTTGTGCTTGTTTTTTTGCACAGATTCTCAATTCTGGTTTAAACTTGAGATAAGCAGTGTACAGGGGTCAGCTGGGTAGAGCATAGGAGATCCAGGAGGGAACAGTATAGGGAGGCCAAGAGAGCACAGCACAGTACAGGGGGGCAAGGAGAGAATAGTACAGGGGGGCAGGAGGGAACAGTATAGGGGGGCCAGGAGAGCACAGGATAGTATAGGGGAGCAAGCTGAGAACAGTTCAGGAGGGTAAGGCGAGAACAGTATAGGGGGGCCAGGAGGGAACAGTACAGGGGGGCATGAGAGAACAGTATAGGAGGGGGTAGGAAAGCACAGCACAGTATGGGGGGGGGGGGGGGCAGGAGAGAACAGTACAGGGGTGGCAGATGAGAACAGTATAGGGGGGCCAGGAGGGAACAGTACTGGGGGGGCAAGAGAGAGCACAGCACAGCATAGGGGGGTCAGGAGGGAACAGTAAAGAAGGGGCAGGAGAGAACAGTATAGGGGGGCCAGGAGGGAACAGTACTGGGGGGCCAAGAGAGAGCACAGCACAGCATAGGGGGGTCAGGAGGGAACAGTAAAGTAGGGGCAGGATGGAACAGTACAGGGGGCAGTAGGGAACAGTACAGGGAGGACCGTACGGGGGGGTAAGAGAGCAGTACAGGGGGGCAGAAGGTAGCAGTATAGGGGGGCCAGGAGAGCACAGCACATTTCAGGGGGCCGGAGGGAACAGCACAGGGGAACCAGGAGAGAACAGTATAGGGGGACCAGGAGAGAACAGCACAGTATAGGGGGCCAGTATAGAACAGCACAGTTCAGGGGGGCCAGAGGGGAACAGTATAGGGGGGCAGGAGGGAAAAATATAGGGGGACCAGGAGAGCACAGCACAGTACAGGAGGGTAAGGAGCGAACAGTATAGGGGGGGCAGGAGGGAACAGTACAGGGGCCAGAAAGGAACAGTACAGGAGGGCCATTAGAGAACAGTATGGGGGGGGGCAGGAGAGAACAGTATAGGAGGGGGTAGGAAAGCACAGCACAGTATGGGGGGGGGGGGGGGCAGGAGAGAACAGTACAGGGGTGGCAGGAGAGAACAGTATAGGGGGGCCAGGAGGGAACAGTACTGGGGGGGCAAGAGAGAGCACAGCACAGCATAGGGGGGTCAGGAGGGAACAGTAAAGAAGGGGCAGGAGAGAACAGTATAGGGGGGCCAGGAGGGAACAGTACTGGGGGGCCAAGAGAGAGCACAGCACAGCATAGGGGGGTCAGGAGGGAACAGTAAAGTAGGGGCAGGATGGAACAGTACAGGGGGCAGTAGGGAACAGTACAGGGAGGACCGTACGGGGGGGTAAGAGAGCAGTACAGGGGGGCAGAAGGTAGCAGTATAGGGGGGCCAGGAGAGCACAGCACATTTCAGGGGGCCGGAGGGAACAGCACAGGGGAACCAGGAGAGAACAGTATAGGGGGACCAGGAGAGAACAGCACAGTATAGGGGGCCAGTATAGAACAGCACAGTTCAGGGGGGCCAGAGGGGAACAGTATAGGGGGGCAGGAGGGAAAAATATAGGGGGACCAGGAGAGCACAGCACAGTACAGGAGGGTAAGGAGCGAACAGTATAGGGGGGGCAGGAGGGAACAGTACAGGGGCCAGAAAGGAACAGTACAGGAGGGCCATTAGAGAACAGTATGGGGGGGGGCAGGAGGGAACAGTATAGGGGGGCAGGAGAGCACAGCACAGTATAGGGGTGCCAGGAGAGCACATCACAAGGGGGGGAGGAAGGAACTGAACAGGGGGCCAATAGAGAACAGTATAGGGGACCATGAGGAACAGTATAGGGGGGCCAGTAGAGCACAGCACAGTATAGGGGGCCAGGAGGGAACAGCACAGTATGGGGGGCAGGAGAGCACAGCAATGTTTAGGGGGGGCAAGAGGGAACAGCACAGTATAGGGGGGCAGGAAAGCACAGCACCATTTAGGGGGGCAGGAGGGAAAAGTATAGAGGGGCCAGGAGGGAAAAGCACAGTATAGGGGGAGACAGGAGAGCACAGCACAGTTCAAGGAGGTAAGGAGGAAACAGTATAGTATACGGGGCCAGGAGAGCACAGTTTAGGAGTTTGGGGGGACCCTACACTGGATTTTTTTGTTATTTTTTTCTTCCTGCAGAGCATATGGCCTGATTTGGTTTCAGAAGGGGATGTGCATGCTTGCTGCCCTCTCCTTCATGGGCACTTGCTACATGCATTGATAAGCGTTGATAAGGTGATAAGGGTTCCATACTATAAAACAAAAAAATGGAGTGGTCCATACCAGACCTTATCCTAGACTGGTGTCTAGTATAGGTTTTTATGCCCCCCAACCCCCCTCTAAAAAAAAAAAGTCACCCTCCCCCAGCCCCTTATCCAAGCATGTAGTTAATGATGAGAACAGGGGCCTCCCCACATCCCTGGCCTGGGGGTCTGTAAAGGAGACTTATGAGAATCTGGAAGCCCCCTTTAGGATAAGGGGTCCCCATATCCCTGCCACAAGTAGTACCCCTTGTTACTCATTCACAAAAAATGTACAAAGTAAATAAACACACATACTCTAGAAAAAGTATATAAAAAAAAAAGTAAAAAAAAAAAAATGTAAATACTGTGTCAATCACATCATTCAGCATTTTAGATCCATTGTCAATCACGATGAATGACATCCCACCAACACAAAGAGTCTCTCCTTCCAGACTCTTGCTGCCTGCTGATATTATCAACCACATGTGGTCATGACATATGTGGTCAATGATGTCACCCAGGATCCTCCAGCCTCTTCTTTACAAACAACAACATTTACTATTTACTTACTATTTAAAGACCAGCCGCTGCAGTTGTACTGCGGCAGGTTGGACCTCCTGGGCGAATTGCCGTCATTGTATGTCGGCCGCTTTGAGAGCTTTAGGGGTAGGGTGCCCACGTGTCCCGGATTGCCTGGGATTGTCCCTTAATTATGATCTTTGTCCCGTGTCCCGGGCACCTTCATTCCGGGACAATACAGTGTCCTGGAATGGAAAAAAAAACGGTCCGCCTCCACCACTCTGATATAGTTACACTCATCTGCAGAACTGGTTGCTAGGCTAGGGCTGCCCGGCGTCTAGCAACCAGTGACGTCGGCTGACACATGGGCAGTGCACCCTATGGCTGAGAAGTGCACCTCCGACTCTGAGACGAGTCCACCCACCTCCTCTCTCCTTCTCCGCCTCCGGCCAACAGCAGAGAGAGAGAGACCAGCCAGGCACACCAGAGTGATGAGTCACCAGGATCCAGCCTGTGCCCACTGCCCAATCAGTGCCAGTGAGTCCCAGGGCCGCCGCCGACTACTCCCGAGTCCCACAGCCGCTACAGGGGAGCACATTGCCAGCAGCCCGACTTCTCCAGTCCAGTTCTCCTCCTGAGCCTCCTCCCGCCCACGAGGGCCGCGAGTTTTGAGCCGCCACTGCGCCAGACAAACTTCCAGGACCAGGTTAGTGTTTGTTCATGTGGCAGCAAATATCATTCATGACAGTGATACAGCAACTTGCTGGCAAATTCTTGTTTAGTCACTATTTAATTATTAACCACTTAAGCCCAAGACCATTTTGCTGGCCAAAGACCAGAGCACATTTTGCGATTCGTCACTACGTCGTTTTAACTGACAATTGCGTGGTCGTGCATCATGGCTCCCAGACAAAATTGACATCCTTTTTTTTCCCCACAAATAGAGCTTTCTTTTGGTGGTATTTGATCACCTCTGCGGTTTTTATTTTTTGCGCTATAAACAAAAATAGAGCGACAATTTTGAAAAAAAACGCATTTTTTTTTACTTTTTGCTATAATAAATATCCCCAAAAAATATATCAAAAAACAATTTTTTCCTCAGTTTAGGCCGATACGTATTCTTCTACATATTTTTGGTAAAAAAAAATCGCAATAAGTGTTTATTGATTGGTTTGCGCAAAAGTTATAGCTTTTAGTAGTAATGGTGGCGCTGTTGTCACTAAGGGACTTAGTTAAAGCAGGTGCACATTGCATACCACCTGTCTAAACTGGTTACCACTGTTTGCTTTTTCAAAAAATTGCCAAAAAAAGTATTAAAAAAAATCTTTTTTTTGGGTGGGCGCGGGTGCGGGGGGGGGGGGAGTTGTCCCTGAATGGCAGTTTGGAAATGTGGTCACCCTATTTAGGGGGTGTGACCCCTGAGCCGATGTGCGTGGCCGATGGCCGCAAAGTCCGCCGGCCACCCGCGATTGCTTCTGAGAGACAGAATGGGGATCTGTCAATGTAAACAGACAGATCTCCATTCTGTCAGGGGAAGAGAGACAGATCTGCTGACTCTAGTGATTAGTAACAGCAATCTGTCTACTCCTCCAGTCACTACACTCCCCCCACAGCTAGAAATACCTCCCTAGGGAACACTTAACCCCTTGATCGTCCCCTAGTGTTAACCCCTTCCCTGCCAGTGACATTTATACAGTAATCAGTGGCTATTTTTAGCTCTGATCGCTGTATAAATGTCACTGGTCCCAAAACAGTGTCAAAAGTGCGCGATCTGTCTGCCGCAATGTCACAGTCCCACTAAAAATCATTGATCACCGCCATTACTAGTATAAAAAAAAATGTATAATAAAAATGCCATAAATCTATTCCCTTTTTTGTAGACACTATAACTTTTGCGCAAACCAATCAATATACGCTTATTGTGATTTTTTTTACCAAAAATATGTAGAAGAATACACATCGGCCTAAACTGATGAAGAAATTTGTTTTTTTACTTTTTTTGGGGGGGATATTTTTTATAGCAAAAAGTTAAAAATATTGTTTTTTTTTTCAAAATTGTTTATAGCACAAAAAAAAATGCAGAGGTGATCAAATACCACCAAAAGAAAGCTCTATTTGTGGGAAAAAAGGACATAAATTTTTGTTTGGGTCAGTGGCGGCTGGTGCTCAAAATTTTTGGGGGGGCGCAAACTGAAAAAAAAAAAAAGCATCAATTGCAGATTCACTGTGCCCATCAAATGCAGCTACTGTGCCCATCAATTGCCGCCACTGTGCCCATCAAACGCAGCCACTGTGCCATCAAACGCAGCCATTGTGCCATCAAACGCAGCCACTGTACCCATAGATTGCCACCACTGTGCCCATTAGACGCAGACACTGTGCCCATCAAACGCAGCCACTGTGCCATCAAACGCAGCCACTGTACCATCAAACGCACCCACTGTACCTATAAATTGCCACCACTGTGCCCATTAAACGCAGCCACTGTGCCCATCAAACGCAGCCACTGTGCCATTAAACACAGCCACTGTAACCATCAATTGCCGCCAGTGTGCCCCATCAATTGCCACCAGTTTGCCCCATCAATTGCTGCCAGTTTCCCCCATCAATTGCCACCAGTTTGCCCCATCAAATGCTGCCAGTGTCCCCCCTGCCTGGCACTTACCTGTCTCAGGTCAGCGCATTCCTCCGCGCTCCCTCCGAGTTCTCGATGTCTTCTCCCATCCTCTTCTGCTATGATTGGACGCCCGATAGGTATCCAATCACAGCGCCTGTAGCTTCAGCCAATCAGGTGACAGGTAACCAGACCCGGTGCACCTGATTGGCTGAGAGGCGGGTCAGTGTTAGGGAAATGATTTATTCGCTTCCCTAACACAGCACTGTGTAAGCAGCGAACGCACAGCAGTGTGCCGCTGTTTACCAATTTGGAAGCTTATTAGAGCCCACGGCTCTAATCAGGACACCTATTAGAGCCGACAGCTCTAATCAGGCACTTACAAAAACACCCCATGCATGAATCTATCTATTGAAGATTGACGGGTGCAGGAGAGAGAGGGCGGTGCTCCTGTGCCCTCTATTGACGCACCGCCACTGGTTTGGGTACAATGTCGCACCACTGCACAATTGTCAGTTAAAGCGTCGCAGTGCCGTATCGCAAAAAATGTAAATACAGTATCTCACAAAAGTGAGTACACCCCTCACAGTTTTTGTAAATATTTTATTATATCTTTTCATGTGACAAAACTGAAGAAATTACACTTTGTACAACGTAAAGTAGTGAGTGTACAGCTTGTATAAAAGTGTAAATTTGATGTCCCCTCAAAATAACTCAATACACAGCCATTAATGTCTAAACCGCTGGCAACAAAAGTGAGTACATCCCTAAGAGAAAATGTCCAAATTGGGCACAGAGTGTCAATATTTTGTGTGGCCACCATTATTTTTCAGCACTGCCTTAACCCTCTTGGGCATGGAGTTCACCAGAGCTTCACAGGTTGCCACTGGAGTCCTCTTTCACTCCTCCGTGACAACATCACTGAGGTTGCGCTCCTCCACCTTCCATTTGAGGATGTCACACAGATGCTCAATAGGGTTTAGGTCTGGAGACATGCTTGGCTAGTCCATTACTTTTACCCTCAGCGTCTTTAGCAAGGTAGTGGTCATCTTGGAGGTGTGTTTTGGATCGTTATCATGTTGTAATACTGCCCTGCTGCCCAGTCTCCGAAGGTTGGGGTATCATGCTCTGCTTCAGTATGTCACAGTACATGTTGGCATTCATGGTTCCCTCAATGAACTGTAGCTCCTCAGTGCCGGAAGCACTCATGCAGCCCCAGACCATGACACTCCCACCACCATGCTTTACTGTAGGCAAGACAAACTGTAGCAAAGTGTCATTTCTTCAGTGTTGTCACATGAAAAGACATAATAAAATATTTTTAAATATTTACAAAAATGTGAGGGGTGTATTCACTTTTGTGAGATACTGTATTTATATATATATATATATATATATATATATATATATATATATATATATATATATATATATATATTATATTACCAAAAGTATTGGGGCACTTGCCATTACACGCACATGAACTTTAATGGCATCCCAATCTTATTGCCCCGTACACACGGTCGGATTTTCCGACGGAAAATGTGTGATAGGACCTTGTTGTCGGAAATTCCGATCATGTGTAGGCTCCATCACACATTTTCCATCGGATTTTCCGACACACAAAGTTTGAGAGCTTGCTATAAAATTTTCCGACAACAAAATCCGTTGTCGGAATTTCCGATCGTGTGTACACAAATCCGACGCACAAAGTGCCACGCATGCTCAGAATAAATAAAGAGATGAAAGCTATTGGCTACTACCCCATTTATAGTCCCGACGTACGTGTTTTACGTCACTGTGTTCAGAACGATCGGATTTTCTGACAACTTTGTGTGACTGTGTGTATGCAAGACAAGTTTGAGCCAACATCCGTCTGAAAAAATCCTAGGATTTTGTTGTCGGAATGTCCGATCAATGTCCGACCGTGTGTACCCCGTAGGGTTCAATATTGAGTTGGCCCACCCTTTGCAGCTATAACAGCTTCAACTCTTCTGGGAAGGCTGTCTACAAGGTTTAAAGGTTTAGGAGTGTGTCTATGGGAATGTTTGAACATTATTCCAGAAGCGCATTTGTGAGGTCAGGCACTGATGTGAACAAGAAGGCCTGGCTTGCAGTCTCCGCTCAAATTCATCCCAAAGGTGTTCTGTCGGGTTTAGGTCAGGACTCTGTGCAGGCCAGTCAAGTTCCTCCACCCCAAACTCGCTCATAGAGTGGAGAAGCTGGGTCTTCTCATCCACATGTAAACAAGGCGGATCCCGGTTCCGACAGGAGACAAAATTGTCTGTCTTTTTTTGTTTATAGCTCAAAAAAAGAAAACCGCAGAGGTGATCAAATACCACCAAAAGAAAGCTCTATTTGTGGGGAAAAAGGGACATCAATTTTGTTTGGGTACAATGTCGTACGACCACGCAATTGTCAATTAAAGCGACGCAGTGCCGTATTGCAGAAAATGGCCTGGTCATTAGGGGGTAAATCCTTCCAGGCCTGAAGTGGTTAAAGTTCATGTGCGTGTAAAGGCAGATGTCCCAATACCTTTGGTAATATAGTGTATATATATATATATATATATATATATATATATATATATATACACAGTATCTCACAAAAGTGAGTACACCCCTTACATTTTTGTAAATATTATTATATCTTTTCATGTGACAACACTGAAGAAATTACACTTTGCTATATATATATATATATATATATATATATATATATATACTGTATTTTTAATATCACTTTCACTGGAGTACATCCTACTCTTTTAGGCTGGGTTCACACATGTCCGGCTGCGGTTTGCAGTCCGGAGCGTTTCTGTTCACTGGTTCAGGTGCGATTCAGGTGTGAATTTTTTCCTAAATTTGCACCTGAACCAGACCTAAACACGCACAGGACACTTTTCAAAGCAGCACCGCGGCTGCCCCCTGGCATGTGTGAACCAGCTCTATTGAAAGCCGGTCACATTCACATGATATGCAAATTGGATGCGGTTAAAAACACATCCAATTCGCATATATGTGAACCCAGTCTTATACTTCAATAGGAGTCGGTCGCTATGTTCAGGGTTTGCTAATTTTTTCAAGTGTTTGGTGAACATCCAGTAAACCAATTTTTACTTGCTTCACCCATTACACTCAAAAGTAATTCACTTGGCATCTGGATCTTCATAACAAGGCTTCTAGGCTTTGTATTATATGTTGGCACATAATGAAAATGCAGATAAAATGTTTTTTATGTGCGTGTCAATGGAAACTGCTCCATCAATTAAACACCTGACAAGCATAATGGGTCTCCTTATTCACCAAAATGCATATATCTACTGTGTACATTTATAGTGCATGTTATAAATCAGATGTCAGAGAAATCGTCAAGTAAAACATTGTATTTGTGGTTTTATATTGCTAACGTATATTTATTACCCATGTTACATACAAATTATGTAAAAGATAATTATTTTCAGCTGAACTAAACAGGTGAAAACAGGTAGGGCTAAAGATTTATTGCTGTACACTAGGGCGTTACCATAGAACTGTCCCATGCCTAAGGCACTGTGAACAATAAGCACTGTTCTGTCCTTCATGTGACAGTGTTTTCATATCATCAAGTGACAGCTGATATAAGGTGCAGGTTATAACTATCAGTACACCCATGAATGACATTTCAATTATGTGCAGATGCTTATTGTTAAAATTACCCACTTTTAATGACTTTTAGGTACGATTTCTCTTCCAGGGTTCCTGCCCTCTTTTGTATACAGCCTCAATCTGTCTTCTGCTTTTTCAGTATTATAAAATAAAATACAAATCTGACAGCAAAGATAAATACTCCTTGGAAAGGTAGCAGAAATTGGGCAGATATGAGGGATGAGGTGCTGAGGTATTGCTGCCAAATTTTACTTAGAACCACCAAACATTATATATTTTCTGAAAGCAAA
Source organism: Aquarana catesbeiana (assembly GCF_042186555.1). Taxonomy (NCBI): domain Eukaryota; kingdom Metazoa; phylum Chordata; class Amphibia; order Anura; family Ranidae; genus Aquarana; species Aquarana catesbeiana. Next base: position 193,646,330 of record NC_133331.1, read on the forward strand.
AGCCCGGGAGTTGGTTGTTGCACATTTTTATGTCATATGATTTTTGCACAACAGTTTTTCAAATGCAATTTACAAAAAAAATAAATAATTTTAATGAATTATAATGCACAAAAACACAATATAATACCCAATTGTTTGGTAAAATATAAAAGATGATGATGTTACATTGAGTAAATAGATACCTAAAATATCACGCTTTAAAATTGCATACGCCCGTGGAATGGCAACAAACTACGGTACTTAAAAAGCTCCATAGGCAATGCTTTAAAAGCCTTTACAGGTTACCAGTTTAGAGTTACATAGGATGGTAGAATTATTGCTCTCACTATGACATTTGCAGCAATATCTCCCATGTGTGGTGAGATCACCCATTCCCGAGAGAACAGGAAACCCTTGGAAGGGGGGGAACACCTTCCACCACATGTAAAAGGGATCCAGTTCTGTATACATAGTCAATACAATAATGGGAAGTAATCCATATTACCCATGCTGGAAATGAACATAACATAAAAATATCTCAAACACTATCTATAGAATCCACTAAACAGATACAATCAAAAAAACAAACAAACCCTTTTGTAGAGAAGCATCTCTCATATAGGTCATCAAACTAGCACCAAACAGCTCTATTCAATGTTGGTAGACAGAAAATCAAAAGAAGACCCAGAAATATACAGTACTGTGCAAAGGTTTTAGGCAGGTGTGAACAAATGCTGTAAAGTAAGAATGCTTTTAAAAATATTCTTAATGACATTGGCTGTATGTTTGGGGTCGTTGTTCTGCTGCAAATTAAATTTGGGGGCAATCACACACCTCCCTGATGGTATGGCATGATGGATAAGTATCTGCCTGTATTTCTCAGTACAGTATTGAGGACACCATTGATTGGGCAACGCTGAGGACCATAGACGCAGTGGTCAGCCAAGGAAACTTAATGCAGAAGATGAAAAACACATCATGCTTACTTACATTCTACATCGGAAGATATCCAGCAGTGTCATCAGCACAGAACTAGAGGAAACCAGTAGGACACAACAGGTACACCCATCTAATATCTGGAGAAGTCTGGCCAGAAGTGATCTTCTTCACGGGAGAATTGCAGCCAAAAAGCCATACCTCTGACGTGGAAACAAGGCTAAGTGACTCAACTAGGCATAAAAACATAGGAACAGGGGTGAAGGTGCTCTGGACTGATGAGTCAAAATTTTAAATATTTGGCATTTAGCGGGAAACAGTTTGTTCGCCGAAGGGCTGAAGAGCGATACAATAATTAGTGTCTGCAGGCAACAGTGAAGCATGGCCAGGATCAATAGTGTCTTCAATGCTGAGAAATATAGGCAGATACTTATCCATCATACCATACCAATGTCATTATGAACTATCTTCAGCAAAAAGAAGAATAAGGAGTCCTGGAAGTGATTTCACCTAAAACTTTTGCACAGTACTTTATATACTAATCCAAATACTGGAAAAGGGGCAAGACACTTCCACCCCCAAGATATACCCAGATGAAAAAGAAGAGGCTTGCTCAGGGGAAACATACAGGCCCACCAAAGATGTCAATTGACACCCAGGATGGGTCCAAAGAATGCACAACACAAATACAGCCTACACAACAATACTGAAATAGCAATAGTACAGAATATATAGAAATACAACCCATAAACTATGTACAAAATATACACAATAAAGTACAAACCAGATACATCGAGAACAACTCTGCATTAATAAGTAAATAATCAAACACAGATAATAAAGAATAAAAATAAGAAAAGGAACAGAGCATTAAACTAACCCCTATTAACATACTGTAATAAGGCCATGTAACATACATTACACCTCAGGTGTACCAGAGGTGAAACCCTCTAAAAAGGGTTTATAGCTTATATTATTATTTTGCCTGGGCGGAGTAGTGGCTGTCAAATAAAAAATCCATCTTCGCATAAAGTTCTTTTATGTAGAATCATTTTATTCCAATCACTTCTGCGTATATCCAGGTGGACTCTCTCTAAAGCCATAAAGGTCAATCTAGGTACATTATTTGCATGTACTTCGGCCACATGTTTGCTGATAAGTGAGTACAGTAAATGTTTCCAATCTGAGCGGCATGGGTGTGATCATAAATACATTTCCAAATTTCACATTTTGTCTTGCCTGCATAGTGCACACCACATGGGCAAAACATAATATAGACCTCGCACATAGTGTTGCAATACACAAAGTGTTTGGGTTGATATTTCTACTATTCAGAAGCATAGGATTTAGGACAATTGCCACACTTGATGGTGCCCAGATTCCTACAAGGGTCACTTTTGACATCACATCTGTAAACACTACTTACCAGTTTGCCTCTAAAGTCTAGTACTGTACACACGGGCCGAATGTTGGGCGGCATTGGCCGGTTCAATAAAAACCATTCGGCAGGCTTCTGTCAAAGGGTCATGACTGAAAAAGGTCTGCCAACCGCTCCGATCAGTGTTCTGGAGGTTTCTTTTTTTTTAAATTATTCTTTATTTAACCTCTTCCGGGACCGCCCCACATACATTTACTGCGGCAGGGCGGCCATGGTGCGCAAAATTATGTACCTGTATATGATTTAGTGCATGTGGTTTAGGGGGCACATGCTCCTCCGCCGTCACGACGATCCCGCTGTGATTGGAACCAATCAGCGGGACCTGCAGATCGTTCACAGGAGAGACGGAGCAACGTGTGCTGATGTAAACAAAGCTCACCGCTGCTCTGTCAGGAAGCAAAGGAAAGATCTTGTATTTCAGCTAAGCTGAATCATGATCTCTCTTTTCCTCCAGTGCATCCACTCCCCCACAGTTAGAAAGTACCTCCCAGGGAACACATTTAACCCTATGATCGCCCCTGGTGTTAAAGCGGGGTTCCACCCAAATTCTAAACAATATCTGTATGTATTCTCTTCCGTGCCTAGATGCTGACATGCTGTTTAAAAAAATTTAAATCGCCGTAATTACCTTTTATTTTTCTATTCTTCTTTGCACTTCCTGGTTCTCCTCCCGTGGGAGTAGGCGTGTTTCTAGCCTCTCCCAGACTCCTGGGAGCTAGTCTCAGGCTTCCCAGGATGCCACTGAGCATGTGCGGGAACGAGCGGTGAATGCTGGGAGCACAGCATTCACCACATCCAGGAAATAAATGCTTGTGGGCTTCAAATGCCCACAATGAAGATGGAAACCGCCTGCAGTGAATAATATAAGTTATTCTTTCCGACGAAATCTGACACAGGCGGACATATTACACACAATATGTGAGTATGTAATGCTGAGAAAAAAAGTTTGTGAATTAACTAAAAAAAAAAAAAACGATAGATAGGTGGACCCCCGCTTTAACCCCTTCCCTGTCAGTGTCATTTATACATTGTCAGTGCATTTTTTTAGCACTGATCACTGTATTGGTGTCACTGTCTCCAAAAAATGTCACTTAGGGTCAGATTTGTCTGCCGCAATGTTGCAGTCCTGCTAAAAATTGCAGATTGCCGCCATTACCATCAAAAACAATTAAAAAATAAAAGTCCCTAAATCTATACCATATTTTGTAGACGTTATAACTCTTGAGCAAACCAATCAATATACACTTATTGGGATTTTTTATGTAGAAGAATACATATTGGCCTAAATTGATGAAGAAATATTGTTTTTTTTTTTTTCAAAATTGTCGGCATTTTTTTGTTTATAGCACAAAAAATAAAAACCGTAAAGGTCATCAAATACCACCAAAAGAAAGCTCTTTTTGTGGGAAAAAAAAGGACATTCATTTTATTTGGGTACAGCGTCACACAATCGTGCAATTGTCAGTTAAAGCAACGCAGTGCCGTATCGCAAAAAATGGCCTGGTCACGAAGTGGGTAAAACCTTCAGGGGGCTGAAGTGGGTAATTGTCGAGAAATTCGGCAAAACAACACAGAACAATGCAAAATCACATCAAGTCACTTCCAGTGGTTATGGAGCATTCTGGTGGGGGGCCGTCCCCTGTCAGAACACGATAGCACAGCAGAGAAGAACGCTGTACTAACATCACATTGTTAGTACAGCGGCTTAGTAGTGTGTATGAGGCTTTAACCACTTGAGCTGTGGAAGGTTTTACCTCCTTCATGACCAGACCATTTTTTTCTATTCAGCATTGCACTACTTTAACTGGCAATTGCACAGTCATGCAACACTGTACACAAATTAAATTACATGTTTATCATTGTTTTCTCTTGGTGGTATTTGATCACCACTCGGTTTTAATTTTTTATTATATAAACGAAAAAAAGACTGGAAATTTTGAAAAAAGCTACATTTTCTCATTTCTGTTATAAACCATATCCAATAAAAAAAGAAAAAAATCAAATTTCTTCATAAATTGAGGTCAAAATATATTCTGCTATATGTCTTTGGTAAAACAAAAAAAAAAAGTGTATATTAATTGGCTTGTGCGAAAGTTATAGCTTCTACAAACTATGGTATACCAGAATCTGGCTGTTTTTTCTCCCTGCTTTTTAGGAAGAAGAAACAGCCAGATCGCTGTTCCTATGCACACAGAGCTCTGTGTGTTTGTACACACAGAACTCTGTGTGTGATTGGACACAAAATCATTGGCTGAAATTAGCTGTCCAATCACAGCACGGGTCAGCAGGGGGCGCGGTCATGCTTGCCGTCGAACCTGGAAGAAACAGCCGATGTACAGGTACGTGGTTGTGCCTGCACCTGCCTCCCACTCACAGTAAATTTACTGTGAGCGGTCAGCAGCCGGTTAAAGATGAAGCTCATCTAATGTAATTTGGGTGTTGGGTGCCACAAACTTACCAATCCTAGGGTCAGACGTTAGTAAGTACCAGCATTTATTGATAGATTGCCTAATTTTAAAATAAATACTTGTACTGTATACTTAATAATAATGCATATACATGAATTGTCTTTATTGGTATTTCGCTTGTAAATAAGATTAGACCTCAACTTCTCAAGGGCTTTATGATACGTAGGGCAAAAGATCTGATTATTCTCTGTTAAATTAAGTAACACTTTCAAGCCTTGTACCTACCCCAGCCTGTGACTGAGCAGTGAAAGGACAGGAAGCAGACTGATGAGCTCATCTCTCTGTCACTCTGCTCTCTCCTTATATCAGAATTCTCTCTGATAGTTCATGATTGCTAAAGGACAACTCACTAGCTCTTTGTGCTGTTTTTCCCTCCCCCAGTCTGAGCTCTGCTATGCAAGGCATCGCAAAAAGGAGACACAAATTCACGTTCATGTGCTTACATTAAAAAAAAAATACATTCAATGATGCATTTTGATAAAACAGTGCTGCACTAATGTATATCTTTATATCTGTCTTAATCTGCTTAAAAGAAAGCGGATGTAAATCAACACTCTTTTTCTGTTTTTAGTCACTTACTAGTTGTGTGCAATATTAAGTGCAAAAGTACCTAGAAAATAATGAAAACTCAACTGACTGTAGTGCTACCCCCATGAACTCAATGTATTGGTACGGGTTAGAATAAATAGTGGTTTGAGCATAAATTAACATACTAAGACTCCTTTCACACTGAGGTGGTATTCAGGCATTTTAGCGCTAGAAATAGCGCCTGTAAAGCGCCTGAAAACCGCCTCCCATTCATTTCAATGTGACTTTTTCACACTGTGGTTGTACGCTTGCGGGACGTTAGGAAAAGTCCTGCAAGCAGCATCTTTGGGGCAGTTTGGGAGCGATATATTTAGAGCTCCCAAAATGCCCTGTCCATTGAAATGAACGGGCTTTGCTTCCAAAGCACCTGAAAAGCACTTCGGAAGCACCGCAACACAGGCACTTTTAATCCCTTCTTTGGGGTTAAAAGCATCCCGCTAGCGCACGAAAAGCGCCACTTAACCACTTAAGGACTGAGCCTCTTTGAGATTTGGTGAGTTAAAAACTGTTTTTTTTTTGCTAGAAAATTACTTAGAACCCCCAAACATTATATATTTTTTCTAACACCCTAAAGATTAAAATGGCAGTCGTTGCAATACTTTATGTCACACCGTATTTGCGCAGTGGTCTTACAAGCGCACTTTTTTTGGAAAAAATACACTTTTTTGAATTGAAAAATAAGACAACAGTAAAGTTAGCCCAATTTTTTTTGTATATTGTTAAAGATAATGTTACACCGAGTAAATTGATAACAACATGTCACGCTTCAAAATTGCGCCCGCTCGTGGAATGGCGACAAACTTTTACCCTTAAAAATCTACATAGGTGACGTTTAAAAAATTCTACAGGTTGCATGTTTTGAGTTACAGAGGAGGTCTAGGGCTAGAATTATTGCTCTTGCTTTAACGATCGCGGGTGGATACCTCACATGTGTGGTTTGAACACCGTTTTCATATGCGGGCGCTACTCACTTATGCGTTCACTTCTGCACGCGAGCTCGGCAGGATGGGGAGCGTTTAAAAAAAAAAATTCTTATTTATTTTACCTTTTATTTTTTATTTTTACACTGTTCTTTTAAAAAAAAAATGGTGTCACTTTTACTCCTATTAAAAGGAATGTAAACATCCCTTGTAATAGAAAAAAAGCATGACAGGACCTCTTAAATATGAGATCTGGTGTCAAAAAGACCCCAGATCTCATATTTACACTAAAATGCAATTAAAAAAAAAATGTCATTTGAAAAAAAATAAATAAAAAAAGTCCCTTTAAGAGCTATAGGCGGAAGTGACGAACACAGGACCGGATCGCCTCCGCCGCTACCGATGGCTCCGGTAAGAGGCAAAGGGCACCGGAGCGTGGCGGGAGGGGTGACCCTCTCCCGCCGCCGAAAAAAGTGATCTTGTGGCGAATCCTACGCAGAGACCACTTTTATCTGAATGCGGACCGCCCGCTGAGGAAGAGTATACTGAGGTTATGGCAGTTAGCTGCAGTCATAACAACAATATTCCTCTTTAAAGTAGTGACGTAAAACGACGGTGGGCGGTCCGTAAGTGGTTAAACAGCGCGCTACAATGAGCAGCGCTTTAGTGCTAACGCAGCCGCGGCCCCAGTGTGATGGGGCCCCAGGGGTCAAAATGTAGGTTCAGATACAGTCTATTAGACAGTATAATCACTATGCCAAAGTAACTTAAAATAGAGTTCTGTACCACTAGACTGGAATTAACTTATGAATCAGCAAAGTCAGCAATAAACAGTGCATATAAGCAATAATTGCAACGTGCATAATAATACTATAGCTAGTCTACAGTCCCTGACAAAAGTCTTGTCGCTTGTGTACAAATTGACCTGAAGTGCCGCTAAAATATATTTCTAATCAAGATTTTGTTACAAGAAATGGGTCATTTTAATCCCAACAGCTTTTGTAATAATGTTTCAGTGCAAAACGAAACTAACAAAAAGTATTCTAATATTCACAGCTTGGTAAAGCCCATTGAATCAATTTTTGCCAAGACATAAGTGTTGTCGCCTTGTTATATGAGCTTCACCTGTGACTAATAATGGATCAATTAGGTCTCAGGTGTGTTTAAAAAGAACACCAGTACACTAGACCTTCTCAACTGCAACTAGACCTCTGCAAACATGCCTAAGATTCACCCGGAGACTAAAGTGTTGATTATCAAGAGTCTGAAGACCAGATCCACTGCTGATGTGGCAGACACCTTCAATTTGTCTCAGCGTCAAGTTCAAAGGATAAAAAAAAGATTTGAAGAGACTGGAGACGTTTCGGACAAGGCCAGGTCAGGCCGACCCCGCAAGACAACTGCTCAAGAAGACCGTTTGTTGGCTTGAAAATCCAAGGCCAGCCCATTTTCCACTGCAGCAGAGCTCCACGAGACCTGGTCACCTGAAGTCCCTGTGTCAACCAGAACAGTCTGCCAGATTCTGTCTCGAAATGGCCTCCATGGTCGAATCAGTGCCCATAAGCCAGCACTAAACAAAAGACAATTGAAAAACCGTGTGGCATTTGCCAAGGGCCACAGCCTGCTAAAAGGATGGACTCTGGAAAAGTGGCAGAAGATGGATTTTTCAGATGAATCTTCTGTTTAATTACACCACAGTCGCCGCAAATATTGCAGGAGACCTACTGGAACCCGCATGGAGCCGAGATTTACCCAGAAAACAGTGAAGTTTGGTGGAGGCAAAATCATGGTCTGGGGTTACATCCAGTATGGGGGTGTGCGAGGGATCTGCAGGGTGGAAGGCAACATCAATAGTCTAAAATACCAAGAAATCTTAGCTACCTCTTATATTCCTCATAAAAAAAGCCAAATTTTGCAGCAGGATGGTGCTCCATCGCATCCTTCCATCTCCACATCAAAGTTCCTTAAGGCAAAGAAGATTAAGATGCTCCAGGATTGGCCAGCCAAGTCACCAGACATGAACATCATTGAGCATATGTGGTGTAGGATGAAAGATGAAGCATGGAAGACGAAACCAAAGAATATTGATGAACTCTGGGAGGCATGCAAGACTGTTTTCTTTGCTATTCCTGATGACTTCATCAATAAATTGTATGAATCCTTGTCAAACCGCATGAATGCTGTCCTTCAAGTTCATGGAAGTCATACAAGATATTAAATTTGGATCTCACAGCACCACTACTTAATCTGCTGACATATTTTTGGATTTTCAGTAAAGTTGTTCAATTTCTGTATAGGCGACAAAACTTTTGTCTTGCCAAAATTTGACCTGTCTGTCTTGATTAAATGATAAATCTTTTTTCAGTGAAACAAATTTATTTCAGTGCATTAAACATCATTTGGGAGGGCTTTAGCTTTTCATATGAGCTATTTCTAACACCAATTGATTAATTAAAAGTCAGGTTAATAGCAGGAGTTTCTACAAAAAAGAGAAGCGACAAGACTTTTGTCAGGGACTGTAGAGTGCACTCTTGAAAAATACTAGAATATGGTGCAATGTCCCCTGGGAGGTACCTCTTAGCATAGGCAATAGGTAAAAAATCCCTGCATAGCAGCAGTCCTAACTCTTCAGCCAGCCAGCATTGGGGCCCAATAGTACTGCTGGTGCACATGAGTATAATCCCAGTCAAGCCTGCAGGCAGCAATACGGCTACTACATGGCTGTGTATCAGTTCATAAAGGGCTCAGTTTCTCTCTCTCACCAGTCCCAGTGATATTGCAGCTTACCATCTGGTCACACACAGCGATTAGCCCACTCTCTGCTCTGCACCCAGGTGACTCTGGCTGTTGGCACCCCCAATCCTGCTCAGGCTGCTGATATACAGTGATGGTGCACACTGGACAGCGATGTGCACTCTCTGGTCTCCATTATTGCAAAAGGAAGCGGTGTCCTGTACAGCCTGAGAAAATGCAGCACTTTCCCTTTCTCCTGGCAAGCTCCCTCTGGGAAATGCAGTTCAAAAGCTCTTTATTACACAGTAGAGTCTCTCCTGAAGACTACAGCTTCCACAGTGCAGTGCTGCCTTACTCAGTCTATTGAACTCGTCCTGCTCAGTAGCTCCCTCCTCTCACTTATACAGCTGTTAACTAGTTCAGCACCTGATGGCAGCAGCTACAGAGAGTACCTGCAGCCAGTGTTTCTCTCACTCTCCATTCTTAGCCAAGCACCTGCCTACATGAATATTGAATGAATCTTCCAGCATTGGTAACAGTTTAAAAAAAGGATTAACCACTTCAGCTTCGGAGGGTTATTACCCCCTTAATGACCAGGCCATTTTTTGCGATGCGGCACTGCGCCGCTTTAACTGACCGTTGCGCGGTTGTGTGGCGCTATACCCAAACAAAATCGAGGTCCTTTTTTCCCACAAATAGAGCTTTCTTTTGGTGGTATTTGATCACCTCTGCGGTTTTTATTTTTTGCGCTATAAACAAAAAAAATGACAATTTTGAAAACAAAACAATATTTTTTACTTTTTGCTATAATAAATATCCGAAAAAAAAATGTTTTCATCAGTTTAGGACAATATGTATTCTTCTACATATTTTTGGTAAAAAAAAAATCGCATTAATCGTATATTGATTGGTTTGCGCAAAAGTTATAGCGTCTACAAAATAGGGGATAGATTTATGGCATTTTTATTATTTAATAATTTTTTACTAGTAACGGGGGCTATCTGCGATTTTTAGTGGGACTGCAACATTGAGGCGGACAGATTGGACACTTTTGACACTTTTTTGGGACCATTGAAATTGATACAGCGATCAGAGCTAAAAAATAGCCACTGATTACTGCATAAATGTCACTGGCAGGGAAGGGGTTACTAGGGGGCGATCGAGGGTTTAAATGTGTTCCCTGGACAGTGTTTCTAACTATGGGGGGGAGTGTACAGACTGTGAGTAGAGAGATCACTGTTCCTGATCATTAGGAAAAGCAGATTTCTCTCTGCTTCCCTGTCAGAATAGGGATCTGTTTGTTTACACTGGCTCTCTGTGGAGCGATCACGGGTGGCAGGCGGACATCTCGGCCGCCGGCCACGCGCATAGGCTCCAGCCACGTGCGCCTGCTATAGGCTTTAAAGGGACTGCCGTACTGGTCGGCAAGAAGTTAAAGAAGCAGTAAAGTGGAGTAAAAAAGTATTATCATGTTACATATGCATTGCTGTTTCTTTGCCTTCTACCTTACTCCATACCTGGAGATGCTTTATATAGTTAGTCCCACCCTTGTTGTTCATGCTTTAGTGTCCATTTATCACATGTACTGTTTTCTTTCTACAATCTGCATAATGTCATTTGAATTAAGTCACTGTCTGCTAATTCTACTGAGACTGTAAGTACTGCTATTTTGCCACAACTGGATCAGTTATAGAGGTCACACTTGCAGCGCTTAGATTGGAGAGACAGTACAGTCAAAAAATCATTGAGCTCCAGTCAAATCATTTAGCTCCAGTCAAAAAACTTTATAGCTCTGGAAATATTGTGTGATGTGATAGGGGCTTTGAATATGCAGCAGCTTAGGACAGTGCAGCTATTGTCATACAAGCCCCTACATGCCTGCAAGCTAATTACAGCACAACATATTACAGCCTACAATACCAATATTACTGTGATTGCCTAAAAGGACTGATAAACAAATCAATTTGTGCATTATACAATAGAAGCTGCCTGCATTGCCATATGCCATTTTGATTTCTGCTTATAATACCTTCTCAGACAAGTGAGACAGAAAACAGTCTGTGTTCCACAAACAGCCACAGAGCTAGGCAACCAATATCTTTTCTCAGAGACTGCCAGTTAAAGTGGTTCTTAAGGCTTAAGGTTTTTTACCTTAATGGATTTTCTGCCATTCTCACTTGAGAGGCATAGCTGACCATATACCAGCTTCTCCTGATTCTCGGCAGAGACATTCCAAGGGTACGCAAGGCCTACCAACAAATCAACAAGCCACATGACTTACCATATGCCCAACGCTTAGATCTAGGTGGGGTCATCATAGGCAACATCTGTTTGAGCAGTGCCTATATCACTACCATGTCAAAGAAAGACTTTGCAATAAAGGTATGCAACAGTTCTTCACACAAGGTGATAACAAGGCCCTTCATTTCTGGAATGACAATGTCTGAACCACATTGTTTAAAGTATGAAACTTAAACTAAAAAACAATGAGCTGGCAGCCAACATGGAAGGTCAGGAGATCTAAAAACTATAAGTAAGGAGTTCTATCAGGACAAATCCAACAGTTGGATGGCTCCACTGTTGGCAGGGGCCACGCAGGGCCGGCCCTACCATGGGACCCAGTGGGCCATAGTCCCAAGCATCTTAAGAGGGGCGGCAGTCAGCAGTGACAAGTTGTACCCATACATCACCCATGCCGGCCAGAGGCGTACTAAGTGGGGGGCGGGCCGCCCTGGGTACCACACACTTGGGGGGTCTCAGGCCGGCACCCCCTCCGCAATTGAAGCGGTGGCAGCGCCATGGGTTTAGGCAGCGGCACAGTGACAGGCACAGGCAGGGAAAGGCGAGTTATAGTTGTGATGCAAGGGGGAGGGGGTTGTGGGGGGGGTGTAGGGTGACACCGCTGCACCTACCATCCCCTCCTCTCGCTGCCACGGGTTGTCTGTCTGTGTGATCCCGGATGTCACACAGGCACAGCTGAGCACAGTGAAGCCACCTCCCCCTCCTCTCTGTTTATGTGTAAACAGGGGGAGGGGATCTGCTGAGCATGTGCCACCACGCTGATCTGAGGTACTAAATGGGGGGGTCTGCACTGAACGGGGGGGCTACACTGAAGAGGGGGGCTGCACTGAATTGGGGGCTGCACTGAAGGGGGGGCTACACTGAACGGGGGGGTCTGCTCTGAATGGGGGCTACACTGAAGGGGGGTCTGCACTGAAGGGGGCTACACTGAAGGGGGGTGGCTGCACTGAATGGGGCTACACTGAAGGGGGGTGTCTGTACTGAAAGAGGGCTACACTGAAGGGGGGGTCTGCACTAAACGGGAGCTACACTGAAGGGGGGTCTGCACTGAACCGGGGCTACACTGAAGGGGGGGCTACACAGAAGGGGGGTCTGCACCTAGGGGAGGCCCTACCATGGGACCCGATGGTACCATCGTCCCAGGTGGCACTTTCAGGGGGGTGGCAAATTGCCGCCCACCAGACAGCAGGTGACGTTGTAGCAAGTGAAAATCTGCAACATGTGGCAGGTGACATGGCAAGCGACAATCCGCTATGTGTGGCAGGTGACATCGTGGCAAGTGACAATCTGGAACATGTGGCAGGTGGCATCGTGGCAAGTGACAATCCGCAACGTGTGGCAGGTGGCATCGTGGCAAGTTACAATCCGCAATGTGTGACGTCATGGCAAGTGACAATCCCCAATGTGTGGCAGGTGACGTCATGGCAAGTGACAATCCGCAATGTGTGGCAGGTGGCGTTGTGGCAAGTGACAATCCGCAATATGTGACATTGTGGCAAGTGACAATCCGCAATGTGTGGCAGGTGAAGTTGTGGCAAGTGACAATCCACAACTGAAGGCAGGTGACGTTGGCAAGTGACTTGCTCGAGCTCCCACTGATTCTGCAATATGGTGAGTTAAACTATTTTATTCTATATAACAATGTAATAATAGAAATATTGCACTTCAATAATTTATTTTGCAATACAGTGTTTCTAACTGGGGGGATGGGACTGACTGGAGGAGGAGAGAGATCTCTGTTCCTACTCACTAGGAACAGCAGATCTGTCTCTCCTCCCCTGTCAGAATGGGGATCTGTCTGTTTACAATGACAGATCCCCATTCTGGCTCTCTGTGGAGAGATCGCAGATGGCTAGCTGACATCGCGGCTGCCGGCCACGCACAGGTCCTTTTATAATCCTATATACATGTATAGAGCCATGACAGGTCCTCTTTATACTCCTACATATATGTATAGTGCCATGACAGGTCCTCTTTATACTCCTATACATGTATAGAGCCTAGACAGGTTCTTTTTCTACCCCTATATACATGTATAGAGCCATGACAGGTCCTCTTTATACTTCTATATACAGTACATGTATAGAACCATGACCGGTCCTCATATTTCTCCTATATACATGTATAGAGACATGACAGGTCCACTTTATACTCCGATACATGTATACAACCATGACAGGTCCTCTTTATATTCCTACATACATGTATTGAGCCATGACACGTCCTTTTATACTCCCATATACACATGTATAGAGCCCTGACAGGTCCTCTTTATATTCCTACATACATGTATTGAGCCATGACACGTCCTTTTACACTCTTATATACATGTATTGACCCATGACTAGTCCTCTTTATACTTCTATGTACACATATAATGCCATGACCGATCCTCTTTATACTCCTATACATGAATAGAGCCATAGCAGGTCCTTTTTATAGAACCATGACAGGTCCTCTTTATATTCCTACATACATGTATTGAGCCATGACACGTCCTTTTACACTCCTATACACATGTATAGAGCCATGACAAGTCCTCTTTATATTCCTACATACATGTATAGAGCGATGACAGGTCCTCTTTTAACTCCTATACATGTAAACAAGCATGACAGGTCCTCTTTATACTCCTACATACATGTATAGTGCCATGACAGGTCCTCTTTATACTCCTATACATGTAAGCAACCATGACAGGTCCTCTTTATACTCCTATATACATGTATAGAGCCATGACAGGTCCTCTTTATACTTATATATACACGTATAGTGCCATGACAGGTCCTCTTTATACTCCTATACATGTATGGAGCCATGACAGGTCCTCTTTAACCCCTTCCCACCGACCGTACGCAGATGTGCGTACTCGGCTTTCCGGGGTTATACCGGGATGATGCCTGCAGCTGCAGGCATCATCCTGGTACCGTTGTTTAGAGCCAGCGATCCGCTATCCGAGTATAACAACCGATGCGGCTAAAAGACATCCCCCTCCCGCCGCCTCCGACCGATCGCACGGGAGGCCCGGTGTCCAATCGGCTGCATTCGGCGGCTGGGGGCGGGCTGGAACGAAGCTGTGGGCGGCTTCGTTTCAGCCTTCTCATTGTAAACGCGGAAGCGACGTCATGACGTCACTTCCCATTTACTCGGCTGCCAATGGCGCCGGTTTTAAAAAAATATACAGTGTTCAGAATCGCCATTTTCGGCGATCTGAATAGTTTGAAGTGCAAAGGAGGGATCGGGGGTCTTTTAGACCCCCGATCCCTCCATAAAGAGTACCTGTCACCACCTATTACTGTCACAAGGGATGTTTACATTCCTTGTGACAGCAATAAAAGTAAAAAAAAAAAAAAATTTTTTTAAACACAATTTATAAGTATAAAAATAAATAAAATAAATTTAAAAAAAAATTTTTTTAAAGCACCCCGTCCCCGCGAGCTTGCGCAGCAAAGAAAACGCATACGGAAGTCGCGCCCGCATATGTAAACGGTGTTCAAATCACACATGTGAGATATCACCGCGATCGTCAGAGCGAGAGCAATAATTCTAGCCCTAGACCTCCTCTGTAACTCAAACCTGGTAACCGTAAAAAAAAGTTTAATGCGTCACCTATGGAAATTCATAGGTACCGTAGTTTGTCGCCATTCCACGAGTGCGTGCAATTATAAAGGGTGACATGTTTAGCATCTATTTACTCGGCGTAACATCATCTTTCACATTATACAAAAAATTGGGGTAACTTTACTGTTTGGATTTTTTATTTTAAAATTCATGGAAGTGTCCCTTTTCCAAAAATGTGCGTTTAAAACACCGCTGCATAAATACCGTGTGATATAAAATATTGCAACAATCTCCATTTTATTCTCTAGATTCTCTGCTAAAAAATATATATATAATGTTTGAGAACTCTAAGTAATTTTCTAGCAAAAAATACGGATTTTAACTTGTAAACATCAAATTTCAAAAATAGGCTTAGTCATGAAAGGGATAACTTTCTTTATACTTATATATACACATATATTGCCATGATAGGTCCTCTTTATACTCCTATACATGAATAGAGCCATAACAGGTCCTTTTTATACTCCTATACATGTAAACAACCATAACAGGTCCTCTTTATACTCCTATATACATGTATAGATGTATATAGGTATGTAGAGTTCCTCCAAAAGATGTGTTCCCTTATCCCACACACTTGAACAGGTGTATGTGTGGCATTAGGAGGGACATGCAGAGCCTATGCCCATTCCATGAGTCAGCATACCTCTGTTACCTCACTCCCAGTAATAGAATGGGGTCCCGCTGCAGTAAGTGACCTAGTGTGCTAGTGTAAATTTGGACTTCCACTTTAAAAAAATACACTGCCAAATAATGTTCAGAAGCATAATTTACTTCTTTACAATGCATCCTGAACAGAAAACCTGAGATGAAAAAACACATTGTTGACTTTATGGAGAAGGTGTTTGTGAAAAATTATTCTTAGAGGAATATTGGTACCTCCCATGCTTTGGCGTGTAACATCCTCGCATGCCATATCTGATCAGGGTGGTCTTTGACTCAAGCGATCGATATGAAAGCATTACTCTCAACAATGTCCTTCCCACCAGGCCTAATCTGAACAACACCCTTATAGGAGTCTTGCTCCACTTCAGACAAGAACCAGTTGCTGCTATGGCTGACATTCAGCAAATGCTCCACTGTTTCATCCTTCAATAAGACAACCTTCCTCAGGTTCCAATGGTGTTGCAAGAATGATGAACCCATCACAATTCACGCAGAACTATAGCAGTCAGCAGTGATCGAAGGAAAAAACCAACAGACTGTAAAAAAGTTGGTTGATAGACTGATTTGAGTACTACCAGCCTGTCCATACATGGATCGAAATTTGGCTAGTTCCTGCTGAACCGGCCAAATTCAGATCCATCTATGACCAGTTTTAGTCTGTGATACAGTATGCGTTAGTGTGGTCACCTTGCTGTATGTTATTAAATGAATCTGTTTATTGCAATAGAGTTTATACGCAGCTCTTTTTAATTTTAGTTAACCCTGTCCTCTGGTCTGGGATTCTATAGCTCGGGGGTTAGCAGCCAGTCGAACGCAATATACCTGTCGACCACGGGACATGTGCTCCGTCAATAAATTTGTTTCGTTTCGTTCTGTTTTGTATTAGCCGTTAATTCGTATTTCGTAATTCGTGTCCGAAATCCAATTTGGATTCGTACGAAATATGAATTTTCATTAGGTTCGTTAACTTTTCGTAACAATTACGAACTTTCATTATGATGAATTTAAAAAGCAAAAAATACCTTTCTCAATATGGCAGTCGTCGACTCATTATGCTCATTATGAGGGGCTCCCACCATCCCTGTGCTGTGCTGTGCTGACTTCCTCCTGGGGCTGTACCCCTGCTGTGCTCATTATGAGGTGCTCCCACCATCCCTGTGCTGACTTCCTGGGTTTGTAGCCCTGCTGTGCTCATTATGAGGGGCTCCCACCATCCCTGTGCTGTGCTGACTTCCTGGGTTTGTACCCCTGCTGTGCTCATTATGAGGGGCTCCCACCATCCCTGTGCTGTGCTGACTTCCTCCTGGGGCTGTACCCCTGCTGTGCTCATTATGAGGGGCTCCCACCTTTCCTGTGCTGTGCTGACTTCCTGGGTTTTTAACTTCATCATAACAAATAATTGTAATTATTATGACAATAATAAAAAAATATTAACAAACATTCTTATTTTGTCCGATTCTGAATCTCCCATCGACTACCAGTACCAGTCTCCCACTCCCATATTAAAAAGGTAATTTTCACAACCCTCACTCAGCAGCAGAAGAAAACCTCTGATTGGTCAACAAAACACCAGTCACGTTTCCGTTGTAACGGAATTTGGATCCAAAATTCGTCAACGAAATTTCGTATTTCATATACAATTTGGAAGCATAGAAATGTGTATTTCGGATGTTTCCGAGTGTTCGAATTTTCAGAAATTCTTACGAATTTTCGATTCATCTGAAACAAACCGTACATGTCTACCAAGGGTAGGTGACGAGTAGATGAGGTTTGAGTCCTTACCTTGCTCTTCCTCAAGAGCGGTACAGGGAAGCGTTGAGCATGCTTGTCACCTGGGCTCACAAGTCGGGAAGCTGTCAAAGAAGATTTCCACCCACCAAAGGTTGCCAACCTTTGTTGTAGCTAGTTTTAGCTCAGGGCTCAATAACCAGCATAGGCTAGAGCCAGGCTAGAGATCCGACGGCCACTTGATAGTTAGAGAAAGATTAGATGCTAGCTACAAAGGACTAACACACAGAGTAGACACAGCAGTAGTAGGCTGACTCCGAGTTCCAGTATTACAGCATGATTTCTGCTGGTGGGAAGCTGCGTTTTAGGCTGATCAGACAATGGCTGGAGGATCGCAACATCATCACAGGTCTTTTCCTCAGGTCTCCGACACCAAGACAGAAACTGTATCATGATCACCCTCAACTTTGCAGCAACATTTATCTGAATGTATAGTTATTATTAACTACTGTATATATACCCAGGTATATGTGCACAATTCCACCAGGACTCTTGTTGGGCCTTTTGATGATTAAACCTGTTTGTACATTGGATGTGTGACTGTGTACTATTATTAAAGTAGAAGTAGGGCCAAAGCTCTTTTGGCCCAACTTCTCCAGGGGATCAAAGGAGTACACTTCGTTCTGCACTCCTGTGACCCATGTTCAGCTGACAGTGGGCTAAAGTCCAAGTGTCGGCTGATGTCACTCAGCAGGTCCAGGCTCTGGAGAGATCCCGACTTTAATGTGAGGTTCCAGCAGGATGCCTGACCAGCAGCTGGCTCGGCCTCTCAGCACGCTGCTAAGAGGCTGAGACCACCGCTCCCACCCCCTTCACAGTTCAGCACTCCAGTGAACTCAGGAGGGGCAGAGCAGAGAGCTGGTAACTAACAGTCACCAGCTCTCTGCTCACTGAAGACCAAGAACCGAGCAATCAGCAGTCTTTGATTGCTCAGTTCTTGGTGTAGACCCAGCGGAGGGACAGATGCAGCATTGGATCATTGCTACATCCACCTAGGTGAGTATGTGTGAGCGAAATTCACCTGAGACCACACTTTAGAACAAGTTAAGAAATTTTCTTTATTTGACTCGTACGAGGAGACAAGTTACAACAAAAGGACAGATATTTGCCTATTGGTTTTGACCTCTATGACCCATGCAATAGGGCAGCATACATAGAGTTCAGCCTTATGAGCTCCTATCTGACTTGTCTGTCTAACAATTGTAGAGCTTGCATTTATATACCCTTTTACAGGCCTATCTCAGCTATCTGTCCTAGATATGATTGGTCACTAAGATCTACGTCAATGTAACTATCCATAAATCTGACACCTGTTCTACAACCAGATAAACGTAATTATTCCCAGAATTCCTCTATGTTCATTAAAGTGATTTATAACTGGTTGTGTCCAATTAAAAACACCTGTGTAGAGACCGTCTGGCACCCAGCTGTGTTAAATCAAACCTTCCTCATCTTGATAAGGTTTAACTGTCACAGAACGTCCCACACTCCCAGTCTGGACACAGATATCAGATACTCCAACCGCTCCCAAGCATAAAACAAGACGACACTTGTTTCACTGCTAACATGGACTATTTTTATTAGAACCAGAATACAGTCTTATATACAGTAGAAGAGGAGGTTCCCCCCTCCTGCTCATATTACTCTAACAATACACCTGTAACCTAATTAACCTAATTAACATGAGCTAGTTTACTAAATCATTTACCCAGACCAGATGACTCAGAGACATGACCTATAGGACACAGACTTGTGGTCACCAAGCTTCACACAGTAGTATAAACACAATAGCAGGAGCTAATTACACTTAACAATACAAACAACAATCTCCCCCCTCCTCAGCCTAGTCATCAACAAACTATAGTAGGAGTAGACTGTCCGTCTCCTAGCCAGTCCTGGAGGCCAATGTGATCAGCTCACACAATTAACATGTTGAGTTCAGAATCAAACAAACCAATAATAGTCTCTACATACATCCTGGGAGATATTGTGGACAAATATTACTGTCCCATGTTAAGTAGTCCAAGATATATTTTCACACTCACCCAGTGCCAGGATAGCACAGGGTGACGTAGACATAAGAGGTGCATGGGGAGCTGAAATAAGGGCATCCCCTACTTTCCAAGGGATTCTGAGTTCCACGGGCCCTTCCGTCACATTAACTATCTTCAAGAATAACAGATTTACGACTTTTAGAGAACGAACTTTCAATAACCCCACCAGATGTATTATATGTATCACTATATGTATGTATTTTAACTGTGTTAATAAGGGCACAGACAGACCTTTGTTTGACCCTGTCAAACTTAATGAATGTTCTGCACATAACTTTCCCATATTCCACCTAATTATTTTAATAATTATTTAATAATTATTTTAATTATTTATTTTCTTATCTTATCTGATTTATATGCATTTCAAGGACTTGTGATAATTCTATATAACTTGAATCTATTCTAATGAACTTTCACCCAGTAAACTCTAAAAGTATGAGAAAGAAGCAGAGAGGTCATCTAAAGTTCAACATTTTCTATATCTACGAAATAACATATATTGGTTAATATGAAATTCTACTACTTTTTAAGCAATCTTTTGCAAACAAACATAAATGATTATAAAATAGGAATCTAAATTCTCTAACATTTCCCTCCTGTTTATACTCATTTATGACAGTTCTTTCAGCACTTCAGCTTTCAGGATTTCACCAAAGTCCATCATATAGTTCACACATGAGAGTCAGGGGTAAAGTTCTTATACTCGTCCTCATCTGTTTCAGAATGAAGTCCAGAATAGAGTTTGTTTAGCTCTTTTTGGAGAAACATAGTCTTTGTCAAGGATGTGTCAATGAACCGTTGAAGGAGTCCTCGGACACAGGGAATGCAACAGCAACCACACAGGGTCAGTACTGTGGCTGCCATCACTATTGAAAATGAAATGAAAATGAAAATATTTCTCTCCAGTTCACCCCATTTACCAAACCATGTCTCAAAGAGTCCAGCTAGAAGATCTTCCACACCAGAGTTTTCCGCCAATTCTTCGGACAGCATCTGCAATCCTTGCAAGGCCTTCATTATGCTACCATCGGTCTTGGTTGTCCATCTTACCCATTCTATCCACTCATTGTGATCTCCAAACCCTGTTTCTATACTTAACTGCTCTTTATAGGTGAGGTCAGCTTTGAACAGGTCTGGAAGTGGCTTTAATAGTGGCATGCTGGTAACTGAGTGCACAACTTGTTCTTTCCTAAGTACTTGAATCCGTATGGTCCCCACTGCATCTTTTCCCAGGGGTATATGCTCTCTCTTATGTACTGGTTTGTCCTGTTTTTGGGCCTTAGTGTTTAGATCCAAGAGTATTAGTATCAATGCTACAATGCTTCCCACTGTCATTATCCCTATTAGAAATCTGCCTGTCCATGTTTTGGTAAAGTACCCTGGTTCTAACAGTTGTCTTTCCCTGAACTGTTTTACCGCTCCTATGAGTTTGTTTTGTACCATTTATTCTTCACCAGGTTTGAGACGAGTGGTCCCTATTGGAGTCACCGCCCTTTGTAGCCGGGCTTGCGCTCAGCACTCTGTGGGCGTTCCCTGGTCTGGCCCTAGACTTTTTACCTTTTTGCAATGTGAGAGATGTATCCAGGATACTCTTTCTGCTGTTTTAACTGCTGTGGGTATAGACAATAGTACCTGGTATGGCCCTCTCCACATTGGATCTGACCATTGCTTTCTCTTGATTATTATGATGCAAACCCAATCCCTTGGTTGGACTAGCGTGTCCTGTTTTGTTGATGTATCTTGCCTGTGTGAGAGAGTTTGGAGACAAAACCTCCTTGAACATTAATAGTTTTCTCATATAGTTTGCAAATTCACAATCCATTTCCTCATCTTCCCTAGCAAATGGCTTAAGCTGTGGTATATGGTATGGTCTTCCATATAGTATCTCATAAGGTGTCAACCCTCTTGCTGTGGGGGTTATTCTCATGCTCAGCAAAGCTATTGGTAAACACTGAACACAGTTTTTTCCAGTTTCCACCATTAGCTTCCTCAGTTTACTTTTTATAGTACCACTATGCCTTTCCACAGTACCTGCAGACTGTGGGTGGTAAACACAATTACCAGGCAATACTTTTTATTTTCACACTTGTTTAGTTCAATGAAATCCATACATATTGTGTGAAAGGGGTAGGGAGGCCCAGGAAATTGGCCTCTCTGTACCCCTTGCACATGACATTTGTTACAGGTCACACAGATCAGGCAATTTTTTTAGTAATTTGTAAATCCATTCATTGTGAACACTTTATTAAACAACTCTACTATCCCCCCTTTTGAGACATGGGCCTGCCCATGACTCAATAAAACTACATATCTAAACAATGAGGTAGGCAATATAGGTTTACCATCTATGCTTGTATAAATACCTTCTATCTGTACTGCCCCTTTTGACAACCATTTTTGTTTCTCAGCCTCGGGTGCCGATTTTTGCATTTCTATTAACCATGTTTCATCTATCACGTTCTGCATTTCTACTGGTTTCGCAAGATAGGAATGTACTTATATCAATAACAGAAAATACCTTGTTCTCAGGCTGGAGGTCATTCAGGAGGACATGGGGGTCAGGCACTACTGCCACATCTTTATTTATTTATTGCTTGTAAGTCCTAAACGAGTCTCCAACCTCCTTGTACAACAAAGTATTATACTTAATTGATTGGTTGCAGATTTACATCGCATGCTATTACTGTGTATGATCCCCAAAAATCCCAATTTTAATATAATGTTACTTAGGGGAATGCCTCCTAAAATATATCTTATGTATATTGCACCTATAGCTTCCAGGTCTTTCAAAATTTTATTAGTTAACTAGAGTTTCCTTAAGAATAATTATATGCACATTTTATTATAACTTTACATATGAAAACGTGCTGGCTGCTCATGGAATACAGAAACAAATTATTACTTTAGTCAAACTAATAATCAGCCTGATGATTACTAAATATTGTAATCAGGTAGGACAAAATAAACAATTAGCTACAAGGGAGAATAAGCACCCTACTTACAAGAGTGATACACTAAAAATAAAATGCACCTTTCACTACTGCAGTATATAATATAAAAGACAGGATACCTATTATAATCTACAATGTATATTCTAATAACACAAATCAACAAATGTTTAAGAATAAGAATGTATTCTGAGATTTTTTTTTTGTTTTTTGGTCAGCTCAAGTTTCTGTCTAAAGGCACCAGACATCTGCACAATCTGTCTAATGAGGTATTTCAGCAAGAAAAGGAAGCTAATGAATATAAAACAAAACAAACCCTCTTTTCAGTTAAGAGCCTATGATTACCTACATACATTTTCCTTCCAGAAGCAGTATGCTAGATACAAACAATGTAAATTTCCTAAAACAAACAACTTTCTTTTTTCTGTAGTTTAGATAACTTCTAACTCCTCAGCTATTCATGGAGCTAACTAGCTGAGGTGACTCTTTCTCTGTGTAGCTTGAATACCTCATTGGGGAGGAGATAGATGGCCATGCTGTCCCCCTCCCGATCCCAATACAGAGTTTTTTAAGGTGATTCTGAGCCTTTTAAACTTAGTTTCTTAAATAATTTATATTAGGTCCTGAAACATGTTTAAAATACATTGTACAGTGAAAATGATGCTGGACCTTGTAGTTCCTCACTTTAACCTTTTTTTCCACCTTGTTCAGGAGGCATTGTTGCATGCACCCAAGACCTGCAGTACATAAAACCAGGCTATACCAATGATAAGGCTTGTTGTTAGCCTTTACTACATGTGTTTTGCAAGTATGGTGGGCTCTCAAGCCCCCCTTAGCTGGTATAACCGAGATATCAAGTGCATGCAACAAATCCCTGCCTAGCAGGTTAACCGGACATCGTTTAGATATCACATTTTTACATTAAGCTTTTTTGCCCATTAGTGGGTCCTCTATAGGAAGATTATCTGAAACACCCTCCTCACACATTAACCCATTTGCTGATTTCACAAAAATTGTACCTTTTTTTCTTAACTTCTCCAGGCATATCCTGGGGATGAATCAGGATCCTGCATGCCCCTGTGTCACACAGAAATGTGACTTCTTTCCCTTTTACAAGTGTTATTTCAGGTTTAATCTCACTCTGTAAATACATTTCCACATTACATATGTCCAATACTTCGTACCCTTCTGAATTCATTTCATCGTAAATACATTCTGTTTCATACACTTCTTCTCCCTCTAGTCATACCTCCTTATCCTTTTTCAACTTGCAATCCCTGCCCAAGTGGTCTTTCTTGCCACACAAAAAACATTCACCCCTTTCTTTCCTACCCTCGTAATCCTTAATGTTAGATCTACGTTGGGGACACAAAAAACCGCCAAGCCCTGCTTTCCACGGCGATCAGGAATGTCTCAACCTGATCTTAACTCAGTTAGTACACAGACCGTTATAACAGATACATATAAACACATATACACCTATAGAACAAGGATGCTTAGATACCTTTCAACTTTGTTAACCAATGGAGATCCAAAACCTTTACCTTATTTCCCTGTCAGGACTTACCTTACCTGACATTTCTAAACTCATGAGTATTATTCTCCTGCTTTTAGTGCCGGCTTCAAATTTTTTTTTTTTTACACACTTCTGGACATTTAACGTACGTACAGAGTTAAGGTCTTCTCACACAGACACATGTACACAATGTTTTCGTCGTCTTGCAGATTGACACAGAATTTCTTAAGAGGTTACTGTACTTTTTCAACCCTCCTAGTCCTGTGCTCTACTAGAAAACATTGGTATTCTTATATTTTATTTTTTATTTATTACAGGTACTTATATAGCGCCGTCAATTTACGCAGCGCTTTACATATACATTGTACATTCACATAAGTCCCTACCCTCAGGGAGCTTACAATCTAAAGTCCCTAACTCACATTCATACATACTAGGGACAATTTAGACAGGATCTAATTAACCTACCAGCATGTCTTTGGAGTGTGGGAGGAAACCGGAGTACCCAGAGGAAACCCACGCAGGCACAGGGAGAACATGCAAACTCCAAGCAGGTAGTGTCGTGGTTGGGATTCGAACCAGTGACCCTTCTTACTGCTAGGTGAGAGTGCTACCACTACACCACTGTGCCGCCCATCTTTATACACAATATTTTTGTCAACACAGAATTTCTTTCCTAATCCTGTGTTCTACTAAAAAAACATTGGTATTCTTATCTTCCAATCAAATCAAAACAAATTGTGAATTGTTCTTACCTTGAACCAGAATGGGTCTTTTCTGCTAATTCTTGGGAACTCGTCACCTGATGGTTGACCGGCCTCTGTTAACGTCAATTCAGACGGAGGACTTTGGAATAAGGAATCCTGTGTGTTATGAGATTCCCCCGTATGGTAGCGGTCACCAGTAGTCTGGTCCCTTCACAGGATATTGAGTTCCTGGCTCGAAGGACCAATTTGTGAGCGAAATTCACCTGAGACCACACTCTGGAACAAGTTAAGAAGTTTTCTTTATTTGATTCATACGAGGAGACAAGTTACAACAAAAGGACAGATATTTGCCTATTGGTTTTGACATCTCTGACCTGTGCAATAGGGCATTAAAGTGATTTATAACTGGTTGTGTCCAATTAAAAACACCTGTGTAGAGACCGTCTGGCACGCAGCTGTGTTAAATCAAACCTACCTCATCTTGATAAGGTTTAACTATCTTCAAGAATAACAGATTTATGACTTTTAGAGAATGAACTTTCAATAATCCCACCAGATGTGTTATATGTCTCACTATATGTATGTATTTTAACAGTTTTAATGAGGGCACAAACAGACCTTTGTTTGACCCTGTCAAACTTAATCAATGTTCTGCACATAACTTTCCCGTATTCCACCTAATTATTTTAACCACCTGTTTTCTTATCTTATCTGATTTGTATGCATTTTAAGGACTTGTGATAATTCTAAATAACTTGAATCTATTCCAATGAACTTTCACCCAGTAAACTATAAAAGTATGAGAAAGAAGCAGAGAGGTCATCTAAAGTTCAACATTTTCTATAGTTACGAAATAATATATATTGATTAATATGAAATTCGAATACTTTTAAGCAATCTTTTGCAAACAAACATAAATGATTATAAAATAAGAATCTAAATTCTCTAACAGTATGAATGTTTTTTTTTTTTCATATTCCACACTTCTCTTTTAATCTTTTATTATATGAAGCTTGTATTATTCCTATGCTGGTGTGTATCTATATACCTATGGTTAATGTAATATGCAGGCTGCAGTAATTCATCTGCTCCTAGTTACTTTGATTAGATTACTGGTTAATTTCCCAGGAAGTAAACTCCCTCTGTTTATAGAGGCCCTGTCCTGGGTGGAGGCACTGGCATCTTTCCTGGTGCATCATGGCAGCATACAATGGGTTGTGACTCCACCCCAACAACCTGATAGGACTGGTTAACTATAAATCAAAGACAGACCCGGGCTCACAGCATTCTCCTTTTTTTCCTCATCTGATCAGGACTGGAATCGTGAGGTATCCCTTACCAGTTGTCGCCCCAGCCAAGTTCAGCCTCTCCTGGGTGGAAATCCTTCCTGTACAGTCTCTAAATGAGCTATATGTTGGAGCCCCATTCTGGTGGGCATATTTTAACCTTTCCTGGGTGGAAGTCCTTCCTGTACAGTCTCTAAATGAGCTATATGGTTGGAGCCCCATTCTGGTGGTGCAGGCTTGTGAAAGAAAGCTTTAAACAAGCTTTGACATAAGTGACAGCTTTTCCCTTTGCTTTCCATATGCTTTTTAATTATTTTGACTGTGTTACGGGCGTTTGCCATTTCCAAGATGGCGGCAGCAGTGCAAGTACACTCTGAGCATGAGAGGCAGGAAGTGATGCGGCTTCTGTGACCAGTTTCCTGGCTAGAGCTTTTCCAGGATGGCGATCTGAGCATGCTCAGGCACTGATATCATCACAAATGGCAAATGTGGGTTTTAAATGGTTTTATGGCATTTTTGAGCAACAAATGGTAGAGCTCTCTACTCGTGCATGCTGGATGCTTATGTGGTCATTGTTTGCAGGTATGTTTTCCCTTTTTATGGCATTCACCTAGGCTTTTCCTATCTCCTTCTCAGTGTTGCTCTAGGATCATTGTGCTCTTTATGGCATTCACCTGGTCTCTTCCTATCTCCTTCTCAAAGCTTGCTCTGGGATCACTGTGTTGGGCTGTTTCCACTAGTGCGACTTGTCACTGAAAAGTCGCATCCCATGATTTCCAATGAGTACCGTTCATATCTGTGTCCATAGACCTCAAGAATACACAGGCATTGCTTCAAGTTGCATCAAATTTGCAGGAAAATCGTGTGAATTTCAGGTCACAATAGTGGACACTTAGCCTTATGCTGTTTTTCATTTCAGTCTGCTGCTTTGCTCTGTTTCTATGGGGAACGCTGCCCAGTCAGACCACCCATTACTTTTAAGGTATAGGGATTAGGTAAATAGTGAAGATTGAGAAAAAGAGAGCCAATATCTATAGTCCTGTAAGGACCACAAGATGGAGAGAGCCTTCTGAAGGTCAAGACAAGTCACCATCTAAGAACAGACATCCAGGCAATGTTGATTAAGGTCATAATCTCACCCCTCATTATCATTGCTCTCCATTTACGAACATCACAAGTTACCAGCCCTAATAGTCGCTGCATTTGTGGTGCAAAGTCATTGTCTGCCAAGCTAGTATGTCAAATCTGCCTGGAACAAGCTCTATACAGCTCTGCAAGGACCTCAAGATGGAGGTAGCCTGCTAAAAGCCAGAACAGTCACCAATGAAGCACAGACATCCAGGCAACATTGATTAATGTCATCATCTCACCTCTCATTATTATTGCTCCCTGTTTACAAACACCACAGGTTACCAGCCCTAATGGTTGCTGCATTTGTGGTGGAAAGTCATTGCTTGACAAGCTAGCATGTCAAGTCCACTTGGAGCAAAGAAGGGGATGTCTGGAAAGTAGCCGCTTTGATTAAAGAATCGGCCAAGGAGTTGATGCATGAAGCCTGTACTCCCCATTCGGTGCCTGAATTGCCTAGCACTTCCAATCAGAGCCAGTAGGTGGTGTACAAATTGGAAAGCTTGCCATGGAAAGAAAGCATTGCAATTGCCTGGGGTGAAGTGGAGGAAACTCTCCACAAGGTTAGAAAGTACTCATTCCCTTCACTGAACAACTGGAGGAGTTAGTCCAGGAAGAATTGAAGGGGTCAGAGAAAATGCCCGTATAAACAGGCTGTGAAAACTGTATACCCTGAAATAGCTAAAGGTCAACCTGCAGCACTCTCCTCCAATGGTGGATGCATCATTAATGTAGCTGGCAAGACATGTCACCTTGCTGTCACATTCAAGGAGGCTCTAGTCCAAAAATTAGATCTAGATCTGAAGTGCTCCTACATACTGTAGCATCTGCAGGTGTCGGCAGACAAGCAATAACCAGCCTATGTGCTGAGTGAGTCTAATATAGTGGTTTCATAACTGGGAAAAAGATTAGTAAAGGAACTGGAGAAGTACCCATTCTTCATTATTGAAGCCTTAAAGATCTAAGGCACCTGTCTTGAGAGAAAAGCAGAAGTCCTTTTAGGGTGCACTCATCCAGGGGATGCCTGTTTGAAGCTTTGCGCACACACCTGGATGGAAAATATTCAGGATCAGTGGACCATATGAGCTATATTGGTGGAAGTTTAAGGGAGATCCACCTTTTGTGGTACAATAATTTTTATTGAAAAAGTATAACGACATGACAAACATTTACCCCTGCAGGGGCATAATTCAATGAACATAATGATCATATAATATTGATAGATGGGACGTCCACCTTTCAATCTCTTCCAGTCAGCCAGGCTACCAGAGTTGATGGAAAAGTAAAAAATCTAGTCCAGTTTTGTAGCTGGACAAAAAAAAACAAAAAAAAAAACAAACAAAAACAATCGTGAAGGTTCCAGTTGCCCAGAGGAGACGAGGATTCGGTTTACCTCTGTTCCTAGCAAAAAAAAACAACAAGCACAGGAAGTTGTAGTCTTGCAACATGGAAAACCTCCAATCAATTATATTATTCATGAATCTGGGAGACTGGATGCTCTGTAGGTTTATCAGACACCTACTTGTCCCAATTCATCCTCAATTCCTCTACTAGTTTCAGTGCCTCCCCTTCAGTCTGTAAATCTCCCCCATGGCATTCACAAAAGTCTTAAGCCCTGTACACACGATCAGATTTTAAAACGGGAAATGTTGGATGTCAGGCTGTTGGTGGAAAATCCGACCGTGTGTATGCTCCATCGGACAATTGTTGTTGGACTTTCCACCAACAAATGTTGGCTGGCATGTCTTCAAATTTTCTGCCAACAAATGTGTGTTGTCGGATTTTCCGATCATGTGTACACAAGTCCATCGGACAAAAGTCCAAAGTACAAACACGCATGCTCGGAAGCAGAAGCGGTCGGTCTTGTAAACTATTGTTCGTAATGGAGAATTAACATTTGGTGACGTGGCAAATTATGAAATCTCCAAATGCAGCGCACAATTTTCTTCTTCTTTAATGGGATAATAATGAATCTGCTTTGCTGGTGATAATGATGGAGTTATTGCAAACACATTTTCAAAGGCTTTTTTTTCTAGTGATATCAAAAATAATATTATGTTTTTTGTTTTTTTTGTTTTTTTTATTTGTGCAAGTTACCACAACACCATTATCCCGTAGTTTGTAAGATCAAAGATACAACTATGTTGGTGTCCCTTGTCAATTTTACATTGTATTTTTTAAAATGTAACTGCCTACTCCCAAACTGTCATTTGAAGTAAAACACACAGCCAAGTATTATTCTCCACATTTTTTTTTATTGTG
Source organism: Aquarana catesbeiana (assembly GCF_042186555.1). Lineage (NCBI taxonomy): Eukaryota > Metazoa > Chordata > Amphibia > Anura > Ranidae > Aquarana > Aquarana catesbeiana. The sequence goes on from NC_133331.1 coordinate 193,675,669, forward strand.
CATTAAAAAAAAAAAAAAAATAGACATGCAATCTGCCAATAGAACTTAACCAAAAAGTGCATTCTATACAAAAACGAACTGAAAAGCACGAAATGAAAAGCGCGAAAAGAAAAATGCGAATCAACACTCACCAAACTTCTACTAACACGAAATTAGCAAGAAGGAGCCTAAAGGGTGGCGCTAAAGAGCTGAAAAACCACGTAGTATGTCTAGTAAGTCACTACGTTTGTAATTGTTGGCCAACATTTGTGTGACTGTGCGTATGCAAGACAAGTTTGAGCCAACACCCTTCGGACAAAACTCCACGGGTTTGTTAGCGGAAAGTCCGATCGTGTGTACGAGGCACTTCTGTCTGCATTAGCAACGGGAAAAATTCAGTAGAACTTCCACAAGGGAATATCTGTCCTCTGATAGAGAAAGCCAAAGGTGCTTTGAGAGTAAAGTCCTCTTCCAGCAGAACAGTGCCGGAGTATCCTTGGTTCTTCGTAACTGACCAATTGTTTTTAGATGGAACATTCTCACATCAAACCCCAGCTAGAAAGGTTGGGGGACGCATTTCAAAGAGCAGGCTGCTCAAAGTCATGGAATGTTAAGCTTATGAGGCATAGTATTGAATGCTCTTTAACTGAGAGTAGTGTTTAAAGCACTTCTGTCATTCACTCCTTTTTAAAAAGAGGAGCAACATTTGTACTGTGCCTAGACAGCAGTGGGAGGGTAGAATTCTTGGGATGTCAGTGGAACTTCCTGTATCAATAATTACAAATATACTATTTTGGCTTAGGATGCTGTAGTGTCTCTCTCCTACACTTAAGCATTGAGTCACCACTGCCACTTCCAGTGATGACGGATTTGCTCTCTCATGGACAGTTTTGCCATCCAGCTCCTAGAGATTACTTTTGATGGCATGAAAGTTGAGAGGTAGAGGCTACCAAGTCAAGGGTGCTCAGTGCAGGTAGTGCCTACCTTGTGTCAAACCAAAAAGGTCTTCATGAATAAGACTTACCAAAGAATATGAGAAAATTATGCAGATCTCCCACAGCAAAAGCCTGGAGTCCTTTATCACCTAAACCAGCCAAGGTTCTACAGTTCTTACAACTGGGGCTGAACAGGGGTCTAGGTTCAAATATGTTTAAAGTTCAAAGTTCAGCCTTGTCTGCACTTTCAAGGGTTTAAGGAGTCCTTGACCCTTTAGTGATGCAATTCTTAAAAGGTTAGTATGAAGTTATAGACCTCCCACAAAACCATAGTTCCCTATGTGGAACTGGCTTATGGTTCTCATTTCTATCAAGGCCTCATTTCTATCCTACAGACACTTTGCAATCTAACCCTGAAGACCGTATTTCTGGTTGCTACAACCTCTGTGAAAAAGGGTGTCAGAACTGCAGGCTTTGTACTTAAGGAGCCTCACTTAAGGTTCTATCGGGACAGAATAGTCCTAAAACTCCCGACTGCTTTTATCCATGGGGTGTCTTTCTCCTTCCAATTTAACCAGGAAGTCAATTTACCATCTTTCTTGGTTGAGTGAGAGAACCACATCCCCTGGATGTTGAGCTAACTCTAGTGACCTGCTTGGCAGCTACCTTTTCATTCAGGAAAGTTGAAATATGTACTTGGTTCCAGCGTGGCTTAAGGCAGGGTCAGTCAGCATCAGCACGTTCAGTCACCTCCTAGATTAAGATAATTAAAAGAGCCTACTCTTCACAAGACCTTCCTGTTTTGGAGCTCTTAGCAACACATTCAACTAGGGCAGTGCCAGCTCTGTGGACAGCTCAGTGCTGAGTGTATCTTGAGGCTATTTGCAAGTCAGCAATATGGTCCTCCCAGGACACCTTCATTACACTTTAATAGGTGAATCCGGCTCACGACAGTAAAATTTGGGAAATTCATGGTGCATACTTACGCTACTGATGATTACAAAATTTTTCTTGCACCCTCCCGTATGGCGAGTTAGTTCCCATTGTATGCTGCCATGATGCACCAGGAAAACTGAAAATTGTATACTCCCCTTTCCGTAATTTTCCTTTCCTGGTGCATCTTCATGGCAGCATACAGATGCCCACCCAAATGGTGAGAGTTACAGAGAATGCTGTGAGCCAGGTCTGTCTTTGATTTATAGTTAACCAGTCCTATTAGGTTGTGGGGGCACAGTCACAACCCATTGTATGCTGCCATGAAGATGCACCAGGAAAGGAAAATTACAGAAAGGTGAGTATACAATTTTCCGTTTTATTTTCCAACCCACTCTTGCACTCAGCAAAGATTCTGGTTCTCTTATTTACCTACAGATCTAGTGCACTATCCTGTTTGGGGAGAGCCATTCCTCATAACACTTTCATATATTTATAATTTAACAAACTTCCCTGAAGAATCTTCTGTTACTGGATTCTCAAATGCTTAGCCGCTTTCTGTTTGTACAAAGTTGCAGAATGTAATCATTCCAATCCACTTGTGCCAAAATTTATTTATATGTGTTTTTTGCACATCCCGCACGTCAGTATTGCATATTGCATAACTTAGATTTAGGGGATTATTTACTAAAGGCAAATCCATGTTGCACTACAAGTGCACTTGGAAGTGCAGTCGCTGTAGATCTGAGGGGGACATGCAAGGTAAATAAAAAACAGTATTTTTGTTTGTACATGATTAGATGATCGGCAGAGTTTCCCCTCATTTCAGATCTTCCCCTCCGATCTACAGCGAGTACAGCGATTTGCCTTTAGTAAATTAACCCCTTAGTGTCTTTAACATATATATCAGCAGGGAATTGTGCTGTATCACTGTGCATGCAGAGTGAAGAATCAGTAAGAGCACATCAATAGAGCTCAGCGATGATTCACTAGGGAAGAATGTGGCCAGCTTGTTTTCTTCTGTATACTGGAAGGGGAACGGCCAATTATGTGCTCCAAGGGGCATGAATAATTTACATTAACCCCTTCTTCACTGATTATGTCTGACACGCATTGCCAGTCTTTCACTAGGAAAATAAAGAAAACTGCTATAGAAACTGTACTGTGCAATTATCAGCAAATAAACGATTATTTTTCACACTGTCAGGTTTATTTAATAAGGTAGTTCAAAGAGCATAGGTGCAAAGAGCAGCACGATGCAGTAAGCAGCAATAATACACTAATACACTCAAAGAAGATCAACTGTCATTGGGTTTTTGTGTATCATCCTCGCCCTTCGCACTGCTCACATATGTTTAACAAAGACAGGGATCTCTCTCTCTCTCTCTCTCTCTCCCCTCTCCCCCCTCTCTCTCTCTCTCCCTCTCTCTCTCTCTCTTTCCATAATTCTACATTTTTCGCCCAGGCTTGGATAAGCAGAAATACCATAAAACCAATGTCCAAGGGTGACAAAGTGTCATAGGATGGTGTGTAGGTTTATTTACAATCTTATATTTGTATAGGCTAAAAATTGTGAAAATAATATTTATTTTCTTGTAAATTGCATTCATGTATTTTATGGATATGTAATTGTACGATCAAACTGGTGATGTTTTAAGGCTACCCAAAGATCTTAAGCTGACCATAGATGGATCGAAATTCAGCTAGTTCAATAGAGACTAATCAAATTTTGATCCATATGTGGCTGTCCCTACTCAAATGGGTATGTTGGAAAACTTTTGTCGTATCATTGTCAATATCTTCTGACAGTGGAGAGTCGCGCGCTCCCTGGACAGGTAAGTGTCCTTATTAAAAATCAGCAGCTACACTGTTTATAGCTGCTGACTTAAAAAAAAAAAAAATTGCGGCTGAAACACCACTTTAACTCCACACAGCACACATTTGTAATCCACAAGATTTGGTGAACAGATGCAATTCTATAGCATTTACCAGTAGTACTTTGGTACTACTAAATGCAGTTGGTGAGAATACTGATCTGGTACTTGCTTCAGCTACTCACAGTGGTCCCTGCTAACAAGGTGGATGATGGTCCCTTAACGGCGACAGCTTCCCCTCTACCTCTGACCACGACAGGTGCTCCGGGTGGCAGAACCATTACTTTTGGTTGGACTGCAAGCTGCAATCTCAACCCTACGCTGCTCTTTCTTGCTTCTATATAGGCCCTCAGACAGCCTAGCAGCCAGATGTGCCCGGGATAGGCCCAAACTCAGGCCTAGCAGCCAGGGCAGCACAACACACATCCACCCAGACAGCCGTCCAGGTGGCACAGTACCCCGATCACCTGACTCCACCCAAATATATAAGTTCTCCCAGCAGGCCAAGGGTTTAAAGAAGACCCATGCCCATTGGCTGGGATACCCCATATACTCCTAATCTGTCCTTGCTTTGCCTTGTCTTATATAATGCCACTGGGTACCCGACCACTAAGTGGCGGAAGAGAGAAGTGCAGCAACTTCAGACTTAGGGTGAACTCAATTGATCCCTAGCAATTGGCCAAAGCAAATACACCTGGCAGGAAAATTTGGGAGCAACCCTGCCTAAACATCAGGGTGCTACACAAGTAGGACCTCAGCCCGCCTAAAGAAGAGACTTCTACCAGATGTGCCTATACATGACACCACGATACACCAGCAGCCTACCCCAATACTAATCAATGGTAACAGTAACTGTCAGCGCAGAGTACAGTGTAAAAATATAATAAAATTTAAATTTAAAAATAATAAATAATAGTAATAAAAAAATCACTATTACTGGGTCTGTATTAAAAGGGGAGGATCATAGGTCCATAAATGCAACAGTGGTAGTCCAAGAATACAGATGATGATGGAGTAATTGGGGCGGCTACTGTCCTCGGAGAGCTGGCTCTGTACACAGAAAGACGGGGAGAGAACAAAGGAAGCGCCACCTAAGTGCAGTATTAAAAGCTGATTTTTAATGGCACGGTATACATAAACACTCACAAGAAGTAGGTAGGGTACAGGCTCATCTGTGTGTATAGTGCTGGAGGCTCCTTGGATCTGGAAATGGTTCCTGGTGCGTGTAGATTTCAGGTCTGCAGCACGTCCTGTGGCCACAGGAGAGGAGCCAGAACCAGCATGGTACGCACGGAAGTGATGTCACGGGTCACGGGGTCACAGGCCAATAGAAGAAGCTGAAGCTCCGAGGGCGTAGCCTGCTAGTGTTCTTTCCTTCCTGTGACTAGCTCCCCCAGATGTGAACTGTGACGTCACTTCCGTGCTTCCAAGCTTGTTCTGGCTCCTCTCCTGTGGCCACAGGACATGCTGCGGACCTGCAATCTACACAATAAGCACCAGGAACCATTTCTGGATCCAAGGAGCCTCCAGGACTATGCACACAGATGAGCCTGTACCCTACCTACTTGTGAGTGTTTATGTATACCGTGACAAGAGATTGATTGCTGTGCCCTAGGGTGGCAATCAAAACACCCTAAATATCAATGTGCCACATCCTAATACATAGAAATCGAGGAGTAAGGAAAAATGGACTTTGAAGGCATATATAGAAGAAAATATTACAAATTTTTAATAATTCACATGTAATTACTACAAATACAGTGCACACTGTATATACATAGGGACTCATTGATCAACCACAGAAAACACAAGCCACTTATATACTTCCTGTGGGGCTATATAGATTAATGTCGGAGAAGCCCACACTAGAATCTGGCATTCGCTGTTGGGGTGATCAAAGGTCCTTGAAGAATTTAAAAGATGCTCAACATGTTTCGCGACCCAAAATGTTGCTTCTTCAGGAACTTCTAAATATTGAATCAAAAAGATGGTTCGTCATTAGAATATATATGTTTCAAATTGAAAAATATTGTGATACATATACAGGTGCCTAGCTATATATATGTATCATATAAACTCACCACACTTGGTGTTTATGAAAAGTCTTGATGCTCACCCTTATTGATGGGGCACCGCTATAGACCACAAGGCCTCTCGTGTTGGATATATGAGAGGATGACCACAGGACTAGACCTGTGGTGAGTTTATATGATACACATATATAGCTATGCACATGTATATGTATTACAATATTTTTAGATTTGAAACATTTGTAATCTAATGATGAGCCATCTTTTTTATTCAATATTTAGAAACTCCTGAAGAAGCGACATTTTGGGTCGCGAAACATTTTAAGCATCTTTTAAATTCTTCAAGGACCTTTGAACACCCCAACAGGGAAAGCCAGATTCTAGTGTGGGCTTCTCCGACATTAACCACTTCAATACAGGGCACTTATACACCTTCCTGCCCAGACCAATTTTCAGCCTTTGCACTGATTAGTATGTCCCTGGGGGTCTAGTGTGACTGGTTTTCCTGGTGGTCCTGTGCGGCTTCCCTGGTGGTCCTGGGCGGCTTCCCTGGTGGTCCTGGGTAGGATCCGAGGGGGGGCTGTGCTGATAAACAATCAGCACAGACCCCCCCTGTCAGGAGAGCAGCCGATCGGCTCTCCTCTACTCACGTCTGTCAGACGCGAGTGAGGAAAAGCCGATCACCAGCTCTTCCTATTTACATCGTGATCAGCCGTGATTGGACACGGCTGATCACGTGGTAAAGAGTCTCCGTCAGAGACTCTTTACCTAGATCAGTGCTGCGGGGTGTCAGACTGACGCCCCACAACAGCAATCGCCGCGATGCGCGCCCCCGGGGGCGCGCGGCGGCTCAATATCCTGCGGACGTCATATGACGTCCAATCAGGATTTTGAAACCACTTTGCCGCCGTCATTCTGCTATATGGCGGGTGGCAAGTGGTTAATCTATATAGCCCCACAGGAAGTATATAAGTGGCTTGTGTTTTCTGGGGTTGATCAATGAGTCCCTATATGTAATATCTTAATTTTAAAGTTTTATTAAGTGTGCACTGTATTTGTAGTCATTACATGCGAATTATTAAAAATTTGTTATATTTTTTTCTATACGTGCCTTCAAAGTCCATTTTTCCTTACTCCTCGATTTTTATGTATACCGTGCCATTAAAAATCAGCTTTTAATGCTGCACTTAGGTGGCGCTTCCTTTGTTCTCTCCCCTTCTTCCAATGCTAATCAGGCTACTTTAGACCTTGCCAAGTTCCTCACAAAACGGAAGTTAGTTACCCAAGGACTTGTCAAATTCAGTGATCGCCCCCAGCTGTACAGAGCATGGCGATCTTCCTTAAAGAGTATCATCAAAGGTCTAGATCTATCTGTTCCCTGAAGGATAGATCTCCTTGTAAAGTGGCTTGGCAATGAATCTGCTGAGCATGCCAAGAAAATCAGAGACATTAATATAAATCACTCTGAAATAGGCCTTACAAACAGCTGGAACAGGCTGAATAGATGTTATGGCTCACCAGAGGCTATAGAGAGTACACTATTTAAAAGGATAGAGGACATCCCGAAAATAACTAGTAGGAGTTACCAGAGAATTCAGTGACCTGTGTATGGAGTTACAAGTTGCTAAAATACAAGGAGACTTACCTGGCCTTGGTGGATGGATGAGCCATTCCTCTAGATGAAGCCTTGTGTGAGGTGGTGAAACTAGTAGAGGTGAAGCCTGGCGGTGGAACCTTGTCACAAACGAGTGAGACCTTTATGATGTATCATATATGCTTTTCATTTTTTAAATAAATGTGAGTTGTATACTAGCTGGGGTGGAGAGGTTCATTTTTAATCTCTAGGATACTACACTATTGGAGGCACTTTCTTTTTTTTTCATGTACCGTTGAAATTATCGGCGGCTAATGTGGATCGCATTGGACCTAAGTTGGAAGTAGTACAGTGGAAGGAACCCCTATCAGTTCTGTACCATTATCCGGGTCTTAAAAGTCTAATAGAAGTCACCAAGGAGCAGTGAGGTTTTCCTGAAAGGATTGTTGCACATAGTGCAAGGCGTGTTTGACCCCCTCAGGGTCTTGTAAGGAGGTGAGCGATTACTGCATGTGGTGGCGAGAGCACTATGCACATAGAGGATGTGTGAAGTAAAGAAGTACTTTGCATCTCTCTGCGTACTAACAGAGGAAATTATCACTTTTATTGGACTTTTAATGTAGCACAATTTTTTTGCACATTATTATCATTTATTGTGGATTTGTGTCAGAAACCACAAAATCAGACCGAGACAGAAGTACAGTTAGATCAAACTTGTTTAATAATAAAAGTAAAAAGAACAAACGTAGACAAAACATAGCCAAAATTCAGTAACCGGAACAGATAGTCAGCCAAGCAGAAGTCAGGGATCAAAGTAGTGGAACAGCAAGCAGGATCTGGAACCAGAAGGAATGTCAGCAAAGCCAGTCTTTAAACAGGAACGCAGGAGATAGTTTCTTGTGATGTGACCAAGGCGAAGGCAGAGTTCCACTGGACTGGACGGCTTAAGTAGGCAGAACTGATGAGCAGGATCATCAACAGCTGGGTAACTGTGGAGAGAGATGGGAGCTGTCAATTAGCCGATAGCTGAGTGGCCAGCTCAGAGAAGGAAGGGCTGAGCCCAGCCCTGACAATTTGTCAAACATTGATGCAGCACTGTCGCATTTATATTTTATTTACTGTTTTTTTTTTGTGGGAGCACTTGTAGTGACAGCAGCAGCATTTCTGGCTATTTATATTTCTTGCTATTGCATAATAGCGCAACTACTTCACTTTTAAGCCAAGTAAATTGATACCCAACATGTCACGCTTCAAAATTGCACCCGCTCGTGGAATGACGACAAATTTTTATCCTTAAAAATCTCCATAGGCGACGTTTAAAAAATTCTACAGGTTGCATGTTTTGAGTTATTATATATCCTATTTACACTAAAATGCAAAAAAAAATAAAAATGTTGTCTCTTTAAAGAGCTATGGGTGGAAGTGACGTTTTGACATCGCTTCCACCCTGCAATGGTATGGAGCCGGGTGGGGGCCATCTTCCCCTCACTCAGCTCCATACCTAACAGGGAAGAGGAACTGATGGCCTCCGCCACTGCCAGGGGCTTCGGTAAGCAGCGGAGAGCACCGGAACATGGCGGGAAGGAGGGAGGCCCCTCTCCCACCACCGATAAGTTATCTTGCGGCGAATCAGCCGCAGAGACCACTTTTATCTGAAAGCGGACCACCCACTGAAGAAGAGAATACCGGGGTTATGGCAGCTATCTGCTGCCATAACAAAGATATCCCTCTTCAAAGTGCTGCCGTATAATGACAACGGGCGGTCCATAAGTGGTTTGCGCTATAATCTATTTTGTACTGTTTGTCGGTCTTTTAGCAGCACCATCTTGAATGTAAATGCATTTAGGGTGTGCCCCCCAAGTATGTTTGTAATTTGTGGACAAGGACTTTTATGTAGATGACTGCTTGAAATCACTACCCACCAATAAAGCCCCAATCAGTCTCCTCAAAAGAGCTCAGGCAATGCTTGCTTGCTCAAACTTAAGACTCCATAAGATTGCTTGCAACAGTAGGGAAGTTATAGAAGCCTTTCTTGCCCAAGATCATTCTAGCGAGTTAAAATACTTGGATTTGGGCACAGACTCATTTCCCATGCAAAGCAGCCTTGGGTTGCTTTGGGATTTAAAATCTGACACGTTTACCTTCCAAGTAAATGCAGTTGAAAAGCCTTAACCCGTAGAGGTGCCCTGTCTACCATAAACAGCCTATATGATCCTATGGGTTTTGCAGCACCTATTACCATCCGGGCTAAAGCACTACTTAGAGACTTAATAAAAAAAAAAGAAGGACAGCGCCCTCTAAGTGCAGCATGTATGTTAAAAATATTTATTACAATAGATAAAAACACTCACATTTGAGTTGCTAAAAACCAGCATGTAAAGTAGTTTCATCCGCGTGCTCTCGGGGGATGTGGGTGTCACGGGCCAGTGGAGGGGTTCCTGGGATGTGAGTCCTGTAACCTGGGTCCTGGTAGCTGTTCCAGTGGTGCCGAGGGTCCTCAGAGCCTCCGGGCGGCCAGGATGTCGGTCATGGATCCTCCGTGGAGCGCCGCGCTGACCTGCGTCTTCACTTCCGGGAGCGGGGTGAGGCGGGCGGTGCTTCGCGTTCGGAGCATGCGTGCTCCTTCATCAAGCTATGCTATTGTTATTGTAATAAATATTTTTAACATACATGCTGCACTTAGAGGGCGCTGTCCTTCTTTCTTTTTTATTTGTTCCAGAGCTTCTTCTAGCTTTTATAGACTGGCTGCCTTCCATTTATTCAGCATCATTTTATCCTTACATGGACTAATACCCGAACTTGTTGTGAAACATTAACTACCACCATCAAGTTCCCCCTCTCAGGAACCCCCAACCCACCCCCTTCCTCCCACCATTTTTAGTTATATGTACTCGGCTACCTCCATTGTGCGCCATATTAACCCCTTGATCGTTTTTTTTATCTCTACTTAGAGACTTAACCTGTGAGACATTAGATTGGGACGACCCTCTCCCCATCGACAGGAAGAACCTATGGGTAAGGACTCACTAACAGCTCTATCTAGCCTAAAGTTCAACGCCCATATGCCCCCGTGCCATCTACAGATGTTTAGATGCAAAGACTTAGTGTGTTTTCTGATGCTTCTGTTAAAGCAATTGCTGCCGTAACCTACATCAAAACCATAGACACTAAAGGGCAATGCCATGTGGGGTTTGTAATGGGTAAAGCAAAACTTGCACCACTCCCTTAACACACCATACCTAGATTAGAACTATTGGCTACAGAGCTAGCTGAACTAATTGCAATAGAGACAAACATACGGATTCAAGAAGCTGAATTCTACGTGGACAGTAAAGTAGTTCTAGGTTACATCTTCAATGAAACTAGATGTTTCTGTCAATAACAGAGTGTTGAGGAGAAGGAGAAAGTAGCAAGAGAAAACTCACCCAAGCTCTACCGCTGTATATTGTAGTTGGTGTGCAGAGTGGTCGGTGCTCTGACTAATTGAGTTCACAGTGAATCCATAACAAGTACAAACCAGCAACTCGACAGCTTCTCCATAGAAAATTTTATTACAGCAGTAACATCATCCAAAATACTGACGCGTTTTGGCCTAAGCCTTCATCGAAGCATAAAAATATGACATTAAAAACAGGTATATATAAAGGAACAACCCTCATGAAAAGGAGGTCCACCCAGAACAATGATATTTTGTGCCTACAGACTACAATCCTGCAGACTTAGCAACCAGATCTGTTGCAGCCAGTCACCTTGAAAGTATTTCATGGTTCACAGGTCCCACCTTTCTGCACAGTCCAGACTGCAACACTAATGACTTTGCCACATTTGATTTAATAGATGTAGATAAGCATCAAGAAATCCGCCCTCAGGTTTCTACCTCAGTTACAACAACTTTTCTCAACCACTTTAAAACCCACCGTTTTAGCAGGTTCTCCACCTGGAAGTCCCTTGATCAAGCTATCACTTGCCTAACCCACATAGCTCAGTCCTACAAAAGTGATCCACTATCTGATGACAACTGCAGAGGTTGGCACCACTGTAAAAAAGGTCTACACAGTAGCTGACCTAGAACAATCAAAAAACAGGATAATCTCTGCTGTACAGAGAGAAGTCCTTGCCAAATGAACTGCATTGTCAACCAGAAACCTGTTTCTAAAGACAATGTTTTAAAGAAGCTTGATCCAATCCTTGATGTAAATGGCCTGTTGAGAGTAGGAGGCTGTTTAAAAGAAGACAAGTTAGAGTTTTATGAGAAACATCCTTTAATGATTCCAGGTCACCATCACAGTGCCTACTTACTCATTCAACACTACCATGACCAAACAAAACACCCGGGCTGACTGTTTACTGAAGGAGCTTTACGAGCTGCTGGACTGTGGATAGTTGAAGCTAAGAGATGTGTAAGCAGGTTCCTTTTCAAGTGTTATCTGCCATAAACTTTGTGGAATGTTACAGACACAAAGGATGGCCAATTTACCATCTGACAGACTTGGCATGGATCTGCCTTTCCCTAATGTTGGACTTGATGTTTTTGGTCCCTGGTCTGTCGCCACCCAGGACACCAAAGGGGGACATTCAAATAGTAAACACTGGGCAGTCATATTCACCTGCATGTCCATCCAAGTTGTCCATATTGAAGTGATTGAATCAATGGACACTTCAAGTTTCACTGCTCTTAGACGCTTCATTGCAAAGGCCCATTGAAAATCATTTGCTTTGACAGAGGTTCTAACTTTGTAGGAGCGGCAAAGGAACTGCAAATTCCTTCCAACTTGGACACTCCCAGTGTAGAAAGATACTTGAGTAAGCAAGGTTGCACATGGACTTTCAACCCACCTCACTTTTCTCACATGGGAGGTGTTTGGGAAAGGAAATTCAGGACTCCATCTTTTTGCAAGTAGGAACTGCAAGGCTTACCCATGAATGCCTAGTGACTTTTATGGCAGAGGTTACAGTCATCATTAATGCCAGACCTTTGACATCAATTTCAAGTCACTCTGAGGATCAAGTGATTCTCACACCTACTATGTTACTCATTCAAAAAGACTGGTCCTGTTGGTACTCCATCTGGAGAGTTTTGTGAAAAAGACCTTTACAAACGTCAGTGGATATGAGTACAAACCCTTGCCAAACCCTTCTGGAGTCGGTGGAGGAAACAATATATCTCTACTCTTCAACCAAGGAGAAAGTGTCACATTGAAAAAACTAATCTTAAACCTGGTGATGTTGTGCTCTTGAGAGATTGCCAGGTACAAAGGAATGAGTGGTCTTTAGGTCTGGTCACCAGAGTACTACCAAGTGAGGACAAGTGTGTCCGTAAAGTTGAAGTCAAGATCTTCCAGCAGAATAAAGTCAAAATATTCCTAAGACCAGTGACCAAACTTGTTCTGTTGCTTTCTGCAGAAGACTCTGTTAGTGACGTCACATGACGTCAGACGGGGAGTGTTCTGCCCATTTGGCCTTTATTCAGTTACTGTGTTTGAAATAACATGTTGGTTTCCTTGATGTACACCAAACTAGCTATATGCAGAGCGTAGGCGCCACCTACTGTCCCTTTCCGGTATAGGTTTAGCTGCTTGTTTTAGTTACATATTGTAATTTTTTTTTTATGTGTTAATAAAGTTGTTAGGAACTAGTGTATTCTGGGAGAATCTCTAGAGGAAGTCAGTCCGCCACCATTTTAGGAATACACATCAGGCTTTCTTCAATCTTTCGCCATCACCCCTCAGCAAGATTAAAAAGTGAGTTCTTGTTATCTCATTCTGTGTTATAGAGCATTGTTTCTTTATTATATGCAATGTTGTACTTATTGATATTTATGTTATCAATTTGTAGTTTCATCTGGCTTGTTCCAATAAATCTAAGATCACCTCAATACCAGAGGACCTGTCACCCATGCCCAGTACCACTCCTCACTGTCTGGCTGCTGTTCATGCTCACCAGTTCATGGTTACCTGTGGCAACTATTCTCCTCCGCCTACTCTCCTACCTGTATCAGAACAGGGCCACACACGGGTGGTGTGGTGGCCTTCCTCTTGTACCCTGTGTGTGGCCCTGTTCTGATACACCATGTACCATCATGCATCCCTGTAAAGTAACTTCAGACCAGGCTCAGAAGTGATTAATTAAACTTTATTAGAAGGCTTTGAAACAGTACAGTCCATGAACAGTTAAGTCCCTAACTAGCTATTCTTTGGCTGCCCATGCATTCCTTTATAGGTAGAAGTCCATGCATGGCAAAGTCCTTAAAAGGTAGGCTCCCTTAGTGTGATAGAGATCGTAGGTTACTCCTGGTTACAGCCTCTTGTTGTACCTTCTCCTCTTTATCATGCAGTCCTTCCCAGCTCCCCGACTCCCACCTTCCTCCCTATTTATAACACCACAGGAAGGAGAGCAGAGCCCAGAAAAATCCAGGAAACCGGCAGACCTATAATTAACTCTTCCCCATCTAGGCAGCTCAGACTCCCTATCTAACAACAATCCAACATGTAGGTAAGTGCCTACAAGCATATCTCTTTCGTGAGGCATCGACACTTGTCAGCCGCCTTCATTAATTTAATTGGTAATACTCAGTAAACATGCTTTAACAGCACCTATAGCATTTATGCATGTTGGTAAAGCATTTGTAAAATGTTAGCTGAGTATTGGGGGAAAGGCCTTTGAGGTTACTGTATCCCAGAATGCACTGGGAAATAAGAGAGCTAGGACAGAGCAGCTCCAATCACTTCCTCTTTGCACAGAGCAGCCGTGTGGTAAGACCATTTGCTTCTTTGTACGGGCAAACGCATTAAGTCAGCCAGCAATGCTGACAGTGCCAGACAGGAGCAGAGCATTGAGCATTATTGCCAGTGGCAAAGCTTTGTGTTTCAGCAAAGTTGAGCTGGACCAAGCCAAGCATCAAGGAGATCAAAGTATACTAATCCATCTAGAAGACAATTCACAAAAATGTCTGCTATCATACCACCATACATACCTAAACATGCCTCCAAAGAAGATCATTTCCTCTACATCAATTCCCCTTTAAGCACTTCTCACTAGAAAAGCAACACTTTTAATGTTGATAAAAGTAAAGTTATGCACTTGGGGCTAAAAATATGCATGCATCATACATACTAGGAGGGGGAAAACTGGGGGCATACATAGTGGAGAAGGATCTGGGTCATAAGCTTAATAATAACATGCAATGCCAAGCTGCGGTTTCCAAAGCGAGCAAAGTCCTTTCTTGTATTAGGAGAGGTATGGACTCCAGAGAAAGAGAGACATCATTTTGCCCCTGTACAAATCATAAGTAAGACCTCATCTGGAATATGCAGTTCAGTTTTGGGCACCAGGGCAATCAAACTGCTAAGAGGCATGGAGGAGTTCAGCTATGAGAAAGATTAGAGGAACTGAATGTATTTTCTCTTGAGAAGAGGAGATTAACCACTTCAGCCCAAGAAGGATTTATGACCAGGCCATTTTTTGCGATACAGCATTGCGTTGCTTTAACTGAAAATTGCGTGGTCGTGCGACATTGTACCCAAACAAAATTGATGTCCTTTTTTCCCACATATAGAGCTTTCTTTCAGTGGTATTTGATCACCTATGCAGTTTTTATTTTTTGCACTATAAACAAAAAAGCCTGATAATTTTGAAAAAAAAAATATTTTTTACTTTTTACTATAATATCCAAACAAAAATGTAAAAAAACTAATTTCTTCATCAGTTTAGGCCAATATGTATTCTTCTACATATTTTTGGTAAAAAAAAAATCGCAATAAGCGTATATTGATTGGTTTGTGCAAAAGCTATAGCGTCCACAAAATAGGGGATGTTGGTTTTTTGGCATTTTTATTTATTTATTTATTTTTTACTAGTAATGGTGGTGATCAGCGATTTTTAGCAGGACTGCAATATTGAGGTGGATAGATCGGACACTTTTGACACTTTTTTGGGACCAGTGACATTTATACAGTGATTAGTGCTATAAAAAAATCACTGATTACTGTATAAATGACACTGGCAGGGAAGGGGTTAACACCAGAAGTGATCAAAGGGTTAAGTGTGTCCTAGGGAGGTGCTTTCTAACTGTGGGGGGGAGTGGACTGACTAGGAGTACAGAGAGAGCGCTGTTCATAATCACAAGGAACAGACAATCACACTGTACTCCCCTGACAGAATGGGGATCTGCTTTGTTTACATTGGCAGATCCCCATTCTGCCTCTCTCTGGAGCGATCGCGGGTGGACGACGGACATCGCGGCCGCCGGGCACGCACATTGGCTCCAGCACCGCACGCGTTCCCGTTGTATCTATTATACGAAGAGCTCTACCGGTATGGCGATTCGCACAATAGAGCTGCCCTATAACTATAACTGCGGCGGCTGGTCGGCAAGTGGTTAAGGGGGGATATGATCAACATGTACAAATACATAAGGGCTCCATATAGTGAACTTGGTGTTGAGTTATTCACTTTAAGGTCATCACAGAGGACACGGGGGCATGCTTTACGTCTAGAGCAAAAGAGATTTCATCTCCAAATACGAAAAGGTTTCTTAACAGTAATAGCTGTGAAAATGTGGAAAAAACTCCCTCCAGAGGTGGTTCTGGCCAGCTCAGTAAATTGCTTTAAAAAAGGTCTGGATTCTTTCCCAAATGTACATAATTTAACTGGATACTAACATTTATAGGTAAATTTGATCCAGGGAATATCTGATTGCCTCTCGGGGGCTGTAGTGAATTGGATCATACTTTGCTGGAGTTTCTTGCCTTCCTCTGGATCAACTGTGGGTATAGAATTGTGTATGTTTTTTATTGACTGAATTAGATGGACTTGTGTCTTTTTTCAACTTGACTAACTGTAAATGTAACTAAATGTAACTTTCATGGGCATTTATCAAGCATTTTTGCATTGTTTTCAAAAACACAACAAAGACACGTCATAAATGCAATAGGCACATTAATGAGCATTGCTTCGTTCTCCCTAATCTACACGCATGTGAAGGAGCCCTAAGGCTGCCCAAAGATCTTAGATTTGTTCATGTAGGCAAAAATTCAATTGTCCTCAAGACAGGCTATCATCATTGTGCGGCATGCTATTAAATCGCCAAGTTTAGTAATAGATGGAACTGGAGGGGCGGCCTGATAGTTTTTCCTGAGTGTGAGTGGCACACTATCAAAATAAGTTAAACAGAGTTGCTGTTGTTGTCTCGTGAAACTTTCACCAGTGCAAATGTTCCTATTGAAAGATTTCTTCTTTAAAAAAACAATTATAGCTTTGGTACAGTTGTCCAAATGAATCCCCCATCCCCGAGATGGAGCCCATCTGATCAAATACTTACCTTCTTCTTTGTTTTAGCAGTCTTCACTTTGCAGTTCTTTTCAACATTGCATAGCCTTTTAATGAAAATGTCCCTGGTTCTGCCTCTTAGCTTGCGCACTGTGGTCCCATTCATTGCTATCGATGAGCCCTACTGATAACGACCACTACCCTACTTTTAAGCATTCAAAAAGTTAACATACACTTCTTTTAAAACAACATTTCTGTTTGCATGTTATGAGTTGGGAAGTATACTGTTAGAATAGGTTTTGCTGCAGATAGATCAACTACAATACTATGTAGTTGCACCAGGGGTGGATCCAGGGGGGGCAACGGGGCAATTGCCCCCCCCCCCCAAAAAAAAAATTACTGACTGACTCCAGTCCCAAGTCTCTCTCTCTCTCACATGAGTATCATCATGTTCGCTGCACTGGTTGCTAGCACCCGTGCCATCTGACATCTAGCAACCAGTGACGTCAGTCACGCTGGAGCCACTGCTAAGGAGGAGAGCCCCAGCATTCAGAGCGGAGCCTTTTTCCTCCTCCGCGCCTAGTGAAAGTTTTGGCTCCAGTTCACCCACCTACTCCCTCCATCTTCTCTACACTACATGGCGGTGTGAACACAGGACGAAGCAGTGACTGTGTGTCACTGTCATGTGATGCTGCCTGCAGACAGCGTGCAATCCCGGATCCCGCTCATCTCCATTGCTCCTCCATGGGAGCCCCTCCCCCCCACCAGAGCACCAAAGTATTTTAATAAAAGTGAGTACAAAAATTCATGAATGTGTAAAATCGCGAAATACATGTGTGCCATTATTTCTTAAAAAAAATGCTGCCCTTTCAGTCCTGTTCAATTTTTTTTTTTTTTTCTTCACAATAAAGTTTACTGTATAGTTAAAAAAAAAGAAGGAAGTTCAATCTTAACCACTTCAGCTCAAGAACGTTTTAACCCCCTTCATGACCAGGCCATTTTTTTGCGATACAGCGTTGCATTGCTTTAACTGACAGACGATTGCGCGGTCGTGCGATTTCTGTACTCAAGTAAAATTGATATTATTTTTTCCCCACAAATAGAGCTTTCTTTTGGTGGTATTTGATCACCTCTGTGTTTTTTTTATTTTTTGCGATGTAAACAAAAAAAAAGAGTGACAATTTAAAAAAAAAAAAAAAAAAAAAACAATATTTTTTACTTTCTGCTAAAAAAAAAAAAAAAATCTTCATCAATTTAGGCCAATATGTATTCTGCTACATATTTTTGGTAAAAAAAAATCCCAATAAGCGTATATTGATTGGTTTGTACAAAAGTTATTTTGTCTACAAAATAGGAGATAGATTTACGGCATTTTTATTTATTTATTTATTTTTACTAGTGATGGTGGTGATCAGCGACTTTTAGCGGGACTGCAACATTGTGGGAGACAGTTCAGACACCTAACTGACACTTGACACTTTTTTTGGGACCAGTGACGCTAATACAGTGATCAGTGCTAAAAATGTGCACTATCACTGTACTAATGACACTGGCTGGGAAAGGGTTAACATCAGGGGCGATCAAAGAGTTAACTGTGTCCCTAGGGGGTGCTTACTAACTGTGTGGGGGATGGATTCACTAGATGAACAGAGTGATCCGTGTTCCTGGTTAGCAGGAACACAAGATTACCCTGTTCATCTTTCACAGAAGGGCGGTCTGCCCTGTTTACATCGGCAGATCGCTGTTCCATCTCTGTGGGGAGCGATCGCGGGTGGCTGGCAGACATCGCTTCCGCCGGACCCGCTGATTGGTTCCCCCTCTGGCCAATCGGCGCATGCGCCTTTGCTGGCTATTGCACGAAATGGCGTACAGGTATTTTCTTGCAGTGCCCCTCCCGAGACTAGACTCTGGATCTGTTCCTGACTTGTACAGAGACTATTTAACATATAAATGGTCAAAAATTAAAATCATCATTTACAAATGGCCCCATTAACCTCTACTACTTCTAATAATGTATCAAGCCTATTTTATCCAAACACAATCTCAGTAGGTGGCAAAAGCCCAATAACTTATCAAGACATACAGTTTTTATATTTAGTATGTGTGACTGTAAACATATTTAGGCACATCATTTAACCCCATTCTGCCCAAGCCAATTCTGACACTTCTCGCATACATGTAAAAATTACAAGAAAACAACTTAGAACACCAAACATTATATATTTTCTGAAAGCAAAGGCCCTGGAGAATAAAATGGTGGTTGTTGCAATTTTTTGTTTCACATGATATTTGTGCAGCAGTTTATAAAATGACATTTTGCAGATAAACATACACAAATAAGTTTTAGTGAAAACAAACACAATATAATACCCAATTTTCTGGTAAAATATAAAAGATGTTAACCAAGTAAACAGATAACAAACATGTCACACTTTAAAATTGTGCACAGTTTAAATGCCCGTGGAGTGGCAGCAAACTATGGTACATTAAATTATCCATAGGCAACGCTTTAAAAACCTTTACAGGTTACCAGTTTAGAGTTAAACAGGAGGTCTGGTGCTAGAATGATTGCTCTCACTCTGGCATTCATGAAAATACCTCACATATGTAGTGCGGTCACTGTTTACATATGCGTGCTGGACCTACTTACGGTATGTGTTCACATTTGCGCTTGAGCACAGGAGGACAGGGGAGCTTTAAATTTTCTTTTATTATTTATTTTATTTAAAGCTATGCTTTTTCACACTGTCTCTTTAATTTTTTGATCAACTTTATTGCTTTAATGAGGGATGAACAACATCCCTTGTGACAGCATGTGCAGTGACAGGTACTCTTTACTGAGAGATCTGGGGTTTAGTAGACCCTAGATCTCTCCTTTGCTCTCCAAAACAGCCAATCAAACCAAGATCAGTTTCAATGGCTGCTTTACTGGCCAGTAACTAGGCTATTGCAGAATTGAATGATGTTCTATGCAACTAAATTAACCCTGGTAATCTACAAAATCAGCAAAATAATGGCATTAGAAAACAGTAACAGCAATTATAATCAATACTGTATCCACTACAGAGTACACTCTATTTGAATAGCGACAATGACATTTAAAATTCCCTAAAGCGGTACCTCTTACTATGTACAATAGGAAAAATTCTTGTGAAGTAGCTATCTGAGTGAACAGTCTTTAGCCCTAATTCTTAAACCGGCTAGCACTGGGGCCCAGTCTTTACTGTGGTGCACATGAGTACAGTCCAAGTATAGTCTGCATGCAGTAAATAATGCTGCTAGTTAGTCTCTATATGCTCAATCTCTGCTAGCAGCAACTCTCACGAGTCCCAGCAATACAGCAACAAGGATCTCACCGTTCAGATGTCAACTCACTTTGGATCTGCCTGGAGTGACTCCGGTCCTCAGCACATGGCCGCAGGCTTGTGGCAGGTTAAGGTGCACACAGGAGCAGTGATGTGCACACATCTTGCAGCAAAGAGAAAGTTCCTTAGTATTCAGCCTATGAAAATACAACTCTCTCTCCCCTTATAGCCGGCTCACATTGGAAACTGTAGTCCAATGGTGCATAGACTGCCATAGTAAAGTTTCCTTTCCAAACTTCATCTCCCATGATTTAATGCTGCCAACCATCAAGTCTCTTGAGCTCCTTCTGCTTGTCAGCTCCTCCTGGTGGATGGAGGCAAGATAGTGTTAACCCATTCATCTGAACTCCATTGGGAGCACAGAGAGCACTGCAGCACAGTGTCCAAAATAGCTCCCTGTTTCTAGCCAAACACCTGGCTGCATATTATTTTAACCACTTCAGCTCTGGAAGGTTTACCCCCTTCATGACCAGGCCATTTTTTGCGATACGACGCTATGTTAATTTAACTGACAATTGTGCAGTTGTGCGACACTGTACCAAAATAAAATTGATGTCCATTTTTTACCACAAAGAGAGCTTTCTTTTGGTGCTATAAAACATATCCAATAAAAAAATGTAAAAAATCATATTTCTTTGTCAATTTAGGCCAAAATGTATTCTGCTACATATTTTTGGTAAAAAATTCCCAATAAGCGTATAATGATTGGTTTGCGCAAAAGTTATAGTGTCTACAAACTATGGGATATATTTATGGAATTTTTATTCATTTTTTACTTATAATGGTGGCAATCAGCAACTTATAGCGGGACTGCGATATTGTGGCGGACAAACCTAACACCTAACTGACACTTTTGACACTTTTTTGGGAACCAGTGACACCAATACAGTGATCAGTACTAAAAATATGCACTGTCACTGTACTAATGACATTGGCAGTAGCCCTCGTGTCCTGGATTGCCAAGGACAGTCCTGCATTTGGCCTGTCTGTCCTGTGCCCTGGGCACCTTCATTTCGAGACAGTACAGTATCCCAGAACAGTGGCGGCTGGTGCTCAAAATTTTTGGGGGGGCGCAAACAAACTGAAAAATACTGAACCCCCCACATCAATTGCAGCCTCACTGTGCCCATCAAATGCAGCCACTGTGCCCATCATATGCAGCCACTTGTGCCCCATCATATGCAGCCACTTGTGCCCCATCTTATGCAGCCACTTGTGCCCATCATATGCAGCCACCTGTGCCCCATCATATGCAGCCACCTGTGCCCCATCATATGCAGCCACCTGTGCCCCATCGTATGCAGCCACTTGTGCCCCATCATATGCAGCCACTTGTGCCCCATCATATGCAGAAACTTGTGCCCATCATATGCAGCCACTTGTGTCCAGTATATGCAGCCACTTGTGTCCAGTATATGCAGCCACTTGTGTCCAGTATATGCAGCCACTTGTGCCCAGTAAATGCAGCCATTTGTGCCATATCAAATGCAGCCACTTGTGCCCTATCAAATGCAGCCACTTGAGCCCCATCAAATGCAGCCACTTGAGCCCCATCAAATGCAGCCACTTGTGCCCGTCAAATGCAGCCACTTGTGCCCATCAAATGCAGCCAGGCTCGGCTGTCACTTCACTAACCCCCCCCGCGGCCGGACTGGCGGCACTTGCCGCTCCTCTCCTGGAGTGACAGTGCTCTCCTCCTCTCTTCTCCTCCTGCTCTTCTCCTCGGCAGCTCTTCTCCTCGGCGGCTCTCGTCTCTTCCTCGGCAGGAAGCAGCGACTGCGGCTCCTGTGTCTGCTCATCTCCTCTTCCGCCACAGCATTAGGCATCCAATAGGATCGCCTAATGCTTTGGCCAATTGGGAGACAGGTCTCACTGACCTGCCTGCTGATTGGCAGGGAGGAACGTTAGTGTGAAAATAACGAAAATTCATTCACTATTCCACCCAACAAGGTGGGATCGGGACATAGTGCTCTGCTCCCCGAGCCCACCCTATTTTGAAGCCTATTAGAGCTTCTGGCTCTAATCATGTGCTTCAAAATACACACCCCCTGCCTATCCCCGGCATAGTATTTCATGTGTCCGGCGCACTGAAAGGGGCCGGGCACATGAATAGGAAGGGCGGCGGAGGTTTCGGGGGGGCGGCGCCTGTGCGCCCACAAGGCACGGGCCGCCACTGATAGACACACCTACCCTACTAGCTACATTGTCCGAACTCAGTGCTAGGCCTGCCTGGCGTCTAGCAACCAGTGTTGTCACATACACAGTCACAGACAGACTCAGAGTGAGGCCCCCGCGCCTAGTGCTGCTTAGCTACAGCTCCACCCAACTCCTCCTTCTCTGATCCGACACCCAGTGGGCTGCCTAGTGCTGCTTAGCTCCTCCTTTTCCTTCTCCATTTCGGTGCCCGGCGGCATGCAGAGGGAGGGAGAGATTTGCAGCAGGGACTGGCTGGTGTAGTGATCATCTTCTGTGTGCTGCAGCACTGCTGGCCCAGATCGGCTGCCCGACTTCTCCTCCTACCTGACTGAGGAACCTGTCACCTGAGAAGGGACATCGTCTGACTCCTCAGAGGCTCAAACATCATTGGGGAGGGGCGTCAGTGTCACATGCCTACCTCCTCCAAATTCTGCAGGTAGCCTTACAGTCAGCAAACTAATGCCGCGTACACACGGTCGGACTTTTCAGCTACAAAAGTCCGACAGCCCATCCGACAGACTTTCAACAGACTTTCTAACGACCGGACTTGCCTACACATGATCACACAAAAGTCCGACGGATTCGTACGTGATGACATACACCGGACTAAAATAAGGAAGTTGATAGCCAGTAGCCAATGGCTGCCCTAGCGTGGGTTTTTGTCCGTCGGACTAGCATACAGACGAGCGGATTTCTGGGTCCGGCGGAGTTACGACGTAAAGATTTGAAGCATGTTCCAAATCTAAAGTCTGTCAGATTTGCGACTGGAAAAGTCAGCTGAAGGTCCGGTGAAGCCCACACACGATCGGATTGTCCGCCGGATTTGGTCCGTCGGCGTCCATCGGACAATCCCGGTCGAAAATTCCGACTGTGTGTACACGGCATTACTGTTAAGAATATGTCAGAGGGTCTGCCTTCATAACCCCCTTAGTTATTAGACTCCAATCTTTTGTGAGTGGGGGATGCCAAACCAACAACATAGGTGTCCATTAGCATCTCTATTGTCTCTTCTTGCTGAGAACCTACCTCTCCCTCACATAATGGTTCTCTGTCCCCACATGTATCACCTTAGGGTGCTGTGAGTGGGGTGCTTTGGAAATGTATCTAGGTTTTGTGGGTGTGGATGTGGTGCATATCATCTTGGTGGGGGGGGCTGCTGTGAGTGGGGTGCTTGTCAGCTGGGATGTTCTCTGTGTATGTGTGGGTAACACCTATCATTTGGGGGGTGCTGTGAGTGGGGTGATTGTCAGCTGGGTTTGGAGCACTTTCTGGGGGGTTTTATTTGTGTGTGGGGTGATTGTGTTTGTGTAGGTCATTTGTTATCTGGGGTGTGAGATGAGTGGAGCTTTTCAGCTATCTTGGGGTTCACTTATCATCTGTGGGGTGCTGTGTGTATAATCTGTGCATGAGTTGCTTGTCATCTGAAGTATGTTGTTTGTGGGGAACACTTATTATCTGCGGGTAGCTGTTGCTTGCCAGATGTGTGTGGGGTACTTATCACCCGGGATGTGTTTTTTTGGGGGGCGGGGGGGGGGGGGGTTGGTGCTGGTGTCCCTGAATGGCAGTTTGGAAATGTGGTCACCCTAACTGGCAGGTAAAGAGTTAGCATCTAGGGCAATCAAGGGTTAAATATTTGGCCAACATGTGTTACTGTGTGTGCTGTTTTAATAAGCCCTTTGTTTACCTACACAGGGCTCTCTCTGGTAATGTCTGGAGCTGATCGTTGGGTGCCAATGGCAGCATGGCGGGGGCCATTTTTTTTTTTATTCTGTTTGTTGCGTTTAACAAAAATTGTACAACATACAGTACCATCTTAAATGGTTACAACTAGGGTTGTCCCGATACTGATACTAGTATTGGTATCGGGACCGATACCAAGCATTTGCGCGAGTACTTGTACTTGCACAAATGCTCCCAATGCCTTAGCCGATACCTGGCTGGGATGGGAGAGACAGGAAGTCAGCAGGTGGAGCGGAGGGCGGAGCTGAGAGCAGAGCGGAGAGCAAGTCCTCAGAGTACCTCCAAGCAGGTAGTACAGAGTGCAGGGCCATCACATTCGGTAATGGAAGTGACGCTCCGTGTTGCAGTTACACCATCAATGTAACTGAAAATCCCGACGCCCATCTTGGTACACGCACAGTATGCCAGCAGCGGACATCTTGTTACACCCAACCCATATAGTTTGGATTGGGTGTAACAAGATGTCCGCTGCTGCTTTATTGAGGCTGAGTGCAAGGTGTACCAAGATGGGCGTCACAGAGGCAGCATAAAAAAATTAATCCTCTCGTGCCCATAAGTGTCAGCCATCAACCAGTGCTCATCAGTGACATCTGTTAGTGCCATCTATCAGTGCCCATCCAGCCAGTGCCACTGCCAGCCATCAGTCAGTGCCAGCCATCAGTGTGTGCCACCTATCAGTGTGTGCCACCTATCAGTGCCCATCAGTGTGTGCCACCTATCAGTGCCCATCAGTGTGTGCCACCTATCAGTGCTCATCAGTGCTGCATAATCAGTGCCAACTATTAGTGCTCATCAGTCAGAGCCACCTAGCAGTGCCAGCCATCAGTGTGTGCCACCTATCAGTGCCCATTAGTGTGTGCCACCCATCAGTGCCCATTAGTGTGTGCCACCTTTCAGTGCCCATTAGTGCTACATGACATTAAAAAAAAAGTAATCGGTAATTGGTATCTGCGAGTACTTGAAAAAAAGTGTGTGTGTGTGTGTGTGTGTATATATATATATATATATATATATATATATATATATATATGTATATAATTACTACAACACATATATACTACAATGATGTGTGTGTGTGTGTATATATATATAGATATATATATATATTAGAGCTGCACAATTAATCGTCAAGACTTAGAACCCCCACACATTATATATATATTTTTTTAGTAGACACCCTAGATCAGTGGTCATCAACCCTGTCCTCAGGGCCCACTAACAGGCCAGGTTTTATGTATTACCTTGGGGAGATGCAGACTAGAATACTGCAATCACTGAGCAGCAAATGATATCACCTGAGATGTATTTCCGTTATCTTGCAAACCTGGCCTGTTAGTGGGCCCTGAGGACTAGGTTGATGACCACTGCCCTAGAGAATAAAATGGTGGTTGTTGCAATATTTTATGTCACGCTGTGTTTGCGCAGCGGTCTTTCAAATGCAATTTTTTTGGAAAAAAAATACTTTAATGAATTGAAAAAAAAAAAAAACACTCACCAGTAAAGTTAGCCCATTTGTTTTTTTTTTTTTGTATAATGTGAAAGATTTTACATCGCGAGAATCGTGATCTTTTTATTCTAAGCAAAAAAATCATGATTCTCATTTTGGCCAGAATCGTGCAGCTCTAATATATAATTGTTGTAGTAGTAGCCAGACCCCAGGAAAATGCAACTGAAATCTGCAAGACCATGATAGTTATAACCACAGATGAACCTAAAAACACTCTATCCCAGGACACATGTCAAGGGTTCTAAGGTACTTACTGTACAATGCTCAGTAGTTTTGGGAAGTGCACAGATGGAAAAATGTATTGAGAACCAACATTTTAATCAGACACTGTAGACATGTCATTCACCCAACCTCCCTAAACCTTATCAAATTTGTTCGGCACCCTTCTACTAGCATACAGGAAGTAGCTGTAGAGCCCTTGGGTTTAGTCAGGGAGTTTCTCACCAAATTCCTTGTCAGGAGTAGCTACTGTGAATAGTTGTTAGAGAGCCATTGATTTCTCCCTAAGTTTGGCCTTGTTGTACTTTTCACTTCTGCCACTAGGTGGCCGGGCACTTGGTGGCATTAGATGTGAGAAGGACATTTCAAGGTCAAGTTATGGGTATATGGGATATCTCAGCCAATGGGCAGGGGTTTTCTTGCATCCCTTAGCCTGTTGGGAGAACCTATATATTCAGTTGGAGTCAGGTGATCTATGTTCTGTGCCACCCGGATCGCTGTCTGGATGGACGTGTGTCATACGCCCCGGGCTGCTAGGCCAGAGATTGTGCCTATCCATGGGGCATCTGGCTGCCAGGCTGTGTGAGGGCCTATTCAGAAGTAAGAGGGCAGCGCAGGGTTGGGACTGCGGCTTGCAGTCCAACCAGAAGGGGAGGTTCTTCCGGCCAGAGAACCTGTCGTGGTCTGAGGTAGAAGGGAAGCTCTCGCCACTAAGGGACCGATCACCATTACCAGGGACCACAGTGAGTAACTGAAGCAAGTACCGGAGCAACATTCTCACCGAACGGGCACGGGGGAGAATCGGGAATCTTCAGGGGGCGATCAAGTCAGGGACCCAACCAGCGGAGGTGACGCTTGCAGAGCAGCCTTGTGTGTCAAGCCAGGAAACGAGCCGGTCAGCAGGGGTGAACCTTGAAAGGTAACTGAAGTGCCAGGCTAGGGACGCAGCAGGGAAGCGTGGGTGATGCTTGAGGGAGATACCACCGCAAAAGCCTTGAGGAGCTCATGGGATTCAGAGTCAGTGAATCAGAGTCCAATGAGAGACTAGGAGCTCAAGGGGCTGAAGAGCTACAAGTGGACATTGTAGTGAAGCTGAAGGAACTGTTGAACTTTGCGTTAGGAAGTGTTAAACACTGTTGCCATAGGAGACAGCAATCCTGCACCTGCAGAAGTGGTACCTTGCTGGGGCCTTTCCCTGTACGGCTCCCTGCCTATTGAAATTGCAACTACTTAAGGGTGTCCTGGCCCTAACCCTCTTTCCCTTCAAAATATAAAAACTACAGTTAAAAGAAATAAAACCTCTTTTGCATCCAAAAGTGTCTGGCACCCAATGACTTTCACCATCTTTGCACCCACTATGCCTCACAACCCACTACATATTGAAGGATGTCAACGGTCTGTGGCCTCAAAGGTTCTCATTAGACTGGAAGAGGTTAGGGATTCTGCTACATAGCTTTAAATAATGGTATAGTTTTATAGAGCCTTCCAGGAGGAAACAGTAGAAGCTGCATTTCCACAATAAGATAATAATTTTCCTAGCATAATAAAATAGCAAGGAGAGCAGGGTACGTATCACTCTCTTAAGAGCTAGAGAATCCACCAGGCCCAGCAATCTGTTGTTGATTTTAAATAGTCAGGAAAATGGGAGTAGAATGGTTGGTTACTATGGGCTAGTGGGCTTTGGTCATTACTTTTTAGTTGAATTAAATTTTATTAGGCCACACACAAACAAACAGAAAAGAATGAAAGGATGGGCCGGTATAAAAGGCTTTTCAGTCATTGAGTATCCACAGCAGATTGTAAAATGAGCATACCAGACCATCAGAAATGTGCAAAACTGTATTTTTGTGCCAGAGGCAATATCGCTTCTACGGGGTTGGAATTTTCCAGTGTGACTGTACCACCCAGCCTCTAGGGAATGGAAAACAATGCTGCTCAAAAATTAATTCCGCCACTTGTTGATTATCACATTTACGCAGATGCCATGGTCATGATGATGTTTTGCTGGAGGGGGTTTAAGGAGGGGCATCCTGAACAAATAAAGGCACATCACCACTGTCTCTTCTGAACAGTTTGTTTGATCGTCCAACAGTTTTTTTTTCCCCTGAGGCATCGATTTAGATCTATTCAAAATTTGAAAATGTCTTTTTTAAAAAAAGGTGGAATTGATGTAAATACGTCCGACATAGGTAAGAAATATTTTTTAATTCATATTATATTATTTTTACACTCATATTCACTACTCACTATATCCCTTACACCTGTCAACTAGAGTGCGTAATTTACTAACGAATGTATAACAAGCAAATATTTGTTGATTTATTAACCTGTTACAGATATTGCTGAGTTCTTTTCATGGGTTTAAGTACACATTTACTTTGCTAGACAAAGACCAATACACTAATCAGGAGGGTTGTATTATGCATATAGGTAAAGAAATGTATAATTCTACTCTGAGCAGCACATATTGACCTTTGCTAATTGAAGTTTAAGTTTAATTTGAGCCCCTTATCTAATAATTTAGCATTATGAAGGATACTGGAACATGGGAGAAGCATTCCACAGCTTGGAAAAATATCAAAACAACATAAAGGCTGCATGCACTGTATTTGTAGAGGATTCATGTGTGCAGTGTAGAAGACTACGTAGTCACTTATGTAATTGCTCACAGCTTTGTTCTGACTTCATCAAAGCATGCCAAAGAAAAACTGTTGGTTCCCCTTATGCACATGTAAAGGGGGGGGTATACACAATGAGAAAATCAGAAGAAAAATTCTGTACGAAGCTCGATCATTTGATTTTCGTCTAGTGTGTACACAACTTTTGGCATCCTATTCCGACTTTGCAAACCAAAATTTCCGAAGGGACAAACTTCAAAATATTCTTGTATGTGAACAGAACAAACAATTTTGGTTTCATCTGTAACATTTTCGTACGAGAAATATCTAATACAAAAGAGTTTGCATGATCAGAAACCAAAAAAAACTGAAAAAAAAAGCGCTGTCGTACGAGAATTTTCGTACATGATTTCTATCCTTGGTTCTGACTTGCTGTGAAACATCGAGGAAAACCGGGCGATTATTCGCCCGATTTTTTTATAGTATTATAGTATGTACCCGCCTAAAGCTACATATAGCAATGAAAGCCAAGTACCCTGGAGGCAAATGAAAACGTAAACTCTAATGCCCCGTACACACGGTCGGACTTTGTTCGGACATTCCGACAACGAAATCCTAGGATTTTTTCCGACGGATGTTGGCTCAAACTTGTCTTGCATACACACGATCACACAAAGTTGTGGGAAAATCCGATCGTTCTAAACGTGGTGACGTAAAACACCTACGTCGGGACTATAAACAGGGCAGTGGCCAATAACTTTCATCTCTTTATTTATTCTGAGCATGCATGGCACTTTGTCCGTCGGATTTGTGTACACACGATCGGAATTTCCGACAACGGATTTTGTTGTCGGAAAATTTTATAGCCTGCTCTCAAACTTTGTGTGTAGGAAAATCCGATGGAAAATGTGTGATGGAGCCTACACACGGTCAGAATTTCCGACAACAAGGTCCTATCACACATTTTCCATCGGAAAATCCGACCGTGTGTACAGGGCATTACACTGAAAGCCTCATGGTCTGTTAAATATTCACCCGCCGGCATTTTGTTATATCTGTTGGATAGCTACAAAATAAAAATAAAAATCTGTAGATTATGTCCGAAATTCCGGGCTGTCCTGTTTCTTGTGCTCACTTTCTGTGTCATCTTGATTAGCCTAATGAGACCTCACAGTTGTTTTCTTGAACTACAGAACAATTAGTTGTGGAGATAAAGATGAGGGGATGGGGTGAGATTCAGTAGTTTAGCAAAAGACAGCTGGGCAGGGCTGATACCACTCCACAAAATGCTGTGAGCTGTCACCCCACAACATAACTTAGGAGCTAAGTGCATTTCCAAAGGACCAACAGTTATTTTTCTATACTTGTAGGGTCTTTAAAGGAAAAAAAACATGGAGAAATGTGCATGTATTGCAGAGATGTGCCGACTAAGTTTCTATTAATTTTGTCTTGAGATAAGTTTTTGCTGCATTCACTAACACTGGCGTAAACTGTTCCAAGCAGTAAATCATAATGCAAATTTATTTGGTATTTGCTCGCCTGAGTCGATTTACGCACAGTCAAAATTCTTAAGCTCTGATGAAGGGGGAGTGTGATTTGCCCCCCCCCCCCCTCCGAAATGCATTGACTTTATTCTGCTATGAATCAATTTTATCATTAAATGACCTTGGACTCTTGAACATTTGGCGCTCTCTTTGGAATATATATATAAATATATATATATATATATATATATATATACACATATAGGCAGGCCATACACAGTGCAAATTTCTTTCCTGCAACCGAGGGTTGCAGGAAAGAAATTTGCACAGTTCCCCCATCAAGACAGTCAGTGCTGACAGGGGAATCCCTCCTGCCGAGCAATTGTCTGCTCCCAGCAGGGCAGGCGGGTGAAGCCACTGTAGCAACCGATAGCGATAATCCGGAAGGCTGGCTGTACCCAAGTTGATCGATTGATCAGATTGGTACATCCAGTCTGCCCATTACCGGTTCAAATCTCGTCCAGTTCCTGCTGAATTGGCCGAGATTCCAACTGTGTATGGCCAGCCATATGCTTTAAGCGAGCAGCTTAGAAGATCTTAACTGATTGCTACTGTTTTCTATCAGGTAAGGCTTGATAGACACTGCTGCTGGTAAACAGACGTTTAGGAGCAGTTGGGCATTTTTTTCAACTGCTCCTGAACTCTCCTCTGTTATCTTATCAGTACATGTACACAGGGTCGTTTATAGTAGTTTCTAGGCAGTTGCGTTTAGAGGCTTTTTTTGGAACCCAAAAAAATGTGTTCAGAAGCTGTGTTTAGAGGCATTTCAAATGCCAAATGCAGCTAAACGCAGTAACTTCATTTTTGGCTATTTAAAAAAAAAAAAAAAAAAAATGCTTCTAAACGCAAACGCGACAAAATGCAGCTAGAAGCGGCATGTAAACGCGGCAAAACAGACGTTTTAAACGTGGGTTACTATCTGTCAAGTTAAATCGTTCAAGAGAGGTTGTAAAAACATCCCCTTGTATATTAAGCCTAAGGAGGTGCTAGGGTTTTCTGCTAGCACTTCCACTGCTGCTCTCCACAGTATAAACATAAATACCTGGTGGAGCTGAGCATTCATGATTATGAAGATAGTGTTGGATGCAAAAGCCTGAGAATGGTCAGAATTTTTGCACCCCAGGCACAAAGGTTGTAGTATAGCATATGTATATAGACTATGGGAATTCCAATAAAAATAAGACGTGTAAAACTGGTTATCCTATCAGCCACAAACAGTAAAGCAGAGGTTTGCTTTAAATGCATACCATATATATGTATTCTGTATTTGTATCTCTATTAAATGGTACAATAATATACTGAGCCTGAAGTTGGAAAACTACAAAAAAATAACACCTTTGCTGCCCATATAAACTGTGTAACAACTGTTATTTTCTGTGCATAATAAAAATCAAAGTAGGGG
The DNA here is from genome assembly GCF_042186555.1 of Aquarana catesbeiana. Taxonomy (NCBI): domain Eukaryota; kingdom Metazoa; phylum Chordata; class Amphibia; order Anura; family Ranidae; genus Aquarana; species Aquarana catesbeiana. The sequence goes on from NC_133331.1 coordinate 193,706,872, forward strand.
TTAAACAGATTGGTAAGGGTGAAACAGATACATTCTATTTTTCCGTTTTGATTCTGATATTCTAATTAATAATAAAGCAGCAAGCTGGGGATTAAAGACATGGCCGCTTTGTTTTCAGTTAAAGTGATTGTGGATGTAATTTTTTTTTCCTCTTCTGTGGTTCCCCCCACTGGCGCTCCAGGTTCCCCCCCCCAAGCCAATTTTCCCAATAGCAATCCACTTACTATGGGGCACTCGTGTGGGCTCTATCGCAAACTGCATTATGTGCATCCATAGACACACACAGCGTGGCTCAGCTCCACCCCCGCTCTCTCCTCACAGGCTGTAATTGACAGCAGCAGGGGCGGCCCGTCCATTAAGGGCGCACGGGTGCTGCACCCCCTATCCATGCATCCAGCCCCCATGCAGGATGCCGGATGCATGAATTCCAGTGTTGGGGTGTTTTTTTAAAGCACGTGATCAGAGCCAAAGGATCTAATAGGCTTCAAAATAGTGTGGTCTCGGGTCACAGAGCACTGCAAACCGAGCCCACCCAGTTGTGTGACAATAGCGAATCAATGAGCGAAAAAGAACTCCCCTAACAATTGGGACTTTTTGGGCTCTGAGGAATGTACAAACACAAGGAAAACAATGTGTAAATATAAAGTATTTAGTGTTATCAAAAGTAGTTAAAAAATATATAATATTACATGTACAGTACACAATTACATAGAAAGAATGAGTGGTCGGAAGCCACAGGACAAAAATGAAGCCAATCAATGGTGGTACTGGAGATTGATACAAATAACCAAACACCAACACGTTTCGGAGATTTTCAAATTTTCAGCAGATTTCAAACCTCTTTTTTCATATCTATTGGTAAATGAATATTCGCTATTTTCACACTGAATCTCCTCCCCACCAATCAGGAAGTGGGTCTGAGACCCGTTTTCCCATTGGCAGAAAGGAGAAGCATTTCAATTGGCCACTGAGGAGGAGGGAAGAGACGGAAGCCACCAAGTAGGGGAAGCCGCCCGTGATGCCCGCCGCCTGTGAAGCCCACGGAGGAGAGCAGGGGAAGGGAAAGCCACCTGTGATGCCTGCCATAGATGGGGTAAGTGCTCCGCTCTAGACCCGACCGACTGGACTGGGGGGGTTGGCTGTGGGTGCACTGTTTGCTGCCCCCCCCCCCCCCAAAAAAAAAAATTACCACCAGCCACTACTGAGCAGAAGCCATTGCCTTCCACTGCTGCCTCAATGGCCAGTGAGGAGAGAAAGAGAGTAGAGAGATTTACTGCGCTGGATCAAGGTGGGGCTCAGGTAAGTGTAGGGGGGGGGGGGGGCGCTGCACACAGAAGGTTTTTTACCTTAATGCGGAGCATGCATTAAGATAAAAAAAAAATTACCTTTTCAACCACTTCAATTCTAGGTTAAAACACTTTAAAGGGCATCTGTGCCCTTTTCTGTGACATTAAACTATATACATAATCTCAAGAAACGGTAAAGTGCTCACTCACCTCTCAGAAACAAAGTGCTCACCAAGCCCTCACTCACCTCTCAAGCTGAATATACTGTAAAGTAAGTTATTTTCGAAGATCACAATAAAGACTGTAAAGTCAAGTTTCGGTTGGTTTCTATCTTTTTTTAAATGTTTGCTGTGTGTTAATGTAAGATTTAACTTGCCCAGGTCTATGAAATGAGCAGTTTTCTGGGTGCTAACATAGCACATATAAAGTGTGTCATTTTAAAGAGACCCAATATACCTGTATGCTCTAAGGTACCTGTACTGCTTCCAACTTTGCTGGAGAGCAGCCTGTCTCTTGTTCCACTGACCATACCAGCAGATCATATGATTTAATTGAATTTGATTGTTGCAAGCTCCATCATTTTTTTTTTTACATGATAGACATGACCAGTACGTGAATACCTGGATTCTCAATATGTGCTACCCAACCTTTAAACTCTCCTGTCCTAGAGGATTAGCATTCATCACTGAACTATGCAAAAATATTTTGACCAAGCAGTGAAAGCATTTTAAAATAAGTCATCATTCATGTCTGTAGCTATAGGCATTGATGATAAATTAATTCTCAAAGATCCCAACAGAGGCACTGAAATCTCAGGATTTTCTATGAGGGCCAGTTCACACCATGAATTGCACAGGAATGTGCTATGCGTTCCTATGCGATTCACACGCGATCCGGTGCAGTGCAAGTTCAGCCTATTCATTTGAATGAGTTGAAATCATGCTAGACAGCACAAAAAATAGTGCATGCACTACTTTATAGAAAAGTGATGGCAGAAAAAGACATTTTTTTTGTTTGTTTTTTTGTTAAGCTAACACTGACACCCACTGCAGATCTTAAGACCCCTTTCACACTGGGGCCGCGGCAGCATTGGTGATAAAGCGCTTTTCGGCCGCTAGCGGGGAGCTTTTAACCCCAAAGAAGGTGTTAAAAAACTCCCGTGTTGCGGTGCTTGCGAATCGCGTTTCAGGCACTTTGGAAGCAGTTTGGAAGCGCTGCCCATTCATTCCAATGGGCAGGGCGTTTTGGGAGCGCTAAATACAGCACTCCCAAACCGCCCCAAAGATGCTGCTTGCAGGACTTTTCAGAACATCCCACAAGCACACCACCTCAGTGTGAAAAGTCACACTTGAATGAATGGGAGGCAGTTTTCAGGCACTTATCAGAGGCTATTTCCAGCGCTAAAACGCCTAAAAACCACCCCAGTGTGAAAGGGGTCTAAGTGTAATGCATTTTAAACACAGTGCAGGAAGCATATATGGAACGGGTTTCCTGCATTGCATTTTGGTGTGAATTGGCCCTGAAGGAAGATCTTGGCAGCTTGCCCTCAGTTCTTTTTACATCCACTACCAATGCAAAAACTGATGAAAAATGAATTGTTTGTCAGTTTACATTTGTTTTTCATCTGATCCATTTTTTTAACGGAAGAAAAATAGAGCTTTGATCAGTTTCAAAAAACAGATGTTGACTGAAGCGGATATAAACTGATGTCGATGATCATCCATTTACATCTGTTTTTCCATCGAGATGCATTGATGTCTGTTTTTCATCCATCAACGGAAAAATGGACAAATGTGTGAAAGGGGCCTTAAAGAAAGAAAATGAATGCAGCCACCACATCTAATGATTGGTTTAATACCATTTTAAAGAGGAGGTCCACCTAAAAAAAAAAATATTAAAAGCCAGCAGCTACAAATACTGCAGCCGCTGACTTTTAATAAATGGACACTTACCTGTCCCAGGGTCCAGCGATGTTGGCAGCTGAAGCCGATTAATCACTTGGCTCTCGGCAGCTGCCGCCGCCATCCTAGGTGAGGGAATCAGGAAGTGAAGCGTTGCGCTTTCACTTCCCGGTTCCCTACTGCGCATGTGCGAGTCGCGCTGCGTGTCCTAACTGGTCCCCGCTATCTCCTGGGACCTGTGTGTTTCCCAGGAGACAGCAGGGGGGTGCGGGAAGGGGCGTGACTCTCGCAGGAGTCTATGCCCGGAAGTGGGTGCAAATACCTGTATTATACAGGTATCTGCACCCCCCTCCCCCCTGCCAAATGTGACACCGGAGGGGGGGAGGGTTCCGAAAAGCGGAGGTTCCATTTTTGTGTGAACCTCCGCTTTGATCCAATGTTTTCGATGCCATGAGCGATTCATGATTAAGGCCCCTTTTACACATGCGGTCCGTTTGTCCATTTTTCATTTGTCCATTGACGGAAAAATGGACATCAATGCATTTCTATGGAAAAACATCATCAGTTTTTTTTTTAAACTGATGAAAGCCTTATTTTTCTTCTGTTAAAAAAAAAAACCAGATTGGATGAAAAACAAATGTAAACTGACAAACGGTCCGTTTTCCATCCGTTTTTGCTCTGATAGAAAACCGTTGAAAACTTCATCCGTTTTTTCTTTGAAAAGACGTGACTGAACTGATGAACTGAATGGTCCGCATGTGTGAAAGGGGCCTAATTTTCATGTTCTTCCAGGTCATGTGATTCTAGACATCCAATTGTGGAAAGCAGAATGCACATCTAGAGGGACCTCCAATGCTGTTTTATTCTCAGTGCCGATCTACAGACATGTTGTTGTTGAAGCAATGCAGAGCAGACTGCAGACAGGCTGAATGTAAACAAAGCAATGTTTACAGTTATCTGGCTGTCAGTAAAACAAATTGAAATGGAGGATCTAACAGCATGTAAAATGAATGTTCAAATAATATTCTTTAAATATTATCACATCAGATAATGAAGCAATCAGCACATCCAAAGTATTTCGTTCAAAAACTCTTCTTTATTGATTTGCAACAATAAAATCAACAGTAACACATTTCATCCTGTCTGGTTTTCTTCCGTCAGGGTCTGGGGTAACAGCTTGGAAGCACATGCAAAAAGTACAGATTTCCAACATTAGGTCTCATTCATATAAGAAGTAGTGTAGCTCATTATGCTGCAGGCATATACTTGTACTTCAGGATGGCACACCTTATTTAGTGCCTGCTTCCAGGATGAAGCCTCCTTTGGCAACTCTGAGGAACCTCAATGTGCAAACACATGCAGGTCTGTCCATTTCACTTCACTGCAAGAGCATGGCAGTACAAAACAGTCAAACTCCCATTTCATAGCAATGTTTCGGACCACATCTAGCCCTTTATTAAGCTAGGAGCAAACTACGCACTAAAACGCAACAACCCAACATTTATATATCCTTCCAGCAATCAGAGTGTCAACATCGACCAACGGGTGGATCTGATGGGGAACATTCACCTATGTGTGAGCTAACACCGCTCTCACTAATAAACCAGGGGTCTGCAAACTTTCCAAGCAAAGGGCCAATGTATCAACTTCAGACTGTAGTGGGGCCAGACTGTGGTCAATGGGAGAAGAAAGTGTCTCAGCATCAGTGGGAGTAAACAATGCCTTATGCCCCGTACACACGATCGGACTTTCCGACAACAAAACCGTGGATTTTTGTTCAAAGGGTGTTGGCTCCAACTTGTCTTACATACACACGGTCACACAAATGTTGGCCAACAATTACGAACGTAGTGACGTACAAGACGTACATGATATCTCCATTACGAATGCTAGTTATATCTCCGGCTTGTACTTGATTCTGAGCATGCATGGATTTTTGTCCAACGGACTTGTTTACACACCATCAGAAAGTCTGACAACAAACATTTGTTGGCGGAAAATTTGAGAACCTGCTAGCCAACATTTGTTGGCAGAAAGTCCAATAACAAATGTTCAATGGAGCATAAACACGGTCGGACTTTCCTCCAACAAGCTCACATTCAACATTTGTTGTCGGAAAATCCGACCGTGTATACGGGGCATAAGGCTTGGTGGTCAGTGGGAGGAAAAAATGATGCCCTATTGTTGGTGCCAGTGGGGGGAATAGTGCCCCATCATTGGTGTCAGTGGCAGGAATAGTGCCCCATCATTGGTATCAGTGTTAGGAATAGTGCCCCATAGTTGATATCAGTGGGAAGAATAGTACCCCATCATTGGTGTCAGTAGAAGAAATAGTGACCCGTCGTTGGTGTCAGTGGGAGGAATCATGCTCTGTCATTGGTGTCAGTAGAAGGAATAATGCCCTATCATTGGTATCCGTGGGAGGAATAGTGCCCCATCGTTGTTATCAGTGGGAGGAAATAGTGCCCCATCATTGGTGTCAGTGGAGGAAATAGTGCCTCATTGTTGCTGGCAGTGGGAGGAATAGTGCCCCATCATTGGTGTCAGTGAAAAAGATAATTCCCCATTGCTGATGTCAGTGGGAGGAATAGTGCCCCATTACTGGTGTCAGTGGAAGGAAGAGTGCCCCATCATTGGTGTGAGTGGAAGGAATGGTGCCCCATCATTGGTATTAGTGGAAAGAACAGTGTGCTGTAATATTTGGAAACCACTGACGTAAACAAAAGCGATGGGATTGAAAAATAATCAATAGAAAATGATCATTAGCCCTGTTTTGTATAGCCCTGCTTGTGTAAAAAAAAAGAGGGAGCTTGTAATACAAAGACTGGCATGCGGATGTTTTTGTGTACTTGTCAGAATCATTGTGGTTTGTTTCCATTCAGCTCGGTCCTTCACATCATAGGTAATAAAAACACATCTACAATGCACTTTAACAAAAAACAAAGCAAATGGGTTGTGTGGGAATGTAGAGTAGCTTAAAATGACATAACACCAATGGTATTTGTAGCTCTATGCTGAAAAATAAATGTTGAAACTGACGATAAAAGCAGCACAGCCTTTGCAAACAATAATAGATACAATGTCTTTTTTGTATGTGTATCATTTAATGCAGCTGTGTCATTATTAAAAATCACAAAATGCATTTGTAAGTGCAACAAGTATAAAGATATGAACATCACTTATCAGGCTCTCGTAATCTGTATAGCAGTACTTAGACAGGGAGAAGGTGGGAAAACACTAGTAGCCAATAAGGTGAACTGCATGCAAACATACTAACAGGTAACATGCTGACAGGAGGAGAGAGCAGAGGATAAGGTAACCAATTGCTGCTCCTTCTCTGTCCAAATACAGGATGAGGGCGGGAAGGTGACTAGGCTGTACTTTTTAAATGCAGTAGAGATAACAGTGCATTTACACTAGTGAATGCACCACGGCCGCTGTTACCAACGAGAACCCCAGTGGGGTTCCTGCGATTAGGTGCGAGTAAGCAGCTCCAGTAAAAGCAATGGGATTCTGCAGGCTGTTGCAGCTAATCGCACCCACTCACAAAAAGTTACTTTTTTTACCAAAAAGTATTGGGACGCCTGCCTTTACACATACATGAACTTTAATGGCATCCCAGTCTCAGTCCGTAGGGTTCAATATTGAGTTGGCCCACCTTTTGCAGCTATAACAGCTTCAACTCTTCTGGGGAGGCTGCCCACAAGGTCTAGGAGTGTGTCTATGGGAATGTTTGACCATTCTTCCAGAAGCGCATTTGTGAGGTCAGGCACTGATGTTGGATGAGAAGGTCCGGCTCGCAGTCTGCGCTCAAATTCATCCCAAAGGTGTTCTATGGGGTTGAGGTCAGGACTCTGTGCAGACCAGTCAAGTAAAGTTCCTCCACCCCAAACTCGCTCATCCAAGTCTTTATGGACCTTGCTTTGTGCACTGGTGCACAGTCATGTTGGAACAGGAAGGGCCATCCCCAAACTGTTCCCACAAAGTTTAAATTGTCCAAAATGCCTTAGTATGCTGACACCTTAAGAGTACCCTTCACTGGAACTAAGGGGCCAAGCCCAACCCCTGAAAAACAACCCCACACCATAATCCCCCCTCCACCAAATGATTTGGACCAGTGCACAAAGCAAGGTTCCTAAAGACATGGATGAGCGAGTTTGGGATGGAGGAACTTGACTGGCATGAATGGAATGAATTTGAGCGGAGACTGTGAGCCAGGCCTTCTTGTCCACATCGGTGCTTGACCTCACAAATGCGCTTCTGGAAGAATGGTAGGCGTCCCAATACTTTTCGCAATATAGTGTATGTCCTGCGTCCAGCACTGATCACTCACATGTAATCGCTACTTGAGAGATTACATGCAAGTGGGCACGATTAGGTGCTTTCAATGGGGCAATTGTCAGAAACCATGAACCAGACCGAGACAGAAGTACAGTAAAATAAAAAGGTAAATAGAGTAAGCGTAGTCAAAGCATAGCCATAGTCCAGTAACCAGATTGGGTAATCAGCCAGGCCAGAAGTCAGGGATCCAAGTAGAGGAACAGCAAGCAGGATAAGGAGCCAGAAGGGATGTCAGAAAAGCCAGTCTTTAAACAGGAACGCAGGAGATGGTTTCTTGTGATGTGACAAAGGCGAAGGCAGGAATGAAGTGAGCTGGAGATCTTTAAGTAGGCGGGACTGACGAGCAGATCCACAACAGCTGGTTAACTGTGGAGAGAGATGAGAGCTGGCAATTAGCCGACAGCTGAGCGGCCAGCTCAGAGGAGGAAGGGCTGATCCAGCCCTGACAGCAATGTAGAAAAAATGATCCGCACTCCGGTTGTTGCTCTTAAAATGTCTTCATTTTATTGAATAGCTTTCAATGGGGCTTCCTACTCAATCACAGGAACCCTCACTGGGGTTTTCACAGGTAATCATAACCAGGGTGCATTCTCAAATGTGAATGCACCCTAAATCATTTCAACTGCCTGGCTGTGCTGTCTGCCAGGGGCATGTAAATCAGGACTGGGTGGAAAGAAACGCATATCCTTTGATAGGTAAAACTACTACCATATATGCATTTCATTCGCATATTTAGCTGTTTACAATATAATAACAACACAAAATGTGCACTTAAATTCACCTTGAATTGAAGAAACAATGTGAAATCCTGCAGCTACTAACACAACGTCCTGACACAAGACATACAAATATGAATAGAAAAATGTGCAGCAAGTACAACAATATATATGTGATGCCCTAAATGGCTTGTATGTGATATACCTACATAATTGAAACATATATGAAATACACATGTGACTTCATGTATGACGAAACGCGTAGGGAGGAGCCTTGGCGTATGTCAGCACACATGTGCCCAGACAGCAGCCACCTTTTGATATTGGTGCATTGGAATTTCTCACTGTATACAGCACTGTGGATTGCAATTTATGTAGTAAGTGTACATTTTTTACATTTGCGGTTTTACACTATAGGGAGTCTGTTTATTCCCTTAAATGCCCTACATATAAAATCGAGGTCTGGGAGTCGGTGATCACCTGGGTGTCAGGATTCACCAACTGGGAGACCAGATACATGTAGCTACACACAGAAACTGGGACCAGACCATCTATGTATATCTTTAAAGTGAGATTTATTTACAGTGAACAATAACCACACACCAACAGCAATAAACATGAGAACGTGTGAAAGTCAAAACTGAACAACCAAAATGCAGAGACTTAACAACTAACTAACTATACAAATACCTACACAGGGAATATACAGGGCAGGGAGAAAACTGGGGGAGCAGATGGGAAGAAGGCAAACAAGACTGAGAAAGGAACAAAGCAACAGGGCACTGGATACAGGGCAAGATCAATGGTAAATGGCAACAGAGTCTGGCAGCAACACAGCAAACATGGACAAGGCAGGAGCAGCCAAAACACTGAGGCAAGGAGCCATATGAGCAAGGAGCCATAGCAAGTGGTATTTAAGTTCCCTCCCAGTAGGTGTGGCCAGGTGGAGCTGAATGCTGGAACCTGCTGATTGCTGGGAGACACCTGCTGGTGGACACTGGAACAGCAGCAATCGGCCCAGAGCACCACAGTGCCACCAGCAGGCGAACTCAATCCCAACACTGGGAGATCTGGTGACACTTGCTATATTGTGCTGGGAAACTGGAGGAGCTGGGAGCCAAGGAGGATTCATGTAAAGAAAGCTGTTTTGATTGCCCTTGTATTCAAGGGTCAGTATATTCTGGTAAACCTTTCCTGTGCACCATGTTGGGTGAAACACTGGAATCCTATATGCTGCTGCTTTTATCATTGGCCTATCACATATCATTGGCATATCACATGCTTTTTGGCAGAAATAACTGTGTATTTCACATACAGTATGTTTCAGTTGTGGGTAGATCACATAGGAGCCGGTTAAAGCATCACATGTTGTAGTGCTGCACATTGTTTCCATTGATATTTAGCTGCCTGGAGCTTAGCTTTAAAATGTAACTGTACTTTTTAGAAAATATTGAGAATTGCACATCCCATCATGTCTCTGCATATAGAGTCAGGTATCTTTATAAAATCCCAGTGGTGTTTTGTATTGCCTGGCTAGCCAGCAGTCAGTGTTTATATGTGTGTGAAAATATGGCATTCTTTGTGGCCATCGAGTAAAATGACCATCCCCAACAACTTTGCACATTTACCCGGAATGTCTTTATAATCCAAGGCTGTGCCCGCCTCATGCCTGCCTTCACAGATAATGCCAAAGCTCCACAGTCATGAAGACTGCACAATCTCAAGGGTAGGCCAGGACAGTTGTTATTCCTGATTATTTGAAAAGATGTGATGTGCAGAGAGGAGACTGAATCCATTTTTTTTCACAGATATCAGGCTGGGTTCACACCATCGCCGCATGTGGCTTACAGCAGGGGTCCGGTGCGTCCTGGTTCACCATTTCAGGTCCGATTTCAGCCCAAATTTTTGTCTGAATTCGGACCTAAAACTGACCAAAAGACGCACAGGACCCCTGTGCAAATTTGCACCAGAGATATGTGAACCGGCTTCATTGAGAGTCGGTCAAAATCTCCTGCTATTGCAAATTGGATGTGGGGAATCGTGTGAACCCAGCCTAAAGGTACAATTTAAAGGCAAACCCACTACAGATGTATAAAACAATAATACTAAAATGTGCTCATTTAATTGCACCAGTGTTCAAAATGGCTATGGATTTATCTATCAACTGCTGCCAGGCTATGCTATGCTGTGCTAGGGTCATCTTTCATATTTTCATGGAAGCACATGTTTTTGGGAGGAAAAACATACTTCCTTGGATGCTTGTATAATAGCCTAGCGTAAACTGACAGTAGTGACATAACTGTCCCTGATTTCGAGGGACTGTCCTTCATTTGGAGCAATGTCCCTCTGTCCCTCATTTGTCCCTCATTTTGATCTGATCTGTATAGATATATATATATATAAGATGCACTTTTTATCTATCAAAAAGTGTTTTCATCTGATTTCTAAATTGTTGCATTTGTAAATCCCAAAAGCCAATATAAAGGAATAGTAGTGGTAAAAAAAAAAGCACTTGTGAGTTTAACCAATCTTGTTTTTTGTACAATTCTCCTTTAAGGGGGCGTGGCAAATGGTGTGTCCTATGCCTGCATACTTTTGGTGATAGGTGTCCCTCATTCCCGTCTCAAAAAGTTGGGAGGTATGGTAGTGACAATATGAATAGGATTTTGTCAACGGTACACTCTGCTGCCTCTGTTCAGGGTGTGCCTTCAGGAATCAGGCTTTGCTATGTCTTGTGCTGGTCTCTCTGCAGGTGTAACCGCACCCAGATCTAGGTGATGGCATTGGCTCTTCATCCTTCTACCCGTGTCATACATGCTGGAACTCATACTCGCTCTCACCACACCTAGATGTACTACTAAAACATTCATGATCGCACCTGTGCAAGCTTCAGAGACCAATAAAAACTAGCAAGACATTTAATACTGACATATTTGTTGTACTGTATGTCTTTATATAACACTGGTAAATTAAAAAAGAAAAAAAAAAAATACAAAAAAAAATAATCTTTTTTCTATAACAATTGTCAGCTCCTATACATCAACAGATACTGGAACTCTGCACAACAAATTTAAACTGAAGTTTCAATGCATACATACATCATTCTACAGTCTGGAAATTGCAGTGATCTGAAAGGATTGGCGGTCAGCAGAGTAAACCTGTCATAATAGTCATTTTGGGGCTTCCATCAGGGAGCTCCTGATAAAATTGGTTTCATTGATTTCTGTGTCATGCTCCTGGAACAAGTACACAGATCAGACAAGTCAAAGCCAAGTCACAAGTCAGCGAATCAAACTGTAAAAGCAAGAAGGTCAGCACAGCAGCCAGGAAACTTGCATTTTCAAAGCAGAGGGCAGCAGGGAATCGTGTATGTTTGTATTGCAACAAGTTTCCTTTTCCTTTTATACCTTGAGAACCAAACCACAGTAGAACAATGAATGCACCTAACAGAAGCTCTCTTTTTTTTAGATAGCTATTACAGTCCTTATTTCAATTTGGAGTTCCTATAAAAAATGCCATAAAAACATGTTGTATATGTTAAATGCAGCTACAGCTTGATACACACAGCTGTATATAACAGAAAAAAATATAATTGTGTTCAATTTTACTTAACATTTTATTTCTAAAGAAAAGTGAAATTCTATTTGCATAAATGTTCTTATATTTTTGTAGTGAAACAAGGAACAGATGCCGCGAAGGAAACTGCCCAACAGGTTGCAGAAGAGGGCCAAAAAATTGGTCAAGAAGGCAAGTTATATTATTATAATATTACAATATTAGAACATAAAATTGTCTGAAAGTGGATTTCTGTATAAGTATATTAAAACTGAGTGCGTTTAAATTTTTCCCTAAAACTATTTATCTGTACCTGCCCAAATATTTTGTAGTCCCCCTACTATCACCACCATAAAAAAAATAAAGAGCTAATAGCTTCTTTTACACGTGGCGGTCATGGTCTCTACATTTTATAGGGCAATTTTTGCCTTGTTTTTATCACAATTTAAGTCATTACCATAGTACTTCTAATAAATAGTAAATTGTTTTATATCACAATTTAAGTCTTTACCATAGTACTTCTAATAAATAGTAAATTGTTTTATATCACAATTTAAGTCTTTACCATAGTACTTCTAATATATACTGAACTTTTGTTTTATATTTCTATAGTTTCTAGTGTCTTGACACTTGACTAAAATGTAGAATGTCTACATTTTCTGCAAACACTTGTCCCTGTCTGTTAAAAAAAAAAAAACAAGAGAATGAAGTTAAGCTGCTCATGCACTAGTAGATTTTCAAATTAAAAATACACATACGATGACCTGATGGATGTAATTTGAAAGAACTTTAAAAAAAGTTTGCTTTTAAGATTTGTTTTTGGAGTTAAGTGGATTTTCCAGAACGAAAACCATGTCTACTGTTAGAAATGTGATCATTAAAAATAAATCCACAAAATATATGGTTTGAATTCCCTATGACATAGTATATTCAGAGGTGTCTACTTGATTCCATAATCGTTTGTACATTTTTATTGCCCAATGTCCCTTGACATGGGTAGGGAGGGGAGTAGGATTCAGTGTATGATATTGGTCAGGAGGTACCTTTGGCCAAACTGAAACACCAGCATTGGCCTCCCAGCTGTGGGTAGAATTTGAAAAGAATGGATGGTTTCCTGTACAAATCAGTGATGATTTTGTAATCCTGATCTCCTGATATCTACTGCAGATAGATGCCTTATGGGTAAAAAAAAAAAAAAAAAACATAAGCTCTGAATTTGCCCTAGGGTACTGGTACCGAATGCCCATTCCTTTGGTTTATACATCTTTGTTCAATTGAGCAGAATTAGGCTTTTCTGTTTTTCCTATATGTATCTTGTGCAAAACTTAAATTAAAAAGAAAGAAATCCGATCAATCAAGAAAAAAATCCCCATCCAACTTCCATTAATCCAGAATTTTCTTGTCACTGCTGTTTAAAACGAATTTCGATTTGACCCCACTAAAGATTAGGAAAAACATTTTCATATGAAAATGTACTAGTGTATGACCAGCTTAAATCTCAGTTTATTTCTGTTGTGAGAAGAAAATAAGCAGAATTGGGAGAAGTGAACAGTTGGGGGGAAGTTTTTCTAACCTAGTATGGCTGTTTGTGAAGACAGCCGGGTCTCCCATACAATTGTTGCCCTCTCCAGCCATTTCATTGTCTATGGGTAAACTTATGTTGATCATAGTCTTTGAAGTTTATGTAAACCCTAACAAAGAAACTCTCATATTTGGTATAAAAGTTAATTATATCATTGGACATGTTTTTTTATATCTGTTTCATAAGTGTAAAAATACCTGCTGATCCTAAAAGAAATGTACTCTGCTGCATTATCTCAAGTTGTCTTACCTTGCGGCCTTGATTATCTATGTGATCTAAAGAACATTTCCATCGAAGTTATGGAAATGAAGAGAGGGGAAGGTGTTTTGTAATTCTGTCCTAGGATCACAACACTGCAGCCCCATAAACATGGTCAGTGAGCACTGTCATCCTTGGACAGGGAGTATGTTGGTGGTAGGATTACAGCAAAAATATTAAAGTTTTGTTCTTGGGTTTAGATATACACTCATGGCCACTTTATTAGGTACACTTTGCTAGTATCAGGTTGGACCCCCCTTTGCCTTCAGAACGGCCTTAATTCTCTGTGGCATAGCTTCAACAAGGTTTTGGAAACATTTCTCCGAGATTTTGGTCCATAGTGACCTGATAGCATCACGCATTTGCTGCAGATTTGTCAGCTGCACATCCATGATGCCAATCTCCCATTTCACCACATCCCAAAGGTGCTCTATTGGATTGAGATCTGGTGACTATGGAGGCCATTGGAGTTCACTGAACATATTGTCATTGACACCACCTCCACCAGCCTGAACCTCTGATACAAGGCAGGATTGATCCATGCTTTTATGTTGTGTACGCCAAATTCTGACCCTTCCATCTGAATGTCGCAGCTGAAATCAAGACTCATCAGACCAGGCAATAATTTTTCCAATCTTCTATTGTCCAATTTTGGTGAGCCTGTGCGAATTGTAGCCTCAGTTTCCTGTTCTTAGCTGACAGGAGTGGCACCCGGTGTGGTCTTCTCCTGCTACAGACCATCTGCTTCAAGGTTTGATGTGTTGTGCATTCAGAGATGGTATTCTGAATACCTTGGTTGTAACGAGTGGATATTTGAGTTACTGTTGCCTTTCTATCATCTGAAACCAGTCTGTCCATTCTCCTCTGACATCAACAAGGCATTTTCGTCTACACAACGGCCGCTTACTGGATATTTTCTCTTTTTTCAGACCATTCTCTGTAAACCCCAGAGATAGTTGTGTGTGAAAATCCCAGTAGATCAGCAGTTTTTGAAATACACAGACCAGCCCCTCTGGCACCAACAACCATGCCACGTTCAAAGTCACTTAAATCCCCTTTTTTCCTCATTATGGTGCTTGATTTGAACTTCAGAAAGTAGTCTTCACCACATCTAGATGCCTAAATGCATTGAGTTGCTGCCATGTGATTGGCTGATTAACAATTTTTGTTACCAAGCAACTGAACAGGTGTACCTAATGAAGTGGCCGATGAGTGTACTTTAAAGTACCTCATCCTTAGTTTGTACGAACAAGCTGGCAAGCCACTTCTGGCCAATATAAAGACCCACATGCACAAGGATTGTTGTTGTGTTTGTTCTGCCTTTGGTCACATTTACAAATTAACCCCACCTGTACTGTGCAGGCAGATTGTCCTTATCAATTGTAACTAGATTTGATTACTAACAGGCTAGGCTTCTTGCATAGTATGTTAATAAAGACAGACTCACGCTGACATTGTTCAAAAAAAGACCTGCTGAGAAGGCTATGTTCCATGGACTGTAAGCCCCGGTTCACACAGGGGCGGCATGACTTGCAGGTCGCCTCACCGAGGCGACCTGCACACGACTTCCACGGTGACTTGCAAAACGACTTCTGTATAGAAGTCTATGCAAGTCGCCTCAAGTCGCCCCCAAAGTAGTACAGGAACCTTTTTCTAAGTCGGAGCGACTTGCGTCGCTCCTATTAGAACGGTTCCGTAGTACAGAACGGGAGGCGACTTGTCAGGCGGCTGGGTCGCCTGACAAGTCGCCCCTGTGTGAACCGGCAGTAACAATAAAACTGTGAAAACAAGACATTTCAAATTTTTTTATAGTAGCCAACAAAAGGATGGGGTAATGGGGAGGAGAAGAATAGGTTTGGGGGAAGGCGGTATCAAGGACTTAACAGGATAAACTTGAGGAGAGCGGAGCCGACAACCTGAGTAGAGGAAAGTGAGGGAAAGGGGGCATGGGAGACAAATAGAGATAAAGAAAGGGGACTGGTGAGATTGAGTGAAAGAAAAAAAGGAAGGGGGCAGCAGTGAGAGGTGTGTTGGTGAACTAGTGTATGATATTGGTCAGAATTCACCCCCAGGAGGTATCTTTGGCTAAATTGAAACACCAGCATTGGCCTTCCAATGGATAGAATTTGAAAAGAATCGATCGTATCCTGAACAAATCAGTGATGCTTTTGTAATCCTGATCTCCTGATATTTACTGCAGATAGATGGGTAAAAAAGTAGTGCCTTATTTTTTTGATAATTTTAAGTGTAATGTCTTTTTCCCACTATCAGAAGAATGAGAGTTTCGGCAAGGAGTTAAGCCTAGTACACACAATCGGATTTTCCAACAGGAATTGTGTGATGACAGGCTGTTGGCGGAAAATCTGACCATTTGTACACTCCATCAGACAATTGTTGACCAACTTTCCGTGGACAAATGTTGGATGGCAGGTTTACAAATTTTCCGCGGACAACGGTGTGTTGTCGGATTTTCTGAGTGTGTGTACACAAGTCCGTCGGACAAAAGTCCAAAGTACAAACACGCATGCTCGGAATCAATGTTCACCAAACACAACATTAGCAGAAGGTGCCCAAAGGGTGGTGCTAAAGGGATGAAAAAACATGTAGTACTTCACTACGTTCGTGTTTGTTTGCCAATAATTGTGTGCCGTTTGTATGCAAGACAAGTTCCTGGCCAACGCCCTTCGGACAAAAGTCCGACGCTTTGTCTGTGGAAAATCCAATCGTGTGTACGAGGCTTAAGAGTACAACAAAAGATAGTAAGATGTAGAGAGTGACTTTTATATGGAACCTCACCCCTTGCACAGCTCCTCAAATATAAAGACAGTTCTAACAAACCTGTGGGGTTTGGAGCAGGAGTGGAGCAAATGGGGTAACAGGGATTGCCTCCAAAGAGTTAGAGAGGTCAGGGTTGGTGTGGAGTTCTTCTAAGGTTATCCAAGTACTGGTGGTAATGAATTTGTCTGCCCACAGGTAACCTCTACAAAATTCAAGGTTTAAACACATGATACCACAATGTTAAAGTGTGGCTCAGCTATTTATTAAAAGGAACTCCACCTAAAACTCCTTTCAGTTTTTGACAGAGTTCAAAAATTAAACCTGATGTGGGTTCCAAACCTTTTTCACTTCAAATGTTCAACTTTAATTGACTAAGTAATGAATTTATTGGTTTCATTTTGTTATGCAACTCTGATTATATTTTGGTAGTCACCCAGCCTCGGTTAACGCTGTCTTTCTCTCTCTCTCTCTAGTTATAGACAAAGGATGTCAGGTTGCAAAGGATGCTGGTGAAAAGGCAACAGCAAAAGTGAAATGTGGCTTCAAGAAGTGAATCTATGTACAGAGCTGGCATTTTGTTGTTTAACTGATTTATCAAATTTAAACCATTTTAAATATATTTTCTTTGATTAAATGTACAAAATCCCAAATCAAGTATCATGATGACTTGCAAATAAAGCCTTAAGTCTATTCTTTTTCTTGTGCGATTCTTTAAAGCTTGTACTTGATCAGTTGTCATACTTTAGCACTGTTAAAAAGCAGCATGGACGTAACCAGTTTTGCCAACCTACCAGATTGAAATTTACTGACACGACACCTAAAATTTACTGGCACAGCCACGTTTTTACTGGCATTTTCAAAAGTTACCAAAATTAGTTTTAAGTGCACATTTTAGTTTTTAGGCTACAAACAAATACAATTAGCAATGTGATTTAATGTAGATATTAAGGCATAAAAAACATTTCTTATTTTTTTACGATAGTAAATACGATAGATTTACTAGTAAGTAAGTAGTTCAGGGACAGGACTCAGGAGGGCAAGAAATGTGAATAGGCGGCACACACACGTGAAATTGACTCTCACGGTAACACTGACAGCAGTGTGCAGCCGTACAGATGATAATGACACCTCACCGACACGTCCTCCCCTGAGTTACAGTGACAGTCTTTGTCCTCGCCAGATGGTCCCTTCAGTACACTCCAGTCCAAACAGCACTGACAGTGCCGCTTCCAGCTTGCCTTGCTCACACAAGGTTCCTGACGGTCGACTTGGTTCCCTTGCACCATGACATCACACGAAATGCTCAGGCACTGCCTACACCAGACCCGCCCCCCCCCTGCCAGCACTGTCCTAATAATTGTAGAAGGCACTCAAATGGTTTTGGCCGGGCCAAGTGTCACAGCTATATTTTTTACTGGCAACCTTATCCTGTCACTGGCATTTGCTGGCAGGAGAAAAGTGCCCGTTTTTTACTGGCTGCCAGTAAAAATACTGACGGTTGGCAACACCGGATGTAACTGGTGGGAGTAGCGTTATCAACCACATTTTTTAATTTACCAACAAATGGTTAACAGGCAGCTCAAAATGTTATACAAACATACATACAGTACATGGTAAAATAAACTGATGCTTTCCTTTTTCTTGAACATCAGCAAAACTATATAAAATTGCATCAATAAATGTGATATGTACAGTACATTCCAAAATACATACATGACAGCAGGTACAAAGCAATCAGTATTCATTTCACAGTTTAAAAAATAAGTTTTGCCTGCTGTAACAACATAGCAAACATCTAAGGCACATTTTTTCCTATGTCAACACTACAAATGATAGTCTCATTTGTACGAAATACTCAACATGTACATTTTTAAACATAGTATGCACAAATCAAAAAATGTCCCTTTATAATCTAATCTACTGCAACATGAATCTGAAGATTGCTCCACTTGAGAAAATAGTTCATAGACCTGTAATTGCTGTGGAAATGGCAAAATACTGAAACTGTGAAACGTTACAAGAGCTGAGATAATGGAAAAAGTAGTTTTGAGTCCTAAGCTCTGCTATCCTGGAACTGATGACCTTTCTGCACATGACTGTCCCAGGGACAAGTAGGTCTATGAACTAGAGGCTAAATTTCAGCAACCACCGATTCTTCCCTGTTACTGTACAGCTATGCATCCCAACATGTATACTACTGTATGTTACAAAGAAAAAAAATTATGAAAAATGTTTCTTTTGTCTAGGTCAGTAAGGAACGATTGGGTGGGAGTGTCTGTAGGGTGGTGGTCATTAAAAGTGAGCAATGCAGAAGAGAACTGCAAGGTATCCAACTCCCTGTCATTGGGCATATGAAATAAGTACAAATAGCAAAACTTAAATTTAAGCTTAAAACTTAAGCCATTCCCAGCTTTGTCAGGGACAGTCTCTGAATGCCCTAGACCAGTGGTTCTCAACCTCAGTCCTCAAGTACCCCCAACAGGCCATGTTTTCAGGTTTTCCTTTACTTTGCACAGCTGCTTTAAATCAATATCAATGACATGGTAACACTTTAATGATTATATTTCCTTGTATCAGCATATCTGCAGAACAAAGACAGGGTTCATTTAGAAAGAGAAACTCAGGATGCCAGAAAATCTGTACCATCTAGATCGAATCGAATACCTAGGTGAGGGTATTGTTACTACTGTGCAGTTAATAGAAGACAAATCCACTAATGACTTAACACAGTAAGTGTGCTTACAAAAGATCTGCTTTTTCATTAATTAAGCTATTGAATGCTGTTATGTGGCATAATAGGGTTGGGAAGTGCCTTTGTTCAATGCCAAGGTTTCTGCACAAGCTTCCAAATAAAGCTAGTCACTAGTCTAGATCAGTGGTTCTCAACCCTGTCCTCAAGTACCACCAACAGGCCATGTTTTGGGAATTTCTCTTAGATAAAATAGCTGGCCAAAATACCAAGCCATTGACTCTGATTTAAAGCACCTGTGCAAGATAAAGGAAAACCTGCAAACATGGCCTGTTGGGGGTACTTGATGACAGGGTTGAGAACCACTGGTCTAAACAACAGAGGCATATTGAGAGTTGAGGAAAAAGAGGATTACTTATTGGTCATGATATTTTCATTGAATGTCAAAGTAAAAGGATGGTATCCTCCCTACTGGAAAGGGACAGATAATAGACAAAGTTCAAATTGCAGACGTTTCAGTAACAAAATTGTAATTCTAATTCTCCCTTGTATCCTTTTAGAGAAATCCTGAGTAAAGTACCAGATAATCTTTCCTTAAGGTAATCTCTGGGCACAATACTAAAAAAAAGCAGGGAATGGCTTATGTGCCCTCATTTAACAGATCTGTATTTCCAATGTGCAGAAACTGTAGTGAGATCACATGACTTCCAATGGAGAAGGACAACCGGGTGGTAGCTGTGCTCTGCGCTGGGTGGCCAGTCTCCTTAATGCTCAGGAGCAGTTCTCATTTTGTCAGCTCTACCTAAAGCTATGTGTGTCCTGCCCAGCTCCATCCACTGCCAACACCTGAAACCAAAAAAAACCAAAAAAAGTACTTACATTCTGATTAGCTTATTCTCACCAAACTCCGCCCACCACAGATCCCCTATGTCCCCCTAGAATGGTAGATGGTGGAGAAGTGTAGTTTACATTGGTGGTACATGGAGAACTGCCCCTAACATTGGTGGTTAGTAGAGATGTGCTCTGTAAATTGGTAGTCATTGGAGTATAAGTAGAAATGTAGCCATTACATTGGTGATCGCTGGAGATGTTTCCATTATATTGGTGGCCAATGGAGATATGTCCCCTTACATTGGTGTTCATAGTAATAGTGCCCTGTTAAAATGGTGGACTGTGGGGGAAGTGCCCCCAGTGGAGGTCGGTGGAGAAGCGCTCTCTCAAAATGGCAATAAATAGAGAAGTGTCCCTCTACAACAGTGATTACTCAAGAAGTGTTCCCTTACATTGGTGACTAACAGCACAAAGAATGTTCCCCTACATTACTAATAGGTTAAGAAGTGTCCTACATTGATAGTCAGAGGAAAAGTGTCCCCTTACAATAGTGGTCAGTGGAGACGTGCACCACCACATTGGTAGTTAATAAAGAAGCGCTCACTTACCATGGTGGACAGTGGAGAAATGTACCCCTACATCAGTGGCAATGGAGAAGTGTCTCCTTATGTTGGCTGTCAGTGGTATTAATAATGCCCTCTTACATTTATGGGCAGTGAAACAATGCCTGCCACCCGCCCCCAATTGGTAGTCAGTAAAGATGTCCCCCCTACATTAGTGGTGAGTGGAGAAAGCCTCCCTACATTGGTGGCCGGTATAGTGCCCCCATATGATTGAGGCCAGTGGGGACTTTTCCCCTTACATTGGTAGCAGGGTGGAGCACCCTTAGGGCTCCTTCACACGGACGTGTCCGTGTATGGAGCCCGCTCTGCTCAGGGGAGATCGCTCCATCGATCCCCGCTGAGCAGGCAGATGACAGATGACAGGTCCGTTGCTGCACATTGTGCAGCGACGGACCTGTCAGAGCGCCGCTCTCCCCTATGGGGGATCGGATGACGACGGACCATAGAGTCCGTCGTCAACCGATCCGCAGACGGATGGAAAAGTAGGTTTTTCCTCCATCACACTTTTTCGGATCGGAGCGGGTCGGATGTCAGCAGACATGTCACCACTGACATCCGACGTTCAATAGAGGTCTATGGAGGGTCCGTTCAGGTCCGCCTAAAAAACTGACAGACGGACCTGAACGGATCTTACAATGCTAAACAGACCACAAAGTCACTAGTAAAGCAAAATGATAAACAGGCTGTAATATTATCAAAAGTACATCCATATTATTACAGCACAGTTACACAATTACATCACAATTAAGATCACTATCCTAATTGAAAAAACTAGTGTGGGGAGCTTTATTACGTTCCATTACCTAACCTCAGGCTTCTTTAATTAGCTTTAATGTGGCAAGACCGGAGACAGAGCAATTATTTTTGGCTTCCTTAATGTATACCCTCTCGTATCTATTAGCCGCAAGCTGTGACTTGTAAATGTAGAACTGTAACTCATGATGTGATGAAATGTGTTATTCTATGATTGTGTTATCATGTCTGTTAAAGACAAAGAATCATTAGTCAGGATCCTTTATATAAATTGTACAAAATTGTTTATTTATATTAACAAATTATGAACATGCTGAATAAGGTAAAACATCAGCGAATTTCCAGAGTACACTGATGTGACCTCCAAAAAAACAAACAAAAAAATAATGCCAAAGGGCTACCTATCCCTTTGAAAGGAAAATAAGGTGGCAGTGTGCTGAACCCATGCTGGATAGGCATTTCCAATGATGTAGAACCTTTATACAGACAGCTTTCTATTACACCATGGTCATAACTAGGCCCTTAGAGTAATTTCTGTAGTGTTAATAGAAAATAGAGCACCAAAAAATATTTGGTCCAGAAATCTAGTCCACAAAGTTCATATAAAAATGTCAATGTGTTTTGTGGTCGAACCCCCCCCCCCCTTCATCAGGGCTTGGGATTCCAAATCTGAGGATTATCTGTACACATGGTAGACATCTTGGACAAATAGTATCAGAGGAACATGTAACTTGTTTGGCTTACTGGTTTAGCAGCCACATTGGTGGTCATTGGTGAAAACCAGAGATCGAAACAGGTACATGTCTTTCTGATATTACATGCTCAAGATTTCAATCCTGTGTCCAGATTCTCTTCAATTTTGGAGTCTTGAGCCCTGATGAAGGGGGCCCATTGAACCTTGGGATTTTAAACACATTTGTGTGAACAATTATCTCTTTTTGGACTAAAAATATTTTAGCTACCAATCTCTGGCATTGATAACAGACACTACACATAAAATATTCGGAGTATATGAGTGCATCAAGAAGTAACAAATGAAAAACCTGTGAGACCGCCAACTCAGACATTCTTCAGTGCAGATTCAAATGTCAATACTCTAGTAGTCATTCCCATGTGGTCATCAGGAACATGCTAAAATCATGATAAGTATTATTGCCAAATTGAATGTGCTAAACATTTCACTCTCCATCGAATGTACTCATTATTATCCTTATTGCTATCTGCACTGCATGGAGATCAGTTGTAAAAAGGTTTACAAAGTTTTGAGTTGAAATCCACAAAATGTATTTGACAACCCCAACAGGACATTTGCAATTGGTAGAAGGATTTTTATTTATTTTTTGACAGACAAACAGACTGGGAATACCACGCCACAACCGCAAGCCTAGCGTTTTGGCTTGCAGTTGTGGTACGGTCCCTATCGCTTGAATTCTTGAATATGTCACACCTGGCGAACACAACAGGGGGCATCATTTTGCTATGCTGCAAAGAACCACATCTGCTTCATGTGTACACCCCATCAGGCTGCATTTGCAATTTGGGGGAGGGAGCAGTTTTGGGGACAGAGAAAATGTGTCTCAACCATCTATGTTTTGACAACTTCCACTAAAATTGTAAACTAAGCCTTAACCATACACGGTTCCGTTTTTTTTTGTTCAGTAAGCCGGCTGAACGAGAAAAATTTACTTGGTTCTCCTATCCACATATCTGATATGGATGTAGTAATCCTCCCTGCTGTGTCATTGTATTCTGACAGCAGGGCTCCCCCACCATCAGAATACACTGATCAGCTCTGCAGCTGATTGTCTGCAAACGCTGATCGAATGGAAATTTTCCAGCACTGGACTGTTCGTATCAATTGACTCGTCATGAAAAGAAACAGCCCTAGATGGATCGAAATTCGGGCAGTTCTTGCTGAACCCCAAAATTTCGATCCATGTTTTGCCAGCTTTAGTGTCTACGCAACAGAAACAAAATGAGTCTCTAATTAAATAACTAAAATGTTTGCAGTCAATTTAAAATCGGTAGTAAACTCATTTTTTTTCATATACTACTTACAGGTAAGCCTATAATAAAGCTTACCTGCACATCTCCTAAACATGCACTGTTTAAGATATATTCACACTTGATGCAGCTGGTGAGGGAAGAACTTGGAGCCGATAACAAGTGCAGCAAGCCGTGTGGTCACACTTAGACGCGTTTCGTCATTCCGTCTTTGTCAATAGGTGGACAAAGACGGAATGACGAAACGCACCTAGGCGTGATCACATGGCTTGCTGCATTTGTTATTGGCTCAGAGTTCTTCCCGGGAACCACCACGACAATCTTATCTCCACAAGAGGTGGTGAGAGTATTGGAACTGAATATATACAGTGCATTACCTATTGAACACTCTTTTTGATAATATGTTTGTAAGTGCAATAGCATAAGGGTTGGGTTTATCTGTTGAATAAAAGTTTACAGTTTTACACTATGAGGACTCCTTTCCTTCCTTATGCCCGAGCTGTATGAAAGGATTGTGGCTTGTCTGGGGATCCACAGGATCAGAACGTTCGTTATCCTTCTGGTTGATTGATATTGCATTTCCATGCTGATGTCCTTTTGATATTGATTACAAAGGCTGAACATATTATACAAAGGCGATGGTGCTTTAGGAATTTGGAGAGTGCAACTCCCAGAGGGACATGGTGTGGTGATGGTCGAATGTCTACTCAGCTGATGATTTTGATATGAACCGTCACATTGATATGTTAAACCACTCAACACCTGGATTTATACACCACTTTAAGACTTAATGTGTTTGTAATTTTTAGCGATGCTTATGCTGGAAGGACTAATTTTTAGATCTTTTTTGCTTCTTTTTCTAAAAGTTGAGCACCACTTTAAAAAGTAATTCTTTACACTGTAGTGTCTTTGTTTCCCTCAAATCATCCTTGGCATCAGGATAATATTTTTGTTAACAATACGGCTCAGGTACAGTGGTTTCTATACAATGCAGCTAAAGGGCGTTTTCTACTTCAGAACCAGGTGTGGCAATGGGCTAGAACATCATAAACAAGAGATGAATTCCCTGTCATTTATAACTAATTCATCTACATCTGAACAAACAGCCTTCAGCTACAACTAGCCTTTGTCACACATAAAGTTCTATTATCGGTATCCATGAAATGTAATTCTACAGACTAGGAAACCAACAGAAGCC
Source organism: Aquarana catesbeiana (assembly GCF_042186555.1). Taxonomy (NCBI): domain Eukaryota; kingdom Metazoa; phylum Chordata; class Amphibia; order Anura; family Ranidae; genus Aquarana; species Aquarana catesbeiana. The sequence continues at coordinate 193,731,387 of NC_133331.1, forward strand.
TAAAGAATTAGAACAATGGATGAGGTCAGATCAGATGTTTTACATCTACTTCTAAATGGATACTGCAAAGTTTTTGTATATAAGTTACATAAATACAGAGCTCAGCCAAACTAAAAAAAATCCCACAAAAGTGAAGAGAAATATACTGTATATATACACAATATCTCACAAAAGTGAGTACACACCTCACAATTTTTGTAAATATTTTATTATATCTTTTCATGTGACAACACTGAAAAAAATGACACTTTGCTACAAAGTAAAGTAGTGAGTGTACAGCTTGTATAACAGTGTAAATTTGCTGTCCCCTAAAAATATCTCAACACACGGCCATTAATGTCTTAAACCGCTGTCAACAAAAGTGAGTGAAAATGTCCAAATTGGGCCCAATTAGCCATTTTCCCTCCACGGTGTCATGTGACTCATTAGTGTTAAAAGGTCTCAGGTTTGAATAGGGAGCAGGTGTGTTAAATTTGCTATTATCGCTCTCACAGGGCCGTAGATAATTTTTTTCCTGGGGGGGTTCAGGTCTTTCAAACTCAAAGGCATCATTTACACTTTAATGTTGGGGGAGGTACGGTAAAAACATGTGACAGCAGAGTGGGGCCATGAGGCTTTGCAATGCAGCGCGGCAAAAATTATCCCCATTCAACTGAATAGAACGCAAAGCACGCAGCTGTGGTGTGGTAGTGTACTCATTAGTACAGCGAGCTCAACTAAAAAAAAACTCACCGTGTTAACCAGACTTTAGATCTCATTCATCTGTTCTAAATGGCCATGGAATGTCAAATATACCATGAATTGCTACAGCCAGGATCCCAGATATTCCAATTTTTGTCAGCTGCTCAGGTTGTTCACCTGAGTGATGGGCTAAAAAGAGCCACTGCTGTTAACATGTATCTGCGCATCCAGTGGTCCCCATGTTTAAGCTTCGGGGGACAAAGCAGGACACATTGGGGTGTGGCCTGGCGGGAACCCAGGTTGAGGTCTCTTCCATCACTACTACATTACCATAGGACTTCGTGGATGTGCAGCACCAGGGATGTTTTTTTTCTCTCTTCCCTTCAGTGACTACAGGAGCTGGGATGAGCTCCATCCCTTGCCGACACTCCTGTAGCATATTTGGTATAATCTACATTACTCCCCACATCGATTGAGTCTGAGCGACACACTAACAAACCTGGGGTCACAGTGGTTACCTGCTGTTAGGGACAAATTTCTGACCCTGGATGCAGAGAGATTTTATCCAAGGGCAAAAATGTATCCCTACCTACAGATAACCACTGGATGTGCAGATACATGTGGATACATGTTTACAGCAGCAGAAAGCCTTGGCTCTTTTCAGTCCATCACTCAGGTGTACAGGCTGAGCACAGATTGAAACATCTGAGACCCCGGGTGCAGGTATTTGCAGTATACTTGCTGCACCATGGTCATGTAGGATATATGAATGAGACCCAAGACTGCATTTTAGATAACCTTATTATCTTTTCTTACTGTGCAAGTTGAGTAGGTGCAAGGGGCAACATATTGTGGTAGGCAGTAAATTCAGTGATTTATTTAAACCTTAAAAAACTGTGTGCTAAGAAATTTTATGAAATATTTTAAGAGATTAAAAAAAACAAAAAAACTGTGCACTGTCTACTACAGGATGGTTGCACCTGGTCAATATGGTTGGCTTTTATTCAGTCTTCAACTATAGTAAACCCAGCTTTTGAACTTGTACCTACAAGTAAGCCTATAATAACGCTTACCTGTAGGTACAGTGAATATCTCCTAAACATGTGGTGTTTAGGAGATATTCACATGGAAAGCAGCCGGTGATCTCACCGATGCATGCGCTCTGAAGGGACAGCATACCGCTTGGTTGTACTTCTCCTGGGGAGGAGCGCAGTTCATTCTGCACTTTTGTGACCCATTTTTAGCCGACAGCCACCTATAGCCCGCTGTCAGCTGACATCGCTCAGCAGGTCCAGGCTGTGGAAAGATCCTAACTTTAAAGTCAGGATTCACCCAGATGCCTGGGCCAGCAGCTCGCTCAGCCTCTCAGTGAGCCACTGAGACCCTGAGCCAGCCGCTCCTGCTCCCTCCACAGCCTGGTACTCCAGTGAGTGTAGGGGAGGGGGGGCAGAGCCAGGGACTGACAGTCACCACTCTTTGATCACTGAAGGCTGAGAACTGAGTGATCAGCGGTCTTTGATCGCTCTGTTGTTGGTCTTAGAAGCAGCTGGGGACAGATGCAACATTCGATCGATGCTCTATCCACCTAGGTAAGTATAATTTAAAAAAAAAAACATCTCTTTTAAAGGGAAAAAAAAATCCCCCTCTCCCTCCTAAGAACCCTCCCTCTCCAAGCAAAGATTTCCCACTGTAAAATATCTCCCTCCCTCAAATATGCCCCCAAAAATGAAACCCTCTGTCTCTAAACCGAGGAAGAAAGTCTCACTTCATCAAATCAAACTCCCCTCCCAGAAGCAAATCCCTGCCATTAACCACCCCTTCTCCAAAAGCAAACCCACCCCCTTTCCTCAACCCCCCCCACCAAAAGAAACTCCCCCAGGCTGGAATTCTCACTTCCTCATTCCAGAAAAACAGAAAATTGATACCGCCCCACTTACCAGACCTCAGATTCAGCACGGCATACAAGCAGGAAAACTTCTGCATCCCCAGTCTCCCTTTGGCTGTGTCATATGATACCACAAGGAGGAGTCTAGGAGTTCCCTCAACTGTGCACTGTCAATTGCCGGCATCTGAGACCTCGCAGTAATTTCATGCTTTTCAGGGGGGCCCCTTATTAAACTGAGGGGATTGGGCTCAATAGAAGGGGGCTGGCTTCTGCACTCCGAAACTCTGATTGCTTCTACTGTGCTGATGCTGAGGCTAAACAGCAGGGATACTGTCTGGGCATTTTGCCAGGATGCTCTGGGGGGTTTGACTCCCCTTATCTATGCCCCTGCTCTCTCATACTGGTTACTGGAAGTTCAACATGGCACCTCATGGCAAAGAACTCTCTGAGGAGCTTAAAAAAAGAATTGTTGTTCTACATAAAGATGGCCTAGGCTATAAGAAGATTGCCAAGACCATGAAACTGAGCTGCAGCATGGTGGCCAAGACCATACAACAGTTTAACAGGACAGGTTCCACTCAGACCAGGCCTCACAATGGTCGACCAAAGAAGTTGAGTGCATGTGCTCTGCGTCATATCCAGAGGTTGTCTTTGGGAAATAGACATATGAGTACTGCCAGCATTGCTGCAGAGGTTGAAGGGGTGTGGGTCAGCCTGTCAGTGCTCAGACCATATGCCGCACACTGCATCAAATTGGTCTGCATGGCTGCCATCCCAGAAGGAAGCCTCTTCTAAAGATCATGCACAAGAAAGCCTGCAAACAGTTTGCTGAAGACAAGCAGACTAAGGACGTGGATTACTGGAACCATGTCCTGTGGTTTGATGAGACCAAGATAAACTTATTTGGTTCAGATGGCTTCAAGCGTGTGTGGCAGCAACCAGGTGAAGAGTACAAAGACAAGTGTGTCTTGCCTACAGTCAAGCATGGTGGTGGGCCTGTCATGGTCTGGGGCTGCATGAGTGCTGCCGGCACTGGGGAGCTACAGTTCATTGAGGGAACCATGAATGTCAACATGTACTGTGACATACTGAAGCAGAGCATGATCCCCTCCCTTCGGAGACTGGGCCGCAGGGCAGTATTCCAACATGATAACGACCCCAAAAACACCTCCAAGATGACCACTGCCTTGCTAAAGAAGCTGGGGGTAAAGGTGATGGACTGGCCAAGCATGTCTCCAGACCTAAACCCTATTAAGCATCTGTGGGGCATCCTCAAATGGAAGGTGGAGGAGCTCAAGGTCTCTAACATCCACCAGCTCCGTGATGTCATCATGGAGGAGTGGAGGAGGACTCCAGTGGCCACCTGTGAAGCTCTGGTGAGATCCATGCCCAAGAGGGTTAAGGCAGTGCTGGAAAATAAAGGTGGCCACACAAAATATTGACATTTTGGGCCCAATTTGGACATTTTCACTTAGGGGTGTACTCACTTTTGTTGCCAGCGGTTTAGACATTAATGGTTGGGTGTTGAGTTATTTTGAGGGGACAGCAAATTTACACTGTTATACAAGCTGTACACTCACTACTTTACATTGTAGCAAAGTGTCATTTCTTCAGTGTTGTCACTTAAAAAGATAGAATAAAATACTTACAAAAATATGAGGAGTGTACTCACTTGTGAGATACTGTATATATATATATATATATATATATATATATATATATATAAAGAATTATATACAAAGTCCTAAATATGTGCTCAGTACTTTATACAAAAATACCCTTTAGTTTATACATAAAACCACGCGATTATATATGAAACATCAAACCAGTATAAAAAGTCAAAACATTTGGTAAAAGTCCCAAATAAGTGCCTTAGGGAAGAAAAAGTGCCCAAGCCCCCGGTCACACCAGTGCAACTTGTCATGCGATTTGAGCGTTTCAAATCGCATGACAAGTCACACCCTATTGTTCATAATAGAAGTGGTCAAATTGGTGCGACTATGACTCCATCGGAGTCGCGCCGATTTTGAAAGTAGTTCTTGCTCTACTTTTTGCATGTTCAGGTATGAATTGCATAGACATCTGTGCATAAAGTCACAGATGTCTTCCAAGTACAACCTGAAGTAGTACAACTTTGAAATCATGCTACTTCAAGTGAAGCTTAGTGTCCCATGTGCTTTACAACCCCTGTTGTATTTTCCACTTTAAGCCTTCATTCACTGAGTGCAACCTCCACTCACCAGTTGTATAGACCCCACTGCTGTTTGGGGTCAAAACAAGATTAGGGTCACAGGAAGGTTCCGCCACTCCTCCACCTTGCTTATTCAACAGCACCACCTCAATCTTGCTCTCCAGGGTCTGCACTACTTATCTCTCCTAAGGGGTTCTCGCCACTATTGTTCTTCTTTACTCATTAGGCATCACTCCTTTTATTCTCACATTTATCCATATGCCGGCATCCATGTGAGAATAAAAGAGTTATGGTAATTGGTGGACTGGTCTGGCTGATAAGTAAAAAAGAACAATAGTGGTAAAACCCTTTAGGAGAGATAAGCAGTGCAGACCCTGAAGAGCAAGAGGATTGAGGTGGCGCTGTTGAATAAGCAAGATGGAGGAGTGGGGGTACCCTCCCTTAATCCTAAGTGTGTTTTGACCCTAAACAGCAGTGGGTCTATACATCAGGTGGGTGGTTTTGTGAAGGTGGAGGTTGCACACGGTGAATGAAGGCTTAAAGAAAAAAGTACAACAGTGGTTGTAAAACACATGAGACACTAAGGCACTTTTTCTTCCTGAAGCACTTTGGGACTTTTACACATTTTTTGGACTTTTTATATTGGTGTAGCTGTACCCCCAGTAGGGGCTGCTGAGTGTAGTCTGTCACCCTGCCCAGCCAGGCATACAATTTCAAGCATCCAGAGACATGAAACAGTCCTTGCACTTGTTTTTGTATTTTTATTGAGGCGAATTTAACTTGGATAGGGTTATGCCGCGTACACACGACTGGTTTTTCCGTCGGAATGAACTCTGGCGGTTTTTTCGACGGAGTTCCGACGGAGTCCCACTGAAACACACAATCACACCAAACTCCAATCGTTTAGAACGCAATGACGTACGACGGGACTAGAATAAGGAAGTTCAATAGCCAGTAGCCAATAGCTGCCCTTGAGTCCTTTTTGATCCGTCAGAATAGCATACAGACGAACGGTTTTCGGAAAGATTTAAAACATGTTCTATTTCTAGGTCCGTCAGAATTTTCGAAAGTAAAAGAGTCAGATGAAGCCCACGCATGATTGGAATGTCCGATGGAATGATTCCGTCTGACCTTTTCTGCCGGAAAGTCTGGTCGTGTGTACGTGGCATTAGAGAAATTATGAGATGCCCAGAAAATTAACAGTCAATGTTGGGACTGCTATATACATCCAAACAGGGCCGCCATCAGGGGGGTACAGCCGATACAACTGTAAGGGGCCCTGGGGCCCGAGCGGCCCGCCCGGGCCAGAAGAGGGCTAGATGGGTGAAGGGGAGCAGTGTTGCGTACTACAGAAACGATCTCGCAGCTTCTGCTGCTCTCTGTGTCATTGAGCTCAGACATCGAGCTCTTTACTGTCACATCTGGCTACTATGTGCATCCCTCGTGTGAGCTGCCTATATTGTGTTCCCCTGTGTCAGCAACATGTCAGCTTTGTAAAAACAAACTGGGACTAGGCAGGAAGATTTCCTTTACAAGTAGGGGCTGTGAAGGAAAGGGAGGGGGGCTGTTTGTGTTTAGGGAGGGGCCAGAGGCTTGTGTGTTTATAGATTGTGTATGTGTGGGGCTGACAGATATACACAGGTGGTGGTGGGGCTGGGGGCAGATATAGTTACAGGTGCGGGGGCTGACATATATACAGGTGTAGGGGGCTGACATATATACAGGTGTAGGGGGCTGACATATATACAGGTGTGGGGGGGCTGACATATATACAGGTGTGGGGGCTGACATATACACAGGTGCGGGGGAGGGTGGGGCTGACATATATACAGGTGCGAGGGGGGCTGACATATATACAGTAGTGGGGGGACTGACATATATACAGGTGTGAGGAGGGCTGGCATATATACAGGTGTGAGGAGGGCTGACATATATACAGGTGTGAGCAGGGCTGACATATATACAGGTGTGAGTGGAGCTGGCATATATACAGGTGCGGGGGCTGACATATATATACAGAGGTGTGAGTGTGGGGGGCTGACATATATACAGGATTGAGTGGGGGACTGACATATATACAGGATTGAGGGGACAGGGGCTGAGTGCATACAGGTGAGGTGGCCGGTGTGTGGATTCGGTGGGATGGCCCATGGGCGAGCCCTGGGGAATGTTGGTGGTCATGCTCGGGGGGGCCCAGGCCTAAAGCTGTGTAAGGGGCCCAAACATTTCTGATGGCTGCCCTGAATCCACAGTATATACATACAGTCTCCTCTTTCACAGGCAGGGCCGGATTTACCACTAGGCACTGTAGGCATGTGCCTACAGCCGCCTTTCCTAGAGGGGTGCCTGTCTGAGTTTTTTTTATGTTTTAACCCTTTCGCTGCCAGGTCCGTAAGGACCTGACAGCAGGGGGGTTCACATACAATCTGGTGGCTGCAGCCACTGGGTATGTGTGTAAAACTGACAGGCAGACTCCTGCTTCCACACATCCCTGGTACCGGCGCCTCCTGCTCATGTGCCCCCACCATGTATTCCGGACTCCACTTGCCCATCTGCAGGCTCTGGACTGACATGGCGGGTGTCGGCGGGTGTAAGGGAGGAGAGCGGACGTGTGTCGTCCTCCCCTTCTTGCTGTGACCCGGAAAGCGACATGTGTAACTTCTGGGTCATTCTGTCACTTTCCCCAGTTAGCATAGCTGGGAAGGGATGTATTGCAGTGCGATCTGCATTGCAATCCATTCAGTGGAGCACAGGGGAGTTATCCAGTTATCTGATCCTATTAGTACAGTACCGCAGGCAGCTGCAGTATTTACAAGTTAGTGTAGTGCATCCTCTGCACAGTGTGCACCTAAAGCTACCTTAAGAAAATTAGTGGTGTTCTTCTGATCCTATTAGTATTGCAGGCAGCTACAGTATTTACAGTTAGTGTACTGTGTCCTCTGCACAGTGTGCACCTAAAGCTACCTGACTAAAATTGGTGGTGTTCTTCTGATCCTATATTATTACCACAGGCAGGCAGCTACAGTATTTACAGTTAGTATATTGCGTCCTCTGCACAGTGTGCACCTAAAGCTACCTGAAGAAAATTGCTGTTGTTCTGCTCCTATTAATACCACAGGCAGGTAGCTACAGTATTTACAGTTAGTGTACTGTGTCCTGTTAGTGTACTGTGTTTTTACCGTATTTACAGCTACCTGAGGAAAATTAGTGGTGTTCTTCTGATTCTATTAGTCCTATTAGTACAGTATTTACAGTTAGTGTAGTGCGTCCTCTGCACAGTGTGCACCTATAGCTACTTGAAGAAAATTAGTGGTGTTCTTCTGATCCTATTAGTACAGTACCGCAGGCAGCTGCAGTATTTACAAGTTAGTGTAGTGCGTCTTCTGCACAGTGTGCACCTAAAGCTACCTGAAGAAAATTAGTGGTGTTCTTCTGATCCTATTAGTACAGTACCGCAGGCAGCTGCAGTATTTACAAGTTAGTGTAGTGCGTCCTCTGCACAGTGTGCACCTAAAGCTACCTGAAGAAAATTAGTGGTGTTCTTCTGATCCTATTAGTACAGTACCGCAGGCAGCTGCAGTATTTACACATTAGTGTAGTGCGTCCTCTGCACAGTGTGCACCTAAAGCTACCTGAAGAAAATTAGTGGTGTTCTTCTGATCCTAATAGTACAGTACCGCAGGCAGCTGCAGTATTTACAAGTTAGTGTAGTGCGTCCTCTACACAGTGTGCACCTAAAGCTACCTGAAGAAAATTAGTGGTGTTCTTCTGATCCTATTAGTACAGTACCGCAGGCAGCTGCAGTATTTACAAGTTAGTGTAGTGCATCCTCTGCACAGTGTGCACCTAAATCTACCTGAAGAAAATTAGTGGTGTTCTTCTGATCCTATTAGTACAGTACCGCAGGCAGCTGCAGTATTTACACATTAGTGTAGTGCGTCCTCTGCACAGTGTGCACCTAAAGCTACCTGAAGAAAATTAGTGGTGTTCTTCTGATCCTATTAGTACAGTACCGCAGGCAGCTGCAGTATTTACAAGTTAGTGTAGTGCATCCTCTGCACAGTGTGCACCTAAATCTACCTGAAGAAAATTAGTGGTGTTCTTCTGATCCTATTAGTACAGTACCGCAGGCAGCTGCAGTATTTACAAGTTAGTGTAGTGCGTCCTCTGCACAGTGTGCACCTAAAGCTACCTTAAGAAAATTAGTGGTGTTCTTCTGATCCTATTAGTATCGCAGGCAGCTACAGTATTTACAGTTAGTGTACTGTGTCCTCTGCACAGTGTGCACCTAAAGCTACCTGACTAAAATTGGTGGTGTTCTTCTGATCCTATATTATTACCACAGGCAGGCAGCTACAGTATTTACAGTTAGTGTATTGCGTCCTCTGCACAGTGTGCACCTAAAGCTACCTGAAGAAAATTGCTGTTGTTCTGCTCCTATTAATACCACAGGCAGGTAGCTACAGTATTTACAGTTAGTGTACTGTGTCCTCTGCACAGTGTGCACCTAAAGCTACCTGAAAATTGCTGTTGTTCTGCTCCAATAATACCACAGGCAGGCAGCTACAGTATTTACAGTTAGTGTACAGTGTCCTCTGCACAGTGTGCACCTAAAGCTACCTGAAGAAAATTGCTGTTGTTCTGCTCCTATTAATACCACAGGCAGATAGCTACAGTATTTACAGTTAGTGTACTGTGTCCTTTGCACAGCGTGCACCTAAAGCTACCTGAAGAAAATTAGTGGTGTTCTTCTGATCCTATTAATACCACAGGCAGGCAGCTACAGTATTTACAGTTAGTGTAGTGCGTCCTCTGCACAGTGTGCACCTAAAGCTACCTGGAGACTATTGCTGTTGTTCTGCTCCTATTAATACCACAGGCAGGCAGCTACAGTATTTACAGTTAGTGTACTGTGTCCTCTGCACAGTGTGCACCTAAAACTACCTGAAGAAAATTGGTGGTGTTCTTCTGATCCTATATTAATACCACAGGCAGGAAGCTACAGTATTTACAGTTAGTGTACTCTGTCCTCTGCACAATGTGCACCTAAAGCTACCTGAATAAAATTGGTGGTGTCCTTCTGATCCTATATTAATACCACAGGCAGGCAGCTACAGTATTTACAGTTAGTGTACTGCGTCCTCTGCACAGAGTGCACCTAAAGCTACCTGAAGAAAATTGCTGTTGTTTTGCTTCTATTAATACCACAGGCAGGCAGCTACAGTATTTACAGTTAGTGTATTGTGTCCTTTGCACAGCGTGCACCTAAAGCTACCTGAAGAAAATTAGTGGTGTTCTTCTGATCCTATTAATACCACAGGCAGGCAGCTACAATATTTACAGTTAGTGTAGTGCATCCTCTGCACAGTGTGCACCTAAAGCTACCTGGAGACAATTGTTGTTGTTCTGCTCCTATTAATACCACAGGCAGGCAGCTACAGTATTTACAGTTAGTGTACTGTGTCCTCTGCACAGTGTGCACCTAAAGCTACCTGAATAAAATTGGTGGTGTTCTTCTGATCCTATATTAATACCACAGGCAGGCAGCTACAGTATTTACAGTTAGTGTACTGCGTCCTCTGCACAGTGTGCACCTAAAGCTACCTGAAGACAATTGCTGTTGTTCTCATACTAATAATACTACAGGCAGGCAGTTGATTCTACTAGCTGCAGTATCAGTATATATATATATATATACATCCCAGCTTTGTGCAGCTACATCTCACTGCAGGCCATTAGTATGTCTGGAAGGCCAACAAGGAGAGGCAGACAGTCACGAGCCAATAAAAGAGGACAAAGCAGGCTCTGTGTCTAGAGGCAACAGTGCTGGTCGTGGAGACAGTGCATCCTCATCAGCACGTGGCCGTGGGACACGCTTGTCCTTTTTTTTGGCAGCTGGCCGTGTTGAGCCGCAACATGCGGAAGACTTGGTAGAGTGGATGACCAAGCCAACCTCATCCTCCTCATCCTCTCTCACCCAGGCTCAGGGTACTTTGTCTGGCAAAGTACTTGCCAACGTGGTCTCTTCCCTCGGCTCAATGGCATCAGTCACTCCTTCCCTAGCCCCTACCATGTCCTCCTGAGGAGTCCCCCAAACTGTTTGACCACAGTGTTGGGTACATGCTCCAGGAGGATGCCCAGCATTTTGAAGGCTCTGATGATGGTACCCAGCTAGAGGAAGGCAGTAAGGTGAGCCCAGAGAGAGGGGGTGTCCAAGAAGGACAGCAATCTGGCAGTCATGTTCCCCCAGCTGCAGCATACTGCCAGCTTTGCTCCAGTGATGAGGAGGGAGGGGATGATGAGGTCACTGACTCCACGTGGGTGCCTGATAGGAGAGAGGAGGAGGAGGAGGAGGCACATCACCAACGAGGTAGGATGCGCTTAAGGGCAGCACACCAACTGCATCACATCACAGAGCTCCGCATGTGCAGGGCGCTGCTGTCTCTGCGCATTATTCCAAAAGTTCTTTGGTGTGGGCCTTTTTTGGAGACGAGTGCATCAGATCCCACCGCTGCTATTTGCAACATATGTCTCAAGCGTATCTCGCATGGCCAAAACATCTCTCGCTTGGGCACCACATGCTTGACCAGACATATGTTGACCTCCCATGCAGTTCGTTGGCAAGCATAGCTAAAAGACCCACACCAAAGAACAAAGAGGACCTCTCCTTGCTCCTCATCACCTGGGATCTCCAACCCCACTGTACCTTCAGTCCTCTCTGAGACCTGCACTGAGAGGAATGAAGGTGTAGAATTAGGTGTGTCACAGCCAAGTACTTGGGGGCAATCTGCTATCGGTACACCAACGTCAGATTGTACAAGGCAAATTTCCCTGCCCCAGCTGCTGCACCGCCTAAAGTTCGCTCCCAGCCATCCACATGCCCAGCAGTTGAATGCTAGCTTGGCTAAATTGCTAGCACTTCAACTGCTGCCTTTTCAGTTGGTAGACTCTGCCCTCTTCCGTGAGTTTGTGGAATGTGCGGTTCCTCAGTGGCAGGTTCCCAAATGCCATTTTTTCTCACGGAAGGCGATTCTGGCTCTCTACCGGCATGTGGAAGGCAATGTCTTGGCCTCGCTGGACAGGGCGGTCAGCGGTAAGGTGCATATTACCGCTGACTCATGGTCCAGCAGGCATGGACAGGGATGTTACCTATCTTTCACCACACACTGGGTGACTCTTCTGGCAGCTGGGATGGATGCAGGACAGGGTGCAGTAGTGTTGGAGGTTGTTCCGCCACCGCGCCTCCAAAATAGTACTAGTGGTGATTCTGCCACACCTCTCTCCTCCACCCTCTCCTCTTCTTCTTCCTCTATGGCCTCTTCCTGTGCTGATTTGTCTTCGGAACCAGCGGTGCTCCGTAGGTGTTCAAGGGGCTATGCAAGCACGCAGGCCAAAAGATGCCATGCAGTGCTTGAGCTGGTGTGCTTGAGGACCAGGAGCCACACTGGGGCAGAAATTCTGTCAGCTCTGCAGGGGCAGGTTCAGAGGTGGTTGACGCCATGCCAGCTTAAGGCAGGTATGGTGGTTTGTGACAATGGCACCAACCTCCTCTCTGCCCTCCGACAGGGACAACTGACCCATGTGCCCTGTTTGGCGCACGTCCTTAACTTGGTGGTGCAGCGGTTCTTGGGCAGGTACCCGGGCTTACAGGATGTCCTGAGGCAGGCCAGGAAAGTCTGTGTGCATTTCCGCAGGTCATATAAAGCCAGTGCTCGGCTGGCTGACCTCCAAAAAGGAATTTAACCTGCCCAAGAACTGCCTAATCTGTGACATGCCCACCAGGTGGAACTCAACGTTGGCCATGCTGTAGGGCTGCACACGCAGCAGAGGGCCATCAACGAGTACCTGTGCGACTATGGCACCAGGACAGGGTCAGGGGAGCTTGTTTTTTTTCCCCACGCCAGTGGGCCATGATCAGGGATGCGTGCACTGTCCTGTCACCATTTGAGGAGGCCACGAGGATGGTGAGCTGTGACAGTGCATGCATCAGTGACACTGTCCCCCTTGTCCACCTGTTGGAGCACACGCTGCGTGGAATAGGGACAGGGCACTTGAGGCAGAACAGAGGCAGGAAGAGGAGGACTTCCTTAGCTCTCAAGGCCCCCTTTATTCAGACAGTGTTCCTGCGTGCCCACCAATCACACAGGAAGAGGACAAGGAGGAGGAGGAAGAGGAAGAGGAGGATTGTGTCAGCATGGAGGTGGAGCCTGGCATTTAGCATCAGCAGCAGTCTTTAAGGGATCATTTACAGACCCAAGAAACCCATGGACTTGTACGTGGCTGGGAGGAGGTGGCTGCGGATCATGTCCCTCCTTAGTGACCCAGAGGACTCCGGACCGAATGCCTCAGCAAACCTACGCTGCATGGCCTCCCTGATCCTGCAAAGCCTGCAGAAGGATCCACGTATTCATGGTATCAAGGAGAGGGATCAATACTGGATGGCAACCCTCTTTGATCCACGTTACAAGGGTAAGGTTGTGGACCTTATCTTGCCGTCGCAGAGGGAGCAGAGGATGAAACATCTTCGAGAGGCCTTGCAGAAAGGTCTGTGCAACGCGTTCCCAGAGACTGGGAGGTTACAAACTCCTGTCCCTGGACAACGTGTTGCTGAGGCTTCGGTCAGTCAATGAAGGAGCGGTGGAGAAGGTGGCCATCTGACCGATGCGTTCAGACAATTTTTTAGTCCGCAGCACCAAGGTATGATCGGTTCCAGCAACCATCGCCAGCGTCTGTTTTACATGGTGCAGGAATACCTAGAGGCAAGATCTGACTTGGACACCTTTCCCGCCGAAAATCCTCTGGGTTACTGGGTCTTGAGGATGGATCACTGGCCAGAGCTTGCACAGTATGCAATTGAGCTACTGGCCTGTCCTGCATCCAGCGTTCTTTCGGAACGCACATTCAGTGCTGCTGGAGGTTTTGTAACTGATCACAGGTTGCGCCTGTCCACCGACTCAGTCGATCGACTGACCTTCATAAAAATGAATCAGTCTTGGATCACCACCAGCTACCAAGCACCTGATGCTAATGTAACCGAATAATTTTTTTTTAAATGTCAGATCCCTTTTAGACTGCCTATGCTGATGCTGAGTGACTATCCTGTTATGCTGAGTGACTATCCTCTTCTTCCTCAATGATCATGCTGATAGCTTGTAAGAATATTTTGGTTCTGGGAGCCGCCACCAGTGGCTAAGGCCCAATTTTTCAGCCCCTGCTTAACAGGGGCGTGTAATTACAATTTTTGATGCAATATTTTGCAAGGAGGGTTCGTTGCTGCGCTCAACTAGAATATTTGTGAGGGGTTGCAGTGTTGTGGCACCAGCACCAGTGCCTAAGGTCCAATTTTTCAGCCCCTGTTTAACAGGGGCGTGTAATTACAATTTTTGATGCAATACTTTGCAGCAGGGCTTGTTCCTGCGCTCCAACTAGAGTATCTGTGAGGGGTTGCAGTGTTGTGGCACCAGCACCAGTGCCTAAGGCCCAATTTTTCAGCCCCTATTTGACAGGGGTGTGTAATTACAATTTTTGATGCAGTATTTTGCAGGAGGGCTCATTCTTGCGCTCCAACTAGATTATCTGTGAGTTGTTGCAGTGTTGTGGCACCAGTGCCTAAGGCCCAATTTTTCTGCCCCTGTTCAACAGGGACATGTAATTATAATTCTTGATCTAATATTTCACAGCAGGGCCCGTTTCTGCGCCCACCAAGAGTAACTGTGAGGACTTACAGTGTTGTGGCACCAGCACCACCACCACCAAAGGCCCAATTTTTCTGACCCTGTTCAACAGGGGCATGTAATTACAATTCTTGATCTAATATTTCACAGCAGAGCCTGTTCCTGCGCCCACCTAGAGTAACTGTGAGGGCTTACAGTGTTGTGGCAACACCAACACCTAAGGCCGCAATTTCTGCAGAGTATATAGGGCAGTCCCCTACTTTCAAACATCCAATTTACAAACGACTCCTACTTGCAAACGGAAGGAGACAACAGGAAGTGAGATGAAATCTACCCCTAGGAAGGGAAATTCTCTCCTGTAAGAGTTAATATGGGAAAAACGTGTCTCCTCTCCACTGATGCTTTATCACCAACCCTTTTTTCACTAAAAACTCCAAATTGTCAAAAAACATTTGTCATTGGGACAGAAAGTGAGGTAAAATCTTCTGAAGAGGTGCACAGACAGCAAAACAAATGTCACAGAGGTGATAACCCTTCCCTATGTTTTCCAAAAAGCTTAAAAATAGATTTTTTGGCTGGAGCTACACTTGAAAAAAATGTAGAAGTGCAAAATTACAAACAGATTCTACTTAACAACAAACCTACAGTCCCTGTCTTGTTTGCACCGCCTGTATACTGCTGTTCAGAGGGCCTGGGGGGTTCCCCTTAATATCCATACAAGACCCAAAGGGTCTGGTAATGGACTGGGGGAGAGGGGTACCCATGTTTGTCTCACTGATTTTCATCCATATTGCCGGGACCCGACATTACATTAAAGCCTCAAGCAGTTTTAAATGACTTTTATTCTTTTAAGAATGTAATTTTGTGCAGGGACTGTTCTAAGCACGGGAAACACGCGTCACTTCACAGGCATACTATAGACACGATATTTAAAGGAATAGTTCACTTTTTTTTTCACTTTAAGCATCATTAAAATCACTGCTCCCGAAAAAACGCCCGTTTTTGAAACTTTGTTTTGCATTGATACATGTCCCATGGGACAGGACCCGGGTCCCCAAACCCTTTTTAGGGTTGCAAATTAGCCTTCAAATTTAGCACTTTTAATTTTGAACGTTCGAGTCCCATAGACTTCAATGGGGTTCTAAAGTTTGCGCAAATTTTCGGTCCGTTCGCAGGTTCTGGTGCGAAACGAACCAGGGGGTGTTCGGCTCATCCCTAATGGTGGGTTGAGAAGAACCTGTTACATTGGAGGTCAGTGGGAGAGGTGTCCCCTTACACTGGTGGTCAGTGAAGAAGCACTGCTTAAACTGGTTGGTCTGTAGGAAAAGGACCCCCTTACATTAGTGGTGGGTAGAGAAGGATCCCTGTTACATTTGTGGTCAGTGGGAGAGGTGTGCCCTTACATTTGTGGTCAGTGGGAGAGGTGTGCCCTTACATTTGTGGTCAGTGGGAGAGATGTGCCCTTACATTGGTGGTCAGTGGAGAAGGGCCCCCCACATTGATGGTGGGTTGAGAAGGACCTGTTACATTGGAGGTCAGAGGAGAAAAACCTTCTTACATTGGTGGTCAGTGCAGATGGAAATGCTTGCAACCATTCTCCAACCATTGTCACAGCGCACTGTATAGCGCCGCCGCTCACTGTAGCTCAGCACCTATTGTCAATGAGATCTTAATCACCTCTTCTCAAGGGTGAATAAATTCATTAAAACTTTGCCAACTACAGACTGTGCAATCATAGGTATTGGGCACACATAAATATATAAATGGTAGGTAATTGGCTCCTGTCTAAACTGGCCCTAGTATGTATGAATGTGAGTTAGGGACCTTAGACTGTAAGCTCCTTGAGGGCAGGGGCTGATGTGAATGTATAATATATATGTAAAGAGCTGCATAAATTCACAGTGCTATATAAGTACCTGTAATAAATAAACAACTATACCAAAACTTTCTTAAAGCGGTATTTAAAAAACAAAAATGTATTATATTGCAGCATACCAAACATTAGATGTGGTGGCTGCATAGGTTTTCTTTTCTTTGGCTTTTTCTCCCGATTTTCACCTGGTGATCTGGCCAGTAACATACCTCTTGTATTAATGAGACATAACTCTGCATAAATGAACATGGGAGGCACAGCAGCATTATCAGTCTGGGGTGGTGGGGGTAGTGTTAAATGTGTTAGCAGATTTAGATACACTAACAAACTGAAGCTAAACTCCAGCTCACACTTTATAATCAGTTACAGTAGACAGTTGTTTTTTTTCCTTTTGGGGAAAAAGATTTTGCATGAATAAATAAAAGCTGATAATTTTAATCACCCATGCCAGTGTTATGTGGTTTGTCTCATCCATGTAAATTGATACATTCTGCCAGAGAGCTTGTGCTTTTGAAAAACACCAGATGAAAACAGAAGAAAGAATTGGTAAGCTGCAATATAATAAAGGTTTGCTTTTGAGTTTAACACTGCTTTAAGTGCTTACCCAAATAATCCATTCAGTTTCCAAATGCCCTTGTAATACAGTTGTTGGCAGATTTTGAAAAAAAAAATTGTGCAATCTGATTGTAACATATATTGTGAGCGTTAGTTATCACAAAACCAGGAATAGTCTTTATTAGGTGGCACAGGTGCATAAGAATATATTGTTTTTTTCATGCAGGATAAGCAGTTTTTTGTTTTTTTAAGAACCCAAGGAAAAACCTGTGACTCCTCTGCAAGTAACAACAGCCATCAGTAGAATAGAAAACATATTTTACTATAATCAGGTTTAGCGGTACTAATTAGTGATTCAGCCATTTGGGTGAAGGGTGGAGAGCACAACTGTTAATGCAGGGGAAAGTCATTTCTAGTTTCGGCATATACAAAAATATTGCAGCTTTATAATAAACTATAATGAGCATCTTTTTATCCTGTTAAACTTGTAATCCATGTACCAAGATCTATTACATTATTAGAAGATCTACATAAAAATTTGTGGAAGTTGCTGAAAATTGTAGTTGGATGCTGGAGAGGTAATTTTTAACCACTTCACCCCCGGAAGGATTTGCCCCTTTAATAACCAGGCATTTTTTTGCGATACGGCACTGCGTCGGTTTAACTGACAATTGCGCGGCCGTGTGACGCTGTACCCAAACAAAATTGACGTCTTTTTTTCCCACAAATAGAGCTTTCTTTTGGTGGTATTTGATCACCCGTTATAAACAAACAAAGAGCGACAATTTTACTTTTTGCTAGAATACCTAATCCAAAAAAAATATATAAGAAAACAAATTTATTCATCAGTTTACGCCGATATATATTCTTCTACATATTTTTGGTAAAAAAAAAAAAAAAAAAATCGCAATAGGCGTATATTGATTGGTTTGCGCAAAATGTATCACGTCTACAAACTATGGGATAGATTTAGGGACTTTTATATATTTTGTATTGGTTTTACTAGTAATGGCGGCGATCTGCGATTTTTAGCGGGACTGTGGCAGACAAATCTGACCCCAAATTACACTTTTTGGGGACCTGTGACATTATTACATTGATCAGTGCTATAAAAATAAGCTGGCCATAGACGGTTTGAATCTTGGCCAGTTCAGCAGGGACTGGCCGAGATTCCAACCATGTATAGGCAGGCTGAATGTACCCAATTTGATCGATCAATCAACTTTTCTACAACTAGCCTGTTGAATTTTACATGTGATTATTGCATAGAATGCATGTGGGTAAAAAACCTGCAGCTTTACAATCACTTTAACGGCTTGCCTACCGGGCACTTTTACCCCCTTCCTGCCCAGACCAATTTTCAGCTTTCAGCGCTGTCACACTTTGAATAACAATTGCGCGGTCATGCAACACCTTTTTTCACACAAATAGAGCTTTCTTTTGGTGGTATTTAATCACCACTGGGGATTTTATTTTTTTCTAAACAAACAAAAAAAAGACAAATAGTTTGTTATACAATTTTGCAAACAGGTAATTTTTCTCCTTCACTGATGGGCTCTGATTGGCAGCACTGATAAGTGACACTGATGGGCACTGATTGGCAGCACTGATAAGTGACACTGATAGGCAGCACTGATAGTGCCACTGATTGGCAGCACTGATAGGTGCCACTGATGGGCACTGATTGGTGCCACTGATGGGCACTGATTGGCAGCACTGATAGGTGACACTGATGGGCTCTGATAGGCAGCACTGATAGGTGCCACTGATTGGCAGCACTGATAGGTGACACTGATGGGCACTGATCTCTTCTCCTCTCCTCACACTGTCAGCATGAGGAAAGAAAAGCAGATAACCGGCTCATGTGTTCACCGTGATCAGCTGTCATTGGACACAGCTGATTATGTTATAAAGGGCCGCTGTGATTGGCTCTTTACCCCAATCCGTGATCTGCTGCCCGTGTGCCACGGGGGGGCGCTTGGGCACCGCGATTATGGGAGGACGTTATGTACGCCCTCCCGGGAAAGTAAGCCCGCACTCTATAGCGCGGGTGGGAAGTGGTTAAAGAATCTGCTACTGACAGCTTGGTGCCCGATACCACAGAATACCTTTAGGGATCTACTGGCATTCATGCCTCCACAGGTCAGGGTTGGTCGGTGTATGTGTCTCAGTTTATAAAAGGCACAGCTTTAAGGCCTGGTTCATACCCGGGTCTCCCTGAATTGCATGACAATGGAAATAACATTGCTTCCAATGGTGCCCATCCATATAATTGCAGCACAGCTGTGATGTGACTTTGGGGAAGGGCCTTGTGCTACTTTGGTGCGATGCAGTGTGATTTTGTGGTCCATAAACTTCAATGGAAATGCATAAAAATGCATTTACATTCATTCTTGATGCTTTTTTTTTGTGTGCGATTTGTGCTGTTTTTTAGGAGTAGGCACCCGCTGGCGTCCTAACAACCAGTGACTCATCCCTGCTGTCAGCAGCGGTGATGAGTAATCAGTTGTTAAAGTGTTACTAAACCCACAACAATAAAATCAGTCTGTATATGCAGTAAAGCATGTTTGGTATACTCACCGTGGAACCTAAGGGGTTAATCCTCTGCATTGTGTAAAAAGGTTGTTTGATCCTGTCTTCTCTGATCTTCCTCTTCTTCCACTGTCCCCAATCTATCTACTGATAGAACAGAGCCATGGAGACACTCTGCATATGCTCAGTTTGGTGCATATTCCTAGAGAGTTTATTTTGTTCTTGGGAGAGTGCATGTGATCAGCACAGGGCCAATCATCACTGTCCAGACAGAGGAGAATGAAAACTCCTCCTACAGGCTTTAACCAGACACTGATGGAAGTCACAAGACTGCTATATACTGCTGATGAGAAAAGGTTTTTAGCAGTTTATATTTACTAAAATAATTGCATTTCCATGTTCTGTGTACTGTGGGAGACCAGATATAGTGAATGCAGGGTCCTGGGTTTACACTTTAACCACTTACTGACCAGCCGCCCTCATTATACTGTGGCAGTTCGGCACGATCCCGCGAACCGTCATAGCTGTATGTCGGCTCCTTTAGGCAGGATAGCAGGCGCGCGCGCACTGCACTGCGGGGGGTGCCAATGCTCATGACCGACGGTTGCGATGACCGCGTGCCATGCGCGATTGCGGGCACGAGAGGCAGAACAGGGACGTGTGTGTGTGTGTGTAAACACACACGTCCCTGTTCTGTGAGGAGAGGAGAGACAAATTGTGATTTCCTAATAGCTGGGAACCATGATCTGTCATCTCCTATAGTTAGTCCCCTCCCCCTACAGTTAGAACACAGTCAGGGAACACAGATAACCCCTTGATCGCCCCCTACTGTTAACCCCTTCCCTGCCAGTGACATTTACACAGTAACCAGTGCATTTTTATAGTACTGGTCGCTGTATAATTGTCAATCGTCCCAAAAATGTGTCAAAAGTGTCCGATGTGTCCACCATAATGTCGCAGTCTCGATAAAAATCGCAGATCGCCTCCATTACTAGTAAAATTATATATATATATATATATATATATATATATATATATATATATATATACACAGTGGGGCAAAAAAGTTTTTAGTCAGCCACCAATTGTGCAAGTTCTCCCACTTAAAAAGATGGAGGATTTTGGTGGAAAATAAGTATTTGGTCACCTAAAACAAGCAAGATTTCTGGCTCTCACAGACCTGTATCTTCTTCTTTAAGAGGCTCCTCTGTCCTCCACTCATTACCTGTATTAATGGCATCTGTTTTAACTTGTTATCAGTATAAAAGACACCTGTCCACAACCTCAAACAGTCACACTCCTAACTCCACTATGGTGAAGACCAAAGAGCTGTCGAAGGACACCAGAAACAAAATTGTAGACCTGCCCCAGGCTGGGATGACTGAATCTGCAATAGGCAAGCAGCTTGGTGTGAAGAAATCAACTGTGGGAGCAATAATTAGAAAATGGAAGACATACAAGACCACTGATAATCTCCCTCGATTTGGGGCTCCACGTAAGATCTCACCCCGTGGGGTCAAAATGATCACAAGAACGGTGAGCAAAAATCCCAGAACCACACGGGGGGACCTAGTGAATGACCTGCAGAGAGCTGGGACCAATGTAAAAAAGGCTACCATAAGTAACACACTACGCCGCCAGGGACTAAGATCCTGCAGTGCCAGACGTGTCCCCCTGGCTAAGCCAGTACATGTCCGGGCCCATCTGAGGTTTGCTAGAGAGCATTTGGATGATCCAAAAGAGGATTGGGAGAATGTCATTTGGTCAGATGAAACCAAAGTAGGACTGTTTGGTAGAAACACAACTCATCGTGTTTGGAGGAGAGAGAATGCTGAGTTGCAACCAAATAACACCATACCTACTGTGAAGCATGGGGGTGGCAACATCATGCTTTGGGGCTCTTTCTCTGCAAAGGGAACAGGAGGACTGATCCGTGTACATGAAAGAATGAATGGGGCCATGTATCGTGAGATTTTGAGTGCAAACCTCCTCCTATCAGCAAGGGCATTGAAGATGAAACGTGGCTGGGTCTTTCAGCATGACAATGATCCCAAACACACTGCCTGGGCAACGAAGGAGTGGCTTCGTAAGAAGCATTTCAAGGTCCTGGAATGGCCTAGCCAGTCTCCAGATCTCAACCCCATAGAAAACCTTTGGAGGGAGTTGAAAGTTCGTGTTACCCAGCGACAGCCCCAAAACATCACTGCTCTAGAGGAGATCTGCATGGAGGAATGGGCCAACATACCAGCAACAGTGTGTGACAACCTTGTGAAGACTTACAGAAAACGTTTGACCTCTGTCATTGCCAACAAAGGATATAACAAAGTATTGAAATGAACTTTTGATATTGACCAAATACTTATTTTCCACCATAATTTGCAAATAAATTCTTTCAAAAATCAGACAATGTGATTGGCTGGATTTGTTTCCACATTTTGTCTCTCATAGTTGAGGTATACATATTATGACAATTACAGGCCTCTCTCATCTTTTTAAGTGGGAGAACTTGCACAATTGGTGGCTGACTAAATACTTTTTTGCCCCACTATATATAATAAAATTGCCATTAATCTATCCCTTATTTTGTAGACATTATAACTTTTGTGCAAACCAATCAATATACGCTTATTGCAATTTTTATTACCAAAAATATGTAGAAGAAAACATATCGGCCTAAACTGAGAAAAACATTGGGGGTATTTATTATAGCAAAAAGTACAAAATATTGTGTTTTTTTTTTCAAAAATTGTCGCTCTTTTTTGTTTATAGCTCAAAAAAATAAAAACCGCAGAGATGATCAAATACCACCAAAGAAAGCTCTATTTGTGGGAAAAAAGGATGTCAATTTTGTTTGGGTACAGCGTCGCACGACCATGCAATTGTCAGTTAAAGCGACGCAGTGCCATATCGCAAAAAATGGCCTGGTCATTGAGCAGCCAAATCTTCCAAGGCTGAAGTGGTTAAGTGGAGTTCCGCCAAAAAAAAAAAAAATGAAAAGGCAGCAGCTACAAATACTGCAGCTGCTGACTTTTAATATATGGACACTTACCTGCCCAGGGCGCCCGCGATGTCCTCACCCGAAGACGATCTGTCCCTCAACTCCTGGGTGCAGGCGCCGACATCTTCGGTAAGAGAATCAGGAAGTGAAGCCTTCCTGATTGTGCCCTCACAGCCTGGTTCCCTACTGCACATGGGCAATCTCACTGGTCCCTGCTGTCTTCTAGGACCTGTGAGTCTCCCAGAAGACAGCGGGGTGGGGGTGGGGGCAAAGGAGGGTCCGGAACATGGCGTAAATAGCTGTAGATACTGCTGCGATCTATGCCCGGAAGTGGGAGAAAATACCTGGATTTTACAGGTATCTGCTCCCCCCTCCCCCCTGAAAGGTGCCAAATATGACACCGGAGGGGGGAGGAATCCGAAAAGCAGAAGTTCCATTTTTGGGTGGAACTCCGCTTTAAAGAGTTGGCACCCACCGGTGTCCTAACAACATAAACAAAGGCGCCAACATGAAAAAAAAAGGCGTGTGGGTCCCCTCTAATCCATACCAGGCCCTTCAGGTCTGGTATGGATTTTGAAGGGGACCACACGCTAAAAGTGCTCCTCAAATCATTACAGCAGGTAAGGAAATCATAAAACTTCATTTTACTACACAAATGTTTAGCAACAAAAAGAAAAATAGAATTGATAGGTGGGACTTGGAGTATTATTAAAGCGGTTGTATACCCGCTGACACTTTTTTTTTTATACCCCTGTAAGGCAAAAGGCATAATGAGCTAGTATGCACCGCATACTAGCTCATTATGAAATACTTACCTTAGAACGAGGCGTCAGTATCTTACCTGGTCCACGCCGAGGTAGCTGACATGTTGCCTCGGCGTGCCTTCCGGGTATCGCGGCTCCAGCGCTGTGAGCGGCTGGAGCCGCGATGTCATCACTCCCGCGCATGCGCGCGGGAGATCTCTTTCCCCGCCAGGTCCGGCATTTGCCGGGCCTTCAGCTGAGAATCCCCTGTGCGCATGCGCCGATGCAGTCAGCGGCTCATAGCAAGGGGAATATCTCCTAAACCGTACAGGTTTACGAGATATTTTTTATAATATATAATATATATATAATAAGGCTTACCTGTAGGTAAAAGTTAAAAAATTAACTATACACCGCTTTAATAATCTGTCTTACTGACAGAGAAGAGCACTGTGTTTGTAATGAATGGCCTCGGGCCAAAGCTGGTATGACATGATTACTTTTTAGCTGAGATTCTAATTAGCAATGTGAGAGGATCATTGCTCATAGAGCAGGCGTGTTATGTGATAAATATCGTACCTAGCTGTTATAGGGTGGTGCCCTCTTTGGATATAAAGGAACACACACATTAACTTTAACAAACTAAATCAGAGGGAACCACATCTGCTACTTCCAGAATCCATCTTCCACAATCATGTCCAGCTTCTTAGGTCAAGCACAGAAGAAAGCCCAGGAAGCTGCCCAAGAAACAAGTAAGAACTGCACTCATTTACTTTATGATGCTTTGCAAGAATCCCCTCTATTGGAAGTAGTAAAGGCAACACACAACTACTGCTTGGAACAAAAAAGAAAAATAGAATTATCAGATTGTGTTGTGCAAAGATGTAATTACTGGTATAAAGACAAGCAATACATCATTTATAAGGAACTTACAATTTGAAATATTTTGACATTTAAAAAAAAAAAAAAAAAAAAGCAGAAACTAGAAACTATTTTTTGTACAAAAAAAAACAACATGTTATTCTTGTAAGCTCCTTGAGGGCAGGAAGGGAGGAATGTACAGTATGTACAACACTACATAAATTGTCTGCGCTATATAAATAACTAAAGTAAATACATAAATTCAACTTATGTGCAAAGATTGTTCAGTAATGAACGATCACTTCCTGCCATATTCTGCAACACAGTCATGGGGGGACTGGTGCAGCGGGGGAGGGAAGAGAGTGCAGCCTGGGAATAGACCAGCTCTAAAGTGAACCTTTTTTTTCTTTGTACTGCATGGGTAAAGCAGATTTATTTAGAGATATATACACTAAGTTTTTTTCTGTTTCAAATGCTGCTTTTAGCATTGGCATACACTATATTACCAAAAGTATTGTGACGTCTGCCTTTGCACGCACATGAACTTTAATGGCATCCCAGTCTTAGTCCGTAGGGTTCAATATTGAGTTGGCCCACCCTTTGCAGCTATAACAGATTCAACTCTTCTGGGAAGGCTCTCCACAAGGTTTAGGAGTGTGTCTATGGGAATGTTTGACCATTCTTCCAGAAGTGCATTGGTGAGGTCAGGCAGTGATGTTGGACGAGAAGCCCTGACTCGCAGTCTCTGGTCCACGGACTAAGACTGGGATGCCATTAAAGTTCATGTGCATGTAAAGGCAGACGTCCCAATACTTTTGGTAATATAGTGTACCTCCTTAGACCCAATATGGTTTCCTGCTGACTTGGCATTTCTGTCCAGATGGAAAGACAAAGAAGTACAGGATCAATGCATTGTGCATCCTGTACAGCTTATTTAATTATATACGGACAGAAGCAAATCATTTCTTACATTGTAACATTCTTCTTACCGGTCCAATGATATATATGAAGCCACTTATGATGTTTTTAGATATATTTTTGTATTGTATCTTTTACTGTTTGTAAAAAGATGTCGTTTATTTTTATATTTGGATATAGTTTTTGAGTATGGCACATTTAACCGCTTGCCGACCAGCCGCCGCAGTTTTACTGTGACAGAATGACACGGCTGGGTGAAACGTTACCTTACGTCGCTTCGCCTTTTGGCCACTAGAGGCGTGCGCCTGGAGCAGATGCGAGTGCCCGGCGAGCACGATGACCGCCAGGCTCCCGCGATCGCTTGTGACAGAGCGAAAACCGGGATCTGTGTGTGTAAACACACAGATCCCGGTTCTCTCAAGGGAAGGGATGAGACAGATCGTGTGTTCATACGAAATATGAACACCGATCTCTCTCCTCCTAGACAGTCCCATCCCCCCACAGTTAGAATCACACACAGGGAACACAGTTAACCCCTTGATCACCCCCTAGTGTTAACCCCTTCCCTGCCAGTGATATTTACACAGTAATCAGTGTATTTTTATAGCACTGATCGCTGTATAATTGTCAATGGTTTCAAAAATGTGTCAAAAGTGTCCGATGTGTCCGCCATGTCACAGTCCCGATAAAGATCGCAGATTGCCGCCATTACTAGTAAAATAAAAAATAATAGTAATAAAAATGCCATAAATCTATCCCCTATGTTGTAGACGCTATAACTTTTGCGCAAACCAATCAATATACGCTTATTGTGTTTTGGTTTTTTTTTACCAAAAATATGTAGAAGAATACATATCGGCCTAAACTAAAAACTGTGGGATATTTATTATAGCAAAAAGTAAAAGATATTGTGTTTTTTTTTTAAATTGTCGCTCTTCTTTTGTTTATAGCACAAAAAATAAAAAACGCAGGGGCGATCAAATACCACCAAAAAAAAGCTTTATTTGTGGGGAAAAAAAAGGATGTCAATTTTGTTTGGGTACAGCGTCGCATGACCGCACAATTGTCAGATAAAGCGACGCAAAAAATGGTCTGGTCATTGAGCAGCCAAATCTGCCGGGGCTGAAGTGGTTAAAGTCCCTTTACTTGTATTCCCTTCCTTCCCTTAGGGGTGGAGAGTGAATAATTTGTTCTTCTGTACTCTCTATAGGGATGGTGACTGAATAAAGTTATTTTACTTCATCATCACATTAAATATATAATTAAATGAGCATACTTCCCCTATACAGTATTTCTTTTGCTGTATTCAGACACTTTTAGGCGTTGCTATTTTTGCAGGCGTTGTTTCTGGTGTTTTTGCAGCGTTTTTGTGCAGGTGTTTTGAGTTGACAAGTGACCAATGAAAAGCAGTAAAATGCCTGTTTTTTGCCAAAAAGGAAGCTCATGTACTTTTTTGAGCGACAGGTGTTTTGCTTAAGGTGACAGAACGCTCAGATGTAAAAAGGGGCCATGAAAGGGATTTGTCTTGGGCGTTTTTAGAGCTGAGGCTTAGAGCAGAAAGTCACCCAATAATAAGCAGAGGTAGTAAGAAAACAGTTCTAGTTTGTCATTTCTGAGGCTTGCTGGTGCAACCCTCTCCCCCACCTTCCCTGCTGTCCGGGGCAGTAGCCCACAGTTTTCCTGGAAGGTAAGTATTTTAAGGTTACCAGAAGCAGCATACTTGTCAAAGAAAAGTGTCAAAATAATATTTTTGGCATCTGTGACTATTGGCTATTGCTGAAATATAGAATATACCAACACTATAATTATGAGAAGTTTGGAATGTTTATTCCCTTGAGGCTGGGTCCATACATGTCTGGCTGCAGTCTGCAGCCTGGAGTCCGGTGCGGTTTTGTTCACCAGTTCAAGTGCAATTCAGATGCGAATTTATACTTGAATTTGCACCTAAACCAGACCCAAATTCGCACAGGACCCTTTTCAGAAACGGACCGCAGCATGTGTGAACAGGCTCCATTGAATGCTGGTCTGATTCACATGTTAAGTGATTCGCATAGACAGAGCCTTACACTTCTCATTTTACATCCAATTAAATGATTGCTAAAAGGATTGTCCACCATCTGTAAAGGTCATTTAAATATCACTGTAGAAAGGGCCTGGTGTGTCTGGTTAGGAAAGTTCCAAAAAGCATGTACATTTTGTATAGAAAATTAGAAACAATCCAGGGGTCTCATTCTAGTATGCAATTCGAACGCGCAAAAAATCATGCATGCTCTGAAACAATTCGACGCATGCTCGGAAGCATTGAACTTCATTTTCTCAGTTTGCCGTAGTGTTGTACGTCACCGCGTTCTTGACGGTCGAAAGTTCCGAGAACTTTTGTGTGACGGTGTGTATGCAAGGCAAGCGTAAGCGGAATTACGTCGGAAAAACCATCCAAGTTTTTTCTGACGGAATCTCTGGTCGTGTGTACGTGATCAGATCATAAGTCCAAATATGAGATCTCATATTTAAGAGGACTTGTCATTCTTTTTTCTATTACAAGGGATGTTTACATTCCTTGTAATAGGAATAAAAGTGACCCAAAATTCTTTAAAAAAAAAAAAATAGTGTAAAAATAAATAAAATCAAACAAAATAAATAAGAAAAAAAAAAAAATTTTAAGTGCCCCGTCCCGACGAGCTCACACGCAGAAGAGAACGCATACGTGAGTAGCGCCCGCACATGTGAGGTATCGCCGCGATTATTAGAGCAAGAGCAATAATTCTAGCCCTAGACCTTCTCTGTAACTCAAAACATGCAACCTGTAGAATTTTTTAAACGTCGCCTATGGAGATTTTTAAGGGTTAAGGTTTGACGCCATTCCATGAGCGGGCGCAATTTTGAAGCGTGACATGTTGGGTATCAATTTACTTGGCGTAACATTATCTTTCACAATATTAAAAAAAGCTGGGCTAACTTTACAGTTGTCTAATTTTTTTATTCAAAAAAGTGTGCTTGTAAGACCGCTGCGCAAATACGGTGTGACAAAAACGATTGCAATGACTGCCATTTTATTCTCTAGGGTGTTAGAAAAAAAATGTATAATGTTTGGGTGTTCTAAGTAATTTTCTAGCAAAAAAAGCGTGTTTTAACTTGTAAACACAGAGTCTGAAAAAGAGGCCCGGTCTTAACAAGACTCGTGGCCACTCATTAAAATGGGAAGAAAAGAGGTTTAACCTTAAACTACGTAGAGGGTTCTTTACTGTAAGAGCAGCAAGGATGTGGAATTCCCTTCCACAGGCGGTGGTCTCAGTGGGGCGCATCGATAGTTTAAAAAAGCTATTAGATAAGCACCCGAACAACCACAACATACAGGGATATACAATGTAATACTGACTTATAATCACACACATAGGTTGGACTTGATGGACTTGTGTCTTTTTTCGACCTCACCTACTATGTAAATAAGTGTAGCAATATGTTGATAAATGTTGTACCTTCATTAAATGTAACCATATTGCTACACTTAGAGATGCCTCTCTTCTCTTTTATACTCAGTTGTGACATGACGCTACTCTTATATCAAGACATCGCTTGTATATCAAGTCAAACCAAGGTTTTACTGTACCTTGTTTTTTTTTTTCAGGACAAACTGGGTTTTATGGAGATCTCTTGATTTTTTTTTTTGTTAGTAATCAAAGGAAAACTGTCCCAAAATAGTAAAAAATAAAAAACGTTTTTTGAAATGTAGCTGTATATTTCTTGTTACTACCATAACCTACCACCAAAGAACAACCCCAAATAAATGATCCTGCTTCTGATGATTGCAGCCACACATATGTGTATGTCATTTGTGGTTTGTACCCGTAGTACAGCCCAGAAACAATAGTGCGCATTTTGCTTTTTTTTTTGTCCTACCTAAAAACATACTAACACTAACTGACACTGATACTAATTTAAAAAAAAAACCGAAAACATTTGATCCAACCACTAACCCTGACAATGACAATGACCTAAATCAAACCTTGATCTAGGTATATTTCCTTTTATTTATTTTTTATACACACATTTTTTTCTCTCTGCAAGGAGAGAGAAATACAATGCATCGCTCTTCTCCATTCACAGAGAAACACAGGGGTGGGCTTCACAGTGACTGATCACTGTGGTAGCCAAAGGCTACCACAGCAATCGTGTGACCCGGAATTGGGAGTTCTGGGTCCCGATCATTAGTATGGTGCCCGGGGCTCTTGGTGAGTCCCTGGTCTCTGTGCTGGGAGAGCGTTCCCAGCATAAAGAGAGATAAGCATATATGTGGCCCCTCGGAAGGAAAGCTCACTTCTGTGAGGCCGCATGTATGTTACGTCGGCGTGAAGGGGTTAAGGTAAAAAAATAAATAAACACACCTTCTGTAATTAGCTCCCCTCTAAATATATACCTGAGCCCAATCTCAATACATGCTGTGCCCAAGAGCAACAGCTCCGCGCTCTCTCTCTCCTCACTAGGCATGGAGGCAGCAGTGGGAGCTATTGGCTTTTGCTGCTGTCAAATAAATCCTGTGAGGAGGGAGCAGGGGCAATAAACGCACACATCTCAGCTTGGGATGGAGTCTACACAAGTGCCCCCATAGCTAGCGGCTTGCTATGGGTGCACTTGAAAGCGCAGAGGAGCCAAAAGCGATGCTGGGGGACCCCAGAAGAGTAGGTTCGGGACTGCTCTGTGTACAATCATTATCAATGTTTATAAAATTTATTGAACCTTTAGAATCACTTCAGTTTGTAGTCCTGACAGCACCTGTGTTGTAGGAGTTTTTTGATTATCTGCCATCAGCCCTAAACTCAAGCAGGAGTTAGGCCCCATTCACACTAGCGCGTTTTTTGATGCATTTTGCATTTTGCAGAAATGCACGGGAATTTTTTAACATGGGTTCCTATGGAACATGTTCACATCAATGCTTTTTTGTATCTCCGCGTTTTTGGAAAGGGTCGGGGACTTTTTCTCATGCAAAATGCAGCGTTTTGCATGTAATGGTTTTCAATGGACAAGCATCAAAAACGCAAGTGCACCTTTTTTGCAGCGTTTTTGATGCGTTTTTGATGCGTTTTTGGTGCGTTTTTGCCGTTTTTTTTTTTTTTTTTTTTTATTTATTTTTTTTTTTGTAATTTTTTTGTAAGACTGTAAAAAAAAATGAAAAAAAAAAAAAAAAACGCAAAACGCTAATCGCGGCAAAATCGCGGCAAAATCGCGGCAAAAACGCGGCAAAAACGCGGCTCAAAAACGCGGCAAGCATGAAAAAAAAACCTCCAAAAACGCTCAAAAGCAACATGCATAGGTGTGAATCGAGCCTTAGGGTGGCCTTACAATCCACATGCCACTTTTGTCCCACCAAAATCAAGTAATTATAGCAATTCAAGTTTGGAATTCATACTGTATATCACTATCTGTATATAGGGGTCAGACAACTGAGTGCACACGTCATAAACGAAATGCAACTTTCACTTGTGCAGCTTAAGCATAGTTTTAGCATTAAGCTAGCCATTCACCATTATGGTTTTGGTAAAGCTAAAAGAAAGTTGTACAAGAAAATTGTATAATGTATGACCAGCCTTACATGAAATGGGAAAAGGAATTCTGCCTTTTCTTTGAATTGCTGCATGATTGTTCCAGCTCAGTGACTCTGAACTATTGAAGCTCCCATAATTTTGCCCATAATAGGTCTACTTTAGTAATTAAACAACGTAGAATCTAAATATTGAAATCATTGTTTCTGTTTTGCAGCTAAACAAGGAGAACAGGTAGTCCAGGCCTGTGTTGATAAGGGAAAGGAAGCTGGTCAAAATGGTAAGTTTACTACAACCTCCAGTCTACATCGGTCTGAGCTACTATCTCACTGATAACCTTCTCAACACCATTAAGGCCACTTTCACACGGGCGCCTCTGTTTGGCGGACTCCGCTTGCTTAGCACAGGGATCACTCCGCTGATCAGGTGGATAACAGGTCCATCTCCACTCACTGTGCAGAGCGGATATGGACCCAGTCCCACTCTCTTCTATGGGGAAATCGGGTGAAAACAGACCGCCTGTCAGTTTTTACCCGATCATATCCGATCGATGGATGGAAAATAGGACCACCATCCATCTGGATTTGGTGGATAGGATCATGTCACCGCTGACATCCACCGCTCCATAGTGGTGAATGGAGGGTCCAATCAGGTCCACCTGAAAAACTGACAGGCGGACCTGATCGGACAGCATGTGTGAAAGGGGCCTTACAGTCTTGCTTTTGCCCACAAGGCTGCACTTCTAAAACAAACTACCAGCTTACTAACGGCTAAAACCAGTGGCCACTACTCCGTACTCGTGCTCTTAAACCTTTCATACAGATGACCACTCCTCAAAAAATGTCACTCTCTAGGTCTCCAGAACTCTTCTTTTTCCTGGCTCTCCACCTACCCATAATTTTATTTCATTATCACCTACAACTCTATCTCCAGGAAGCTTTTTACATAAAATTTTTATTCACTAAAAAAAAAATATATAAAGAAAAATAATGATACCCAGGGCACTGGTGTTACATAGCATTATAAGTTTTCTAAGGAGAGTGTTTCTCCTCAAACTGAATCTCCATGAACAAGGCAAGGATGCAGATGAGTTACTCCTGATTCGTGTTGTGTGTAAATCTAAGCTAAAGCAATTTTCCAATTCCTGTAAACATGGAAAAATGAGCTTGGAGCTCCAACTGGTGGCCAGAAATTAATAGGAAATATTTCAGATTTATCTGAAACATTTAAAAACAAAAACATTATAAACACCCCCTATAAACACTTTCTGCGATTTGTATAACTGCTGGATCTAGGTGCTTGTTCACACCATATCTGCTGAGCTGAATTTTTCTGCACACACGGAGGCTCTTTACCATGTGATCAGCCGTGTTCAATCACGGCTGATCACGAAGTCAACAGGAAAAGCCATTGATTGGCTTTTCCTCACTCGGGTCTGACAGGCGCGAGTAGAGGAGAGCCGATCTGGGGATGCCCACACTATACCACCAGGGAAGCCGCCAGGACCACCAGGGAAGGGGGCAACATGTGGATGGCCAGGTATGTACCCCATGGCCATCCACATGTGCAAATTATGCCCAATCTGTGCCAATCAGTGCCCACAAATGGGCACTGACTGGCACTATTATATAACATGTAACATCAGTGATGCCCAACAATGCCACCAATCAGTGTCATCAGTGCCACCCATCAGTGTCTATCAGTGCCACCCATAAGTACCCATCAGTGCCACCCATAAGTACCCATCAGTGCCGCCTATGAGTGCCCATCAGTGCCACCTATGAGTGCCCATCAGTGCCACCTATGAGTACCCATCAGTGCCACCTATGAGTGCCGCCTCATCGGTGCACGTCAGTGCAGCCATATCAGTGCCCGTCATTGCAGAAGAAAACTTACTTATTTACAAAAATTTTTAACAGAAACAAAGAAAAACTTGTTTTTTTTTCAAAATTTTCTGTCTTTTTTTATTTGTTGCGCAAAAAATAAAAACCACAGATGTGATCAAATACCACCGAAACAAAATGATAAAAAAATTTGTTTGGGTACAGTGTAGCATGACCGTGCAATTGTCATTCAAATTGCGACAGCGCTGAAAGCTGAAAATTGGCCTGGGTGGGAAGGTGTCTAAGTGCCTGGTATTGAAGTGGTTAAAAAAGAAACATGCTGGCATTGTAGACTTGCTCCTATGATAGTTGCCAGGCTGTCATGATTAATCCTCTGGCTTAAAGTGGTTGTAAACCCTTACAGACCACTTTTTGCTACAGGTAAGCCTATAATAATGCCGCGTACACACGGTCGGACTTTTCGTCTACAAAAGTCCAACGGACGCTGACGGACTAAAGCTGGCTGGTAATCCGATCGTGTGTGGGCTTCTCCGGACTTTCAACGGACTTTTTCAGCCTCAAATCCGACGGACTTTAGATTTGAAACATGCTTCAAATCTTTCCGACGGACTCGAGTCCGGTCGAAAAATCCGCTCGTCTGTATGCTAGTCTGACGGACAAAAACCCACGCTAGGGCAGCTATTGGCTACTGGCTATCAACTTCCTTATTTTAGTCCGGTGTACGTCATCACGTAAGAATTCGACGGACTTTTGTGCGATCGTGTGTAGGCAAGTCTGTTCGTTAGAAAGTCCGCCGCAAGTCCGTCGAAAGTCTGTCGGACAGGCTGTCGGACTTTTGTAGCTGAAAAGTCCGACCGTGTGTACGCGGCATAAGGCTTACCTGTAGCTACCCAGGATATCTCCTAAACCTACACGGTTTAGGAGATATCCCCTGTATTTGCATGTGCTGACGTCATCGGCACATGTACACTGAAGCAATGGCATATACGTGCCGTTTGCTTCAGTGAGTGTGCCGTTACTGGTGGCTCCCATGCGCAGGAGTGACGTCATCGCGGCTCTGGCCAATCACAGCGCTGGAGCCACGATACCCGGAATTAACCCCCGGGAGTGTCGGCCGCCGGAGCGGTGTACGGGCACCGCAGCGGGGGCTTCGATCTCAAGTGAGTATTACATAATGAGCTAGTATGCTATGCATACTAGCTCATTATGCCTTTGTCTTGCAGGTGTTAGTTTGAAAAAAAAAAAAAAGTGGGTTTACAACCACTTTAAAGTGTATGTAAACCCTCACCTTGTTAAACAACTCATTCAGTTTAAAAAAGAAATGAAAGGCAAAACATTTGTGTATACATATAATCACATATCCTCTGTTCTGAACTGCATAGGAGCTGGAGGTGGAGAAACAGCATTACACTGAACTTCTCAGTGAATGGCTGTGTAGGGAAGGTGTATCAGGACGTCTGATCATTGGAGGAGAGCAGGCAGAGTTCCCAGCATTGCTAGAGAACTGACCGTGGTGTGTTCTTCTGCTTAGTGTGGTCAGTTTTTAATAGGAAAGCAGAGGGACTGACAGGAACACCTGGGATTTCACACAAAGGAAGCAATACAAAGAGAACAGGAAAATTCTACATATAAGTACATGGAACAGCAGGCACATATCAGGAATATGAAATGCTGGGGTAACATATTCTTTAAGGCATATGCATAGCCAAAAGTTTTTTATTTTGGATAGAGTAGGGAAGGATTATATCCTCTTTTAAATTTTTATTGCTATATCCCTGCTAGGTAGGTTCACCATCTCACCATGACCATTGTCAGCAAGACAAAATTCTGAAAAATCCAACATTTTACTAGTTGTCACCAGAACATGAGATGAAACTAATATCTTCAGTGGGGACAACTAAGTAGGTATTTCCCGACCTATTTCTGTTGTGATTCCAGGTCAGTGAGACACAAATAGCAAACATTTAAATAATAAGGGTTTTAACTAGACTTTTCTCATCGCATGCTTGTTCCATGTCAGTGACTAAGGCTGGCCATACATTATTACAATTTTCCAAAACCATGGTAGGTCAAACCTAAACACTTTCAATTTGTATGCAGTCAGGCAGGCCCTTGCACAACATAGTTGAAGGTAAATCTAAACCGAACTGAACCAGAAAATTGTATAATGTATGGCCAGATTTAGGCTGTACTGAAGACAGTCGGTCATGACAGTAGCCAGGAAGAAGGAAGGTGATCGTGGCATCCACCATGTTCCTATAAGGCAACTATTTGGCTCAACTGTGTGGTACTTTGAACCGTACACCCCCCCCCCCCCCTTCTTGGTACAGTTCCGTTCTTCTCATATGCTGGCCCTTGCCACTGAGCCCCACTCCTATTAGGACTGAGTGGATGAGTATCAAGCGAAAATACTGACCATATTCTAAGGTGGATGAGGGAATCCACCGGAGTCGCTGTATTCTGACAGCAGGTAGACGTCCCCATCGTCAGAATACACAGATCAGAGCTGCAGGGTATGATCGAGCCGTGAAAATCGGACAGGGTGGCCATACAGAAGCAGATCAACTTCTGTTCAACCACAGTGCCAACACATGGATCTAAATTTGGCTGGTCCCTGCTGAACTGGCCGAATTTTGCTTAAAAAGGATAAGTTTACCTTTTGTAACATGTTACAGCCATATTCAGGGTGTAACGTTATAAATCCACGGACCCCCACACCTCTCCGATGTCAAGGGTGGCGGGGGATCTTCTACCCCCCCCCCCCCGTCAGAATTTGCAGAGAACACGGCCGTGCGGGGCTTCGCCCGCCCGACTGCGTCACTCATTCACGGCTTATATACAGTCTGCAAGAACCCTGCATAGCACCCAAAATGTGCCGATCGTGGGTGCAATGCTTTCCAGGCTCCTAATTTAAAAAAATAATAAATGCACATTTTTTTTTACCTGCAAAAAGATGTGCTTTTATTATTATTTTTTTTTTTTTTAAAAGGTGAGCTTATCCTTTAGCCCAGGTTCACACTGAGCTGCGGGAATTAAGCCTTGCGAGTTCAGCTAATTTCACTCCCGCACGTCAGTCCCGATTTCGGCTGCGATTTCAGAGACATCTGTGCTGGTTTCTGCACAGATGTCAATGTAAATCGCAGCCCGAAATTGCAAAAAGTAGTACAGAAACTACTTTTTGAAATGAAACAGATGCAGTGTCGCACCGATTAGGACGGTGCCATTGATGTCAATTGCCGCCAATTTGACATGTCAAATCGCATGTCAAAATGCTCCAGTGTGAACCAGGGCTTAAGGATAGGAAATTTTAAACAGGGGCAGGAGCGTTGATGCTGGTAGCTTCCAAATATTGCATTACTAAGTGAAACTCCTTATAGTTTATATAAGACCCATTTATAGGTCAGTCACATGTTGAGCTATTGACTTTGTAATTTAAAGTAAGCCCCACAGAAACTAAACTACCGTCATTAAAGATCTACACACGCCTTCTCCCAAGCCGGTTATTGCCCCAAAATGCTCCACTATGAAATTTGTAATATTTGAAGAGGAAATAGGTCTGTTGATCATTAATGCCAGCCATCATGCTGTTGGACTATTAGTGAATTGGGGGAGGAGCCATGGACTGAAACCCTTTTCTCTACAAAAGTGAAGATCTGCATATAGGAGCATCCCAGACTTAAGGGCTCCTAGTGAATGGAGAGAATAGTGAATAGAGAATGTTTTTTTTTTTTTTTAGTACTAGATTAAGTGGTTTACTTTTAAAACGGGATCCAAATACTGGAATGAGTTTTGGAAAAGATTAGTCTGTGAAGACACAATAGTACCCTGGCAACTCCACAGCTTTCTACCAGGCAAAAGATGAAGCTACAAGTACACATATCATTGATATGCAGAAAGATGGAGCTGGTGACACTGTAATCCGTATTTGACTGCATAAGAGTAAAAATAAAACAAAGAAGTTGATGCGTTTTGGCGGGAACCTTAGTCATGGCATATCCTGTTCTGGTGTGAATGGACACACTGAGCCTGGGCACTTGTGAGTGGACCCTTCAATGGAATTGGGCTCTCCCTGTAGACTACTTTCACTAGACACAAATCATTGAACATCTGAATATGCAATAGCAGCTTGGCAATCTAGGTGCTATTTGAAAATGCAATGGTATTTAGAATGTCCTGTAGTTTTGCTATAATATCTATCTATCTATCTATATCTATATATATATATATATATATATCCAATTATCTTTTTAACATTTATTTTTCTTTGACAGTAATTGACCAAGGATGTCAAGCTGCTCAGAATACGTGTGACCAAGTAACCGGGGAAGTTAAAGACAAGCTCCCCACTGGATGGTTGAAATAACCACATCATACTATATGGAAAATACTCA
This sequence comes from Aquarana catesbeiana, assembly GCF_042186555.1. Classification (NCBI taxonomy): domain Eukaryota; kingdom Metazoa; phylum Chordata; class Amphibia; order Anura; family Ranidae; genus Aquarana; species Aquarana catesbeiana. The sequence goes on from NC_133331.1 coordinate 193,768,070, forward strand.
GAAGATACGGGAAATATTTGCCAAACTGTATATTTACGGCTGAATAAATTTTGTATTTTAGTGGGAAAGTCTTAAGCTTCTAACTGTATAATACAATGTTCTAATTCCCAGTTTAAAAAAAAACTTTCAACCATTACCACCACCACTTTTGATATATTGTGTTCTGTAAATACAAAGCCCGCCATCAGCTGTCATTCTGATCCTGTACTTCTACACTTTGAGGCACTGAACCAACACAACTTCATGTTTCTCCAAGTACTTTTTCCAGAAGGCCATCTATTCACTGATTGCACCTGCCTAACAAACTTCTAGAACACTTTCTGGTATTTGTTAGGTTGTTTTTATACTGTACCAAATGCCAGAAGAAGGACATTAAAATGTGAATCCGTTTTTTATTTTTTTACACTTGAAAACCATTTCTTTTCTTCCATTACATTGAGCAGGAGACATTTGAAAACAAACAAGTGTTTACAGCCACAGAACACACTGCAAGAGAAATCCCAGTGATCTTCTGAAAAAAAAAAAAAGTCACCAAGAACTTAAAGCAGAGTCCCACCCAAAAATGAAACTTCCGCTTTAAGTGTTGGTGACCCCCTGACATGCCCCATTTGGCATGTCATTTTGTGGGGGGGGGGGGGCACCCTGTTTTTAGAGGCACCCAGCTCCTATTTCCTCCCCCGGAAGGAAGATCACCTCTCCCCCCTCCCAGCAATCTTCTGGGACACGTCACAGGTCCTAAAAGATTGCCCAGCCATTCGCAGCGTGGCTCGTGCATTCGCAATGGTCAACAGTTATGCACCGTACACACGGTCGGATTTTCCGATGGAAAATGTGTGATAGGACGTTGTTGTTGGAAATTCCGACCGTGTGTAGGCTCCAACACACATTTTCCATCGGATTTTCCGACACACAAAGTTTGAGAGCAGGATATAAAATTTTCCGACAACAAAATCCGTTGTCAGAAATTCCGATCGCGTGTACACAAATCCGACGCACAAAGTGCCACGCATGCTCAGAATAAATAAAGAGATTAAAGCTATTGGCTACTGCCCCGTTTATAGTCCCGACGTACGTGTTTTACGTCACCGCATTCAGAATGATCGGACTTTCCAACAATTTTGTGTGACCGTGTGTATAAAAGACAAGTTTGAGCCAACATCCGTCGGAAAAAATCCTAGGATTTTGTTGTCGGAATGTCCGATCAATGTCCGACCGTGTGTACAGGGCATCAGAATGCCGGCACAGCGGAGAGGAGCAGGGCTTCATGCACCCGCATCGCTGGACCGTGGGACAGGCAAGTATCTGATTATTAAAAGTCAGCAGCTACACTTTTTGTAGCTGCTGACTTTTAAATGGGTGGAACTCCGCTTTAATACTTTAAAAAAAAAGTCACTAACAGTCATGTCATATTTGCAGGCCTGGAGTTGGCGACTCCTCACCAATGACAAGCTTGCTACTTAGAAGAAAGAGAAATACACCCCATTTACAACATCACCTCCCCTCTGACGGAAGCACTTTAGAATGTCCTTTGTCAATGAGGAAATGCCACCTCACTGGTCCAGGCAGCGGGTTAGAGAAACAGGTAAAAATTCTTGGTTCTCTATGGCAATCCTGTTGATGACCCTTTGTCACCAGTAACAGCATCACAAGTAGGACATAGATCTTTATCAAACTGTTGTGCCATACAGACTTGTGCAGTCACCAAGTCTTGCACCACATAATCTTCACTAGAGATGGCTGCAGATAAACAGGTACAACTTATGTAGGAGAATTGGTTTAATCTCTGTGCATCACTTGAGGCCAATCACTTCTCTAGGTATATAAAAGAGTTTATAACCACTTTAAGTGTAAACATTTCTTTCACATTTCCAACAAACTCAATACTGCATGATAGAGCTGCACGGTTAATCGTTAAAGAGCTAAGATCGCGATTCTACCCCCCCCCCCCCCCCCCCCCCCCCCCCCATGCAATCTCAGAGCATTTTCCTGATTCTATGCAGAGAGTTCTCTGCTCAAGCCTACAGCTGTCCAAAAAAACAAAAGGCAGTCTGACAAGTTTCACAACATTGGATAAAGAGAAACATTGTAACACTTGGTACTTTAGATCAAAGGGATGATCTTGTCTGTAAGACCCCTTTCACACTGGGGCGGTGCGGGCGTTAGCGGTAAAGCGCCGCTAGTTTTAGTGGCGCTTTACCGCTGTTACCCCGTCCTGCAAGTGCACCACTCGGGCTTTCACACTGGGGTGGCTTGAGAGGCGCTATTTTTAGTGCTAAAACGCCTGAAAAGCACCCCTGTGTGAAAGGGGTCTAAATGAGAGACGTTTAACCATTTAAAGACTAAACCTTTTTCTCACGCTTATAAGTTAAAATCTGTATTGTTTGGCTAGAAAATTACTTAGTACCCCAAAAATATTTTTTTTTCTGCAGAGACCCTAGAGAATAAAATGGCAGTTGCAACATTTTGTCACAATGTATTTGCGCAGCGGTCTTTTTTGGGAAAAAATACACTTTAACCACTTCAGCCCCAGAAGGTTTTCCCCCTTCCTGACCAGAGCACTTTTTACAATTTGGCACTGAGTTGCTTTATCTGGTAATTGGGTACAGCATTGCATGACGGCGCAAAAGAAATTTGCATCCCTTTTTTTCCCCACAAATAGAGCTTTCTTTTGGTGCTATTTGATCACCTCTGCGGTTTTTATATTTTGCGCTATACACAAAAAAAGAGCGACAATTTTGAAAAAAAAATAATAATATTTTTTACTTTTTGCTATAATAAATATCCCCAAAAATTATTTTAAAAAACAAAATTTCTTCATCAGTTTAGGCCAATATATATTCTTCTACATATTTTTGGTAAATATCTCTCTCTCTCTCTCTCTCTCTCTATATATATATATATATATATATATATATATATAAATATAATCAATGAGCGTATATTGATTGGTTTACGCAAAAGTTATAGTGTCTACAAACTATGGGAAAGATTTATAGCATTTTTTACTAGTAATGGTGGTGATCTCCAATTTTTAGCGTTATTACGACCGACAGATTGGACACTTTTGGGACCATTGACATTTATACAGCGATCAGTGCTATAGAAATGCTCTGATTACTGTGTAAATGTCACTGGTAGGGGAGGAGTTAACACTAGGGGACGATCAAGGGGTTAAATGTGGGTTCCCTCGGTGTGTTCTAACTGTATGGGGATAGGACTGAGTAAGAGAGGAGACATATCGCTGTTCCTACTCACTAGGAACAAACGACATGTCTCCTCTCCTCTGACAGCACAGGGATTTGTGCATTTATACATACACACACACACACCCCTGTGCTGGCGCTCCTGTACGCGTTCGCCTGCGGCCACACGCAGCGGGCACACCCCTCTGGCAGCTCGCAAAAGGAACCCCGTACCCGTATGGGGTTTCGCGCAAGGGAGCCATTCTGCCCCCGTAAATACACGTGAGCCGGTCGGGAACCGGTTAATGAATTAATAAAAAAAAAAAACTAAAAACAGTAAAGTTAGCCCAATTTTTTTTATATAATGTGAAAGATTGTTACGCTGCAAGAATTGTGATCTTTATTCTAAGCAAAAAAATAGGAATTCTCATTTTGCCCAGAATTGTGCAGCTATACTGCATGAGCAAAAAAGAGTTACATCTCAAGGCCTCTTTCACACCATGGTGCAGAGACGTCAGTTTTTCTGCACACGTTCTGCAAGAGCAACAATAAATAAATAAAATAAAACACACCATACAATGGTTCTTTATGTGCCCTGTTCACATCACAACATGCAGATTTATTATGCGCAGGAATCTGAAATGTGTATGCAGTTTTCTGCACAGGGAAAAAAAAAAAAAAGACATCAACATTGATGTGAATAGGGCACATAACTAATGCGCATGGAAACTGATGCAACATGCAAAAGAAGACTGAAATGCTGATGAAAACTGATGTCTCTGTAGGTGAAATCTGTTATCAGTTTTCATGTACGTATGGCGTAAACGAGCCCTAATGCCGTGTACACACAATCGGACTTTACAGCATACTTGGTCTGGCGTACCGGATTTCGTTGGACAATTCGATCGTGTGTGGGCTCCAGCGGACTTTGTTTTATCAAAAGTTTGACGGACTTATGCCGCGTACACACGGTCGGACTTTTCGTCTACAAAAGTCCAACGGACGCTGACGGACTAAAGCTGGCTGGTAATCCGATCGTGTGTGGGCTTCTCCGGACTTTCAACGGACTTTTTTAGCCTCAAATCCGACGGACTTTAGATTTGAAACATGCTTCAAATCTTTACGTCGTAAGTACGACGGACCCCGAAATCCGCTCGTCTGTGTGCTAGTCCGACGGACAAAAACCCATGCTAGGGCAGCTATTGGCTACTGGCTATGAACTTCCTTATTTTAGTCCGGTGTACGTCATCACGTACGAATCCGTCGGACTTTTGTGTGGTCGTGTGTAGGCAAGTCCGTTCGTAAGAAAGTCTGCCGCAAGTCCGCCGAAGGTACGTCGGAAGTCTGTCGGACAGGCTGTCGGACTTTTGTAGACGAAAAGTCCGACCGTGTGTACGCGGCATTAGATTTGAAATATGTTTCAAATCTATCCAGCGGACTCGAGTCCGATTGAAAAGTCCGCTCGTCTGTATGCTAGTCTGATGGACAAAAACCGAGGCTAGGGCAGCTATTGGCTACTGGCTATGAACTTACTTGTTTTAGTCCGGTCGTACGTCATCATGTACGAATCCGTCGGGCTTTGGTTGATCGTGTGTAGGCAAATCCGTTGATTCGTAAAGTCCGTCGTAAAGTCTGTTGCAAAGTCCGCCGGGCAAAGTATGCCGTAAAGTCCGGTCGTGTGTACGTGGCATTAGAGACGGATCAGACTCAAACAATTAAAGCAGGACTAAACCCATCGGTTTAACGGCTTCCAAAAACAGCTAGCATGCCAGGAATGCTAACTGTCATATACTTGTGCACTCAAATGTCTGGCCTCATAACTGATCCACATGTGCAGCACCATGATAGTTGCAGATCAAAACAGAATCTAAGATGGCAGCTTCCTAGGCTGAAAAATATGTGGGTTTAGTTCCACTTTAAGATGACAGTTGGAATCTAAAGATTGAACTGGGACAGGTTGCCATTCTCTAATAGTAGTGGATCAAAATAAACTTGCAAAAGAATCAAGAACCAGTTTATAACCTTTACACCATCTGGACCTAGTAGCCTATAAAACACCCTGTACAAAAGTTTTTAAATTATAAAAATGGCTTTGGAAGACTTTGAAGCAGTGATGCATGGTAACCAATCAACAGGTGCAGGATTACCTTAACCACTTCCAGACCGCCCACCGTCATTATACGTCGGTACTTTGACGTAGAATACCATTGTTATGGCAGTAGCTGGCTGCCATAACCCTGGTATATTCTTAAAACAGCAGGCAGTCCGCTTTCAGATAAAAGTGATCTCTGCGGCGGATTCGTCGCGAGATCACTTTTATTAGCGGCGGGAGAGGTGCCTTTCCCCTGCCAGGCATGGAGTTGAGTGAGGGAAAGATAGCCCCCACTCGGCTCCATACCATTGAATGATGAAAGCGATGTCAAATGTCACTTCCACCCAATGGTCTTAAAAAGGGGGGAAAAAAAAAGAGGTTTTTTTATATAGCATTTAAGTGTAAACATGAGAACTGAGGTCTTTTCGACCCCAGATCTCACGTTAAAGAGGTCCTGTCATGCTTTTTTTTTATTACAAGAGATGTTTACATTCCTTGTAATAGGAATAAAAATGACCCAAACATTTTTTTTTAAATGGACATTGTGAATTAAAAAAAAAAAAAAAAAGTAAAATAAATAAGAAACGAAAAAAAAAAAAAAAATTAAAGCACCCCGTCCTGCCTAGCTCACGCGCAGAAGCAAACGCATATGTAAGTTGCGCCCGCATATCAAAAAACTGTGTTCAAACCACACCTGTAAGGTATCGCCGCGATCGCGAGAGCAATAATTCTAGCAAACGACCTCCTCTGTAACTCAAAACTGGTAACCTGTAGAAATTTTTAAACGTCACCTATAGAGATTTTTACTGTGTAAGCAATATTTTCAAATCTTGTGACGTGACAATGGTGCACTACACCCCACGTGAAGAGTTAAAAATGTGGCGCTATCCCAAATACACTATATGTAATGTCACTATTTACAGTGAAAATCCTAATCTATTGAACACATTTTTACAGGTGTATATTGAAAAAAATGAAAAATAAAAAAATATACCAAATGAAATCAAAAACACCAAAATTAAATGCAATACCTAAAGTGACTCAGTGCTGACACTACTAGACAATCATATGTGTCAATCCTATTACAATCAACGAGTGTATAACATTAAACCAATAACATAATGTACATATTAAACATTGACTAAGTGACTATTATACAATAATTATAGTCCGTGACAAGTGCACACATATGTGAAAAAAGTCCGTGATAATGATTAAATAAAAATCAACTGTGCCACAACAAGTCCTTATTGTTCCTGAAGTTTAATTGAACCTTCCACCACACCTATGTGTTCAGTGCTCCCTCTCCCAATAGACAGTCTCTCACCCCGCTCTCTATGCCTCCACTTTCGTAAGAGGCTATCAAGCATAAGAGTATCCAGGCTACCAGTAGGGGTTAAGTGTATTCCATCCAGGGATTCGTTCCATATGCAAATGAAAAAGAACTCCAATAGTGTAATAACGTAAAAACTTTTAATGTCGCACACTTCAAATTACACTTCAAAAGATCCACTCACATTGTGTAAACACTATAAAAGCACAGCAAAAAATCCACGGCAATCTGTACACGGTAATATCAACACAGCAACCTGGATAAGCTTTCCTATGGGGTATGCGGTCACGGCGGACCTTGCCACAGCTGACCGTGTAAGGAGTCTCTCTCACCCTCTCCTCGCCCGCTCGTCCAATGGTCCCACCGTCTCCCCTAATAAGCGAACCACAGAGCTTGCTTCCTTCTGTCACTAAGTATATGGTGTTTAACCTTCGCTCGGCCACGCCCCCGTGGCCGAGCGAAGGTTAAACACCATATACTTAGTGACAGAAGGAAGCAAGCTCTGTGGTTCGCTTATTAGGGGAGACGGTGGGACCATTGGACGAGCGGGCGAGGAGAGGGTGAGAGAGACTCCTTACACGTCAGCTGTGGCAAGGTCCGCCGTGACCGCATACCCCATAGGAAAGCTTATCCAGGTTGCTGTGTTGATATTACCGTGTACAGATTGCCGTGGATTTTTTTGCTGTGCTTTTATAGTGTTTACACAATGTGAGTGGATCTTTTGAAGTGTAATTTGAAGTGTGCGACATTAAAAGTTTTTACGTTATTACACTATTGGGAGTTCTTTTTCATTTGCATATGGAACGAATCCCTGGATGGAATACACTTAACCCCTACTGGTAGCCTGGATACTCTTATGCTTGATAGCCTCTTACGAAAGTGGAGGCATAGAGAGCGGGTGAGAGACTGTCTATTGGGAGAGGGAGCACTGAACACATAGGTGTGGTGGAAGGTTCAATTAAACTTCAGGAACAATAAGGACTTGTTGTGGCACAGTTGATTTTTATTTAATCATTATCACTGACTTTTTTTCACATATGTGTGCACTTGTCACGGACTATAATTATTGTATAATAGTCACTTAGTCAATGTTTAATATGTACATTATGTTATTGGTTTAATGTTATACACTTGTTGATTGTAATAGGATTGACACATATGATTGTCTAGTAGTGTCAGCACTGAGTCACTTTAGGTATTGTATTTAATTTGGTGTTTTTGATTTCATTTGGTATATTTTTTTATTTTTCATTTTTTTTCAATATACACCTGTAAAAATGTGTTCACTAGATTAGGATTTTCACTGTAAATAGTGACATTACATATAGTGTATTTGGGATAGCGCCACATTTTTAACTCTTCACGTGGGGTGTAGTGCACCATTGTCACGTCACAAGATTTGAAAATATTGCTTACACAGTTGATATTTACCAAGTGGCAGCTATAGGTAGGCTATACCAACTGATGATAATCATCATCTAGGTTGATTCTCCGAGGCGCAGTGGTGGTCAACTAAGTATAGGGTGGATATTATACCTAGAAGTACCGCTTATTAATTAATATAGAGATTTTTAGGTGCCAAAGTTTATCACCATTCCACGAGCGGGCACAATTTTGAAGCATGACATGTTGGGTATCAATTTACTCACTAACATTATCTTTCACAATATAGAAAAAAATTGTGCTAACTTTACTGCTGTCTTATTTTTTTTTTAATTAATTGCGCTTGTAAGACCGCTTCGCAAATACGGTGTGACAAAGTATTGCGACGACCGCCATTTTATTCTCTAGGGGTCTTTCAGCGCCAGTTTCTATTGCAGCGTAAAATAGAAACTGGCACAGGTTTTGCTACAAATTAAAGATCGTGGCAGTCTCAGAAAACTGTCCACACAGACACAGCATAGAAAGAGGGAACAGATCCGTTCTAATTAATAAAAGGGACATGTGCCCCTTTTGTTATTTAGAAGCAGCTCCTGCTCGTTTTTTCAAATTTAGAAGAGGGGTGCAAACATTATGCTTGTACTACTGTTTATTCCCTTGTTGTGACTGGTACTTGAATTGAACCTGTCTAACTCTGGTATAAAATAAGTGCAGTAGTATTTAGAAATACTAAAACTTTTTTTTACAGTTGTCCAAAGAAAAACTGCAGTAAAATTACATTACACCCAAGGTAAAGACAGGCCACTTCTGGGCACAAACGAAGTCACTCAGATGTTGGTATAACTGTATTATTTATTTTTTTCATTTTTATTTGAGAAGTTTATGCTATGCCTTTATTTGAAATGGCCTAGTAACCTTAAGTAGATACATTTTTCAGAATCATTTAAGTCATTTCCATTTGTCAGTTCTTAACCACTTCAATACAGGGCACTTAGACACCTTCCTGCCCAGACCAATTTTCAGCTTTCAGTGCTGTCGCAGTTTGAATGACAATAGCGCGGTCATGCTACACTGTACCCAAACTAAATTTTTATCATTTTGTTCCCACAAATAGAGCTTTCTTTTGGTGGTATTTGATCACCTCTGCGGTTTTTATTTTTTGCTAAACAAATAAAAAAAGACCGAAAATTTTGAAAAAAATAAAAGTTTTGCTTTTGTCTCTGTTAAAAAAATTTGTAAATAAGTACGTTTTCTTTTTCACTGATGGCCACTGATACGGCGGCACCGATGAGGTGGCACCAATGAGCGGGCACTGACGGGCACTCATGGGTGGCACTGGTTGACACTGAAAGGCGGCACTGCTGGGCACTGATAGGCATCCCTGGTGGCACTGACAGTGGTAGGCATTGGAGTGGGCACTGATTGGCAGCTGCCTGGGCACATAGTGGTATTTCCCTGGGGGTCTAGGGGCATACCTGGTGGTCCTGGGCGGGATCCGAGGGGGGGCTGTGCTGATAAACAATCAGCACATACCCCCCCTGTCAGGAGAGCAGCCGATCGGCTCTCCTCTACTCGCGTCTGTCAGAGGCGAGTGAGGAAAAGCCAATTACCGGCTCTTCCTATTTACATCGTGATCAGCCGTGATTGGACACGGCTGATCACGTGGTAAAGAGTCTCCGTCAGAGACTCTTTACCTAGATCAGTGTTGCGGGGTGTCAGACTGACACCCCGCAACAACGATCGCCGCGATGCGCACCCCCGGGAGCGCGCAGCGGCTCAATATTCCTGATCACGTCATATGACGTCCAGTCAGGAATATCAAACCACTTTGCCGCCGTCCTTTTGTAATAGGGCGGGCGGCAAGTGGTTAATTAAAGTGGTTCTAAGACCCGATTCACACCTATGCATTTTTAGTGCTTTTTGCAACCCGTTGTGCAAACATATCCGGCCTATTTGAGGGATAGTAAACATCTAATGAACATCCTAAAGGAAACACCCATCAGTGACCATACGTTTATTGTCACTGTGGGTGTTGATTCATTGTACACCAATTTAAAACAGAATGATGTAATTTCAACTACTAGGATGGCACTGGATAGTAAATACAATAAAAATCTCTCCTGCGCTCAGGTGTCCAGGAACTGAACATGTGGTGCGACCACCTAAAAAAGGTATTGCCTAGCGTCTTGCAGCCCTCCTTTGAACAATGGGTATTCAAGCTTGAAAAAAAACAGAAAAAAAGGAGGGCGCACTAACCTAGTGCATTACTACTGATAAACTTTAATGCAGCATAAAAACAGCAAAAATTATACTCACAAACGAGCTATCAAAACCAGCTTTGAAAAGGGCGCAAATGCGCTGTTCTGTGGATCGACACACCAGGACCTATTGCCAAGAGGGTCAGACCGGTGCAAATGGCCAATGGCTAACGCGTTTCAGGGGAGCACCCCCTTCTTCAGAGCCTGAACGGGCAATGGCTGGTCTCTCGAAATTGCCGCTCTATAAATGTATATATGTGTGCACACATATATACATTTATAGAGAGGAAGTTTATCAGTGGTAATGCACTAGGTTAGTGCGCCCTCCTTTTTTTCTGTTTTTTTCTAACTGGATAGTAAATCCAATTTGAAAAGGGAACAAAAAGACTTCCTATTAGAAGCTTTGAATTTAGCCAATCTCGAACAACTACTTCTGGCATGAAGTCACCCATTATAACCAGATAAGGGGTGTAGCTATGGATCCAAATATGCCCCAAGCGTGGCCAACATACTGATGAGCCAATGGGAAGAGACCAATATCTTTGGCAGTGATATACCAGAAATATCACAGTACAAAATATATATAGATGATATTATGGGATGGCACAGAAGAAAGTCTCAAGGTTTTTCTATCAAACATCAATAATAAATTGCTATGGATTGAAATTTACATGAGCAGAGTTTCTTAGATCTAGTTTTAATGAAGGGGGAATGTTCTATCATCACCAAAACCTTTTTTTAAGGAAACATATAGGAACAGTTATATCCCCACAGCAAGTTACCATCACCCCAAATGGTTGGGAGGGATCCCAAAGGGATAGTTAATGCGTGTGCGACGCAACTGTGATAGTTTGGGAGATTATTTAACACAGTCAGATCTAGTTGTGAAGAAGTTTAAGGAAAAAAGGGCACCATGAGCAAAATTTAGTGCCACTGCAGAAACAGGTAATGGAAATGGACAGAGCAACACTTTTGATGGATAAACCAAAAGAGTAGAATAAGGAACAGATACCTTTTCTAACTAATCTTAATAGAGATTATAAGGCGTTAGAATGTATAGTGAAGAAACATTGGCCAATTTTGCTTAGGGAAAAGACTAGTTGACTTAGTCCCCAAGCGTCCACAATTCATTTGTCGTAGAGCACCAAATCTAAGGAATAAATTAGCTCCCAACATTCATGACCCCCCTAAAAAGAACGTCACTTTTCTAGACCAAACCGGTTTCTTTTATTGCCGGAGGTATAAAGCATGTAAAATGACGTGGAAAAATATTAGAAAAATAGATAAATTTAAATCTTTTAGTACCGGTAGGGAATTCAGTATCAAGAAGTTCATTACTTGTAAATCCACATGTCACATATGTAGTGGCATGTCCTTGTGGGTTACAGTATATTGGACCACTAGGTTTTTGAGCACAAGAATAAATGAGCACCTCAATAATATTATAAAGGGTTTTCCCAAACACAGCCTTTCAAATCATTTCAGAATGTACCATAATAGGGACCCAAGTTTAGCAACCTTTTTTGGAATAGATAGAATAGAACCCCACTGGAGAGGGGGGGGGGGGGGACATGACCCAGAGAATTTTAAAAAAAATGAAACCGAGTGGATTTTTAGAATGAATACACTTAATCCAGCGGATATTAATGTCGATATAGACCTGATTCGCTCAATATGTTTTATTTATGTTGTAAAAGGTGTCCTTTATCCAATCTAAAACTTCTTGTAAATGAGCTGTAGATTGTGAGGAGCACTACCCTTTGTCCGCCACATGATGGCGACATTTGCAAGACAATACTCTGAGCTTGTTCACATACTTTTCACCATAGGTGTCGCATGTGAGGCTATAACATTTACATTTCCAATTTCTTTTGCGACAATTTTAATATATTAAGTTAATATAACTTTTTATTTACTAATAAACATGTACACTTACTAGTACATAGTTTAATTTCTATTAATTCAATGCCAATTGGAAGGATTGGATACTTTCGAGTGGGCGGCAGTATAAAACTATGGAGGTGATGTATCCGGTCATGTGACCCCTGATGACGTCAGACATACTGATGAAACGTGTTGGGTGCGGTAAACCGTAACACATCACTTCCGCCTACAGTGGAACGCAGGTGGAGCGCAAAACGGCCTCCCCCTGTATGTTTTTAACTTTTGTTTCTTGCTGGATGGCCTTTAAAAGCCACTTTTTATTAAATAAACCATTTTTTATGATATACTGCACCATGGGAGATTGTTCCTTGTTTTATGTCTGACCTGGATGCATGTGGCTATTCCTTTTGGAATATTTGACCGGAGGTAACACTGGGCTTGCCGAGACGGATCTTCAGATATCCCAAATTTTCCAAAGCTGTTAAGATCTCCGTAATAGGGATCACGTACATTTGGGGAGTAGGGTGAGTGCTTGGTGTTGGTGGAGAATTTCTAGTCACCCATTCATTGGATCAATGAAATAACCTTTTCACTGGAGAATATTTGATGACCTTCTTTGGACTTACACTACATCATTGTGGTTATTTGGACACTATTGATTTGTGACTTTTACTAAATTGATGATATTAATGTGTTTGATCACAGTTTCATGTACACATATGATTGTTTTATCAACTTTCCATTGAAGTGAATCCAGTGGTTATTACAGTTTTATGTTTGTACTACATATTTTTAAAAGGTATCAACCCATAGGGAGCACAGTTCACCACACACACACATTTTACTGGTTTTTACAACTTTGGAACGGGCAGCTCTAGCTAGAATTTAAAATTTATATATAAATTTCTTTTATATTTACACTTTTCAGCCAACCGCGCAGGTAAGGAATAACAACATTTGTTCCCCTACTAAACACATAAGAAAACCATGATAAAACGGACTGTAGTGGAAATCTGCAAAATGCTTAGGTGTGAACTAGGCCTAAAGGCTCAAGGTTTTGTACCTTCATTCAGGGAATGCAGTAGCCTCCCTGGCGGTTTTCCCGAGTGTGGCTCGGGGTTAAAATTCAGTACCATTAGCGGTAACCCCGAGCCACACTCGGGATCGTATTGCAGGATCCTGGGGCGGCGTTACTTACCTTGTCCCCGGGATCCTGCGATGTCACCCGCAGTGTCCGAGGACTCCGTCCTCCTCCGAAGCCTCTCCGTGCCAGGCTCCGTTCCCTGCGAGCGGCGCGACGCACGGGGGCGGAGCCTGGCGGCAAATTAAAAAAAAAAGTAAAAATCATAACACATACAGTACTGTAATCTTACAGATTACAGTACTGTATGAAATGATTTCACATCCCTTTTGTCCCCAGTGCTTTGGCCCATGCCCTGCATGCAGTTTTATATGATATATACGGTTCTTTCTGCCTGGAAACTGGAGATTGTCCATAGCAACCAAAAAGTGTCCCTTTACGTCAAAAAAGTGGCTTTAGACCAGCTAGAAAACAGCGATAGTAAATTAGAACACTTGCAGAATTGAGCGATAGTGAATTGTGGGGAAATTTATTTTATTACTATTTTTTTTTTTTTTTTTTTTAATTATTTATTTTTATTTATTATATTATAATTTATGTTTTTGTGTTTCAAACTTTATCATACCCGGGATATCTACTAGACTCTGGTTTGGACAGATTTAAGTGTGTTATTGTTAAGATTTACAGACCTACAATATAAAATGCCAAATTTCCATGCAAAATAATGGTACCGCTTTCAGCACCTAAAATCCGAAATAATCATACCGCCAGGGAGGTTAAAGGAAAAAACAAAACCCACACACCTTTTACAACTACTTAAAGAGTCAGAGTTGCCAATGATAAGGCAAATATATCTAATTTACCTGGCTAGGAATCTAAAATTCCTTTGTAAAGTGCAGGAGATGGGGGGGAAAAGTGGCAAATGTTGACACAACCAGGAATCATTACAATCTCTGTAAATTTTCCAAGATTGGGATGCATCAACAAGGAGTGGAAAGCTGCTGAAAGTATCGCTCGTGCCCCCCCCCAACAGGCAGCACAAGGGTCTCAAACTGGCGGTCCTCCAGCTGTTGCAAAACTACCATCATGCCTCTGCCTGTGGGAGTCATGCTTGTAACTGTCACCCTTGTAATTTTGCAACAGCTGGAGGGCCACCAGTTTAAGACCCCTGAGGTAGCATGTAGTAGCAATTGCACATGAATGGAGAATTGTACAAACATGAGAGATTGATTTCTACAACTTGCGATTTGTGCAGCTTACACCACAGAATCCAATTGTATAGCAAACATTTCCTACAACTCCTGATTTGAAAATTTTAGTAGCAGGATTGAGCTATCCAAAGCTACCTCATTCTTAGATTTATGTAGAATAGAGAAAAGGTTAAGACCTTCATTGTATTTATATTTTTTGTGGTCTGTGTCCCATTTAGGAAGACTTTCCTTCACTTCCTGTACTAGATGGATTGGGGAGGGGGGGGGGGGGGGGGGGGGGAGAGAGATTTTATTATAACTTGGCTTATACTAGAGTATATACGGTATTAGTATTTCCAATCACTTCCTCCACCAAAGACAACGGTGATCAGGGCAAACAGGTCAGAATAAGAGGTTCATCGCCCCAGTGGGGATGCAGACAAAATGTGATAAAAGGTTCTAACCGGTCTACATCCTATCCTAGCCAATCCTTAAGGCTGTGGCTCTCAACTCCTGTCCTCAGGACCCACTAACAGGCCAGGTTTGCAAGATAACTTAAGTAAATCACAGGTGATATAATTTGCTGATCAGTGATTGCAGTATTCTAGTCTGCATCTCCTATTTTCTTTCTCGTACATCACGGGACACACAGCCTCAGTAATTATTGATGTCCCAGAGCAATGCTATCTGAGGGGAGGGGAACCACAACAAAGTAGGGTGTAATCAGACCTGAGGATCTTGTACCGCTGCCTGCAGCACACTGCGCCCAAAGGCAATATCCTCATGCCTTCTTACATTCACCTGATAAAATCTAGTGAATGTATGGACTAAAGACCAGGTTGCAGCCTTACAGATTTGAGCCATAGAGGCTTGGGGATGCACTGCCCACGAAAGCACTAACAGCCCTTGTGGAGTGCGCCTTGATTTGAAAAGGCGGAATTTTCTGTTTCAAGCCATAAGCTTGAACAATCATTTGTCGAACCCATTTCGAAATGGTAGATTTTAACGCTGCCTGTCCTCTATTAGGACCTTCTGACAATACAAACAAAACATCTGTTTTGCGAATTTGAGCAGTTGCTTCCAGATAGGCTTTGACTGCTCTCACTACATCCAAAGAATGTAGTGACCTTTCTTCCGTAGAACAGGGATCTGGAAAAAAGGAAGGCAGAACAATATCTTGGTTTAGATGAAAATCTTAAACCACCTTTGGTAGAAAGCGAGGATGAGGGCACAATACCACTCCATACTTGTGCATGATTAAATAAGGCTCTTTACAGGAAAGAGCTGCTAATTCTGATACTCTTCTAGCAGAAGAAATGGCTACCAGAAAATTTACTTCCTTGTCAACAGGACCAAGGGAATTTTACATATTGGTTCAAAAGGCTGTTTCTGTAAAACTGACAGAACCAAAAATTCAAGTCGCAGGGGTTTAGGGGCACCTTAACCGGAGGATTAAGACGTGTTACCACCTGCATAAAGTTTCGGACTAAAGAATGTGAAGCAAGTGGCCGTTGAAATAATACTGACAAGGCTGGGACCTGGTCCTTGATGGTACTCAAGGCCAGCTTCATTTTTAATCCCATTTGCAGAAAGTTAAGAATTCTACCTATGACATATTTTCTGGGATGCCAACCCCTGGATTCACACCAGGAGACATAAGTTTTACAGACTCTATTATAAATCATTCTGGAAGCTGGCTTCTTTGCATTGATCAAGGTAGAGATCACAGGACCTGAAAGCCCACGACTCTTCAGAATGTGGGTTTCAATAGCCAAATCTAGCGTTTGTAAGGCAGGATGGAACACTGGACCTTGGGATAACAGGTCTGGACGTGACAGTAGGGTCCATGGGGAACCTACTGTCATTTTTACTATTTCTGCATAACAAGCTCTTCTGGGCCAAGCTGGGGCCACCAGAAGTACCGACTTCTTTTCCTGCCTGATCCTGCGAAGAAGTCGTGGCAGTAGCAGAAGAGGGAATGCATAAATCAGTGAGAACCGATGCCACTGAGTCACCAACCCATCTGTCCCGCATGCAAGAGGATCCTTTGTTCTTGCCACAAACGTGTCGATCTTGTTGTTGAATCTGGATGCAAAAGAGATCTACATCCGACACCCACCATCTTTGGCAAATGGCCAAGAAGATGTCGGGTTGACGAGACCATTCCCCCTGGGACAAAATGTCGGCGACTCAAGTAGTCCGCCTGCCAGTTCTCTATCCCCAGAATGAAAATTGCCGATATGCATGGCACATGCTTTTCCGCCCAGATTAAAATCTGGTTCACTTCTCCCTGAGCTGCACGACTCCTGGTGCCTCCTTGATGATTGATAAAAGCCACTGCTGTGGCATTATCGGACTGGATCCTGACAGGGCAACCCTGTAGCCTGAGTGTCCAGGCCTTTAGGGCTAGATACGCCACATGGATCTCCAGAACATTGATGGATAGGGTCCTCTTGGTTTTGGACCATCTCCCTTGGACAGTTGACTGTTCCAGAACTGCTCCCCAACCTGAAAGGCTGGCATCCATTGTTACCACTGTCCAGGTAACCGGTAAAAAGGAGTTTCCTTTTGCAGATTTTCAGGTATTAACCACCAACTGAGGCTCTGACGCACTGTAGGAGACAGACGCATCAGAAAATCTAACGCCTGCACCTTCTTCTTCCAGGCAGACAGGATACTGTGTTGCAGCAGTCTCGAATGAAACTGAGCATAGGGAACTGCTTTGAATGAAGCCACCATATTTCCAGGCAGCCTCATACAAAGGCGAATAGAGGGACCCTTCTTTTCCCTGACTACCTGAATCAGTTCCTTTATGGCACTGATCTTTGCCTGGGGTAAAAATACCTTCTTCTGGCTTGTATCTATGACCAGGCCCAAATATTCTAGTCTTCATATTGGTTTTAAAGAAGACTTCTCTAAGTCGAGAATCCAACCTAGGTATTCCAGGTAGACTGTGGTGACCAAGTTCTGGTCCAAGCGGCCTACTGACCGGTCTATCAAGAGCAGGTCGTCTAGGTATGCTATTACTGTTATACCTTGGGCCCTTAACCTAGCCAAAAGGAGGAGCCAAGATCTTTGTAAACACTCGAGGTGCAGTAGCTAGCTCGAAAGGCAGAGCTATAAACTGAAAGTGGCGTTTTTCTACAAAACGCAAGTACTTTTGATGAGCAGGGAAAATAGGTACATGTAGGTACACATCCTTGATGTCTATTGACGCCAGAAGTTCTCCTCCTTGTAGGATGGAGACTACAGATCAGATTGATTCCATGCGAAAGGACCGAATCTTTAGGAATCGGTTTAGATCCAGAATGGGTCTGACATCTCTATTTGGTTTTGAAACCGTGAAAAGGTTTGAATAAAACCCCAATCCCTGCTCTTACATGGGAAAAACCACGATAACTTTTTTGCGACAATAGTCGCTCCAACGCCAGAAAGAGAGACTTTTGTTTCTCTGAGAACATTTGATCTGAGGAAACAAGGAATGGGGAATTCTCTGAACTCTAGTTTTTAACCTAGAGTTAATGTGGAGATCACCCATCTGTCCTGGAAATCCTCCTGCCAGAGCCTTGAGAACTGTAGCAGTCTTCCACCCCCACCCGAGCGAGCTAGGGCGCTCCTTCATAAAGAGGCTTTAGCATCTTGTCTAGTAGGCTTCCTCCCCCAGTACTTCTTTTGTCCCTGGGGTCGACTCTGAGATTTATTTCTTGAGCCTGAAGGAGGAGGCCGTCGCGACTGCCTGGAGGCTGATGCTCCTGGCACTGGGGACAGAGCCCGTTTAAAAGAGGGACGTTTAACTCCTTTTCTTCCCACTAGAGATCTTTTGGATATAATTGTTCAAATCCTCTCCGAACAGCCTTGCACCACGAAAGGGAAATCCAGCCAGAAGCTTCTTACATGGTGATTCAGCTGACCAATTTTTCAACCATAAGATTCTACGCATATGCAGCAACCCAAGCGTAAGACGAGAGGTTTGGATGATAAAATCTCTGATTGCGTCAACAGCAAAACACAAAGCCGCTGTTAGGTTGGCAAACTCCCGGGCTTATTGTTCAGGTAAAACTTTGAGGATCTGTTTAACATGGTCTCTGAAGTATTGACAAACTCCGATTGCTGCCACTGCAGGTTGAGCCACTGAACCTGCCAAGGAGAAAACATTTTAACAGGAATTCCAATTTCTTATCAATTGGATCCCTAAGCATCTGAGCGCTGTCGACAGGTTAAGTCAGACTTTTATTTACGGAGGAAATGGCGGCGTCAATTGCCGGTATACCCCACATCTTTGTAAATTTTTCCTCCACAGGATAAAGTGTTGAAACTTTTTAGGTGGGAAAAAAAAAAAAAAAAAAAAAAAAGTTTATCGGGTGATCCCTCTCAGAATAAATAAGCTTTTCCAGTAAACTATGAACAGGAAAGGGATGTGTAGTTTGAGGAGGCTTCAGTGAACCCAAACAAGAGGAGGGTTCTTTGACTCAGATACAGGTAACTTGAATGTGGAGCGGACCAATCCAGCAAGAATTTGCACTAACACCTTCTCATCCTGAGAAGCTGAAGAGGGCCCTTCTCCACTTGACTCCTCAGAAGAGGAATCATTAGTCTCATCCCAATCCTCTGAGAGGGATTCCTCTCCTCCCTCTCCGCTCAGCGCATCTTTACTCGTGACCAACACCCAAGACACTGGCGAAAAAAACTGAGGTATTCCCAGTAATGGGAGGGATTATATAGCGGGTTGAACTTCCTGTCTAGGGTGTGCCAGTGTCCAATCACCTAGTGATACCCTATATAACCCATCAGTAATTACTGAGGCTCTTTGTCCCGTGACTCCCGGAAGTGTGAACAGGATACCTGTCTTTGACAGGTATCCTGTCTCCCCCCCCCCCCCCCCCCCTGAAAAGGTGCCAATTTTGGAGGGGGAGGGGAGACAAGTGAGTAGAAGTTCCACGTTTGGGTGGAACTCCACTTTAAGCAACCGCATTGTGCTATGACACCTGACCTTCTGACATTACTAAATAGGGGATAGAATTTGCCTTCTAAAGCTTTTATAAAGGTTACCTAGTAGACTGACAGAATTGATGTTGTTCACAGATGAACATGGTTTTGTATCAAAACAAAGATCAAAATCAGTAAGAATAAATGCATACAAGCACATGGCATTAAAAATATCAAACTCATTTTGTAAAGGATGACTTTAATTTACAGTTTTTGATCAAAATTCTAAGTTCTGTGACAAACATCTTTGGAACTACAGTGGCAGAACATTGTAGAAACCCTTCTGTTGAATGCAAGGCCCTTAAGTGGTTTAAAAACAAAAAACAAAAAACAAAAATTTGAGAACATTTGTTTCTGCAGATGGTTTGTAAGCTTGTGGAAGAATATAACCCGAACAGAAAAGTTAATATAAAAGCTTTGTGAAGAAAAAAAAAAATTAAAATATAAAATTCTCAAATAATGAGCACACTGCAGGTCAATATGCACCAACAGTCACTATGGCATAAACCTTTTGCATACAGGTTATATAAAAAAAAAAAAAAAAAAAAACACCACAACAAGCATTACATTGCATTTGTGTGACAATGACTATTTACAGGAAGCAATTCAGACTAAATCTGAAACAAGATAGGGAAAAAAAAAAAAAAAATCTATTTCAGCAGCAACAGGTTTAAAAAAAAAAAAAGGTGGCCAGGTCAATGTGCAAACCATTAACAGACTCTCCAAAAAACACTTAAAGCAGGGCCAATTCCACTCAACAAGTGCATTTATGGAAAGTCTTCCCTGAAAAAAGTTCTCAAAAATAGACTCCTCATGGCAAAGAAACCTTGTGCCATGAATATCTCTGCCTCTGGTATTACGATGCCCTGAATAGAAAAGGTTATACTGAAAGGGCTTTGGGGATTTTTTTTTTTTTTCCTTGGGCGGGGGGTTGGAGGGAGGCATCTTAAAAACTCAACCACATAATATTTGTACTACATGGACAGACAGATCAATTGGAGAAACTGTTAAACAAGCAGAAAGTTAAGTATGTGGTAGTTGCACTCTACTTGCCGCCATGCGCACAATTAAAAATAAAATGATGTCCAGAGCACGCACAACCATAACACCTTCCATGTGCCAATGTGTCAAAGTATCTGCAAGGCCACTAAATATGATGCGCACATTATGTTCCTATGCTTTTTAGGACACTGTATACACCAATGGTGTAATGTTAAGATAGAAAAGATATGGACGGAAGCATTCAAAAGCGGGTCCTCTGCGAGGCATGAGGAAGAGCACAATTGAAGTCTTGTGGTTATATGTAAACTTACAGAAGATTTTTTTTTCTTTTTTATATAAAGAGGGTGAAAACTACAATCCAGCATATGTTCTGATATTTATGTGAAGGTCAGGCCAGCCTCATTGTAGACCTTGAACACTTTCTCAATGGCATTCACATAGGCAGCGGTTCTCAAGTCCAAGCCCAAGTTGTACTTCATTGCAGTGCGCATAATTTGCTGAAATAGAAAGTTACAGATTGTTAAATCACAATATAGGTTTTCAGGTCACACGCAAGACAGATGGGTATCCAGACAAGATAGTTAAAGGCTAAAATTCTAGGATTGCAAGAGGCTAATACAATGTCGAGACGTGAGAGTGCAGGAGAGCGAGTGCTCAAGAGTGTTTAGAATACAGAGCTCCAGTAATGAGTCTTTTAGATGCTCCTGGTGTTAACCTAGAGCAGGGGGTAGGCAATCTGGGGCCCTGTAGCTGTTGTGGAACTACATTTCCCATGAGGCATTGCAAGGCTGGCAGTTACAAATTACTCCCAGAGGCATGATGGGACTTGTAGTTCTGCAACGGCACCCCAGGTTACCTACCCCTGAACTAGAGCAAGGGTTGTTGGCATCTAAAGTGGCACAAAATATATATACACACACACACCTCTCATACTGTGTCTTCCCTGATAGGCCTTTCATGTGTACAGTGAGGTTTATGGGCCACTCTGAGTGCCTCATCTGATATTATGAAAAGTGTTGTGTGCAAAATCATTGTACACGACTAGTTCAGCTGCTTTGTTGTCACTTTATCATTAGCTGCTGTCTATGTAGTTTGTATCCCTTCTGCTTTATCACACTGTATGTATAGTCAGTAGTTTTAGTGAGAATAGCGATCTCCTGCCCAACAGTTATGTTTCAGCATAGTGTATAAGACAGCATCTGAGGAGCAGGTATTGAGGCAATTAAAACCACTGAACACCAATGCTGAGTTATTTGATGCACCAATACCAATCCCGGGGGTGGTAATGGTGATGGGAATGTTTGCTGCACTGACACCAATACTGGGGGGGGGGGGGGGGGGGTACTATTATTGCAGTAAATAGCAATGTTAGGACTTCGTAATAAATATACCCTTTTTTCTTCTCTATTACTGTAGTTTATAGCACAATTTACTAACATTTCATTTTGTGATTGAGGGTGTGAGGTAGGCATTTTGTTTTACATATTTGGCAAACTAGGATCAAGAGTCAACTTTCCAAGAAAAAAAATAAAATAAATGTGTTAAATTTCAACAATCCAAGGACACATTAGGCAGGTAGCGATTTGATATACAACTGAAACTGTAAATAAGATTCCAAAAACCACCACAAAAAAATATAAAAATAAAATTATATATAATAACCCACAGTTGCTACAGTGAAGTCACAGAAGACATGGGTCTAGACCTTTGGGCCCAAACTTTTTTTATAAATCAATCATACTTTAGAAATGCATACACGCAATACAATTTAAAAAAGGCACACTTACTCTTGCTGATCTTTCCATGGTATATGCCAAGCCAGAGTGGACAATATCTTTTTCAGAAGCACCCTGTCAACAAAAGCAACCATTATAAAAAAATCACATTAATGAAAAGTCATCTAATCCTTAAATCCCATATGCCCAAAAGCAGTTTTGTCAGCTTACAACAGGAAGCTTAAAAGCGGTTCCGCCAAAAAATTATTAAAAAAAAAAAAAAAAAAAAAAAAAAAACACTACAAAAAGCTACAAACACTGCAGCTGCTGACTTTTAAAAATATGGACACTCACCTGTCCAGGGCGCCCACGATCACCCAAAGCCAATCTGTCCCTCAGGTGGAGGCGCCGCCGTCTTTGGTAAGGGAATCAGGAAGTGAAGCCTTATGGCTTCACAGCCTGGTTCCCTACTGCGCATGCGCGAGTCGCGCTGCACGTCCTCACTGGTCCCTGCTGTCTTCTGGGACCTTTGTGTCTCCCAGAACACAGCAGGTGGGGGGGGGGGGCAGACATGGCAGAGCCTGCAGTTATCTATGCCCAGCTGCGTGAGCAATAACCTAGATTATACAGGCATCTGCTTCCCCCTCCCCCTGAAAGGGAGACAAATGTGACACCGGAGGGGGGGGGGGGGGGGTTGGTGGAATCTGATCAGCGGAAGTTCCATTTTTGGGTGGAACTCTGCTTCAAAAAAGGCGAAGTCCACCTTTTACAAAATAAATGCACATGTATCTGCAGGAAAAAAAAAAAAAAAAAAAAAAAAAAGTGCATGTATTTGCCCCCCAATCAGCCTGCAAAGCATTGCACCTGCAATCAGTAATTACAGGTGTAATGCCAGGCTTCTGCAGACTGTCTCCAGCATACAAACTCAGGAGCGGCTACGAGTGCAGTGAATGAGCTTGTATTACATTAAGAATTAAAAGTCTGTATGATGCCGTAGAAGAGGGGACTTTATTCATTCCAAGATATCTAAAATGAGCTACACGGCTGCATGGGGATGGAAGCCTCATTTGCACTAGGCTACACCCTAAATACAAGTATAACATGGTGCAAAAAAGGGGCGAAGTTTGACCATCTGGATTGGCCACTAACATCTTACACTTCAGTTTGTTGGTTAACGACTCCTTTACACGCAGTATTGCTTCCTGAAATTAAGAAAGATTTTTTTTAAAATTCCATCTGCAACAATAGGATAAGCAAACTGCAGATTAAAGCAGATTTCCACTCAAAAGTGGAACTTCCACTTATCAGTCTCCTCCCTGGTGCCATATGTGGGGGGGGGGGGGCGGCGGCTGTTTGATAGGTACCCATTTACCACGTCCGGGAGACCAGGCCATGCTCTCTCGGAAGTTCGGCCCCCTCCTCCTTCGCCAGACCAATAAGAAAGTGCAGCGCGCTTCACGCATGCGCAGTAAGGAACTGGCTGTGAAGCCAAAGGGCTTCACTGCTGGGTTCCCTTGCCAGGAATGGTGGCGGCTGCACCCAACAGCCGATCCGAAGATCGGCTGGGGTGCAGACATCGCGGGCTCCCTGGACAGGTAAGTGTCCATATATTAAAAAAAAGTCAGCAGCTGCAGTATTTGTAGCTGCCGACTTAATTTTTTTCGTGAGGGGGCTAAAGCTCCACTTTAAGACAGACAAAACTCAGGTATGCCTTTTACCAACACATATTGACAAACTACTTTGAAAACATAGGTCAAGAAAAAAAAAAAAAAAAAGCCACCACCACACACCCCACAGCCCCAACCATTCTGTAAGATTAGAAATGAGGTTTCTTTAAACCACCTATAGCCGAATGACCGCTACAGCGTGGACCTGCTTTGCCGGGACTACGTCCATTGACGTCGTCCCATGCACGAGCGGCCTGCGCAACCCCTGCAGGGCGTGCGCAGAGCTCTCTGTGATCAGGCAAGTCTATGAGACTCGCCTGATCACAGATCAGAGTAAGGGGTCGATCCCGACCCCTTACCACATGATCAGCTGTCAGCTGATCATGTGATGTCAACAGAGCCGGTAATCGGCTATTTTTTCTCCTCGCGCTGACAGCGCGAGGGAAAAAAAAAAAAAAAAAAAGTCGTTCACCTGCGGCCGTGAGAAGGACATCAGTCCAGATCACGGCAAGCTGCTAAAGATCCTCAGTGCCCACCTGTGCCCCCTGCCAGTGCCACCTAGCAATAGGCAGCAGTGCTGCCTATCAGTGCCCAGTGCCACCCATCAGTGCCCACAATCAGTGCTGCCCATCAGGGTCACCTACCAGTGCCCATAAGTGCCCATCTGTGCCGCCTTAACTGTGCCCATCCGTGAAGCCCATCAGTGCATATCAATGAAGGAGAAAAATTATCCGTTTATAAAATTTTGCAAAAAACTATGAAACATGATTTTTTTTTTTTCAAAATTTTCCATCTTTTTTTTTTGTTTGTTTAGCAAAAAATAAAAATCCCAGCTGTGATTAAATACCACCAAAAGAAAGCGCTATTTGTGGGGGAAAAAAAAAAAAAAAAAAAGATAAAAATTTCATTTGGGTACAGTGTTGTATGACCACGCAATTGTCATTCAAAGTGCGTCAGCGCTGAAAGCTAAAAATTGGTCTGGGCAGGAGGGGGGTTTAAGTGCCCAGTAAGCAAGTGGTTAAATAAAATAGGAAGTGGTTATGGGACACATGACAGCTCTGAATTTGAGAAGATTACATTGTTTTTTGCATTTAACAGACAAAAAAAAGGAAGCCAATAATAAGAAAAGGGTTCATTGATGGGGTTTACACTTTAATCACTGGTCATCCACAGGCGGTGTATAAAACAGGCTGGAAAAACCAACTCGTGGCTGCAGCAGCCTGCAAGCACTGCCTGTGCAACTTCTGGTTTTATGACCTAAAACATGGGCACTGCCAAGACCTGCTTTACCCTGCCATCCCCAATGTCTGCCTACACAGTTACTTTAACTTTACCCATAACATCTTGGTAAAAAAAAAAAAAAAATTCTTTAGCAACGAACATACATCCCATATCAATGCCATCAAAATATGTGTGCTGTAAATTGCCTCCAGTATTGTTCCCATTTCCTCTTGCTGGAGACTGCCATTTTGAAAAAGCCCAGAGCAGCAGTAACTTTTTAGGCCATCAGCAGATCAGCCTCTACAAATGCGACAGTGCCTAAAAATAGCAGCTGACACTGCTCTGCACATGCTATTACTGGATTTTAAAAACAGTATAGACACTTTAACATTTTACATAGCTATACCTTCAAAACAGACCAGCCTGAAGTGATCTAGTAGGACTTTATTTCCTTGCAAAATAAAATGAGAAAAAGCTACTACCCCCCCCCCCATTGTGTAAACATGTGCACAAGTAAGAACAGAATATGGCTTAAAGTTGTGGCAAACGTTATTAAAGAATCACATACAGATATCCTAGCCTGAAACTCTGCTGTTGGCACCACTGGAATAGCTCCACCATGTTTCCCAAACTTCCTCTCCAAGCTCTCCTGGACAGACACTAAAAAGAGAAATTAAGAACTTAGTAGAACAGTTTGATGAAAAGAACAAATAATCTGTTTTTGAGAATGTATACATACTGAGTAAATGATAGTTTGAGTCCCGCTCATATTTGAAGGTTAAGCGACCATAGCTCACATGATTGAGATTCTTCAGCCACTCAAAATAAGAAACTGTTACACCACCAGCATTCAAATACAGGTCCTGCAAAACAAAAAGGCATGTGTTCAGGACAATTTAAAGGTCCTTTAGCCCAAAATTTTAAAAGCGGAGCTGCACCGAAAAGTGGAACTTCCACTTAAAAGCACTCCTCGGCCTCTGGGAGGAGTGTACTTTTTTTTAGTGGGATTTCCTGTCCCACTTCCTCCTTCCTCTTCTTGGCCACCTAGGCGGCTCCTCCCTGCCAGCGATATTCTGGGACAGATCACAGGTCCCAGAAGAGTGCCTGGCCAATAGAGTGCATCGCGACTCACGCGCCGGCCATGAAGCAGTCATGGCCGGGTTCCTACAGTTGCTATGACAGCGCCGCGGAGAGGGGGGTGAGGGGCGAGGCTCTGGCCACCCACATCGCAGGACAGGTGTCTGTTTATTAAAAGTCAGCAGCTACAAAAAGTATAGGAGGACTTTTAATAAACAAAAAAAAAAAAAAAAAAAAAAAAAGTGGAACTTCACTTTAAGAAAAATAAATGTCAAGTTTAACCACTTCAGCCCCGGAAGATTTGACCCCTTAATGACCAGGCAATTTTTTTGCTATTCGGCACTGCGTCATTTTAACCGATAATTGCGTGGGTGTGTGACTTTGTACAAAAACATAATTGATGTCTTTTCCCCCCACAAAGCTTTCTTTTGGTGGTAATTTATCACCTCTGCAATTTTTATTTTGCGCTATAGAACAAAAAGCGACAAAAAAAAAAAAAAAAAAAAAAAAAACTGTCCTAGAACCGAAACAAATTGCCTGAAATTTCATTTAAAGTTTTTTTGTGGGTCTGTAGTAGATTTCATCTTCCCATTTTTACACCAAGGGCCTGAATTTATTTTTTTCTTAAAATTTTGTTCAAAGTCAAATTGGCATAATAACAGGGTATGCCATTTGCTTGTCCTGAAAATACTGTTTCCCTTTTTTCCTCCCTACCAAAGGTCGCCAAACTTTCCAAGTACAGTGCCAGTTTACGGTCCTTCACAATTTAGGGGGGGGGGCAGACTGTGGCCATTGGGAGTAGAAATTGTACTGGCCTCAGTGGGAGTAAACAATGCATCTTTGGAATTAGGGGGAGGAATAATGCCCCATCGTTTGTTTCAATGTGAGAAATTTGATGTAAGGAACAGGAATTATGCCCCTTTGTTGGTGTCAGTGGGAGGGAAAAAAAAAAAAAAAAAAAAAAAAGGGCCAGGTAAAGGCAAACAAATGGCCATATCCAGCTGCCCAGTTTAGAGACCACTGTTCTAAGCTATTAGATTCAGAACTAAAAGTCAGTAACCCAGGACAAGTTGCCAGATCAGGAAAATCAGATGTTCTTTATTTACACAATTGTTCCAGTCTGCATTTGTTAGTTGTAAAGCAAGAGTCAGCATGAAATAATTAGCATTTTCGGAAGTAGAAGTTAGTAAATGGTAACCTGGTGTTCACACACGACAGGTTTCTCTTAACTTTTCTGTGCAGTGATAGCTTAAAGCATTTAGAAGTAAAATTTATTAAAAGCATCACTTACTGGAATGACCATTATATTTCTCTCAAGGAAGATTTTGTCAGCTTCTGGGGTTGTGGGACCGTTGGCTCCTTCAGCGATAATCTATAAAATAGTATTGTAATACAAATGGTGAAGCAATACAAGAAAAATAAAAATGCAGTTTTGCAGTTCTCATTTGTAAAACAAGATATTGATTATACCTTTGCCTTGATTTTATGTGCATTAGATTTTGTTAGCTGTTTCTCACTGGCTGCTGGAATTAGAATATCACAGTCAGCCTCCAAAATGTTTCCATCATAAGCCTGGGCTTTTGGGAATCCAACTATTGTTCCATGTTGCTGTTAAAATAAATTGAAAGACAAAAAGTAAGCATAAGATAATATAAAAAAAAAATAAATAAAAAAATATTATATTGCAAAATAAAAATGTATATATAATTTTAAAATTAAACCTATACCAATATGCATGCTCCGAAGTTTTAGCTGTAGCACTGGTTCCCAGTGATTGCTTTTCCACCAAATATGTAGAAACCGTACCAACGGAAAAGGTTTGAAACTAGTGCCACCTTGTGGTGAACTGCACACCTTACACACCATTTTCAAGGTCAATACAAAATAGCCATTATGATTAGGGTGATACCGATATCAGTATAAGTGCCGATGCTGAGCATTTGCACTCATGCAAATGCTCCAATACCTCTGTGGTGTGATTTGAGTCCATACAAAATTAATGGACTCAAATCGCACTGCAAAGAAAACACAAGCAATGGTTCAATGCCTGTCAAAATCGCATGCGGTTTCTCCCACCACTCCTGTATGAACCCAGGCTTGTCAGTGTAACTTCAGTGTGGGTTCACACAGGAGCAGTGATGGAAAGTGTATTGGTGCAAACCCCAATTATGATGCATGAAAATGTAATGCATAGTTTTTTTTCCAGCAATTGTATTTATGTCCACAGAACAGGAACCTTTCAGTGGTTCATTCACACTCACCTCATATTCAGAGCACCTGAGTATCTCAAAATCCCAAGTACTCTATCAAGCAAATATCAACCACAGCTTCCAAGGTTGACCCCAGACTCCTCTCTATCAACTAGTGAGGCTGTGTATTACATTTTGTAGACAAAGGAAAACATGACAATAACTAAGTGGGCCAGACTGACCACAGAAGCTGTGGCTGATATTACCATAATGGAAAGTCCAGGTTTTATGAATACCCAGGAGCACTGAAGATAAAACAAAGAATGTGAGCAGGTACCTGCTCAGTGGACCCAAGAAAACCTTTGACTGTAAGATGGGCCTACATCTGGCCTTCCCCAGTCATTAAAGAGTTGATCATTTAAAAGCCAAGGTCACCTTTTAGAACATGTTACACCCAAAATATGGGTGTAACATGTTCCCCCCTAACCGCTTCCCCTGTGACAGCAGATGTAGATTCTATCCCAGGAGCTATATGCAAACTCAAACCTGTTACAGGTGACCATGCAAAACTGTAAAGAATGGAAACTGAGTATATGAGATGTGACCAATTCATTTTTACAGTAACTTGCAAGTGATCCCCTCATTTTAGGGAAAAATCTAATTTGTAAAAGGTAAACCACAACTAAAAATGTTTATAACTTAGGGGGTTCCATCCTGCAATAGTGCCTATTTTGCCATTTTCAGTCACTCTGGACCAAAACACAGTGGAATAGATTTATCGCAACTGTTGCAGTGGTGCAAAGTAACCAATCAGCTTCTAGGTTTTATTGTCAAAGCTTACTGAACCTGTTGAAGTTAGAAGCCGATTGTTTGCCGTGAGCAGCTGCAGCAAATTCTGTGTGCTCCCGTTTTAGAAATAAAAATTTTTATATATTATAAAAACACATACACTTTAAATTTTTTTTTTTTTTTTTTTTTTTTTTTTTTATAGAAGACTCAATACAGACCATAATTGTGGGTGGCAATCAAGGGAATTTAGTACATACAAAAACGTTTGTACAAGCATCAGAAATTGAATGTACAACATCAAAACCATAGAGCAGCCCAGATCCTCCACTTCTCAGGTCCCTAGCTGGCGCTACTGGCCCCTCCCTCCTACCGAGCAAGCAGCTTGCTATGGGGCACCCGAGCCGCTGCTAGGTGTGTCCATTCAGACCTCAAGCTGCGATTTGGCCCTTCCTCCACTGGCTCACTGATTGACAGCAGTGTGAGTGAGCCAATGGCACCCTGCTGCTGTCTCAGTCAATGAGGAAGGAGAGTCCCAGGCAATGGAGACGCTCATGCAACATCACTGGATCGAGATGGGCTCAGTGAAGTATTAGGGGAGCTGTGACACCCAGAAGTTCTCTTCATCTTCATGCATAATGATAAAAAAAAAAAAAAAAAAAAAAAAAAACACAAAAAAAAAAACAAAAAAAAAAAACAAAAACACACACCACACACACACCAACCCTTCTGACTTTAGAACCACTTTAACTGTTTCAGCCCTGGAGGATTTTACCCCTTTCCTGACCAGAGCACTTTTTGCGATTCAGCACTGCGTCGCTTTAACTGACAATTGCGCAGTCGTGCGACGTTGCACCCAAACAAAATTGACGCTCTTTTTCCCCCATAAATAGAGCTTTCTTTTGGTGGCATTTGATCACCTCTGCAGGTTTTTTTTCCTACTAGTAATGGCAGCAATCTGCGATTTTTATCGGTACTGCGACATTATGGCAGACACATTGGACAATTTTGACACATTTTTTGGGACCATTGGCCTTTATACAGCTATCAGTACTATAAAAATGCATTGATTACTGTAAAAATGTCACAGGCAGGGAAGGGGTTAACACTAGGGGCCAATGTGTTCCCTAGTGTGTGTTCTAACTGAAAGGGGGAGGGGGGGGGTTGGGGGAAGAGATGGATCACTGTTCATACTCTGTATGAACAGACGATCTGTCACTTCTCCCCTCAGACCCGGAAATTGTGTTCTCCGTGTGCCCCGAGCGATCGCGGAAGCCCATCGTTGATCGCGACCGCCGGGCACTCGCATCGGCTCCGTGGGCGAGCAAGGGGTACACGCGCCCCTAGTGGACAAAAGCGGAACCGACATAACATGACGGAGATTAGCGCAGCCGGGCCATGTTGCCGCAGTACAACTGCGGCGGCTGGTCGGCAAGCGGTTAAGGTCTCAATCACAATGGCACCAAACCTGTGTTTATATGCGTTTAGAGGACATTTCTGAACACACAAGTGCATGTAATGATTGTCAATGGTGCCAGTCACACTGTTTACAGTTGTGCTCACAAGTTTACATACCCTGGCAGAATTTATGATTTCTTGGCCATTTTTCAGAGAATATGAATAACAAACTTTTCACTGATGGTTAGGGTTTGGCTGAAGCCCTTTATAATCAACTGCGTTTACTCTTTTTAAATCATAATGGCAACGGAAACTACCCAAATGACCCTAATCAAAAAAGTTTACATACCCCAGTTCTTAATACCGTGTATTGCCCTCCTTTAAAATCAAATGACAGCTTGAAGTCTTTTGTGGCATTTGTGGACGAGGCCCTTTATCTTCTCAGATGGTAAAGCTGCCCATTCCCCTTGGCAAAAAGCCTCCAGTTCCTGTAAATTCTTGGGCTGTCTTGCATGAACTGCACATTTGAGATCTCCCCAGAGTGGCTCAATGATATTGAGGTCAGGAGATTGAGATCGTCACTTCAGAACCTTCACTTTATTCTGCTGTAGCCAATGACAGGTCGACTTGGCCTTGTGTTTTGAATCATTGTCATGTTGAAATGTCCAAGTACGTCCCATGCGCAGCTTCCTAGCTGATGAATGCAAATGTTCCTCCAGTATTTTTTGATAACATACTGCATTCATCTTGCCATCAATTTTGACCAAATTTACTGTTCCTTTGTAGCTCGCACCTCCCCAAAACATCAGCGATCCACCTCTGTACCTTTCATCGTAGGCCTTGTTGACTCCTCTGTAAATATAGCATTTATGGTTGTGGCCAAAAAGCTCAATTTTGGTCTCATCACTCCAAATGACTTTGTGCCAGAAGGTTTGAGGCTTGTCACAGTGCTGTTTGGCAGCACATGTCCCATGATGTACTTCAAAAGAAAAGGATTTTACTTGTAAGCCATTATAAAAATCCTATTTTCTTTAATCGTACATCACGGGACACAGAGCCATAGTAGTTACTATGTGGGATGTCCCATAGCAATGCCAACTGAGGGGAGGGAGACAACCCTTTTAGGACCTTCGGGCAATACGAACAAAACATTCATTTTCCGAATCTGATCAGTTGCCTTTACGTAGACTTTGACTGCTCTCACCACATCAAGAGAACGTGGCGATTTTTCTTCCATAGAACTGGGTTCTGGAAAAAATGAAGGTAAAACGTTAGGATAAGGACGCAATACTACCTTATCCTTGTGAACAATAATATGGCTCTTTTTGTAAAGAGCAGCCAATTCTGATACACTTCATGCAGCAGATATGGTTACCAGAAAAAAAATAGTTTCCTTGTCAAAAAGGACCGAGGGAATATTTTGTATCGGCTCAAAAAACGAAACAAAAACGGCTGTTTTTGTAATGCCGACAAAACTAAAGTCAAGTCCCAAGGGTCCAGGGGTGACCTAACCAGAGATTAAGCCATGTTACCCCCTGAATAAAGTTATGAACCAAAGAATGCGAAGCAAGTGGTCATTGAAATACCGATAAGGCCGAGACCTATCCTTAGAAAGTACTCAAGACCAGCTTTATATCTAACCCCATCTGCAGAAAGTCAAGGATTCCACCTATGACCTATTTCCTGGGGTGCCAACCCCTGGTTTCACATCAGGAGACATATGCTTCCCAGACTCCATAATATACAATTATGGAGGCCGGCTTCCTTGCATTTAATCAAGGTAGATACCACTGAACAATACAATAGCCAAACCGTTAAATTTAGCATTTGTAAGGCAAGATGGAATACAGGACCTTTGCGAGAGAAGGTCTGGACGTGGTGGTAGGGACCATGGGACCCCTACCGCCATCCTTATGATCTCTACATACCAAGATCTTCTGGACCACACGAATCACCAACTTCCCTTAATGCTTGATCCTGCAAAGAAGTCGTAGACGCTCGCAGAAAAGGAGGGAATGCATAAATCAGTAAAACGGATTCCATGGGAACACACCTGTTCCGCATGCTAGCGGATTCTTTGTTCTTAACATAAAAGATGTCGAACTCTGTTGAACCTGGATGCAAACAGATCTACGTCTGGGATCCCCCATCTTTGACCTTTTGTCAGAAAGATATCAGGGTGAAGGAACCATTCTCCCGGGAACAACTACTCGTGACTCAAAATAGACCGCCTGACAAATTTCTATCCCTAGAACGAAAACCTGCCGATAGGCAAGGTGCATTGTTTTCTGCCCAAGATAGGATATGATTCACCTTTCTCTGAGCCGCACAACTTCTTGTGCCCCCTTGGTGATTGATAAAGGCCACTGCTGTGGCATTGTCGGATTGGATCCTAAGAGGATAGCTCCGTAAATTAAACGTCCAGGCGCTAAGGACCAAGCGCTCTGCCCAAATCTGTAGAATGTTAATGGACAAGGTAATTTCTGATCTGGACCACTTCTCTTGGACAGTTACCTCTTCCAAGACTGCTACCCAACCTAAAAAAAAAAAAGGTTGGTGTATGTTGTTGTATGCAAGATCTGAACAAATTAATGGGGTGGGCAACTACATGGCAAATGAGGTTCAATATAGAAAAATGTAAAATAATGCATTTGGGTGGCAAAAATATGAATGCAATCTATACACTGGAGAACCTCTGGGGGAATCTAGGATGGAAAAGGACCTGGGGGTCCTAGTAGATGATAGCTGCAGCTTGGTATTGCATGCCATTGCTGAGCCTAACAAAGCAAACAGAATATTGGCATGCATAAAAAAAAAAAAAAATAATCAACTCCAGAGATAAAACGATAATTCTACTACAAGACTCACCTGGGCACCAGTCCTCCGGAAGGATGTACTGGAATTGGAGCGAGTACAAAGAAGGGCAACAAAGCTAATAAAGGGTCTGGAGGATATTAGTTATGAGGAAAGGTTGCGAGCACTGAACTTATTCTCTCTGGAGAAGAGACGCTTGAGAGGGGATATGATTTCAATATGCAAATACTGGTGACCCCACAATAGGAATAAAACTTTTTTGCAGGAGAGAGTTTAACAAGACATGTGGCCACTCATTAAAAGAAGAAGAAAAGAGGTTTAACCTTAACCACTTCCCGCCCGGCCCATAGCAGATGGCGGCGGTTCAGTTATCCTGACTGGGCGTCATATGACGTCCAGCAGGATAACATGCCGCCGCGCGCTCGCGTATCGCGAGTAGAGGAGTGCAGATCGGCGGCCCTGACAGGGGGGGCCGGGTTGTCTGCGCTGATTGTTTATCAGCGCAGCCCCCCCTCAGATCACCACGCTGGACCACCAGGGATCACCACTAAGACCACCAGGGAGAGGGGCAACATGTGGATGCCCAGGTATGTACCCCATGGCCATCCACATGTGCCCAATCTGAGCCAGTGCCCACAAATGGGCACTGATTAGCACCAGTATATTGCAGTGATGCCCAGCAATGCCAACCTTAGGGGCATCAGTGCCAACAATCAGTGTCACCATATCAGTGCCAGTCATTGAAGAAGAAAACGTACTCATTTTCAAAAAATTTTAACAAACAAAAAGGAAAAAACTTGTTTTCAAAATTTTCGATCTTTTTTTTTTATTTGTTGCGCAAAAAATAAAAACCGCAGAGGTGAGCAAATACCACCAAAAGAAAGCCATTGTGGGAACAAAATGATAAAAAAAAAAAAAAAAAAAAAAAAAAAAACTTGTTTGAGTACAGTGTAGCACAACCGCGCAATTGTTATTCAAATTGCGACAGCGCTGAAAGCTGAAAATTGGTCTGGGCGGGAAGGTGTCTAAGTGCCTGGTATTGAAGTGGTTAAACTACGTAGAGGGTTCTTTACTGTAAGAGCGGCAAGGATGTGGCATTCCCTTTCACAGGCTGTGGTCTCAGCGGGGGGGCATCGATAGTTTCAAGAAACTATTAGATAAGCACCTGAAGGACCGCAACATAAAGGGATACACAATGTAATACTGACATATAATCACACACATAGGTCAATCAAGCCCAACCTGTGTCTTTTTTCAACCTCACCTACTATGTAACAACTTCCCAGGTAACTGTACGAAGGATTTTCCCCACTGCAGATTTTTGGTTATTAACCATAAACTGAGGCTCCGGCACACCTTTGGAGTCAGACATTGGAAAAACTAGAGCTTGAACCCTCTTGTTCCAAGCCGATAATATACTGTTTTGTAGCAGTCTCGAATGAAACTGAGCATAAGGAACGGCCTTGAATGAAGCCACCATCTTTTCCTCGTGCAAGCTGAATAGAAGGATTCATCTAGCTTCGACCACCTTAATCAGTTCCATTATGGCCCTGATCTTTGCCTGGGGCAAGAATACCCTTTTCTGGGTGTACCTATGAACAGACCCATAACCTCCTTAATGGTTATAAGGAAGACTTCTCTAGGTTGAGATTCCAACCTGGGTATCCCAGGTAGTTGAATGTGGGGACCATACTTTGGTCTATCAAGAGCCGATCGTCTAGGTAAAACTATAATCATTATAACTTGGGCCGTTAATCTGGTTGGAGGAGGGGCCAGAACCTCTGCAAACACTCAAGGTGCAGTAGCTAGACCAAAAAGCAGGGCTACAAACTGAAAATGAAGATTTTCTACCTTGAAGTAGATAATACTGGTGAGCAGGGAAATATGCCCACGGAGGTATGCATCCTTGACGTCAAAAGTTCTCCTCTGTGTAGGATGGAGACAACTGATTGGATTGACTCTACGCAAAAAAGAGAGGATATCCAGGAACAAGAATACGTATCGGCCTAAACTGAGGAAAAAATTTGTTTAAAAAAAAATAAAAAAAATTTAGATACTTATTATAGCAAAAAGTAAAAAATATTGTGTTTTTTTCATACTTGTCACTCTTGTTTTGTTTATAGCACAAGAAATAAAAAACGCAGGGGTTATCAAATACCACCAAAAGAAAGCTCTATTGGCTTGGGCAGGAAGGGGGTGAAAATGCCCTGTATGGAAGTAGTTAAACACCTTTTCCCTCCATAGGATAAAGTGTGAAAAACTTTTTAGGAGGGAAAAAAATGCTTATCTGGGTGATCCCCTCAGAATACATAAACTTTCCCAACAATGAATGGACAGGAAAGGCATACACAGCTTTGAGAAGGCTTTAGCGAACCCAAAACAAGAAGTGGACACTCAGTTAAGGGTAGCATAAAAAGTGGAGCGGACCAATTTCAGTAAGGAATTGCACCCACAATGTGAAGCTGATCCTTTTGCATCTGACCCCTCAGAAGAGGAGTCATCAGCCTGTTCACGGTCCCCTGAGAGAAAATATCTTCTCCCGCCCCCAAATCCTCAGTTTGAGGGTCCTGTCGCATTCTATCCCAATCTGGGATGCGATTAAAACCACCAACCTTTTTCCCCATGCTATCATGGCTGAGGAAAAAGACCTTTTTAGAAATATAGGCAGAGGCTGCAGTGTTGTAAACAGTTGCAAACATTTCATGGCCCCTGAAGGCCCACTCTGACCAGTCACCCCATCTCAGGGGAAGATGCCATTGTAGAGATGAGTTTTAGGCTTTCAGAGCTTGAGGGAGATCCCTTTAGCCCTCTTTTGGAGTGTTTCTACCTCCCCTTCTGACCATAGCCCGATACATAAATGCAGAGGTACTACCAGAAGAATCGCTTCCACTGCTTAGAGCAATAGTCCAGCCACTGCTATTAACGCTCAGCCTGATGCCAATAGTAAAAGTGTGAATAAGAATGCCTGTGTCACCAAACCTTTTACATGCCCCTCTTTGCTCGTGTCCCTCCAACAACTTGCAGCAGCAAAAATGGAGCTTTTTAAAAACCACACTCCAACGCCGTGCTAAGCCCTGCCCCCTCCATCGCATGCACCCCCCCTCTCGCTTTCAAAAGATTTTTCCCGCACGAGCGAGGGATGGAGAGGAGGAGATCCAGACACGAGGCCCGGGTACCATTCAATTCGGCCTGAAAAGACAGTTTGAACGGATCCGGCTGCATGGCTAGCCCCAGCAAGGATTGCTCCAGTGGAGCTCAGCTCAGCACATCTTTACTCGTGACCAACACCTTAGACACTGGTGGAAAAAAAAAAAAAAAAAAAACTGAGGTAATCCCGCTATGGGAGAGGTTATATAGAGGAGGCAACTTCCTGTTTAGGGTGTGCCAGTGTCCAGCACCTGAAGGTGGCCTATAACCCAGATAATAACTACTATGGCTCTGTGTCCCGTGATGTACAATTAAAGAAATTCGCTTTTTTTTAACTGCTTCAGCCCCGGAAGATTTGGCTGCTGAATGACCAGACCATTTCTTGCGATTCGACACTGTGTCACTTTAACTGACAATTGCGCGGTTTAGGCCAATATGTATTCTTCTACATATTTTTGGTTAAACAAATAAGTGCAATAAGCGTATATTGATTGGTTTGTGCAAAAATTATAGCGTCTACAAAATAGGGGGATAGATTAATAGCATTTTTTTTATACTAGTAATGGCGGCGATCTGCGATTATCGGGACTGCGACATTATGGCGGACATCTTGACACGTTTTTTGGGACCATTGGCATTTATACAGCGATCAGTGCTTTAAAAATGTCACTCGCAGGGAAGGGGTTAACAATAGGGGGCGATCAAGGGGTTAAATTTGTTCCCTAGTGTGTGTGTGTTCTAACTGAAGGGGGGATGGGACTGTAGGGGAGATTACAGATCGCTGTCCATACTTTGTATGAACGCACAGTCTGTCTCTTCTCCCCTCAGAATACCAGGATCTATGTGTTTACACACACACACAATTTCCGGTTCTTGCTGTGTCACAAGCATCAGCTCCGGGGGCGAGCGTGCCCCTAGTGGCCACAAGGCCAAGCGACATAACGTCGTTTCGCACAGCCGTGCCATTCTGCCACTGTAAAACAGCGGAGGCTGGTTGGCAAGTGATTAAAAAAAATAAGGGATATTTATTATAGCAAAAAGTACAAAATATTGCGTTTTCAAAATAGTCACTTTTTTGTTTATAGAGCAAAAAAAAAAAAAAAAATAAATAAATAAAATTTTGTTTGGGTACAGCGTCGCACAACCGCGCAATTGTCAGTTAAAGCGACGCAGTGCCATATCGCAAACAATGGCCTGGTCTTTGAGCAGCCAAATCTTCTGGGGCTGAAGTGGTTAAAAAGAGTAGAGTTGATAATAAATGGCTTCAACCAAACACTAAGAAAATAAATGTTTTTGCGTTGGCCATTTTTCAGAGAATATGACTAAGAAATCATAAATTCTGCCAGGGTGTGTAAACTTATGAACACAACTGTACCTGCATTTAGTTGCACTCAGTTTAGATTGAGTCGAGAGAATAGAATTCTGTGCATCCAGGATCCAATTAGACACACACTAAACACAGCTAAACCTGTTTTATTAGGAGCAGGAACATCTAAATGCATGGAAAAGTGATCTGGGAAGCATAGAAGTGGTTTATACTTCCCAGAAAACGAGATGTAAACATATGAAATTACTACTCACCAACTTGTAATCTTCAAGTTCTTTTGGATCAATGCCATCAGGATTCCAGATTGTTCCATCTATTTCACCAATTCCAACACACTTTGCACCAAAACGATGAAGGTAACGCATAGAATGTAGACCTACATTGCCGAATCCCTGGGAGCAAGGAAAAATAAGTAAAAATAAAAAAAATTAACACCCCCCCCCCCCCTCCCCCAAACTTTACGAATGGTTTACTCAATTTAGGATTTACACTGCTGGTATCTTATTTTTCGTCATTGCAAAAAACATGCATTTTAGGTTTAGCCAGAGTATACAGGCCCAGCACACTGGCTGCAGTGAAAACTGCTTAATGCTTCCTACAGAATATCACTCCAAGAATAAAAATTTATTGCACATTAAACCTAATCCATAAAACACATTTTCACCATAATGGCCAAAACTTATAACCTAATCCCTACAGTAAAAGCACATCTCTACTGTTCACATTTAAAACAATGCAAGCAAATACTAGGAAACGCAGTTCATAGACATCTTTCTAAAAGCTACTGCAGCAGCTCTTTAGCATGCCACTTCTGTACTTTCAAAAATATATGTCCAATGAATACTTACAATAGAAGTTTTTTGCAGTATGGTAAAAGCTACAGCATGGAGTGACCCAAACTAATTGAGCTTTACAAAGAATATAAAAATTAGACAAACAAAGCCTCAACTAAGATAAATATATCCTTCAATAGAAAATAAAATACCTGGATAGCAAATGTTTTATCACCGAACCCAGGAGTCATTCCCAGCTGGCTCATGTATGAAGCCTCATTGATGAAGTTCTCAATGCCATGAAATACACCTCGGCCAGTTGCAGAAACACGTCCATGGATGCCACCTTGGCTGATGGGTTTCCCTGTGACACATGCATGTGCATTGATATCCTAAAAAAAAAAAAAGAAAAAAAAAAAAAAAAAAAAAAATAATATATATAATATAATATATACACACACACGACAAAAACATACGACAAAAACATACATGAAAGCATTCCAACTAAACAACCCCCCCCCAAAAAAAAAAAAACAAATTACTGGATCAATGTTCCAGTAATCTTATTCTCTAAGCAGAAAATGCATATTTGAGTATAAAAACAAAAATAGAGCAACCACCACAATGAGTCCAACTTACAGTGTGCCCAATTGTGTTGGCATACGTGTCTGCAATCCAAGACATCTCCCTCTCTCCTGTGCTCATATCCGGGGCAGGGACATCAATTCCGGGTCCTGTGGAAAAAGGAGGTAAAATACAGCTACATTAACTCACCCACAGTGGATTTCCCCAGAATAAAAAGCAAGAAAGCTGGGAAATACTTACCTTTTTTCGATCTGGTCAGACACGTGATCCTGCATCTCTGGTGCACCTGTATTAGTGAGTGGCTGCTGCAGGGGACGCAGACAACGGAAGAGTAATAGGAGCCTATGGGTGAAGTCATGACTCTGGAAACTCAGTGTTGTTGAGTCCTCCCTAAGAGCCAGTTCACACTAGGACGACTTCACGTCCTGTTCTATGGAACCATTCTAATAGGAGCGACTCAAGTCGCTCCAACTTAGAAAAAGGTTCCTGTACTACTTTGGGGTCGACTTGCATTGACTTCCATATAGAAGTCGTTTTGCAAGTCGCCGCTGCTGTCGTGTGTAGGTCGCCTGAGGCAGTCATGCTGCAAGTCGTGCTGCCTCAGTGTGAACCGGCTCTTAGGACTCCTTCACATGGGTGGCTGGGGAGGTTGAGGCAGTAAAAATGTTGGCTCGCAGTTATCCACAATCTGAAAAGAAATCCATTGTGATCACTTTTTGGAGGGCAGCAATAATTGCTGCCAGTGTGAAAGAGCCCTTACACGGTGAAACCAGAGCTGCAGAAGCAGGTGACCGAACTACAAAACAGCAGGTAGATTTTTTTTTTTTTTAATACAGGATCTATAGCAGCAGGGAGGGAACAGTAGTCATCAAGTCAGCTTTTACTATGGCCACACTTCACAGCTCTCATTGGTTCCCACCACCTACTTTGAAGTCATCATTTTTTTTTTTCTTTAGTGTCATGGAGGTCAGCAGGAATATAATAGTTCACGTTAAGGCCTGGTTCACACTACTGCAGCTCTAGGAGTTGCGTTTGTGTGGGCACAGCAGCCCATTCATTTGACTAGGCTGCCGTGCCTGCATTTCATGCAGGAAAATTTCCTGTACCAGGTTTAAAACACAGCAGCAGGAAAATTATATGGTGCTTTTGGTTCCCCGCACCCCCAATAGTGTAAACCAGGCCTAAAGCAAAAAATAAAATAACCCACATCTACATAAGACCAGTTTGTGGTAGCCAATAAAATACAGAAAAGTAACTTACCAATAAATCCCTTCTTTGCTAGCTCTATCGTAAACCTTCTGGTAATCTTTTCAAGTTCTGCATCCTAAGAGCAAGAATATAATAAAAAATATAATAAAAAACGTTGCACACCCAAAACCATGTAGTATAGATTAGCACCCATAAGAAGGTACCTGATGTGTGCAAATGTAAAAGGCTGTCAATTCATATTGGTCAGAGTTTTGGCAACAAGAACAGATAAGTATCGCATCACTATTTTTTCATGGTTCATTTAAAGCACCCATACTAAAAAAAAAAAAAAGGTCATTAGTGTTGTGGTACAGTTCTCAGTCAGTGGTATCTGTAGGAGGGTCCATCCATCAAATTAAAGGGGTACTTCTACCCACGGCTATCACCTATCAGCACCCTAAGAGCCATCATACCAGAGTCTGGATGCTCCATTATGCAGATTTCAACATCACTCAAAAATTTACAGGAGTTGTTCAGCTTTAAATCTCCCAGTAGTAAGATCATTTTTGAATTTTTCCATTTACAGGTTTTAAAAAAATTAAAATAAAATATGATGTTGCGCAAGTAGACACCTACAAATCTTAAAATTGCGACAAACTTCATTACCCTATATTTTCCATAGGCGACACTTTAAAAGCCCCTGCAGGTCATCAGTTTAGAGTTAAAAGAGAAGTATGGGTTTGGTTTTTCTGTTCAGTTTCATACTTACCTAGGTGGATGCAGCATTGTTCCGATGCTGCATCTGTCCCCCAGCGCCTCTACACTGAGAACCAAGCAATCGAACATCGCCGATGGCTCGGTTCTCACAGCTGTCCGAGCAGAGGGCTGATGACTGTCAGTCAGCAGCTCTCCACTCCCTCCTTACTCACTGGAGCTGTGGAGGGGCGGAGAGCGGCCATCTCAGGCTCTCAGCTCCTTGCTGAGAGGCTGAGACGGGTGTCAGTCCAGGCACCTGGCGGATCCAGACTCCCACTGTTGGGATGACACGGTGCCTGTACTGACAGTGGTGACATCAGCAGAGGGCGGACTTCAGTCCGCTCTCTGCTGAAAATGGGTCACAGGAGTGCAAAACAAATTGCACACCTGTGATCCATAGGAGAAGCTCAGCCAAACAAGCTTTGGCTGGACTTCTTCCTTCAACTGTAAATAAGGGGCCTAAAATTATTGCCCCCACTCTGGTGTTTACCAAAATATGTAACATGCATGGGGCATATGTTTTCATGCGTAGGAACCCCCAACCCATGTTTACGTCCATACGTAATGTGGAGATTTCTTGGTGGGTATAAAACTTTACATTTTTTTATCCCATAGGGGGAAAAAATGCCTTTATGCAACGATTTTTTGGTGACAGGTGCTCTTCAACAAGACATCAGGGATCTAAAACACCTGTCCTCCAATGACGTTGATGGCACACAGATTCCACTCCATCAGCTTCTTCCCCAGCCAGTATAAAGTGAAATGAGGACCTGAAAATGACATTTTACATGTTGCTTCTGGGTCAGTAACAGGAGAGGGCAGCAAAGGGATGTTCACTAGCTTCCCTCCTCTGTACCGGCCAGCACCCGCCATGCTTGTACTGGGCCCACTGATTAGAACTCGAAGCCTGGGATACATTGTGGAGGTGCACGCGTGGTGGGGGCATGCTGCAGAGGGTGGTGAAGTGATCAGGCTGCCGATCAAGCATGCATCTTTGCTGCTTAGTGCTCTTTCATACGATCAGCGGTGGACTGCTTTTCATAGAAATTGACAGGTGGTGGGAAGACAACACGCTACCTCCTACTGCTTATTTCACCTCTGCAAATACCCTATATACAGATGGGGCATAGCCCCATGCAATCAAATAGTACAAAACAGATTACAGCGCACACATTCAAGAATGACATTTCCTGCAAGGCTAGTTAAAATCACCAGAACATATTCAAAAAAATACAGGGGTTTGGTCACACTATATGGTCATATAGTGCTAAGCCCACTTACTGCAACAAAGTACCCCGAATACGTTCAGGTGTTTTTAACTAGCCTTGCAGGAAATGTCATTCTTGAATGCGTGCGCTGTAATCTGTTTATGTACTGTTTGTTGGTCCTATAGCAGCACCATCTTGAATTTAAACGCATTTTAGGGTGTGGCTCCCAAATATGTTTTTGTATAATGCAATCAAATAGGTCGCATTCATTGGCAGTACCACCGCTGCATGCAACATGCCGTTTAACCTTTGCTGTGACCATATAGCATAGCGGCAGGTGTATTGCCCTGCGTGGCTGAATGCCATTCTTTAGGAGGCTACAGGTAAAGAAGCTCAATCGCCTGCTTTTAGCACCTGGTCACACATATGAATGAGCCCCGAGGACCATGTCAGATGGGCGATTCTGTTAAAAGCAACACATTCCCTTCATGGTTCTCCCTGTAGCAGAGTCAACGATTTTCCTAATGAAACCACCCTCCTCATCAGCTCAGAACGCTGCAGAATCACAATTGCTAGGGAATGTCATCTCACTGGTCCAGTCAGCAAGCGAGCAACTCCCTATGCAAAAAGGTATGTAGTGTTTTAGTGATCCTGTCACTAGTGTTGTCAAGCTTGCATGTCTGACATTGGCCTTACACCGCATCTCACCAGGCTCTTAAATTCAGAGAATACTTACTGAATAATTCTTCGTATTGATTTTCACTCCAGCTTTGGCACCACCAAAAGGCACATCTTAAAAAAAAAAAAAAAAAAAAAAACACACACACACTTAACTTTAAAGCTTATGGTAGTACATGACAAAGTAATGGAAGCCTATCACGAGAAAAATAGAGTCAGCCATTGCTGCCCTATTTCTAAGTCACTGATTTGGAATAAGTATTTAGATCTGTTTTTGTGACTTTGCTTGCTGCATGCTTGTTCTAGGTCAGGGATTCAAAGTATTCAAGCAAGACACAGCCAAGCAGTTATTTTCAGAAAGCAGTCAGCAATGTCATTCCCTGTATTTTTTATAGTCCAGGTTTACAAGTAGTATTCGCACATTACATTTTCAGTCATTTTTATCAAATGCCAAATTCTGCTTATAAAAAGGTGTGAAACCAACCTAAAAAGGAAGTAACATTTTTGCCATGTTCAGTTTTCTCCTTTGTGAGGTCTCTGACTTCATTAGGCAATCCTAGGTACTGCAGTAATACTATAAAGCATGTATCTTACCCTGTGATACTACTAAGCACTCTATCATTCATTTAGGATGACACCACACTAGCCAAGTACTATAGGTACCAATGAACCCAGGGATGTTTAGTGCAGGTTTGATTTTTGGTCCTTACACTGGCAACCCGTTGCACAATTCTATATGACAATACTGCAAAAAAACTGGCCAGGTGTAAAGGGGCTCTTACAGATTAAGATTTCCTCAGAAGATCAAAGTAGGCCTGGCACCAATATGTAGGACTAACGCCTTGTACACACAATGAGACAATCAGCCAAAAAATACCACTCTGAGCGATCGTCGGATAATCTGATCGTTAGTACACAGCGTTTGAGAGCTGATCACGACAGTTCATGCAAAGAAAATTTCTTGTACGATAACAGAACAAACAAACAATGTTTGTGCAACTAGTATGGCATTTGTATGAAATAAATTGTGTGACCAAGACCACACATGCTCAGAAACAAAATATATGTTACATCATTTACAAAGTTGTATTCTGTCATACAAGAATTTGCCGAACTTTAGTAACCCTTCATATTCAAGCAAACCACACGGACAATTTGTCCAGTATTCTTATGGTGTGTATGAGGCATAAGTGAGGATATGCTCACCAAAAACAGCCAGCAAGTACATGAGCTAGGAGGGAGAAGTAAAGAATGGACCAGCTGAGTTTTTGGAAAGCAGTATATGTAGATCAGCCAGTGGGGTATGCATGGTTAGGGAAGGTATACCATTTCTAATAAGCACACATTGAGTTATATTGCAGAGTTTAAAAATATATATATATCACATGTGCCAATTAACCACTATATTTTTGACGCAATATTAAATTAGCCTCCTAGCTTAAAGCAGAACTATACCAAAACAGCACCTATGTAATTACAAATAGGGTACTGCCACTTCCCAACTTTTAATCAGTTTTGTATTCTACTTCACACATCACATTCATAAACAACTTCCCACCTTGTCTGGTCCTCAGCTTCTCTGTCTCTTGCTATTGGGAGAAACTGAATGTAAAAGGGAAGTGCCACCAGAATAGTCATGTGATTGCTCAGTTCTTGGACTTAGAGCTGGTGGGGGACAGGCTCAGCATCAGACCGATACTGCAGCATAGAGGTAAGTTTTTTTGTTTTTTTTTTTTAAATACATGCACAAAAAAAAAGAAAAAAAAAAAAAAAAAAAAAACCCCCACACACTACTTTAAAATTCACAATTTTTTTTATTGATTATTGAAAACAAAACGAGCAGACTTACCTA
Organism: Aquarana catesbeiana; assembly: GCF_042186555.1. Classification (NCBI taxonomy): domain Eukaryota; kingdom Metazoa; phylum Chordata; class Amphibia; order Anura; family Ranidae; genus Aquarana; species Aquarana catesbeiana. The sequence continues at coordinate 193,812,839 of NC_133331.1, forward strand.
CAACAGCACATTTGTAGGTCATTAAAGATGCCAAGGCTTTTACTTCATCAACACTGACATCTGTGCTGTAACGAATACCTAACAAGAGAATAAGGAAAAGGAAAATAACAGCAGAAATTTTGTGCAGTAAACTTACTTTCACACAACTTTCCTGGCACAGTAGGAACAGTACAATTTAGAAACAAAAATAACCCCCTGAATGACTTTAAAGCCCAACACAATTTTTAATGTCCCTATAACTATTTACTGCACTAATAGGTGCACTTGCTGGGCGCTCTGTATAAACTGTTCAGCTTTGTTTCAGTAGACGTACGCAAACTTCCTGTCCACTTTCGGAACAAAATAGAGTCAGAGCGCTGCACAGCCCTTCAGGATTGGCTGAGGTGGAGATCTGATATCATCCACCTGCCTCCCTGCCCCAGCCAATCAGAGGAAGCTTTGTATTCTATAAATGCCTGCAAATAGCTGTGCAGTGCTCAGCATGGCTATTTGTTTCGAAAGCAGGACGGGAAGTTTGTGTCCCAATGCCAGATTGCAGTGCTGAGTTTACATTAGTTGGCCCAAACAAACTAAAGGGGGCATTAAACAAGTTCTATTATGCTTTACTATTTCCAAACTGCAAGTGTTTTCTTCAACTTCGGGGAAAATCCCATCTTTGGCTGTGGTCAAGGCAGACAGTGAGGGTGAATATCCAAAACCGAGGCCCTTTAAAAAGACATTTAATGGCAGCAATCAGTACCATGCACATCGATTGTGTAGAAAGATACACAGCCATTAAAATCCATAAAAGGATATGTGCTCAGAACTGGAAGCTCAGGGTTGAGACGAATGCAGTCAACTAATAGGTCAGTGTGCGCAAAGCTGGGGGTACCACATACAGCCTCAGCACACAGCAGACTGAAATACTCATTCTTTTGAAGTGAAATCCATAACAACTTCGCAGGGAACACAAAAACACCAAGAAAATCCCTGCCAGTGCTGCATGACTCATTACTTGTTCATTTTTTCAGCACTAAAAGTTTCCATTGGATGAAAACCAAAAAGCTTGCAGAATGAAGTCCTGCCACTCCCTAAATTCAAAAGGAAACCACAGTTTATAAAGGAAAAAAAAACAAACTTTGCTGCAGTATAGATGTTAACTGCCTGGATACTACAACCCTTTACTAAGAAAGACCAGATTGTTAGTAGAAAAAAAGAAAAATAAAACCCACACAAAACCAGAAAAGAGACTAGTCTAATAAATACAAGTTGTATGGTTTAAGATAGTCATGCCCACCTGTTAACCACACTGTCTGGAATGGTACACATATACAACACCTTCAGCAATTTACATTCATCAGCTGTAAACCCCCCTTCATGAAACTACCCAGCTAAACACACCCATCACACAACCAGCTTCAGAAAAAGCATATGAACAGTAATGTATGGCACAGATAGCATCATGGGTAAAAAAAAAAAAAAAAAACCCACACACACACACACACACACGTGAAGAATGATTCCTATATATTGCGTAAACATATCACCAGCAGGACAATCGGATTAACAGCATTTAGCCCTGGTTCACATTATTACGATTTGACATGTCAATTGCACCGTCCTAATCGGTGAGATGCCGCATCTGCAGCGCTGCACCGATTTCAAAAAGTAGTTTCTGTACCATTTTGCGATTTTGGGCTGCGATTGACATCTGTGCAGAAACCTGCACAGATGTCTCTGAAATCGAGACGGACACGCGGGAGTGAAATTGTGCGAGTTCAGATTCATTCCTGTAGCTCAGTGTGAACCTGGGCTAAAGGATAATACTTTGAATCCCCACAATCCTATTCCATCTGAAGCTTTCAATGCTGGTTTCATTTTCTAGCCACTTCTACTGGACAAGACAAGTCCACAGGATCACTGATAAATGCAAGGCACCCCTCACTAAAATGGAGGTGGTTGATAAAATTACCAAAGACTGGGAATACTGGTAAGGACAGGAGACCACTCGTGTGATAGTGGGTCAGGTTTGAATTACTTAGATAAAATAGCTGTCCAAAATACCAAGCCATTGACTGATTTAAAGCACCTGTGCAAGATAAAGGAAAACCTTCAAACATGGCCTGTTGGGGGTACTTGAGGACACGGTTGAGAACCACTGGTCTGAGACATCCAGAGGCAGCCCAGAACATTGGTCTGCAGGTGGAAGATGTGGGTAATGGTGTGGACAGTAAGTAGTGCAAGCAAGCTGAAAGGAATACAACAAAACAAAGGGGCCCAATCTCCCTCACCCCATGGGTACAGCTACCCTGTTAAGGAGTGGGCTACGTAAACTGACCTTGCTATGCATTCCTGGGAGGCAATTTACCAGGCAAAATTGTCGACAGGACAGCAGCTGTTAGATTTCAAGTGACATCTAATCTCTACAGCCAACCTAAAATGTCACTCAGAAAATCACATGAAGCAAAACAAAAATTTGGGGCAAATATAAAATCTTATTAATAAACCTGCATAAATTTATAAAGCCTAAATATTATAATTCTTGTGAAATCCCAATTGTAACTGTTGTCTTTAAAGGATACATAAAACACCAAGAATAAACTTTTATTTGGTCCTGTTTGGTCTGTTAAAGCCAAAGTTTGGCATTAAAACACATCAGTATTGTGCAATAGTGTGTATCCCATTACCTGCAGGTGGCCGATTCTGGTAAAACTCTGGTGTTCAGTGTCTCCTTCAGAGCCACCAGAAGGTGTCTTGAGTGGACGTCTGACACTTAAGGTCAACAGCAGTCGCTACCGAGAAAAGTTATGCCACTCCCGTCCCCTTTGCCCGCTCCACTATTTATAGTGCTAGCTTTATTAATTTCACACAATGCATTGCATTCTAGAAAGGTAGTGGAGGTCTGTCCTTCAACCACTCCATCTCCATTCATAAAATGCAATGTGGGAGAATAGTAATACAAGCAAAATGAATGGCAGAGGGCAGCTGAGTGGATCACTATTCTCTAACAGCAGCTCCTGCAAAGTCTGCTGTACACACTGACCAAAAGTCATCCAGTTCCTGCTGAACGTTTCTTCTCCACATATACAGTAATCATATCCAAGAACAGAAATTTGTACTGCATGATGTGTTTTTGAAGGACAAACTGACACTATAAAGTGGACCTTGCACTAACATGCGAGCTCTGCATATGTGGGTCCACCCTCCTTGTTCATAAAACACTTCATTATGCATTAACCGAAAAAAGAAAAAAACCCACCACACCCCAGGAGGAATGCATCAACACCACTCACCTTGCTCTCTGTATTAGCATATACTGTTGCAGACCTCACAAGGTGATTATGGGAAAGCTTAGGATCCCAATGCTTGTCACCTCACCTAGGCGAACTACCAGAAGCGTGTGAGCAAGGCAAGTATTTAAGATTTTCTTCCAAAGGGTCCCCCCCCTATAATACCACATTCAATAGCAATTTATGTAGATATTATATTTTAGTGCAAGGTCATCTTTAAGCTACATACAGACTTTAAATTGTGGTCAGGGTTGCAGGCAAGATCTAACCACCAAAAGATCTAAGGCTGGGTACACACAGGCCAAAAAACAGTCCGTTTGGCCTGTGTACAGATCCCGCTCTGACAAAAGCCAGTACCATAATGGTTTTCTGTCGAATGAGCATGCTGGGGGACCGATGCCGGCCGAAATGCAACCTGTCTGTACCCCACAGATTAGTCACACCTGACTCTATTCCCTCATCCACACACTCGATACAGATGGGGGAATCCTTCCCACTGAGCCATTGTATTCTGACAGCGGGGAGACTCTTCCGCCATCTGACTACATTGATCAGCGTGGCAGGCTATAGCCTGCCATGCTGATCAAGAGGGGAAAAATTCAGGGGCGGTTTTCCAGAAGCTGATTTGTAGACTTCTATATAAAACCTGGTACACGCACTATTTGTTTTTTGTTCAACACAGCGGGCAGAACAATCCACCCCCACACCACACACACGCTTGGAAGGAGTCACTGTATTGCAATGTTAATGGCAATAGCTCAGCAGGGCGATCGCTGCACTATGTTCTGACAGGGGGCCTGCACCCACCTCCCCCACCATGGGTACCAATGGACTGGGGTGACTACTCAGCTGCAAAGGAGAGTTTGCTGAGGTTAATAAGGTGACCCTTTTATTAAATCAGAACTCCAAGTCAAGTTGTGAAAAGAACATGGAAGAGTTAAGTCGACCATAGACTGTCCAAATCTCAGCCTGTTCAGCAGGGACTGGCCAAGATTCCAACCATGTATGGGCAGGCTGATTGCACCAAGATCAACTTGGGTACAACCTGCCTGCTAGATTTTACATGCGATTATTGCTAGCAGTAATCATGGTGTTCTCCCAACCCATGGTTGCAGAAAAGAAAATCACTCCATCTATGGCTGGCTTTAAAGCTGGGTTCACACCATCGCCGCATGCGGCTCACAGCAGGGGTCTGGTGCGTCCTGGTTCACTGTTTCAGGTCCAATTTCAGCCCGAATTTTGGGCTGAAACGTACCAAAAGACGCACAATGTTTTTTGTGCAAGACGCACTGCACCTGCTGCGGAGATGTGAACCAGCTCTACAGAGAGCCGGTCGAAATCTCCTGCTATTACCAATTGGACGCGGGGAATCCGCATCCAATCCGCAATGGTGTGAACCCAACTTAAAATATGACAGTTTTTAATTGCCTATCTTCTAACTCTCCAAGCTTCAAGCCAAGGAAAGTCCCCTCACCACCTGCCCCAGTTACAACTAGAGCTGGCCAGAAAATTTTTCTTAAAAAATTGGTTTTAAGAACATTCACCCAATTTTCTAATCATTAGCATGGGTCATACCAACAATCGCTTCTGACTGCAGAGGAAGAATTTTTTTTTTTTTTTTTTTTTTTTAAAAAAGGAGCATAATGGAAATTTTCTTCTAATAAAGCGCTTTCTAAACATGGATGGTTAAATTGCCTTAACATTAAAACGTATTTGTAGTACTTTCAAAACATTTGAAATCGTGTCATCAAATGTACTGATGAGAATGTTCGCACAAAAACATTTTTTTTCTCCAAAAGTCTACTAGTATATGGCCAGCTTAAGGGCGAATTCACACATGCCTCAGTCGAAACGCACAGCAGCTGGAGCAACTTAGCTCTCTGGCCACTCTGTGTTGCTAGCTAAGGGGCAATGTGGCGCACGTGTCACAACACCATCCTTTTGTTTTTGTACAAGCTTTATTTGCAGTGTACAAAACATACACTTCATTCACTGTAATGTTGGTGGCATGCTGCACAGTCTGGCATAGCAGTGCTGGAGCGCTGGGATATAATGCAGCATGTCTGCATTTTATTGCAGTATGAATGGGACACATAGGAAACAATTGTTTCCTGTGTGTCCCTGTGGTAAAACATCTTCATGCAGTAAAACATCTGTCACCGCTTATAGTGCAAATTGGCCCTTAGGCAAGAAGTGAGGAAAAATCTCTTCAAAAACAACTTCAGACTTATCCACTGTGTCGATTACCACACGTGCGTTTATTTGCGGTATTTCCAGCACTGACTTATGACAGCCCATTCATTCTGAGTGGGATGTCCAAGCACCACAACACAGATTTGAATGCACCCAAAGCACTTTTCCCACCACAGTGCACGGGTGCCCCACATCTGCTTGTTGTATTGAGTTGGCTAATCGCATTGAGCTGCTATTCAATGATGGCAACGTACTACACCACCGTGCCAACATTACAGTATTGCAATAAAAGACAAAACATACAGATGTAAATACAACCTAGCACAGAACCAGATGAGGGGAAGAAAAAAAAAAAAAAAATTGGTTTCCCAACCTACCACCCTCAAGTGCTGGTGGGGGAAAAAATAAAAATAAAAAAATCCACATCTGTTCCTTCAGATCATGAACAAGGACAAAATGACAGCAGCATAGTCACACCAGCTCCCCCAATTATCTATACCCAAGGAAATTACCAATTAAAACAAAGACTACACTGCTGGGGTAATGGAAGCAACCATAGCTGCTAATGCAAAGCATTATTAAAAAAAATAAAGAAAATAAAAAAAAAAAACAAAAAAAAAAAAAAAAAAAACACCCACGCAACACCACACACACACACACACACACACACACACACACACACAATAGCCCTGTTAATGAATCCCCAATGGGATATCATGGGGGTAGAATAGCAAGCTGCACCTAGAAAAACAACCTAAAGATGAAAAGCTTGCATTAAGACCTTTCAAATATAAGACGCCTAAAGTCTTTGAAATAAAAGGGATCAGTAAGGAGGTTACTTTCACATAAAGACATGACTGTGTCATATTCTCAAGAGCAAAAGATTCGGAATCACAGACTGTACAAGAATGTAGGAAAATGGGCAGACAGGCCATGGACTCATGTCACATACTGCATGGGGTCAGCTGCATGAAGTGTTCACTCACCCCATCTCACCCAACCTACTGACCCAGGATGGCACAAGTCTGGGCTTGACATTTGCTTCCCTTTCATGTCACCTAGCCTGAAAAATCCAGATGACCACACATCTTGGCTGGGATATGTGTATGCACCCCCAACATAACCTAACCTAGAGAATCCAGATTATATGCACTTAACGACCCCCCCCCCCCCAATGTCACCTAACCTAGTGAACATATTTTGGCCAGTACATGCGCTTTACCCCAATGTCACCTAGTCTAGTAGCACAAATCTTGGACGATACCCATGCTTCCCCATGATGTCACCTATCCTAGAGAATCCAGATGACACATTTTGGCTGCTACATGTATTAGACCAATCCCATGTCTAGTAGCCTACATGTTTTGTCTGGTATATTTTCCTGTCCCAATGTCACCTAGCCTAGAGAACCCAGAAGACAAATCTTGGCCGGTGTCACATAACCTAGCAACTCCAAATGACACACATCCTGGCCAATACCTGTGCACCCTTCTGATGTCACCAAGTATAAAGGATCCAGATGAAAACTTTTGGCTGGTACATGCAATAAACCCCCCCCCCCCCCCCCCCCCCAACATGTCAACTAATGAATTCCCCCACTCCCCATTGGTCAAAAAGTTTTGGCTGGTACATGTGCCTTTCTCACTGTCACCTAGACTACAGAATCCAGATGACCGATCTTAGCTGGTACGTGTGGTGGTGCCCCCCTCCCATGTCATCTAGTGAACCCAGAGGACGTCTTGGCTAGTACATGTGCTGATGTCACCTGGTCTAGAGACACTAGATGACACTCATGTCCGGTATGTGTGCTTCACCCCAATGTCACCTACTCTAGGGAACCTAGATGATGTACATTTAGAATGGTACCTGTGCATCCCCCCACGTCACACATCTTGGGCAGTATATGCACTTCCCCCTTGTCACCTAATGAGGAGTGGACACGTTTGCTCTCCTCCCCTTCTAGTTGTTGACCCTGAAGTGACAAGTAACATTACTTCTGGGGCCCTGTTGAAAGTTTCCCCGGCCATCAAGGCTGGAAAAGAATGTAAAGGTGTGCATTGCATTACATTAAGTGGACCCCGCATGTCTCATTAAAGAGATCCTGTCACACACAAAAAAAAAAAAAAAAAAAAAAAAAAATGTAAGAGTGTGCAAAAGTGGCTCTGGCTGTAAAAGGGTTTAAGGATAAGTTCACCTTTGGGAACATGTTACATAGATAAGGTTTGTTAGTTAAAAACTGGCTCCTAACTTTTTTTAGCTGGCTCCTAGATTAAAAGTAGATTTGCCAAGCAATGTAGTATCCCCAGAAGGCACTTATCTTGGTTGGTGTTACTTGTACTGTCAACAGGCAGTGTGATAACTGTTAGAGAACTTCAGCAACTGCATGTCACCCATATCCAGGAACACAGTCATAAGTCACCATAGACATTGTTGTGCAGATAGTAGCACATGTCCCTGGTAGGCCCAGGCCCAGAGCTGTACAATGACCCCGGGGTCATATTGGGGAAGGTCTCCCAGTTGTGACAGGTAACAGAGCAGCAGACATTGTCTTGGTCAGTCCCAGCTGGGCCAGTGACAGGATTGTACTGATCAGTTCTAGCTTTGGAAGGGACATCAAACATCCTGATCAGCAAAAGACCCCTACCTACCAAGGGGGGGGGGGGGTAGCGTTGCCCTGATGGCGCCTACCAAGGGGGGGGGGGGGGGTAGCGTTGCCCTGATGGCGCCTACCAGGGGGGGGGGGGGTAGCGTTGCCCTGATGGCGCCTACCAGGGGGGGGGGTAGCGTTGCCCTGATGGCTCCTACCAAGGGGGGGGCAGCGTTGCCCTGATGGCACCTACCAAGGGGGGGGGGGGGGCAGCGTTGCCCTGATGGCACCTACCAAGGGGGGGGGGCCAGCGTTGCCCTGATGGCGCCTACCAAAAGGTGGGGGGCAGCGTTGCCCTGATGGCGCCTACCAAAAGGGGGGGCAGCGTTGCCCTGATGGCGCCTAACAGAAGGTGGGGGGCAGCGTTGCCCTGATGGCGCCTAACAGAAGGTGGGGGGCAGCGTTGCCCTGATGGTGCCTACCAAAAGGGGGGGCAGCGTTGCCCTGATGGTGCCTACCAAAAAGGGGGGGGGCAGCGTTGCCCTGATGGCGCCTACCAAAAAGGGGGGGGGCAGCGTTGCCCTGATGGCGCCTACCAAAAGGGGGGGGGCAGCGTTGCCCTGATGGCGCCTACCAAAAGGGGGGGGGGCAGCATTGCCCTGATGGTGCCTACCAAAAGGGGGGGGCAGCGTTGCCCTGATGGTGCCTACCAAAAGGGGGGGGGGGGCAGCGTTGCCCTGATGGCGCCTACCAAAAGGGGGGGGGCAGCGTTGCCCTGATGGTGCCTACCAAGGTGCCCTGATGAGGAAGGAGTGTGATTGTCCTATACTGACCTCCCTTGCAGGGGGTGCGGTGCTGGCTGTGCTGGGCCCGGTATCCCTCCACCACCTCCCAGTCTCCGTTGTCCCTCTTGATGGGGAAGCTGACACTGAGGACATGGTTGCACGGCTTGATGATCCGGAGGATCCCCTTCACCCTCTTCCTCTTCTGCTCCTCCGTCTCCCGGGTCTTCAGATCCTCCACCAGCTTGTCCTCCACAATGCCAGCGCCCCGGTCGAAGAAGCCTTCCACCATCTTGAAGAAGTTCGGGTCATCCTCCGGGTCCACGGCCTGGCTGTAGCGGCGGAGGAAGGGGGTGGTGGTGGCCGGTAGAGCGGAGTCTACAGCACAAGCCAGGGCTCCCCCTCCCCGGGACACGAGCTCCCCAAAATAACGATACATGGCAGGCACCGGAGCTGGGACACTGACAACAGGCGGAGGATAGACGAGGACGGCCCGAGCAGACAACTATATACGGGGCCGGAGGGGCGGGGAGCGCGTGCGCAGGGCGGGGGCTCTGTGGAAACCCTTGTGCGCGGGCACGGGAGGGGAGGTTGTGAGCGCGCACTGAACATTGGTCTCTAGTCTCCACACCCTGAGCTAGTGAGCTGTGTCCGGTGCAGTGTGCAATGTAGTACACCGGGGATGTGTGCAATGTAGTACACCGGAGATGTGTACTGGTCTAATAGCAGCAATTACCAGTCATTTGTAGCTTCTCATGTATTCATTGCTACTGGTTACACGGATATTATATCATTAGAGTGGTGTTCTCTGCTACAAAACACTCTCCTCAGTGCTGACTGCCTTCGTTACACCCAGCAAGTGCTTATAGAAACATTTATACTATTTCTCTGTGTTTTCCATTACTATACATGTGCCTAGCCATTGTCTTATACACCGCCATACTTTATTTCCTCCATGTGCTTGTCCCACTACTGTATATGGGTGCCTTCTGTCACTCACTAAGGATTGTAGGGGCCCCTGAGCTCTAAGGAGAGGATTTGTGGCCCTTAGAGGAGAAAGGAACCTATCTGGGGGTCGGCCTTCATGAGAGCCCCTAACCCAGTGTGGTCAACTTTCTTCATATGAGGGGCCTCAAGTGCGGCCCTCGAGGTCACCGAAGGGCCACGCAGAAAAGTCAGTAAATATTCATCATCAGAGGCTGCAGTCGTGATACAAGAGGCGCTCAGAGGCTGCAGACGTGATACAAGAAGAGACGGTCAGAGGCTGCAGACGTGATACAACAGGCGCTCAGAGGCTGCAGACAGGATACAAGAGACGGTCAGAGACTGCAATCATGGTACAGGAGATGGTCAGAGGCTGCAGACGTGATACAAGAGATGTTCAGAGGCTGCAGACGTGATACAAGAGACAGTCAGAGACTGCAATCATAGTACAGGAGATGGTCAGAGACTGCAGACATGATACAAGAGACGGTCAGAGGCTGCAGACGTGATACTAGGGACGGTCAGAGGCTGCAGACGTGATACTAGGGACGGTCAGAGGCTGCAGACGTGATACAAGGGACGGTCAGAGGCTGCAGACGTGATACAAGGGACAGTCAGAGGCTGCAGACGTGATACAACAGACGGCCAGAGGCTGCAGACGTGATACAACAGACGGTCAGAGGCTGCAGACGTGATACAACAGACGGTCAGAGGCTGCAGACGTGATACAACAGACGGTCAGAGGCTGCAGACGTGATACAACAGACGGTCAGAGGCTGCAGACGTGATACAAGAGACGGTCAGAGGCTGCAGACGTGATACAAGAGACGGTCAGAGGCTGCAGATGTGATACAAGAGACGGTCAGAGGCTGCAGACGTGATACAACAGACGGTCAGAGGCTGGACATAATCCTGCAAATGGCAGACATGATACAAGAGACGGTCAGAGGCTGCAGACAGGTTACAACAGATGGTCAGAGACTGGACATAGTACTGCAAATGGCAGACATGATACGAGAGATGGTCAGAGACTGGACATGCTAAAGGAGTTGTTGGAGACTGGTGACATCCTTCAGGAGACATATTACATGAGACTGCTTTAAATATATAACTATATCAGTGCTATAACAGGGCAATAGGGAAACACAGATTAGTGTCTGCAGGGACCCTGAGGGCTGCACAAAAATGGCCACATGCGGTCCCTGGGCCATTGGGCACCAGGGTTTAACCCATTATGCAGTGGTCAGCTTCAGCTAGATATGAGGAGAGGGGTCTGCCAGGCCTTTTGTGCCATGCCCCATCAGGATTCTTATGCCCTGTGGGGGGAGGGGGGAGTCCTTCCTCTTCAGGAGGGGACCAGTGACGCATCCTGTGGACTTCGTGTCTCACATGCACTTTATTGCTTCACTTGGTGATTTGTTTTTTGTGCACTACATCGTGGGCTAGAAAAGCACGTGTTGTACAAGTGTTTGTGCACATGTATGCAAACTTCTGAGTGAGGGAGAATAGAGGACAGTTGTTCAGGTGCAAAAACGCTTGTCTTACGCATTCACAAACGCTTCCATTGAAGTCTATAGGCACTGATGACATATGGCACTGATACGTGGCACTGATGACAGATGGCACTAATACGTAACACTGATGACAGATGGCAATGATGACAGATGGCACGTGACACTGACAGGTGGCACTGATGACAGATGGCACTAATATGTGGCACTGATAACAGATGGCACTTATATGTGGCACTGGGGACAGATGGCAGTGGGGTACTGAGTTCACTTTTTTTTCCTTTTTTTTTTTCTGACACTCACGCTGCCGTTAGCTCTCCCTCCTCACATGCTGTCTCTGTGTGAGGAGGGAGAGCCGGCGATGAGAGATGATGTGATTGGCCATTTACAGCGATCTGTGACTGGCTGTGTCCAAGGGACACGGGCAGCACAGAATTTCCCCGATGCGTGTCCTCGGGAGCGTGCATCGCGGAAGTAAACAGGAGGACGTCCAGGGACGGCCTCCTGGCAATTGGCGTCCACGCTGTAGCCGTCTTTCTAATATTAGCGCACGCCCAATACATTCAATTAATTTCATCTCATTGGATGTGTCTTGTTAGGCAATTAGTAGGTGTTCTCAGTGAATTAACCCTTTTGATGCTAATCTCATTCCTATTACTTCTAATATAACTTTGAAATGTGTTTTTTTTTCCTATTTTTACCCAAATCTTTCAATACATTACAAAGAAGAGAGAAGTGTTTCTAAACCCAATAAATTAATATTTTCCGATCTTGAAAGGTGACCATACACCGCAATCAGATCTTAAAAAAAAAATAGATTTAGTGCAAGAGCCTGTTTGATTTCCTATCATTTGAATTAATTGTTCAAGTGCGTCTTCCTATTATCTATTTTGCCAAAATATCGAGTGCATGACCATCTTAAGTGCCAAATTTGGAATGTAGATGTGCCATGACCCACTTGTATTTTCCTAACAATATTTCTTGGGCATTATACAAGGCACATGAGAAACCACCTTTTTTCAAGGCATGCTAGAGTGTCAGGAATCTTCAAACTACGGCTCTCCAGCTGTTGCGGAACTACACATCCCATGAGGCATTGTAAAACGCTGGCATTCACAGACATGACTAGGCATGATGGGAATTGTAGTTCCTGAACAACTGGAGGGCCGTAGTTTGAAGACCACTGTGCTAGATCATTATTATGCCTCCAGAATTGGGAGTGTGGCATCTACCCAACTTCTCTCTTCTGGTGGGCACAAGAACCTACATCTATAGATATATATTTGGGCAGCACAGTGGTGTAGTGGGTAGCACTTTCACCTAGCAGCAAAAAAGGTTGCTGGTTCAAATCCCGCCCACAACACCATCTGCCTGGAGTTTGCATGTTCTCCCTGTGCCTGTGTGGGTTTCCTCCGGGTACTCGGGTTTCCTCCCACACTCTAAAAACATGCTGGTGGGTAAATCGGGTCCTGTCTAAATTTGCCCTAATATTTCTGAATGTGTGTTAGTGACCCACACAAACACCACCCCATGTTAAAAAAAAAAATCTTAATTTGCAAATAAGGATTATCTCTTCCTCAGAGAACAGTGAGCGGGGCATGGTGGTGGGAAAAAATTAGCAGCAGTACAAGCAACTTCCTGTAGGGGCATGATGTCATTCCTGTGTGCTGTCTGCCGCTTTCGGGAAATAGATATGTGCCATAGGACATTCCTATGTGCACACAGCACTCGTGCATCTAGGTGCATTTAGCTGCAGGAATCCATATTTTGATGTAAATAGTAAAGCAGATGCAGATTTCCAGGACTGGACTAACAAATGTTTTTAGTGAAAGGCAACTGGTGTTTTATATTAAACAAGGTCTAAATGGGCCATTGACATGCATCACAGTAGAACTTAGGAATGTGTCTTTGCAAAGTTAAACTAAATGAAATACTTTCTTATTTTTGCTTGGGGATAGAGTGCAGAGGGATTAGAAGTCTTGTCAGTTTTTGAGGATGTCTGCACCCCTGATGGGATGAAAACGTGTCCCAAGTTTTGCTACTTCAAGTTTATTCACTTCCTGTCACATAGCCAAACAGGAAGTTTGGGTAAAACCCTACCAATGTCTTTCCTTGGGGACACACGTCAATATAGTTTCCCCATTAGGTAAATTGCACTTGGACTTTGGGGTTTATTTACTAAATGCAAATCCACTTTGCACTACAAGTGCACTTGGAAATGCAGTTGCTGGAGATCCGAGGGGGACATGCAAGGAAAATAAAAAAACAGCATCTTTGCTTCAATATGATTGGATGATAAAATAAATCACCAGTGCTTCCCCGCAGATTTATAGTGAGTACACTTGTATTGCAGAGTGGATTTGCCTTTAATAAACCCCAAAATACCTAATAATGTGGGGTGTACACAACATAGAGTGCAATGTGCCTAATGGGGACACTAGTTAGATTGACCTGTGTGTCCCAAAGGAAAGACATTGGTAGGGTTTTACCCTCACTTCCTGTTTGGCTACGTGACAGAAATAAAACCCAGTAAATTCTGCGCTGCCCCTAAATAGCAGCTAACACACCACATATGAAATTAATGGTAACAAAACAAATATAGCAAAAGTGTAGCGCTAAATTGACATGCCTAGTGCGTCCCATGGGGACGATCCTCACTGTTGCCTGTATCGATCTTGTATCAGCGCTGTTTTTACCTTCAATCATGTGAGTGTCATTTCATTTTAATAAATTTTATTTTATCAATGGAATTACGCTATGGTCCCTTTTTGCTTTCTTTTTTGATGACTCTTCATATCTGAGGACATCTGAGTTTCGGTCCGTTTGCTGTATTACATCCCAGGCGATTCTAAATTCATTTTTGAGGGACGCCAGCCTGAGGACACTGATCCAGAGTCCAGTTCCAATATATACAAGCTAGTTTGATACGTGGAGTATATGCTCTTACATGTTCAAACTCTCTGGTAAGCCTCCCCTTCACTTGGTGGTGGTTTTCGTCACAATCTGGTCTATTCACTTATTTACAAGATTAAGTCTCAACTTTACCTACACGGAGAACCTGTTGCACTTAAAAATTGTTTTATGGACACTTCTTGTTATTTTTTGTTTTGGTTCGTCACAATGTATATCGGATATATAGTTTGCAAATGTAATTAGAACATAGTTATATGTATTACATTTTTATAGGCAATTCAGAATGATTTGTTATATTTAACTTATTTACTTTAAACTAATTTTTCGTTTTCATTACTACTGAAATTCACCTATGCATATCGCACTAGGCATGTCAATTTAGCGCTACACTTTTGCTATGTGACAGGAAGTGAAGCCAATTCTAAGAAAAGGGATACAAATCCCAACCTAATGTAGCGCTGGTAGATTTTCATCTACCGCTTATAGGTAAATTTAGTGGGTTATCTGTTTTATACATAGTCAGATTTAGCCTCTGTTCCAGTTTGGCTGTGTTGCATGTAGTTTCACACTGTGCCTGTGGGTGTCGTTGTCGCCATGGGTCGGTGTTTGAAAGGCAACACGTTGAAGCTTATGAGTGCTCTTCTGTCCTGGAGATAACTCGGTGGGGGTGGTCCTCCGAGTTGCATTCTGGGAGAGGGTATTTATGGGACAGACGCCATGTTTTAGGGCTCTTTCATCCCACCTGCTGGCCCTCCTGGCCGACAGGTATGTGTTAGGAGTACTACCGCGTGGTCCTCCGACCGGGAGGACCACGTTGCTTCAGCGTGTGGGTAAGCCCAGAAGTCTGTCTGGGGCCTACCACAGCAGCAAGGGAATGGTCCTGTGCTGTCTGTCCTACGGGAAGAAGAAGCTGGACAACTGAGAAGATCCCAGGGGAGGACCCGTCATGGAAGGATCATGCAGAGTGCTGGTCTGGAGACTCAGTTGGAGGACGCATCCTAAAGTTAACCTACCGCATAGTACTGCCGGGTCGGCTTAAAGGTTCTAGTGCTGTGTTTGCTATCCTTTGTAAACCATTACATCCTGTGGCAGACAATCGTACGGGTTTCTATTCCATTCAAGGCTGTGGCAGAGACTTTTGTTCGTGCTGCGTGCCGGTTGCTAGGTTAGTGAGAGAAACCTATCCGGGCGGGCAAAGATTTAACTCTAAAAGGAGAGTACATTCATCTACAAGATTCCAATTCCTAATATTACATCTAGAAAAGTTCCCTGCAACTTCCCTTCTACCTCTTTTCTGCTACTTCATTCAGTTACTCTTTATTAAAGCATTGGAAAAGATACTCAAGTGTCTGGCGTCTACACTGTTTGGCATTAAACTCAACGGGACCCTAGACCCGGTTCCGGTGAAATTGAGGTAACGAAGGTGACGGTAACAGCCCGCTTTAAACTAGGAGCTCCACCGTGAGTTAGTGCTACACTAAAAAAAACACAAGCAGGGGTTCTAACACTCACTTTCCCTCAAATGCCCACAATTAGAATGGGATTGTCTGGAGCTCGATTTTTAGCTTAGTGCTCTAAATCAATGCTTTTCAACCCTGTCCTCAAGTACCCCCAACAGGTCATGATTGCAGGTTTTCCTTCATCTTGCCCAGATGCTTTAAATCACAGTCAATGGCTTTGTATTTTGGGCAGCTATTTTAGCTAAGATAAATTCCCAAAACATGTCCTCTCTGGGGTACTTGGACTGAGGCTGAGAACCACTGTGCTAAAATGGAAAATGTAATACTTACCGCTCTGTAATTTTTCTTTCCTGGTGACTACCCATGGCAGCATACGCAAAATTCACGCGTATGCTACCATGAAAGCACCAGGAAAGTAATTTGTAGACAAATCACACTTTTGTTTTGCCATGCCAATCAGCCTAGTTAAAGCGGAGTTCCACCCAAGTGGAACTTCCGCTCATGTGATTCCTCCCCCTCTCCAGTGCCACAATTGGCACCTTTCAGGGGGGAGGGGAGGTGCAGATACCAGTCTACTACAGGTATTTGCACCCACTTCCTGGAATAGACTCCCGCGGGAGTCACGCCCCTTCCTGCACCCCCGCTGTCTCCTGGGAAACACACAGGTCCTAGGAGATAGCGGGCACCACTTAGGACGCGCAGCACGACTCGCGCAAGCGCAGTAGGGAACCAGGAAGTGAAGCCGCAACACTTCACTTCCTGATTCCCTCACAGAGAAAGGCGACGGCAACAGTTGAGAGATTGATCGGCTGCCGACATCGCTGGAATCCAGGACAGGTAAGTGTCCATTTATTAAAAGTCAGCAGCTGCAGTATTTGTAGCTGCTGGCTTTTAATTTTTTTTTTTTTTTTTTTTTTTTTTTTTTTTTTAGGTGGACTCCCTCTAAGCTGCAGCTGGGAAATCTGTTGCATGAAAAGTAACAAAACAAAAATTTGCTACAAAATTTTATTGGTCAATAAAACAGGACTTGGAAAAGAGCAAGGAAAGCAAAAAACACATGTATGTTAATTTGAGACACTAACAGAATATGGTTTTTGAGGCCTGACCATTTTGCATCAACAGGAGTTAAAAGGACTGCACCCACAAATGGATATCCATTAAGAATTTAAACATTAGCCACAACATCTTGAGAAAGAGTTTGCAAAATAATGCAGCACAGATGATTAAATCAAAGTGAACAACCTACAAACACACATTGACAACATCAAAAATATTTCAGGGGGAAATTTCCCCCACCCAAAAAAATACTATAAACCAAAGTAAAAAAAAAAACTTGCTTGAAAACACATCTGTTTTGCAAAGACATAACAAACAAAATACAAAGCAAAAATACATGTGTTACAAACCCAATAAGGACACCCAAATGTACTCTCTTGCCTCTTTTCAGGGCGAGGTAAAGAATGCTATCTACAGGCTTTATATAACATAGGTTTGTGTGCTAATTTTAACTTCAAAGTGGGTACACCTGTTAAGGATGTCCTTAAATTACTAACCCAAAAAACACACTCTCTGGGCATGCTCAGAAACATCCAAGTGCTGTTCACACACAAAAGAAAAAACAAAGTCCCTGACCATGCCCAGACCAACCCAAATGCAGCTAGCACAAAATAAGCCACCCCCTGTCCAAAATTAAGCACATCATCCAGCATGTCCTTATTTAGGGTTAAGAAAAAAGAAGGTGGAAAAAAGTACTGGACTGCATCAAAAACGTATCATAAATGCACTGAAACGCATCAAAAACGTGCATGCAGAAAAGCCTCTGGAACGCATCTGGGCTGTGTTTCTATGGCGTGAACTAGCTCTTAAGCTAGTAACTTGGGGGGTGGGGGGGGGGGTTACTCTGCCTGTAAAGTGGTGCATTTGTAGCATGTATCCAAAATGCTGCTTCAAAGATGTACAGCTTTAGAGAAAACTTACAAATCGACATTGCAGCTGCAAGATTTTAACCCAAAACAATAAATAGCCTGCCCCCCCCTCCCATTACATACAAGGCCATTTGGGTCTGTAAAGGCTTAAAATGAGAACCCCTGCGTGAAAAATACCACCCCAAAATAAATAAATATTGTGCCCTTCCCACACACTAACAAACCCCTAGCCAAACAAACAGCAAGCCAACCCATGAAAGGGGGGTGCTTGGGGGCAGGAGGAGCTCGGGCACCCCAAAAGTCAACCACCTTGTTTCCATATTCAGGGGACAAGGGCCTCTTCTACACAACCCTAGGCTGGGGTTGTGGGGGGCTGCAGACAGGGGGGCTTTACAGAATGTGGAAAGCCCTTTTAAACTATTGGGTACAAGGTGCTTTGTGGTTGGTATTGGGCTGAGCCCAACATGCCCCAAAGGCAGCCAGCTATGTTGAGTGCATGTGGCCTTGTATGGTTCAGGAGGGGGGTTGGGCGATCGCTCTTCTTGCCCCTTTCCTAGCTGGCCCTGTTGTATGCTCTGAAAAAGGAGGTGGCTTGGATTGGTGAAGGCAGCTCACAGCCTTTTGAGAATGGAGTGGAGTGTGGAGTTCCCCTTTAAAAGCAAAAGCTAGTCCAAGGAAATCCTATGCATTAGAGGGGGAAGGTTAAATGCCCTTTTAGGAGGAGCTAGAGGAGCGAGAGTCTTTTTACATAATTTTAACAAGGTGCATGTCACATGTTGGCAACGTACCATGCTAACATGACCTGTGTGCAAATATCCTTAAAAAAATACATAAAGGTGAACCAGCGTAAAAAAAAAAATGTCAAGTTTAGAGGTGCGCCCGTTCAAACCACGCAATTGCATTTGCGTTGCTTAACATTTACTAAGATTTTGGCCGTGCAGTGAACAAACGCATTTGAACAAGCGCAAGAGCCGCTTGCGCATGCGCAGTGCTTAAATTGATCTCACGCAGTTCTAAACGTACTTGCAGGCACAGCAGGCTTGCTCTGAAAAAGTTACTTTTTTTCATTCTATTTTGGGCATATTTGTTACTTGGGCAGTTGTTATTATACTTCCTCACATACCCCACTTCATCCCATAATATTGGCACCTCCATCTTCTGTTATTATTGAATTGAAGATGCTGTGCGCCATGTCCATAGTGGCGCACGGATTTCATTCTCTCGTGCGCTAAGATCGCAATAGTAAATGGGGATTAGAGCTCTGTTAGTGGCGCACACGTTTCGTAAATATGAAAATGTGCATTGCGCCTCGCCGTGCGTCTCAACTCACGGGCATGGCTTTTGTAAATCAGCCCAATTATATTTCAAGGATTCTCAGGGTAGTCCGGTGTCAATGAAAAAAAGATGGGGCCACATGGCTGTTATTTTTTCAAAGAACGTAGAACTCTGAGGAGAACCCTGACTTCATAGTTTAGCTTCCAACTGCCTCTCATTTAAGCAAATCAAAAACTTTGGATTTAACGGTTTCCCGAAAACAACTACATTAAAGGCTTGCTGTGAATGAAAACTGTCACATTTTCCTGTGCTGTCAACTAAAAGTAGAATTCCAGGCTAAACCTAACTAGTCTTAAAACTGTCTCCTCACCCTTTTAACACCTATGCTGACTAACCTATGTAAGAAAGATGTATATACTTACCTATTCGCATCATGTGATCCCCTGTGTCAGCCAGTGGCGGATGCAGGGGAGAGGAGAGTGTGCTCTGACAATGGCTGGTAAAGACTGGATTGGTGACATCACTCATAGGTTCCCATGGCCCATCCATTGATGGCGCTCCCTCCTTTCCCCTTCAGCAACTACTGACTTATAAAAGGGAGCCAGGTCACATGACTGGACCAGAGTGGGATGAAAATAGGCAAGTATGTGGGTGGGTGCAGCCTGGTGTGGCAGTAATAAACACACACTTAGTCCAGATGCAATTGAAAGAACTTGTATTGAAGTCAAAGTACAATAGTTCACAACAAGCCTGGTGGAAGGAAGCCCAACCGGGAACACTCACAGATGACAGCAGCGTGTTGCGGAGCAGGTCTCAGCTTACCTGACAGCGTCTGTCGTGAGAGGCGGAATGCAGCCTGGCCGGTCTGAGCCCAAGTGGAAAGGTTTCCAAGAAGAGTGGCGGATCCCTACGCTTTTTCTACTCATTTGGAACCTTTCCCTGCTGCTAATACTGTCCCTGATAGATGGGTGACCTGTCCCTACACTATCCACATGTGCGCCAAACCCAGCAGTCAGGGTCCTAAGTAGACTCTGCCTGACCCCAAGGTGGCCACCAGAGTCACATGGGCTGCCGACATCCAACCATATGTTGGATGTGTATATGCCAGGGAATAACCAAATAAAAATTGCATGCCTGAACCCAAATTGGTTTAGGAAGGTGTTTCCAAAGCTCAATTGCAAACCAAAACAAAATAAATATGAATCCAATACCTACCATAGGCTATTACAAAAATATTTATTAATTTATTAACATAAATATTTAACAGTTCCAATACAAAAAAAATCCCCAAGAAGCCGCACTCCCTCATTCCCTCCCAATGATATTGGCTCACCCTCCCTCCTGACCTATATCCCATCTAACCCCTCTAACTTCCTCCCCTAGAAAACCCCCAGAGCCTATGTGGAAAAGGACACCTTACTGGGACTAATGATGAATAAAAGTCTCTTGGAGAGATACAATGTAATAGCAGCTTATAGTATAAACAGTATGTATAGCCCAGACTGGCCGCTTTTGCACTATTTCTCCTACTGACACCAACGATGGGGCACTATTCCTCCCACTAATATCATTGACGGGGCAATATTCCTCACACTGGCACCAATGGGGCATTGTTTCCTCCACTGATACCAATGATGGGTAATATTCCTCCCACTAATACCAATGATAGGGCACTACTCCTCCTCCTACTGATCACCAAGCCTGAGGCCATGTTTATTTTCACTGATGCTGGGATCAGGACATTTTCTACCCCCCACTGGCCACAATCCGGACAACTCAAACACTGAAGGACAGTAAACTGGCCCTTTGAAAAGTTTGGAGACCCCTGATCCATATCAATCTGCGTAGACCAACACAGGCTAGCACTAGACATGTGTGATTTGTTTCATTATTATTATTATACAGGATTGTGAAACTAAATTCGGACAAAATTTTCGTTATGCGGAGATTAGGATGTATCTGAATCTCCAAATCACAATACTAGAATATTTCAACAAATCCGAAATAAATTATAACAAAACAAATTTATTTGTGTTCATTTGTTCCTTTTAGATGTTTGAAGCATCCAAAATAACGTAAAGACGTAACAAATTATCCAAATTGATTCAGGTCTATTTTGTTTTTATGTTGCATTGACATTTTTCTTTATTATAAAAAAAATACTACATATGAAATGGAAACATATTGCAATAAATACAGTAAGGTATAAAAGTGAAATAAGATTATGATGATTCCTACTTATTGCGTTTGGGTTGGATGGAGGTGGATCCATCAGAATCTCCAAATCCTAACATTACGGATGAATCCGAAATTTATTTTGTTCCATTCATTATGTTATGATTCAAAGATTCTGATGAATCTACCTCATCCAACCCAAACAAAGTACAGTACAGTCTCCTGAATATACAAAACTAATTCCAAAAAAGGATCATTTTAACATAATGAATGTGACCCGGATCCGAAAGGAAACAATTTTTTTTTGTCGTGCACACCTCTTGCAAGCACACAGCATAACACAAGGGCACATAGAAAAACTATTGTTATCTATGCAGCCTGTTCACATAATACCACTCGGTTAAGTTGCAGTGCAAAGCAAAAAAATGCAGCAAATCAGAATTTTTATGCACCTCAACGCATGGCATTGCATGTCACAGAAGCACATCATAATACACTGTAGTGAATGCACTTGAATAAGCCCTAACATCTCACCACCCCTCATTGCTTATGTAAACCACCCCCTAATCTAAATGCGGGCGCCAGACGCATGGATTTTTTTTTTTTTTTGAAGCACATGGTTAGAGCT
This sequence comes from Aquarana catesbeiana, assembly GCF_042186555.1. Lineage (NCBI taxonomy): Eukaryota > Metazoa > Chordata > Amphibia > Anura > Ranidae > Aquarana > Aquarana catesbeiana. The sequence continues at coordinate 193,834,541 of NC_133331.1, forward strand.
TGAGGCTTTAACTGGTTTCAAAAAAGGTTGGGCTCGGGGCGCAGAGCCCACCCACTTGTGTGACAATAGGGAAATATTATTCGCTATTGTCTTCCTGATTCTCCTCCTGGCCAATCAGGAAGCAGTTCCTGAGACCAGATTGGCCAGGGCGTCCGACAGACTTTCGACAGACTTTCAACGGACTTTTGGCGGACTTTCAACAGAGTTTCTAACCACCAGACTTGCCTACACACGATCACACCAAAGTCCGACGGATTCGTACGTGATGACGTACACCAGACTAAAATAAGGAAGTTGAGAGCCAGTAGCCAATAGCTGCCCTAGCGTGGGTTTTTGTCAGTCGGACTAGCATACAGACGAGCGGATTTCTGGGTCCGGCGGAGTAACGACGTAAAGATTTGAAGCCTGTTCCAAATCTAAAGTCCGTCAGATTTGCGACTGGAAAAGTCAGCTGAAGGTCCGGTGAAGCCCACACACGATCGGATTGTCCGCCGGATTTGGTCCGTCAGCGTCCGTCAGACAAGTCCGGTCGAAAAGTCTGACCGTGTGTACATGGCATTAGGACTCCCGGCCAATTGAGTCTCAGTCAGGACCCGCTTCCTGTTGGGCCTGGAAGCGAACCGATGGCCCCAAAGCGAGAAGCTGCAGCCCGGATCCATGTCTGCCTGATCTGCCTCTTTCCTAAGGTAAGGGGGCCTCTGATAGCTGCCGCATTCCGGTCCGTATCCCGCGGGGGAAAATTGCAGCATTCCCGTCCGTTTTGGCGTTGGTTTGCACAGCAAGCAATCCAAATCCATAGTTTCCAACCTTCCCCCATTTGAAGGGACTACTGTCCCTTTCTTGGAACCAGATCCTTCTGTCCGTCATCCCTCCTCAAATATCCCTCCTTCAGCTCTGGTGTACAAATATAAATGTTAGGTTTCTTTTGCACCTTTTCATCCATTCTTACATTGTTTTTGTTTTTTTATTTTTTTTTAGCCCTACTGAGGAAAGAGAGGAGATAAAGCCCTAGTGGCTTTAAGTGACCATTGTTGCATTATTCATCATATTATGTGTGATTGAGTCATGTGACATTGATGCGTACATTGTCAAAATATTTAATGATAAAAGGTGTCACTCTTTAGAAGGATGTGAGGGATGTATTATTCTGACTTTAGTGAACTAAATTCTGGTAGGCTATGGGATTGTGCACTCTGCACATTGCTTTTTGTTCTGTTTACTACATAACCCTATAACTATTAATTGACTTCATTGCAACCAGCCTGTCAAGTTTTTCTTGTGCGAGCCCTACCGGCGGCTATAGCCACCAGCAGTGATCATTGTATTCTGATGGCTGGGAGACCTTTCCTTTAACCTGTGGTTGAAGGAAAGAAACATGCAAAATCTATGGCTTGCTTTAATGAAAATGGGCACTTTGAGAAGAATGGAGAGAAATAGAGAAAAAGGTATGCAAGAAATAACAAGCCTTCAATTATCTATATCTGTCTGCAGACTGCCAATACTAAACATAAAGGTGCTCTTGTTGTAACCTTTTCTTTATTTTCTTTTTTTTTTTTTTTTACTGCACAATATCTGGTACTGTAGATCCTAAAAACTATGCACAGATGTTTGTTGTAACTTTTAAAGTTAAGGGTGAAGTTCCTCTTTAGGAGAAAAGAAAACGTAAGAGTGCTTTGCAGTGTGACAATGCAGGGAACCTTCCCTTGCTGTCGCTATACAATGGACACCAGCCCACATGCTACAAAGGCCTTATTTGGACCTACATTTACTAGATTTCATGGTGCCCCTGTAGGCAGGTGGCCTACTGTATGTTTAGTCAGCTTCCTTACTGCCTTTCCTGTGTGTGTTTGCAGGCTTCTTTGCTTTTGTCTAGCCCCCCTCCTGCGTTGTAGGGGGGATGAGGTCTGGATCCCAGGGGAGCCGGGACCTAAAGAGAAGTAGGAACATCTGCAAGGGTTCTCTGGGACCAGTGGTTCAGCATTGGACATGACTCATCTGGACATCTCAAGGACATGGACTTCTCCACATGAGCCTTTCCAAAGAATGGACTATTCCTGATATTACTTCACCTGTTCAGGTAACCTGGGGCAGCCTCAGTTAGGTATAGTTAGGTTGAGAACATTTAAGCATGTTATATATGTTCTACTGCACTCTGTAAAGTTGTTTCAACTGTGCTAAGCCTGATCTGAAGTTATTCAAGGGGTGCATGGCGTATTCCTAAAGAATATACAAATAAATGATACTGCACTTAGGTTACAAAGACAATAAGCTGACAGCAGCTAGCATAGATTATGAGCAACAATATACAAATTTAAAGTGAAGAAATGCAGCGCTAAAATGTCTGTAGCCAACAGCGGACTACAGTTACAGTACCTGGCACTGCAGACTCACACTCCTTTCTTAGACCGTCTCCTGTGTTCCTCTAGTGCTGGGCTTGAAAGTACTTGCATTATCTTCCTGAGCCCAGCAGAGAGCAGTGTGGGGACTGTAGTCTCCTGAACAGATATCCTGGATCTACAGAACTATCTCTGGGCTACACTTCCCAGCATGCCATCTGCTACAGAGAAAGAACTTTGGGAGAGGCTTTAAAAGGGTCAGCAGACTAGGCCCAAGCTCTCTTGCTTCCTGGGGTTCATTAAGTAAACACCCCTCCACTGCTGTGCGAGAGGACTGCGGCCTACTACGCGGCCAATCTGCGATCCCAGCTCTGACCCAGGTGGGTCCCATGCCACACAGGGGGCATCACTGAAGCGACACTGTCACCAGCCAGGTCCGACGACTCACGCTTCCCGCAGCCAATCCGGCATCTCTGCCTGTTTTGCAGCAGGATGCATCAACTTGGATTGCTCACCAGGAGGTTCCTATGCTGTTCTTCAGTTTGGTGAGAGGGCATCCGCCCACCAATACAAGCTCTACCTTATCCTAGTTCATAGAACACTGTATATGACACCTCACAATTGCCTTATCTTATCTCAAAGAACACTGTATACAGACACCTTACACCTGGAATTACCCTAAGGATTACAATTAGGCACAACTGCTTGCTTTGATTATACCTCACTGTGCCATACTCAGGATCCTTGCTCTATGAGCTCCAACTTGCCGGTGAAGATCATTGCAAGGCCTTGCATCCTGGACACTTATCTTATTGCTATTTAAAAGGGACATACTCCTAATATCTATAATACCCAGTCTCTCATTAGGATTAAAGGTATAATATGCCACCTAGGGGTCCTCTTTTAACAGTGATAGTGTGTGCAGCCATTAGTAGCTTTCCCTTAGATATTCATTCATTTGTTGCACTGGGAATTGTGCTATGTTTGCAGATTCTCAGGATATGTATATCAAAATTTTTCAATAAAAAGAAATTAAAAAAAAAAAAAAAGATATTCATTCATTTATTGTCTGTTTCTATGTACATTGCCATTTTATATCTGTGATTCCAAGGTGTTATTTACTTGCCTCAGGGAACTTTTTCAACTGAGTTTCGTCCATTTACCCAGGACTTAGCTGACCAATACCCTGTTTCAGGACTCCCCCTTTGAACAAGTAAAATCAGAGAGAGCTAATCTGCATTGTGTCGGTGTATTATTTAAAGGTACATACAACATGTCTGAACTCAGAGTGTCAGGAGTGCTGGAAAGTTTACAGGGTCAAAGTGGCGCATATGAACATGTAATTCTAAGCAACCCCCAAGTGCAGTGCTAATTAGTTACATAGTAGGCGAAGTTGAAAAAACACAAGACAAAAGTCCATCAAGTCCAACCTATGTGTGTGTGATTTTATGTTAGTATTACATTGTATATCCCTGTATGTTGTGGTCGTTCAGGTGCTTATCCAATTGTTTTTTGAAATTATCAATGCTCCCCGCTGAAACCACTGCCTGTGGAAAGGAATTCCATATCCTTACCGCTCTTACAGTAAAGAGCCCTCTATGCAGTTTAAGGTTAAACCGCTTTTCTTCTAAATTTTAGTGAATGGCCGCGGGTCATATTAAATTCCCTTACGCAGAAAAGTTTCATCCCTATTGTGGAGTGACCAGTACGGTATTTGTACATCAAATCATATCCCCTCTCAAACGTCTCTTCTCCAGAGAGAACAAGTTCAGTGCTCGTAACCTTTCCTCATAACTAAGATCCTCCAGACCCTTTATTAGTTTTGTTGCCCTTCTCTGGACTCACTCCAGTTCCAGCACATCCTTCCTGAGGACTGGTGCCAAGAACTGGACAGCATACTCCAGGTGCGGCCGGACCAGAGTCTTGTAGAGTGGGAGAATTATCATTTTATATCTGAAGTTAATCCTCTTTTTAATGCATGCCAATATTCTGTTTGCTTTGCTTGCAGCAGCTTGGCATTGCATGCCATTGCTGAGCCTGTCATCTACTGGGATCCCCAGATCCCTTTCCATCCTAGATTCCCCAGAGGTTCTCCCCTCAGTGAGTAGATTGCATTCATATTTTGCCACCCAAATGCATTATTTTACATTTTTTCACATTAAACCTCATTCGCCATGTGTTTGCCCACCCCATTAATTTGCTCAGATCTTCTTGCAGGGTTTCCACATCCTGCAGAGAAGTTATTGCCCTGCTTAGCTTAGTATCGTCCGCAAATACAGAGATTGAACTGTTTATCCCATCCTCGAGGTCGTTTATGAATAAATTAAATAGGATTGGTCCCAGGACAGGACCCTGGGGGACCCCACTTTCCATCCCTGGCCATTCCGAGTACTCCCCAGTTATCACTACCCTCTGAACTCGCCCCTGTAGCCAGTTTTCAATCCAAGTACTCACCCTATGGTCCATGCCAACTGATTCAAAAAGTTGCGCTAAAAAACTGAGAGTGGCAACAAACAAGTGCCCAAAAGCCTCATAAAGATATGAGGATAAGTAGTGGTCACTGAGCAAATATTTCAATGCTAGTCAGTGTATGAATGCACCATAATATAAAAAAAATTTGTAGGACACAGATAATGCTTCCTATGTCCGTGAAAAAAAGAAAAAAGAAAAAAGAAAAAGAAACACTCAATAATGCGTGACTAGATGCAAACAACAAGTGAATGTCTCAAAACACTGAGGCAAAATATAATAATGCGACAAATATATATCTGTGCCAAAACATAAAATGAATAATCAGTGTAGAGATAAACAAAATTATAAAACCCAAAAAAAGTCCATGGCTGTACAGAAACGATAATGATTATAGTCCGTACATGCTTTGTAACACGCATGCAAAACAAAATGATAAGTATCCCCAAGTGCTGAGTGAATACTGGAACAAAAACTTGCTGTAGTGAAATAAGGTGCGTAGACAGACCTCCACCTCTCAAAAACTGCTGCCTCTTACCAGAAAAAATTGGTCTCTTAGTTATAGGAAACCTGAAAGGGCGGATGGCTACAACCCCAGCCAGGGATCTGTACAACAGGCACTTGTCATCCGAATCCAGGAACTCTCTCCACCAATCACATCACCATGGATAGGATGTGTTCCCATGAAAGAAATAAAGTGCTCCACATAGCATAAAATCCAAAGTTTTATTGAATAAAAAAGTAAAGATTGCACTTACAGAATCAGTAGCATAAAAAAGCGTATAGGAAAGCCGGCCGGCTCCAAGGCAACCCGTGTCTTCCGGGTGTTCGAATCGCGGTGTCGTCGGGACATAGCTCCTCCTCCGTCCCGACGACACCGCAATTCGAACACCCGGAAGACACGGGTTGCCTTGGAGCCGGCCGGCTTTCCTATACGCTTTTTTATGCTACTGATTCTGTAAGTGCAATCTTTACTTTTTTATTCAATAACATGTTGGATTTTATGCTGTGTGGAGCACTTTATTTCTTTCATGGGGACACATCCTATCCATGGTGATGTGATTGGTGGAGAGAGTTCCTGGATTCGGATGACAAGTGCCTGTTGTACAGATCCCTGGCTGGGATTGTAGCCATCCGCCCTTTCAGGTTTCCTATAACTAAGAGACCAATTTTTTCTGGTAAGAGGCAGCAGTTTTTGAGAGGTGGAGGTCTGTCTACGCACCTTATTTCACTACAGCAAGTTTTTGTTCCAGTATTCACTCAGCACTTGGGGACACTTATCATTTTGTTTTGCATGCGTGTCACAAAGCATGTACGGACTATAATCATTATCGTTTCTGTACAGCCATGGACTTTTTTTGGGTTTTATAATTTTGTTTATCTCTACACTGATTATTCATTTTATGTTTTGGCACAGATATATATTTGTCGCATTATTATATTTTGCCTCAGTGTTTTGAGACATTCACTTGTTGTTTGCATCTAGTCACGCATTATTGAGTGTTTCTTTTTCTTTTTTCTTTTTTCACGGACATAGGAAGCATTATCTGTGTCCTACAAATTTATTTTTATTATGGTGCATTCATACACTGACTAGCATTGAAATATTTGCTCAGTGACCACTACTTATCCTCATATCTTTATGAGGCTTTTGGGCACTTGTTTGTTGCCACTCTCAGTTTTTTAGCGCGACTTTTTGAATTTTATTAGATTATATGGTTTACTACTTTTTAGTCGCAGCTCATGTAAATTAGTGTAAGCGCAGTATTTATTTTATACCTTTCCATGCCAACTGACCTTACTTTGTACAGTAAATGTTTATGGGGAACTGTATCAAATGCTTTTGCAAAATCCAGATACACCACGTCTACGGGCCTTCCTTTATCTAGATGGCAGCTCACCTCCTCATAGAAGGTTAATAGATTGGTTTGGCAAGAAGGATTCTTCATGAATCCATGCTGATTAATGCCAATGATACCGTTGGCATTACTAAAATCTTGTATATAGTCCTTTATCCCCTTCAAGAGCTTGCAGACAATTGATGTTAGGCTAACTGGTCTGTAATTCCCAGGGATGTAGCTCTGCCTTTTTTTAAATATTGATGCTACATTGGCTTTTCTCCAATCAGCAGGTACCATTCCAGTCAGTAGACTGTTCATAAAAATTAGGAATAATGGTCTGCCAATTACTTGACTGAGTTCCTTAAGGACCCTCGGGTGCAGGCCATCTGGTCCCGGTGACTTATTAATGTTACGTTTTTCAAGTCTATTTCTAATTTTGTCCTCGGTTAGACATTGCAGTTTTGGTTACTGAAGCCCCCTTGATTCCCTCGTAAAGACTGAGGAGAAGAAAAAAATTCAATACCTTCGCCATCTCTCCATCCTTAGTAACCAGATTCCATTCATCATTCTTTATGGGACCAATATGATTTCACCTCCCTTTCTTTCTATTTATGTACTTAAAGAATTTCTTGGGTTTTCTTTTACTCTCCTCCGCTATGTGCCTTTCGTGTTCTATCTTAGCCGCCCTGATTGCACCCTTACATTTCTTGTTGCATTCTTTGTAAAGTTGGAATGCTGGTGATGATCCCTCAGCCTTGTATTTTTTGAAGGCCTTCTCCTTTGCTTTTATATGCATTTTTACGTTGGGATTAAGCCACCCAGGACTTTTATTAGCTCTGTTAAATTAATTTCCCATCGGGATGCACTGGCTAATGCCCTTATTTAATGTGCTCTTAAAGCACACCCATTTTTGCTCAGTGTTTTTTGTTCCTAAGAATTTTTTCCCAATTTGTATCTTTTAGCAAGGCTCGTCGTTTAGGGAAGTTAGCTCTTTTGAAATTAAGTGTCTTTGTATTCCCCTTATGTTTCCTATTAGTGTGATTTATACTGAAACAAATTGACCTGTGATCGTTGTTTCCAAAATTGCCCCATATTTCCACATCCGTGATCAGGTCTGTATTGTTGGTAATCAGTAGGTCTAGTAACGCTTTGTTTCTAGTTGGTGCATTTACCATCTGAGCCAGGAAATTGTCCTGCAAGACATTTTGGAACTGATACACCTTAGATGAATGTGTGGTTCCTTCCACCCAGTCTATATCTGGATGATTAATGTCCCGCATTATGATGACACTTCCCATCCTTGCCGCTAATCCAAATTGTGATAGGAGGTCTGCCTCCTCCCTCTGGTAAGGGGGCCTATAGCATACTCCCAGTATTACTTTCCCCTCAGTTTCATCCCTTTGCAGCTCTACCCATAAGGATTCCACCTCTTCCCTTGCTCCCTTAGTGATGTCATCTCTCACATTCACTTCATGTCCATAAAAGTAAAGCAAACATCCATCAATCCTGAGAGTTGCCCGATAGGTGAATAAACCTTGACCAAAAAGATGAACAGTGATCTTCCACCAACACCACAGTAAGCCAAGTCTCTTACCCTTACAACTGGACCACTAGATTATAGGTGGTCCGAAACGCCCAAACATCAATCCACCATGGACTGCTCCAGCATGGATCCAAGCATCACTCCACATGTTGAAAGGTGTAAAAACAAAACCACTTCATGGTGTAGTATATCAAAACTATTTGAATTTATTAAAACCACATCTATATACTCACACAGTGGTAGATATAAACAGGCATGTCATATGAAAAGTTCCTGATAGTTTCAAACCGACAGGATGGCCACGGTCCTCATACACAGTGACGCCACGTGTCCAAAAACTCCACCCTACGTGGTGTTTTGTTGTATCCGACGTCATCAGGTTGGGTCTGTAACAACTGTACATGTGACAGGTGTGCCTCTGCCAAGCAAATCTAGTCCCACCTAGCCACCTAACACCACAGTATCTATATTATTTCTTTTTAAGCAACCCTTTAGCGTAAGGACACAATAATTTAAAATAATACCTGCAATCCAAATAGACAACTAATTGAATATCCTATCTTATCTACTACCTCTCTAGCTATCAACATATACACCTATGAACATCAACTTTTGAGCCACCTTCAGGTATGAACTTTATTTTGCAAACCAACTTCCTTACTATATTAAAATAGGACCTCCTACTATATATTTATGTCATTACATTTTTTGCAGGATTTGCCTCTCGGCCTCAGTGGAGCCTCAAGCATTTAGTTTACGCCCACATTTCCTGGGCTTTTCTTTTCTTTTTGAAGAGAACAACATATATATACTCTTGGTGGAGTACAAAAACCCACTTCTACCTGTTTACATTATCTCCAACACATAGATGTTTGTTCAATTTGGAATCAAGAGCATACTGGACAGACAGACTTTGTCATTGTCGCTGTTTTTAATCACAATTTTTATGGAATGTCAAGTCAGCCAATACAGTGTTTAATGTAAGTGTATCAGATATGAAAATTACATTATGAAATGCTTTATTGATGGATACTCAGATATTGATTATTATCTTTTCAATATATCTTCTTTAACACAGAACTATTTAAAGCATACACTACCCCTGAGGAAGGAGTTTAATTGACTCCGAAACGCGTCGGTTGAAAAAGTACTGCTTCAAAACTCTGTATATACACGATTGTAATACTGATGGATTTACATTCCCAACTAATAGAGTTATAGTTGTTGTTATATTTTATTATGTTAATTCAAATAAATTATATTTGTACTAAGTATACCTCTTTTATGATTGCTACATGTGCCTGAAAAGTCCACCACTAGGGGACCCCTTTGCTGCAGTATGAGGTATGTGTAACACCACTACAAAGGTTGCCTTACAAGGCAAAGGAGAGGAGGTAGTTGCCATGGGTAATTGCACAGAAGAACAGCTACAGTAAACGGTCGTTTGACGTGGTACCTGGTTAGGTGACAGGTCCTCTGGTAGTGAGGGGGTCGGTGCTCTGACTCCCTCCCTAGCTGTCCGTCTCCTCTTCCGTCTCCTCTGGTCACCGGCAGCAAAGTAGTGTTGTGAAGATTTAAGACCTGATTACTAGGTAAGGAAAAATAAAAAGGAATATGCATTGGGACCGCTATGTGCTTGATGGGACCCCATTACTGGTAATGAGGTAACAGTTACCCTGAACTGGTGAATGGGGCAAGGGCTCTGCCTGTCCCTCCAAATGCAACATATACATCACTACAAGTGTGTAGTGACAGAACATCTTAAGAAAGAACACTGCACATTTAGTATTACACAGGTGGCTCATTTCTGAGTCGGGGACTGCCTTAATGTTTGATTCTTCACATAACTGCAGCCTCCGTCTGGTCCCAGGCATTAGTGAGCCTGACCTCAGTTGAGGTGTTACCACACATGCATGGACGCAGCCAGACCCTGCCCACACCCCAGTGGTCAGAACATTTTTACTGAACTGGAGGATATCAGTTGGTGGAGTTTAGCAATAGTCATGATGTCAGGCCCCTGTAATAAAAGAAAGGAATACAGAATAGGCTTTTCTGTGTAATAATGGTAACATTAGGCTTTTTTCTTTGCAGTGCCTGCTCTTGGGCAGGTGTTTACATGCAAAAGCTAAAGTGGAAGGCCAGGCTAAAAAACTGCTAAGCATTTGGAAAAGAAGGAACTCTTTAAAGATCCATATAGTGTTACTTTTCCATTGCTTTATTGTAATTTAAAAAGTAAAAAAAAAACGCAAGGATTATATTATAATTGCATATAAACCTCCACCATACACTTTAAAATGACAACACTGTTAATAGTTAAAAACTAAGTCCGGACAGGTATGACCTATATAAGTAAATAAATAATTGCCATTGCATAGTTAATCAAGACAAGGAACAGGAAAATAAATACAATTAATGCACCCGATAACCGGTCCTAAAGCTAGCTATGACTGCTCTTTCTAGAAAATCTAGCTGAATTTACTCCGCAAGGTATTTTTTTTCCTGTATAAAGGAGATTGACTTCATTAGCTATGCAATGACGAATATTTATTTACTTATATAGGTCATACCTGTCTGCATTTAGTTTTTAACAACGCTGTCTTTTTTGGTGTATGGTGGACGTTTATATGCAATTAGAATTATTGCTATTTTTTTCCTTTTTGAACTACAATAAAGCAATGGAAAAGTAACACTATATGGATCTCTAAAGAATACCATCTTTTCCATGGGCTCCCACCTTGGGTTCATATAAAGACTTGCATATTATTTGGTATTGGGATCCACACTAACAAATTATAGTGAGCCAGTGGACTGATAATTAACTTCCTCCTAATAGTTTGTTACCTTATTGGTAACATTATAGCTATTTTATAAAAAAAAAAAAAAAAATCTGCAGTGTATAAAGTTAAAGTGATTGTAAACGATCATCTTGTAAAATAACCCATTCAGTTTAAAATAGAAAGGAAAGGCAAAACATTTTTGTATAGATATAAAAGAGGAAAAAAAGGTATTTAGAATGTTTTTTTGTATAAGTGATTATATTCCCTCTGTTCTCAGCTGCATGCATAAGAGCTGCGGGGACGTGAAGCAGCAGCACACTGAGCTTCCCAGTGAATGGCTGTGCACCTGAGGAGTGTCAGAACAAGTCTGATCATTGGAAGGGAGCAGGCTGAGCATAGCTAGAGAACTGAGCGCGGTGTGCTCTCCTGCTTAGTGTGGTCAGTTTTTAATAGGAAAGCAGAGTACTAGAAGGAACACCAGGGATCTCACACAAAGGAAGCAAAACAAAGAACAGGATACTTTCTCATACAAGTACATGGTACAGCAGGCACATATCAGGAATATGAAATGCTGGGGTACAAATGCTTTACGTTTCCACATTAAGAACTGCTGTCATTTCTTTATACTTTCATTCATAGCTATTGCTATACTTCCAACCTGCTGTGGTTTTGAGAGTCTCACACACGGAAGCTGCAATGTTGTTTGTAGGGCTTTTTTTTCAGCGGGAACGTGGGGAAACGCAGTTCCGGCACCTCCAGCACTGAATGTATGTAATAGCAAGGGGTGCTGGGGTGTGCTGGAGGGTCCATTGATTCTGGCTGCCGGGGATCTATTGTTCCTGGAGGGGATCTATTTTTGCATGGTGGTCTATTGTTGCTGGGGAGGTCTATTGTTGCTGGTGGGGGATCTATTGTTGTTATGTTGCTGGGGGATCAATTGTTGCTGAAAGGGATCTACTGTTGAAGGAAGGGTTTATTGTTGCTGGAGGGCATCTATTTTTGCGTGACAGTTTATTGTTGCTGGAGAGGTCTACTGTTGCTGGTGGGAGATCTATTGCTGGTTGTGCTTCTGTTGCTGAAGGGTCAATTGTTGTTGCAAGGGATCTACTGTTGAGGGAGGGGTCTATTGTTGGGGTCCACTGTTGCTGGGGAGAGTCTATTGCTGCTGGCTGCGGGAGATCTATTTTACTGCTTTTCTTCGCATTAACAAATTCTATACAAATTACTTAGCAACACAAAATGATCCTTCTGTATCCTCGAATGATAGCTCTGTATTCTCTTAAAGGGGCAGCACTGGGAGATGGGTGGAGGGAGGATCCAAGGGACTGTGCTTGGAGGTGGGTAGGGGGCAGAGACCAGCTACTCAGAGGGGGGGAGTTCCTGGACTTTTTCTCTGTTTGTCTGCCTCCTCTCTGGAGAGGAAAAAACATTTTCCCCGGAGTTTAAAGATGAATTTCAGTCATGGTATATTTTTACATGGCCACATTGGTCCAGCTTGGATCAATGTAACTATGTATATACCATACCTGGGCGATACCCTGGCTATTTCAGTTATCTTCCGGGTCCCACGCTGAGTGACTGGCCTGATGCATTTTGAACGCAGGAAGTCGACAGCTCAGCACGGGCACTATTCAGAGAATGCTTTGCAAAGGGTTCTCTGATTGGATGGGGTGGAGAGGCAGGGTGGTGACATCAGCCAGGTATGGTATATACATAGCTATGTTTATCCAAGCTGGATCAAAGTAGCTATGAAAATAAACTTTTTCCGTAGGACGTCCATGGATGTCCTCGGGTTACAGTAGTTATACCGGGAAGATGCCCACACCTACAGGCATCATCCTGGTATGTAAATTTGCACCTGGTGATTCCCATTGTAGCAGAATTGAGTTAAAAAATAAAGTTTTGTATAAAATAAATAATAATAAAAAAAAAAATGTAACGCACCCCTGCCCCCTGTGCTTATGCGTGAACGCATATGTTACTCCCGCACTCATATGTAAACAGCGATTGCACCACACATGTGAGGTATTGCCCACAAACGTCAGAGCGAGAGTAATAATTCTAGCACCAGACCTCCTGTGTAACTCTGAACTGGTAACCTGTAAAGGCGTATAAAACAACGCCTATGGAGAATTTTAAGCACCAAAGTTTGCCACCATTCCACGGGCAGACGCAATTTTAAAGCGTGACATGTTCAGTATCTATTTACTCGGAGTAACATCTTTCACATTATACAAAAAATTGGGGTAACTATTGTGTTTTGCTTTTTTTTAAAAAAATTAATCAAAATGTATTTTCTCCAAAAAAATGCGTTTAAAAAAAACACTGCGCAAATACTGTGTGACATAAAAAATTACAGCAATCGCCATTTTATTATCTAGGGTCTCTGCTAAAAAAATATATAGAATGTTTGGGGGTTCCAAGTAATTTTCTAGAAAAAAAAAAAGTAGATTTTTACAAGTAGGAGCGAATTGTCAGAGTTGGCCTGGATGCAAAGTGGTTACATGTAGGCTGTCCATACATGCAGTTCCTGGCTAACACTCTGCAAACAATATCCTTTTTGACCCTCTTGTAGGCTCAGCAGTTTCAACCAGCTTTCTCCACTTTCCCCACTAATTAAACAAAAGAATACATCATTTATATACTTATGTACAGGGCTTTTTTTCTCAAACAATAGGTGCTGGAACTCAACCACGACCCCCCAAAACCCCTCCTCCCACAAACACCCTCCAAATCACATCAAATAGTGGGTGTGGTCAGTCAAATTTCACGAACAGTAGAAGGGTCTTAAAGGGGCATTAAATACCAGGATTGCATTACATACAGAGTGCAGAATTCAGGGGGGTCACACACAGAGTGCAGAGCTGTCACTTGTAAACACAGAAACTGGACTTCTGTGTTTACAGGTGATTGTGGTGAGCAGGCCCCCACAAGGGTCTGATGCAGAGGTGGTAGAACGGAGTTCCACCAAGTTCCCCCTGAAAAAAAGCCCTGCTTATGTAACAAGCCATGTCCTATACTAAAGACATACCCCACACCCAAATAATCTACATGACTAATGGCTAACTAAGCTATACATATCTTGTATTGCCAAAAGAATTGCGATTTTCAGAAATGAGAGCCAACAAGAGCTGAAAAAAACAATGTTATATAATACATGCATTATATAATTTTTGCCCTACAAAGTATAGGCCAATGCATCAGCCAAACCACATGATATACAACGGTATGTCTGATAAAAATAGATACACAATGTCAGAATAACATTGAAAGTGTAACTAAAGGCAAAACTTTTATTTATTTTTTGAGTAGAGTGGAGAAGGACTAGAACACCTGTCAGTTTTTATTTCTGACTGTGCCCTCCCCATTAGGGAGATTCACCCTCTCTATTTGTCCTGTTTCCCATTATCATTGAAAGTGAATCCCAAAGTTTGGTTGACATGTGAACACTAACAGAAGGGAAGTCTTCCAATGGAGGACTAGTTCTGATGAACCTTGTGACCCACAGGGATTCCTTCACTTTGGAGGGATTTCCTCTAACTTCCTGTTTTGGCTTTGGGACAGAAGTGAAGGAAAATCTCCCTAATGAGACACAAAAAAAAGCTGACAGGGGCTATAACCCTAACTTACTCTATCCAAAATGAAAAAAAATGTTCTTTCTTTAGTTACACTTCAAAAAAAATTCTTTCACTTCTAGTCTGTAACAATAACTTGAGTCAGACTAGGTTTATGCTTCGGTATGATTACAAGGGTATTTTTACCCTTTAAGAAAACATCACTGTATGTACATAATTTGTTCCAATTTACACGACATACTTTAAAAATAATTAAAAAATTCTAGGTGTTTGTTTAGAGGAGGTCTCTGATTATTTTAAAATAAAATAAAAATCAATCTGTCTCCGCTGACAAAGTGGAACACACAGCGTTTCTCCTCATTGACATATAGTGCAGAAGTCCAGCTTCTTTGCTAGTATATGCATGTAGCACCCTGGAGTTTAGGCAGGGTTGCTCCTCACCAATTTACTTGCCAGGAGTAGTTATCCTGGTTGATTGGTAGAGATCTATTGATTTCTCCCTAAGTTTGGCCTTGTTGCACTTTTCTCTTCTACCACTAGGTGACCGGGTACTTGGTGGTACTAGATACGAGAAGGGCAACCCAAGGTAGGGTTATGGGTATATGGGATATCTCAGCCAAAGGGCAGGGGTTTTCTTGAATCCCTTGGCCTGTTGGGAGAGCCTATATATTCGGGTGGAGTCAGGTGATCTATGTTCTGTGCCACATGGATGCCTGTCTGGGTGGACGTGTGTTGTATTGTCCGGGTTGCTAGGCCGAAGATGGGGCCTATCCCATGCACATCTGGCTGTTAGCCTGTCGGAGGGCCTATCCAGAAGCAAGGGAACAGTGTAGGGTTGGGACTGCGGCTTGCAGTCCAACCAAAAGTGACGGCTCTGCCGGACTAAGAACCTGTCGTGGTCGGAGGTAAAGTGGAAGCTGTTTCCAGTAAGGGACTATCCGCCTAATTACCAGGGACCACAGTGAGTAACCGAAGCAAGTACCGGAGCAGCATTCTCACCAAGCAGAGACGGTGAAGAATCGGGAAACTTCAGTGGGTATCAAGCCAGGGACCCAGCCAGTGGAGGTGATGCTTGCAGAGCAGCCTTGTGTGCCAAGCCAGCTTGAGAGGTATATAGAGTGCCAAGCTAGGGACCCAGCAGAGAAGCGGGGGTGACACTTGAGGAAGATACCACCGTGAAGATTGCAGGAGCTCATGGGATTCAGTGGCAGTGAATCAGTTGGTCTAGTAAGAGACCAGGAGCTCATTGTGCTGAAGAACTACAAGGGGCGATTGTAGTGAAAGTGAAGGAACTGTTAAGCTTTGTGTTTGGAATTGTTAAAGATTGTTACCATAGGAGACAGCATTTCTACACATGCAGATGTGGCATCAGGGCCGATCCTAGGGTCACCGGCGCCTGGGTGCAGAAATATTTCTGGCGCCCCCACATGGGCGTGGTCATCTTACCAACTCCACCCCTTTACAAATGATTCTATGGCAACGACTCAAATACAGAGCTGCTCCCCTAAGAAGTCTTTGTTACCCTGAAATCCTCCCATGATCTCTTAACAATAAAGAAAATACAGGAAGAGAGAACACTAATGAGACCTGGAGGGGAACCTCTCTGATGCACACAGAGAGGGCTTCTGTTAGAAAGAGTCCCCAGACATAATACAGGATACGGTCAAAGACTGCAGACATGGTACAAGAGCTGGACAGAGACTGCAGACATAGTACAGGAGATGATCAGAGACTGCAGACATAGTACAGGAGATGGTCAGAGACTGCAGACATAGTACAGGAGATGGTCAGAGACTGCAGACATAGTACAGGAGATGTTCAGAGACTGCAGACAGTACAGGAGATGATCAGAGACTGCAGAAATAGTACAGGAGATGATCAGAGACTGCAGACATGGTACAGGAGATGATCAGAGACTGCAGACATGGTACAGGAGATGATCAGAGACTGCAGACATGGTACAGGAGATGATCAGAGACTGCAGACATAATACAGGAGATGATCAGAGACTGCAGACATAATAAAGGAGATGATCAGAGACTGCAGACGTGGTACGGGAGATGATCAGAGACTGTAGACATAGTACAGGAGACGATCAGAGACTGCAGACATGGTACAGGAGATGATCAGAGACTGCAGACATAGTACAGGAGACGATCAGAGACTGCAGACATGGTACAGGAGATGATCAGAGACTGCAGACATAGTACAGGAGATGATCAGAGACTGCAGACATAGTACAGGAGATGATCAGAGACTGCAGACGTGGTACGGGAGACGATCAGAGACTGTAGACATAGTACAGGAGACGATCAGAGACTGCAGACATGGTACAGGAGATGATCAGAGACTGCAGACATAGTGCAGGAGACGATCAGAGACTGCAGACATGGTACAGGAGATGATCAGAGACTGCAGACATAGTACAGGAGATGATCAGAGACTGCAGACATAGTACAGGAGATGGTCAGAGACTGCAGACATAGTACAGGAGATGATCAGAGACTGTAGACATGATACAAGAGACAGTCAGAGACTGCAGACATAGTACAGGAGATGATCAGAGACTGCAGACATGGTACAGGAGATGATCAGAGACTGCAGACATAGTACAGGAGATGGTCAGAGACTGCAGACATGGTACAGGAGATGATCAGAGACTGTAGACATAGTACAGGAGATGATCAGAGACTGCAGACATGGTACAGGAGATGATCAGAGACTGCAGACATGGTACAGGAGATGATCAGAGACTGTAGACATGGTACAGGAGATGATCAGAGACTGCAGACATAGTACAGGAGATGATCAGAGACTGCAGACATGGTACAGGAGATGATCAGAGGCTGTAGACATAGTACAGGAGATGATCAGAGACTGCAGACATGGTACAGGAGATGATCAGAGACTGCAGACATAGTAGAGGACATGGTCAGAGACTGTAGACATGATACAAGAGACAGTCAGAGACTGCAGACATGGTACAGGAGATGATCAGAGACTGCAGACATGGTACAGGAGATGATCAGAGACTGCAGACATAGTACAGGAGATGATCAGAGACTGCAGACATAGTACAGGAGATGGTCAGAGACTGCAGACATAGTACAGGAGATGATCAGAGACTGTAGACATGATACAAGAGACAGTCAGAGACTGCAGACATAGTACAGGAGATGATCAGAGACTGCAGACATGGTACAGGAGATGATCAGAGACTGCAGACATAGTACAGGAGATGGTCAGAGACTGCAGACATGGTACAGGAGATGATCAGAGACTGTAGACATAGTACAGGAGATGATCAGAGACTGCAGACATGGTACAGGAGATGATCAGAGACTGCAGACATGGTACAGGAGATGATCAGAGACTGTAGACATGGTACAGGAGATGATCAGAGACTGCAGACATAGTACAGGAGATGATCAGAGACTGCAGACATGGTACAGGAGATGATCAGAGACTGTAGACATAGTACAGGAGATGATCAGAGACTGCAGACATGGTACAGGAGATGATCAGAGACTGCAGACATAGTAGAGGACATGGTCAGAGACTGTAGACATGATACAAGAGACAGTCAGAGACTGCAGACATGGTACAGGAGATGATCAGAGACTGCAGATATGATACAAGAGAAGGTCAGAGACTGCAGACATGGTACAAGAGAAGGTCAGAGACTGCAGATATAATACAGGAGATGGTCAGAGACTGCAGTTCCTATGGACATTAGTAGATAATGGCCGATTGGCCCTCTCACCTGACCCAGCGATGGTTCCTCTGATCAGGAGTAAGCTCACTCTGAATTGCCCCTGGTGACTCCGCTGGGTAGCACCCAGATCTGTATTCTGGCAATGACTCCATTCCTTTCTCCGCCAGGGATGGCACCAGGCTGTGTGGCTTTCCCTCTGGTGGCGCAGGGCAGCGGGGTTTCCTCTCTGATGGTGTTCCCTGAGCACTGCCCTCTCCCTCTGGAGTCCTGGGTGCACTTCCCTGAAAGCTTTCCCAGGCTCCTGTATCTCTCTCTCTCCCATTCAGCTGAGCATGCTGTGTGGACTGCAGTTTCCGTGTTACAGTGGGGCTGCCAGTCCTCGGGACTACATGTCCCACAATCCTCTTCTCCTTTTTCTATTCTATTTTTCCCTGGCTGATATGAAGGCGGGGGAAGAAACATAGTGGGAGGCTGTGCTGGCCAGCGCCGCTCACTAGTATAGCAGTGCACGTGCGGAGGAGAGGGAGAGGGAGGGGAAGGGGCGAAAGAAGAGCCTGCAGCTGCAATGACGTCACTAGGGTTGGTGTCACCAGGTGCGGTATAACATGGTGTCACCCTCCTTCCACCAACTTTAGTCGCCCCTCAGTACAGACCTCCCTCCACTAAGTATAGACCCCCACTAAGTATAAACCCCTCTCTCAGTACAGACCCCCCTTCATCAGTATAGACCCCCCCAGGACAAACCACCCCCCCTCCATTAGTAGACCCCCACCAGGACAACCCCCCCTCCATTAGTACAGATCCCCCCCAGGACAAAGCCCCCCTTCATTAGTACAGACCCCCCCAGGACAACCCCCCTCCATTAGTACAGACCCCCAGGACAAACCCCCCCTCTATTAGTACAGACCCCCAGGACAAACCCCCTCCATTAGTACAGACCCCCTAGGAGAACCCCCCTCCACTAGTACAGACCCCCACAGGACAAATCCCCCCTTCATTAGTACAGACCCCCCAGGACAAACCCCCCCTCCATTAGTACAGACCCCCCCAGGACAAACCCCCCTCCATTAGTACAGACCCCCCAGGACAAACCCCCTCCATTACTACAGACCCCCCAGGAGAACCCCCCCTCCACTAGTACAGACCCCCACAGGACAAATCCCCCCTTCATTTGTACAGACCCCCCACCAGGACAAACCCCCCTCCATTAGTACAGACCCCCCACCAGGACAAACCCCCCTCCATTAGTACAGACCCCCCCCAGGACCCCCCCTCCATTAGTACAGACCCCCTCCATTAGTACAGACCCCCCAGAACAACCCCCCTCCATTAGTACAGACCCCCAGGACAAATCCCTCCATTAGTACAGACCCCCCAGGACAAATCCCCCCTCCATTAGTACAGACCCCCCCGAAACAACTCCCCCCCATTAGTACAGACCCTCAGGACAACCCCCCCATTAGTACAGACCCACCAGGACAACCCCCCCCATTAGTACAGACCCCCCAGGACAACCCCCCCATTAGTACAGACCCCCCAGGACAACCCCCCCATTAGTACAGACCCCCCAGGACAACCCCCCCATTAGTACAGACCGCCCCCCCAGGACAACCCCCCCATTAGTACAGACCCCCCAGGACAACCCCCCCATTAGTACAGACCCCCCAGGACAACCCCCCCATTAGTACAGACCGCCCCCCCAGGACAACCACCCCATTAGTACAGACCGCCCCAGGGACAAACCTCCCTCTATCAGTACAGACAGACACATTAACACCCGGGCAGCAGCTAGAGAGGACAGTGTGCAGCCGCGCCGCCCGGGTGAAGAACAGATCGAGCGGGAGTGAGAGACAGCGGAGGAGAGAGAGAACCTGTGTCAGGCTGCAGGCACGGGCCGCCCCCCCTCCCCCCAGCGAAGTCACTGCGCGGCTGGTCTCTCTCAACACAGAGACCAGCCGCTCCGATCTCCGGCGGCTGCTCTCCTCTGACAGGAGGAGGAGGGAGGGGGGACAGGCTCGCTCTAGCAATGTAAAGCACAGCGGCGCCGGTGCGGCCGCTCCGCGGTGGTGAACTGCTGCGGACAGAGCTATTTCTGGACACGGAGGGGAGGAGGAGGAGGGAGGGGAGCACTCTGGCGCTTCAGCGCCCCCACCTCTCTGGCGCCTGGGTGCACTGCACCCCGTGCACCCGCCTGGGACCGGCCCTGTGTGGCATCTTGCTGGATGCCTTTCCCTGAATGGCTGCCCTCCTATTGAAGTCTCGGAGTCTGCCAATTAATCTTGCAACCACCTAAGGGTGTCCTAGCCCTAACCCTCTCTCCCCCAAACAAGTTAAGAGAAATAAAATTTCTTTTGCATTCAAGAAGTGTCTAGCGCCCAATAACTTTATCTACTCTACACCCACCATGCCTCACAACCCACTACATACAGAAGGATGTCAGATATCCCTGGCCCTGGAGGTTCTCATTAGATAAAAGGAGTCCTGGGACCTTGCTACATGCAGTATGTACATCTAGCTCACAACTGATAATAAGATCTGCCAGCACAGTAAAAACAGTTAATTATGGAAAACATTAATTCTCCAGTCCAGCAAAAAGAGAAAGTAAAAGTTAAGCAGCGATTTCAATATGGTTATGCATTCTATACTTGATAGATTCTGTAGTTGTAGGCTTCACCCCCAATTTTGAAAGAATGGGCAGAAGAATATACTCTCATTGATGTTTGAAGGTAGAAGCACCCCACCCATGGAGAATTCTCTTGCCATTCTGATTCTCATAATCATCATCCTATGGCACTGTATAAATGAGGGGCTCTTACATGTCTGGAGTAGGAGACCTAAAAAAAGCCAATGGGGAGAGAATACTTCAGTTGGGCCAGGAGGTTGCTACAGCAGAGCGTATATACGGTACATCTCGGACCCCGCGTCCTCTAATTTATTATTTTTTTTTTTATAATAAATTTTTTTTATAATTCTTTATTTTCATAGAAAGTGTGTATAACAATCAGCATAGCCAGCATAGGTACATAACAAAAGTCAGTCAGAAAATTCAGACAAGATAACATAGCGAGGTCAACAAAGTAAATTCTCTGACCTTGCACCGTGTGCAAGGCACACGAGGGAAGAACCCCGGTATAGCAATACTAACAGTGTACGAGGCCGTGGAGGCACCCCGACAGTTATTTGCTTGACCTGGAGCTGGTGATGGCACATACCAAGTTATGCAACACAACAACTCTATGTACATTTTAAAGTTATTTGGGGAGCTGAGCAACCTGAAGAACTGGTAGGTCCAAACATGGGACATGTGGAAATGTAATGCATTTTAAGATGTTCACAGTATCTGATCAGATAACCCATGAGTGGGAAAGGGTTACGAAGAGGGGGTGTGTATCAAGGGGAGAGGGGAAGATAACCCCACAAGTGGGAAAGGGATAGGGACTGGAAGAGAAGGGAGTAAGGAGAGGGGGGGGTAGGGGGAGGCAAGGTGGGTTTCAAAAACTAGAGACAGGAAATGGAGGAGTAAAATAGGATAAGGTAGGGTAGTGTAATGCCCTCTGTCTAGGGGGCAGGACCGGCCCATTGGGTCAGTTAGTCTGTGCCATCTCTTGGAAATAGGAGTCTGTGTATATAAAATGTTGCCAAGGTCTCCAGGTCTCCCGGAAGGTCTCCTCTCTATTGTGCAAGGTGGCAGTGAGATCCTCCATGTCTCTCAGTTCGTTCACTTTAGAAAACCACAGGGACTTTGCCGACGGGTTCCCCGATCTCCAACAGAGGGGGATACATGCCTTGGCAGCATTCAGTAGCTGAATGGTGAGGGAGGTCTTGTATTTCTTGATGGGTCGTTCCGACAGGTGGAGCAGGCAGGCCGCAGGGTTCCCCTCCAGAGAGACATTGTTCAAGTGTCCAATTGTGCGAGCCACCTCAAGCCAGAACGGGGTGAGTCTGGGACATGCCCAAAAAACATGTAGCATCGTCCCCTCTGCAGTGCCACAGCGCCAACAGAGGTTAGATACCCGCGGGAAGAAATGGTGTAGAGTGGTGGGTACTCTATACCAGCGAGTCGTTATTTTGTAGCAGGTCTCTTGGACTCTGGTGGCTATAGAAGATTTCAGGGCAAAGTGGAGTATCTTCTTCCTCTGGGTGTCAGTAAATTGGGTTCTGAGTTCCGCTTCCCATTTAGAGAGAAACAGGGAAACAAACCCTTCCGCTGGTTGGGCCAGGGAGGAGTAGATAAGCGAGAGACAGTGCCGCATTGGCTCCCCGCGATGACAGATGAGCTCTAGTTCAGTGAGATGCCCGGTTTCCGCAAGCAGCTGCGCAGAAAGTTTCGCAGCTGTAAGTTGCTCCAGAAATCCAGAGGATGGTCCATCGCTGACGTCCCAGCTTCAGGGGAAAGCTGGACGTTAGGCCCGTCCTCCAATTTATTTAAATGGACAGCAGCACAGCGGGTTTATGATTTGGCTTTAACAGAAAAAAACACTTAAAAAAGCTTCTTTACCAAGCACAAAACATTTTTACATTCAGAGACAAAACTATGCCCTCTGTTGGCCTATTTAGCTAAACCTGTACCCGAACCCCATACCATATTGAGAATTTATGACCACAATCTACCCACTATATTATGGGAACCTTTCTTCACTTCTATTCTAACTTATATGAATATCAGACTAACCATGATCCCATCATATCTGAAGAGATTGAACATGCACTGTCAACATTTGCTAAACATAAAACGCCCAGCCCTGACTGCTTTCCGCGTGAATGGTACCTTACTTATAAGGACAGTCTGATACTTCGTGTACTGACTTTATATACAGCCATCTTTGGGGATGAGATACTGTATTACCTCCCTCTATGCGAAAAGCCCTGATAGTCCTTATTTACAAACCTAATAAAACCCCACCCAGTATGAATCCTAAAGACCAATCCCCTCTAAAATCCTGGCCATTCGTTTGAATTCAGTTAATTTGTCCAATGGGTTGTCATTGCCTTAGATACAAATAAGGATTTTGATTGCATCAAATGTTATCACTGTCCTTTGTAAATTTGGTTTTTACCCCCAGACTGCCCTTTGCAACCCATTGACCACTTTAAATACCTTGGAATTGAGATTCAACTCCCTACAACTAAATACATTGAAAATAATTTACTTCCCTGCGTTGAAGCTTTGAAAACCAAACGCTGTAGTCAAAACTACCTGACAGAGTATATTTATTTAAAATGATTTTTCTACCTAAGCTACTGTACACACTTTTTAACTCCCCTACTGTATATATGCACCGAAAAAAAAACTGTTTACAGATACTGATTCTATGCTGTCCACATTTCTTTGTTATCTTAAGACCTCTAGAGTCTAGAGGTTTTAAATAAACAAAGAAATGTGGACAGCATAGAATCAGCATGATTTATCTAGAGTCTAGACTCTTTCCAACGGCATTACAATGCCCATTGCTACAAGGAGGCTGTGCCCTAAAAAACCTTTGTAAACACTATTATGCATCTCAGCAAGTGTGTGTACTGTACATTGGTGGCTATTGCTTCAAACAATGCTGCTACAGCAACTAAAGCCGCCATTATCCCCTCCTTTGAGACATTTTCAAATCTCATATATAGACGAACCCTTCAGGAGTAGACATTAAAAGTCACCCTGAAAATATTCAAACAATGTATGCCCTTGTTCTGATTCTATACGATCTATATCCCCAGACCATCCTATCTGGTTTAATTTTTATTCATCATTGAATGGCTCCATTTGGGCACAAAAGGGTCTGAGATATGTACACTAATTGTATACTCAGGGATCCTTTAAGCCATTTGGTGTTCTTCCATTACCTACAACCTAGGCACACTGCTGCCATTCAGTTTCTGGTATTAGGGGTACAATTTCAAAACTTTAAGTTAGAACACATATTACTCTGACCACTTCTTTCTGGTTTGATCTCTTACTACAGCACTCCAATTAGAACCAAATCTACCACTATTTGCAAGGTCCAGCAAAAATAGCCAGTGGATATCCCACATATCTCTAAGCAGAGCTGGCAGGAATTCTTTAAATCATATTTTGATACTGCGATCTGAATGAATGAATGAATGAATGACTTGTAAAATGCTGCAAATGCAAACTGAATCGCCTTAAGGCGCTAATGCATTTTGTGCTGTCATCTTCTTAGAAGAGGCAGGTTGTGGACAGACCTAGCCGGGAGAGAGACTTTTGGAGGGGACTGTATGCTAGCCTCTTGCCGATCGATTGTGGGCCCTTGCATTTGGGGTAACGGTGCTCTTTGTGAGCTGTATGCCTGGGGACCCTTGAGGTGGTATTACTGTGGATTCGGGTCCTGGTCCCCCAGGACACACAGACTCTGGGGACCCTGGATTTGCCATATTGGAATAGTGGCTGATTCATAATGCTGGGACATATACTGTTAGGAGATGCTGATGTAAATTCCAGCACCTGTCTGTCTGTTGTCTGATAAAATGTGTATTGTAAATAAGTCTATAGTATGGGATCTAAGAGTCATTAGATTCCCATTGTTGTTTGTGTTAATTAACTCTGCTATTGTGCGAAGAGTCTATGTTGATTGTGATAATGTTGATTGGATTTTCTGAACTACAAGACGGCCAGTCTGGCCTAAAAGTCATTTCTGAGTCATCTAGGCTGTCTAAAGGGATTAGTTAATTAGCTCATATTAATTAGTTTAATTAGGTTACAGCTGTATTGTTAGAGTAATATGAGCAGGAGGTGCGCTTTGCCAACCTGCACCCGCAGGTCTTATGGCGGATGCAGCAAGTGCTGACTGACCTTGATGAACCTGTTTCTGCATTGGATGATCTTGGATGGAGGAATGTGCCTGTCCAGCAGAATGCCAGAGAATCGGCAGTGGAAAATCTGAAGATTGCCGTCCCCAAACCTGAAGTGCTGACAACAGGGCAGAGCTCTGCTAACCTCTGCCCAGCACTGATAGCATCGCATCTTCTGGGTTCCACGGAGAGGAGATGGTGAACCTTTATCCCCAGAAACCAGTTGCAGAGACAGGGGATTTGATAGACTTTTCTGCTGAGAAAGAACAACCTGGTGAGCCTCCAGCAGAAGAGGAGCTGTTATTAGGGCCAAACTTCACTATGCTCTGCCCAGCACCAACAGAAGTATCTGTGGAGTCACAAGGAACTTGCCCAGCTGAAGCGCTGGCAACCGGACAGAGGGTCCAAGATCTCTGTCCTACACCTGCGGCGCTTCCGGAGGCTCAGGGTGAGAAGGAGGTGGTCACTTCCCAGCAGCAGATCAGGATACAGGGGGAGAAGGGAGAGGAGGTGTTCGTCGTCCCTCCCCAACAGTTAGCCGGAGCAGATGGTGTGGGGTTTCCAGCAGAAGGGCTGGCAACAGGGCCGAGTACTGCTGGACTCTGCCCTCAACTAACAGAGGATGGATGTCCTGTGAAGGTGAATGGGATTTCAGTCTCCACCTGTATACCCCAGGGATGCTGGGCAGTAGGCCCAGATCCCCAACAGCAAGACGGAGTGAGCCCAGACACCCTGTCTTCTCTCCAGCGGCAGAAAGGACTCCAGGGAGAAGGGCCAGTCCAGGCCTCTCCCCAGCAGCAGATATGTTCTCTGAGAGAGGCAGAGGTTGGCTGGGTGAGTAATGCTTTGTTTGGAATAATTTGTTTGGGGTACTGTGTGGGTACAGGCATTAGAGGACTGGAACTACTGACTAACTTCGGAGTCAAACCGTCTGGGGTCTCCTCCTGTGTTAGTCTCCTGCCGAAAGGGGAGAAATGTGACAGACCTAGCCGGGAGAGAGACTTTTGGAGGGGACTGTATGCTAGCCTCTTGCTGATTGATCATGGGCCCTTGCATTTGGAGTAACGGTGCTCTTTGTGAGCTGTATGCCTGGGGACCCTTGAGGTGGTATTACTGTGGATTCGGGTCCTGGTCCCCCAGGACACACAGACTCTGGGGACCCTGGATTTGCCATATTGGAATAGTGGCTGATTCATACTGCTGGGATAGATACTGTTAGGAGATGCTGATATAAATTCCAGCACCTGTCTGTCTGTTGTCTGATAAAATGTGTATTGTAAATAAGTCTATAGTATGGGATCTAAGAGTCATTAGATTCCCATTGTTGTTTGTGTTAATTAACTCTGCTATTGTGTGAAGAGTCTATGTTGATTGTGATAATGTTGATTGGATTTTCTGAACTACAAGACGGCCAGTCTGGCCTAAAAGTCATGTCTGAGTCATCTAGGCTGTCTAAAGGGATTAGTTAATTAGCTCATGTTAATTAGGTTAGATAGGTTACAGCTGTATTGTTAGAGTAATATGAGCAGGAGGTCTGCACCTCCACTTTTAGTGTATAAAAGCCTGTATTTTGCAATAAAGTGAGATTCCTGGTTGAACTTACATACAGCCTGCCTGGTGTTTGTTCTGAGCTACACAACTGGGTTAGAACGGCACATAGCTGAAGTTCTAATCCCAGAGCATTGGATGACCGAACCATCAGACGTTGCAATCTGATTCAATAGCTGCAGAGGAGTGTCGGGAGAGTGGAACCGAGCGAGCAAGGGACTCATTACAAAGGTTTTCTTCCATGCGGATGTGAGTCGGAAGAGCGTTCCATTGCCGAGGTCCCTGGACTGCGAATCTTCGTTCTCCCCTTGCTTTGTAGCGGTATTTGGGAATGAGGAGGAGGTTTTGTATCTGTTTATCTGCAAGAGATAAACGTATTCAACTTTGATACATTCATAGAATCTATTATACCCCCCTTCGTCTATTTCGAAAGAAAGACACTCCCCTTTGGCATAAATGGGGAAATGCTGTGAACACTTCCATATTGTCTGGGTTTGTAATAAGGTCAGACCCTTCCAGTCTCAAATCACTGCTTTTATCTCCTGGCCTTTCGAGTGCCTTGAAAAATTATTCATACCCCTTGAAATTTTCCACATTTTGTCATGTTACAACCAAAAAACATAAAATTTATTTTATTGGGATTTTATGTGATAGACCAACAAAGTGGCACATAATTGTGAACTCAAATGCCTTGTGAAATGCCTTGTATTAAGTATAAAAATACAGTGGGGACGGAAAGTATTCAGACCCCCTTAAATTTTTCACTCTTTGTTATATTGCAGCCATTTGCTAAAATCATTTAAGTTCATTTTTTCCTCATTAATGTACACACAGCACCCCATATTGACAGAAAAACTCTGAATTGTTGACATTTTTGCAGATTTATTAAAAAAGAAAAACTTAAATATTACATTGTCCTAAGTATTCAGACCCTTTGCCAAGTATTTAGTAAAAGCACCCTTTTGATCTAATACAGCCATAAGTCTTTTTGGGAAAGATGCAACAAGTTTTTCACACTTGGATTTGGGGATTCTCTGCCATTCCTCCTTGCAGATCCTCTCCAGTTCTGTCAGGTTGGATGGTAAACGTTGGTGGACAGCCATTTTTAGGTCTCTCCAGAGATGCTCAATTGGGTTTAAGTCAGGGCTCTGGCTGGGCCATTCAAGAACAGTCACGGAGTTGTTGTGAAGCCACTCCTTCGTTATTTTAGCTGTGTGCTTAGGGTCATTGTCTTGTTGGAAAGTAAACCTTTGGCCCAGTCTGAGGTCCTGAGCGCTCTGGAGAAGGTTTTCAACCAGGATATCCCTGTGCTTGGCCGTATTCATCTTTCCCTCGATTGCAACCAGTCATCCTGTCCCTGCAGCTGAAAACCCCCCCCCCACAGCATGATGCTGCCACCACCATGGTTCACTGTTGGGACTGTATTGGACAGGTGATGAGCAGTGCCTGGTTTTCTCCACACATGCCGCTTAGAATTAAGGCCAAGGCATCTGCCCCTGGCTGGGGGTTTTGGGCCTCAACAGAGCGGCCTTTACACATCCGGCGGCCACTCCTTAGGAAAGTCCCCGGCTTCGGCCTACTCCTGGAGGGTGGCGGCCATCTTGGTACTCCAGGGACTCTCAAGACCACTTTCTGTTACTGTGACTTGGCTGCCCACTATTAGCATGAGCCTTTAAACATCATTAGCTATAATTAACCACCCCCCTGCAATCACTACATAGGCTCACAGAACCACTGAACAACAACTTTCATTAATTTTAAAGGAGCCTTTTTTTTTTTTTTTTTTTAATATGTAAGACACTGTCCGAGAGGGGGGCATACGCGTGAGCGAAGGATATGGATATTTGATTCCCCCGCTCCACGCCTTCGGAAGCGAATACCCGGCCTAATCTGACATAGAAATCAAGAGGGGGAGGTTACTTTACCACAAAAGTCAGAGGAATTCCTGGTGTCGCAAGCGGTAATGTACCGCTCTACAAAAAATAAGCTAAAAAACAAACAGAGCAGCAATAAATCCCCGGCCCCAGGCAAAGGCAGATCTAAAATGGAGCCCGAACCTCCAGAACCTGACGATGATACGCAACTTTCTGAATAGGGACAAGGATCCCCTGCTGAAAGCCTTCATCTGTTCCCCACGGAGCGCGCAAGCCCTCATCCTGCTGATCCTGATGCTATGCTAGCCAAATTCCGTAGCATTGTGAGGGATGAGATAACGGCCGCCTCCTGTAAGCTTTCCTCGGACTTGGTTCGAGGCCTTAAAGAGATAGGCCACCGTACCAATCAATTAGAACACCGCATGGACCTGGCTACCACCGTGTTGGAGGGTCATGAAGAAGAAGTGGACAAAATGTCCGCAGAACTGGACGCTCTCAGAGATAAATTAGAGGATGCGGAAAACAGGGCCCGCAGGGATAATCTTCATATCCGCGGTCTTCCTGAAATGATCATGGACCTGCAAGGAACAGCCACCGCTTTTTTCCAAGAACTGGCTCCTGAGATCCCGGTGGAAAGGCTAGAATTCGACCGCATACACCGGTCATTGGCCCCTAAACCTTCCGAAGGTCCCCCAAGGGACGTTATTATCAAATTCCACTATTATAGAACCAAGGAGAAGCTATTACAAGCTGCTCGAGAACAAAGAGATATCTCTTTTCAAGGCAATCACCTTCAAATATTTGCGGACCTCTCGCCGGTCACCATCGCCAGAAGACGAGGTCTCAAGCCTTATCTCCAAGTTCTACAATCCAATCAGATCAAATACAGATGGGGATTCCCCTTTAAGCTTTCTTTCTCCCACCAGGGTCGTCAGTTTCATGCCACCTCTCCATCAGGCCTAAAGCAACATCTCCAGGATCTGCAATTGGACATTCCTCAGTCTCAACCTGATCCCCAGGTTTCCAACTCTCAGCCAGGCCCCTCTAGGCCCCCTCGTAAACCTCCTCAAGCATCACAACGCTCACAATCTGGATCCCAGGCGCTGCGTGATCTGCAGGCCCAAAGATTCCACCAAGCTAACAACGGATGATAAGTTCCATTTCTTCATGATGTGCAGTTCATTTTTCTTGGCCGCTTGGTTCGGGGTGTCATTGACAGTTAGTGTTCTGATTTCTACTTTCCAACCTAACTGGAAAATTTCAGCTGTTTCCTTTGGGGGACGTCCCCCTACCATACCTCTGCCCACTTGAATTGACTGGAGATTTGCAGGGTGGATCATAGCCCTATGGTAGACTGCCCCACCTGTGAGATGGCGGTCTCGGGCGTGGACCACCCCACGTGTACCTCCCTGAGGGGTCACTGACAACAGTTTGCCCCCTGTACCACCTCTACATTGCTGATGGTCCTCATGGAGAAGAGGATTAATCAGACACGACCAAATTACTTTTAAGTCCTGGTGGGGTGGGGGGTAAAGGGCAGGTGGTTTTTGGTTGGGGTCAAAACCCCCATTGATGGTTATTTAGGTTGAATGTAAGTTTTCTTCACTCGCTAAGTCCCCTTGCTCCTGTTCAGTGGGGTAACGGGGACGGCGTTTGGAGTTGGGTGTGGGGTCCCGCCCCGTCCTCTGGGGGGGGGCAGTCTTGTGGCTGTCGTCCCTGGGGGGCGGGGGGGCCCCTACATCCACACCCTCAAGTTGCCAATAGTGCTCTGAGGTTCTCGTACTGTACTTCTTCCAATGTTGTTAGTCTAGTTGCTATCTCTAAGTATTGTTAAAAATTTTATGTCAAGTTTACTTAGTTTGATCTATCTACATTATAGGCCGGGGGTTCCGACGGACCACTGCTCCCCTCAGGGGTTGGCACATGGCTAGGATTTTTGTCTTGGCCATGCTCCCACCATATTGTGGGCCTTGCAGCCCACGGCGTGATACGTCACTGTATCCACTACATATTCTAATTAGAATTTATCTCGGTTTTCTCATATCTCATGTTCTTCTCTGCTCTTACCCTTTTTTTCTCTCCTTTCTTTCCCCCTCTCTTTCCCTTTTCCCTTGGCCCCTGGGGTGTGTGGATGGAGTAGTCCATAGCGATGTAACTCAATCCCAATGACTCTTCATTGGCTATCCCTGAATGTCAAGGCATGAATTCCCCACAAAAAAGAGTAAAAGTTTTTAAATATCTTAAGCAACAAAGGATACAGTAGATATAGCCTGTTTACAGGAAACTCATTTTTCCTCTTCTTCCTGCCCCAAATATTTTGCAACAAATTATCCCCAAGTATATCTAGCGAATAGTCCTACTAAGCAGAGGGGGGTTCTGATAGCCATATGAAAATCTGTCCCATTTATTTGTAATAAACAGATAGCTGACCCTAATGGCAGATATCTTATCTTACAGGGCTCTGTTCAGGACAATGAAGTAACCATTATGACCTACTATGCCCCAAACGAAAATCCGGGCCCATTTCTGTCTCATGTTTGTTCCTTGTTACAGGTCCACCAAAGAGGCACCCTTCTGTTGGCGGGTGACTCAAATGTGACGCTCGATCCAGCCCTTGATAAATAACCGGCGGATCATAAAGCCCCCCCTCCTGCGGCAAGAAAATTTTCGTGCGCCCTACAAAATTTGGACCTAGTAGACCTATGGCGAGAGTTTCATCCCATGGGCAGGGACTACACTCATTACTCTCATCCTCACCACTCTCACTCTAGAATCGACCATTCATTTATGTTACGGAAACACCTTCCCTTAATAGAGTCGGTATCGATTCTAGCAGTCCCTTGGTCTGATCATGATCCAGTTTTAACTGTATGCCGTACTCTACTCAACAATTCACAACAAGCTCCCTGGGTGATGAACGACTCACTTTTATCTTTCAAACCGATCCTCAGTGAGATTAAAGAAGCTACTATGGAATACTTCAGACTTAATGTAGGTTCGGTCTCTTCTCCAACAACATTATGGGAGGCTTATAAGGCAGTCATCCGGGGTCGCGTTATTCGAATAGCGTCCCAGCGCAAGAGAGATAGAGTTCAGGCCCGACGTAAGTTAGAACAGACATTAGAGGACTGCTCGACGGCCTTTAAAGTATCCCCCACCCCTGTCAACCGCAGAGCTTTAGACAAAGCCCGTACCGACTTGGATTTATGCATGACAGATGAGGCGGACCGTACCTTACGCTGGGCCCGCCAGAAATGGTATTCTAGGGCAAACAAACCAAATGCGCAGCTGGCTAACAGACTGCGAACCTATATACCGAAATTTACTCCCATATACCTACGCACCCGTCACAATATCCTTACGGGAAACCCTCAGCGGATTTTGGAAGAATTCCATTACCGCCTTACTAAACTCTACTCCCCCCTAAATCATTCTTCAACACAGGGCCTGAATAATTTTCTAAGTAATTTATCTTTACCTTCCTTATCGGATCCCCATATCTCCCTAATGGACCGAGATATACAGGTCTCTGAGATTCTTCAGTGCATTAAAGAACTGAAAGTGGGCAAAAGGCCAGGTCCAGATGGCTTCACTGCTTTGTACTATCAAAAATTTGCAGAGGTCCTGGCCCCACACCTAGCGACTATGTATAACTCGGTCAAAGGAGGTCATTCATTTTCGCCGGACTTGCTAACTGCCAACATAGTGATGATCCCTAAACCAGACAAAGATCACTCTTCCTGGGCAAATTTTCGGCCAATCTCTTTAATCAACATTGACATGAAGATATTGACGAAAATTCTGGCCAGTCGTTTGAATTCCTTCCTACCGCGCCTAATAAAAAAAGATCAGGTGGGATTTGTTCCCCGTAGACAGGCAAGTGACGCCATTCGACAACTTCTCCAGATCCAACACATAGTGCATGAAAGGTCCCTGGGTACAATGTTTCTCTCATTAGATGTTAACAAAGCTTTCGACACCTTATCCTGGCCCTACTTGACACAGGTCCTTACACATTATGGTTTTGGCACCTCCTTTTTGGGTTGGGTCTCAGCAATATATCAATCCCCTCAGGCTAAAGTGCGGTATTATGGTTATGAGTCGCCTACTTTCCCGATTAAAAGGGGAACACGGCAAGGGTGCCCACTCTCCCCTCTCCTATTTATACTAGCACTTGAACCCCTGGCGGAGGCCATACGTTCTCACCCAGATATCTCAGGAGTAGAAATAGCAGGTACTGCACACAAGTTGTCCATGTTTGCGGACAACATTTTATTAACCATTACTCAACCCAGAATCTTCCTCCCCAATTTATTCTCTCTCTTAGACACTTTCGCCTCGTTTTCGGGCCTTTCAGTTAATCCGGCTAAAACTAAAGCAATGTCTATTAATCTGCGGCCCCCGGTAGTAGAAGCCTTGCAGTCGGCATTTTCGTTTCAGTGGTTATCCTCTTTACCCTATTTGGGTATTAAACTTACCCCAAAATATTCAGGATTATATCAGGCGAATTTTCCTCCGCTTTTCCGAAAGCTGGATGCTATGCTGGCCTCTTGGTCCACACTCCCGATTTCGTGGTTCGGCAGAATAGCGTTGGTACGCATGACATACCTCCCTAAATTGCTCTATTATTTTAGAGTTTTGCCAGTTCAAGTGCCTCCCCACATTATTCGAATACACCAACGTAAAATTATGCAATTTATTTGGGGCCACAAAAGGCCCAGGATTAAGAGATAAATCCTTTACGCGCGCAGAGTCAATGGTGGCCTTTCAGTTCCTAACTTGCAAGCATACTATATAGCAGCGGGCATTGCCCCATTATCTCACCTTCATGCAAAGCAACAAATGCCACTATGGGCCACTATTGATCTGGTCAACACACACCCAACACCTTTAGCTTCTCTTCCATGGCTTCCTAAAGCTCATCGCCCCCCTACCATAGGTCCCTGTTTGGCTCATTCTCTCAAATTATGGGATGGGGTTAAATATTCAGCAGGCCTAATTTCTCCTCATCTCCCGTTACTCCGTCTCCTCCACTGTCCTTTATTTCAACCAGGTTGTGATAATCCGCTGCAATTTAAGTGGTGGTCGGATAATGGCTTCATAGATATCCATTCATTTTTTACCCCAACCAAGATTATCTCTTTCGCGGCCTTACGTTCTTCACATGATATCCCCCTTAGGGAACATTACAGTTATTTGCAAATTAGACATTTTCTCAGACAATTTACAACATCCCATTCTACCCCCTTTGTCATGACACCATTTGAAAGCCTGTGTAGATCACGCCCCCAAACCTCGGGTTTGATTTCTCTAATATATACCGCAATAATTAATTCTAAGACAACATCATTGAGACCTTACCAACTCCAATGGGAGGCTAAGT
Organism: Aquarana catesbeiana; assembly: GCF_042186555.1. Taxonomy (NCBI): domain Eukaryota; kingdom Metazoa; phylum Chordata; class Amphibia; order Anura; family Ranidae; genus Aquarana; species Aquarana catesbeiana. The sequence continues at coordinate 193,868,400 of NC_133331.1, forward strand.
TTGGGAAACAATTAGACCCGGAGGACTGGCATAGTATGACTACTGCGCTATCTAAGTGTTCCAAGAATGTTCTCTTTTTAGAGAATGCGTATAAATTCTTCTACAGATGGTATTATACTCCGGCTAAATTAGCAAGTTTCATCCCATCTTACTCCCCCCTATGTTTTCGCAGGTGCTCACAGGAGGGCACGATGGCGCATATTTGGTGGACCTGTCCCAGGGTTTGCAGACTATGGGTTAGAGTATATGCACTATTACGTAATCTTTTTAATACTAACATAAAGCGGGATCCTTTTGAAGCCCTTTTATGGAAACCAATTGCAGAAGTTCTTCGTCCTGGACGTCAGCTAGCAGCACAGATCTTCACTGCAACTAAACTCACCATAGCAAGAGCCTGGAAAACCCCGAACCTTAGTTTTGAAGCAGTTAAAAATACCGTGAATGATATCATGGTAAATGAGAAACTTACGGCCATATTGCTGGACAAACACGATAAGTTCCTCAGGATATGGCAACCCTGGGTGACTTACAGTCGCCCATCAAGATTTGACCTAACGCTCCTCTCCTTATAATAAGCCTTCGTTCCCCCCACCCCAGGGTCCTTCCTTCCCTTCCCTTCTCTTCTTTCTTCCCCCCTCCTTTTCTACTTTCAATTTCTTTCTCCTTCTCTTTATTCAGGCCCTCGGGCTTAAATCTACAATGATCAGAAAATTACCATAACAAACAATTTTATTGCATTCAGAGGTATTTCATCCTCTCTCAGGTTATTCCATTTAATCTGAATTTAATACTGGTTTTTTATAAAATTTTTATTTTGCTTTTCTTTATGTGTGTGTATGTATGTATATGTGTATGTATGTGTATGTGTGTGTATGTATGTATGTGTATGTGTGTATGTATGCGTATGTATGTATATGTAGGTATGTGTATATATGTATATGTATGTATGTATATATATATATATATATATATATATATATATATATATATATATATATTTCTTCATCTAAAGTTATGTATTGCAACAACATTTCGCATTGAAACTTTTAGTTATCCATATATGTTTGCAATCATATTATTACGTACTGTTATCATACCGTTACGCCAGAATACCAGTTAATTCATGATGTATCCATCACTGTTTTGTATTCTTTTTTTGTTGATATATATTTTCAATAAAACCTTTTGTACAAGAATTAAGGCCAAAAAGTTCTATCTTGGTCTCATCAGACCAAAGAATCTTATTTCTCACTATCTTGGAGTCCTTCAGGTGTTTTTAAGCAAACTCCATGCAGGCTTTCATGTGTCTTGCACTGAGGAGAGGCTTCCGTCGGGCCACTCTGCCATAAAACCTCGACTGGTGGAGGGCTGCAGTGATGGTTGACTTTCTACAACTTTCTCCCATCTCCCAACTGCATCTCTGGAGCTCAGCCACAGTGATCTTTGGGTTCTTCGTTACCTCTCTCACCAAGGCTCTTCTCCCCCGATAGCTCAGTTTGGCCGGACGGCCAGCTCTAGGAAGGGTTCTGGTCATCCCAAACATCTTCCATTTAAGGATTATGGAGGCCACTGTGCTCTTAGGAACCTTAAGTGCAGCAGAAATTTGTTTGTAACATTGGACAGATCTGTGCCTTACCATAATTCTGTCTCTGAGCTCTTCAGGCAGTTCCTTTGACCTCATGATTCTCATTTGCTCTGACATGCACTGTGACCTGTAAGGTGTGTGGCTTTCCTAATCAAGTCCAATCAGTATAATCAAACACAGCTGGACTCAAATGAAGGTGTAGAACCATCTCAAGGATGATCAGAAGAAATGGACAGCACCTGAGTTAAATATATGAGTGTCACAGCAAAGGGTCTGAATACTTAGGACTTAAATGATTTTATGGCTGCAAAATAACAAAGAGTGAAAAATTTAAGGGGGTCTAAATACTTTCCGTCCCCACTGTATGTAAGCAATATGTTTATTTTTTTATGCTTGGTGAATGAGAACATAATATAAAGTAGGTGTTTAACTGCAAAAGTGGAAATACCTTTTAAAACTCTTCGAGGGACAGAGTAATATATCACAGGCAAGAATGAGTGAATGTTTATTCAGGTGCACTTAAAGAGTTTACAAAGCGTGATGCAACAACTGAATAACGTCCGCTCAGTTGCATTCCTTTGAAAGCATATTGCTCATGCAAGATATCATAGGAAAACGAATGGCATGGAGAAAACAGTGAAAGAGTGGTGTGCAAACATCTTACAGTATACGCTTGGCTGGCATTACACAGCCTATTTTTTCAACAGTTTTAATAAAAAATAAGAGGTCCATCCTTACATAGGATATTTAAACTTACCTTAACTTGACTGACCCACATTGCACCATTTCTGTTGTCTCTGCTATGCAGGGTATTGTTGGAAGATATTATAAAGATAGATGTTCAAGTCTGGGATGCCCGAGTGGAGAAGGGTTAATACTGGGTTTGCCAGTTTCCCATGCTTTTTGGGTTCTGCCCTCCACCCTGTTTTGCATATAAATTAGGGTGAAGGGTGTTAGCGGGAATGCATGAGAAAGGAGCAGGGGGCCCCTTAAGGAGATGTAAACCTGGAGTAATCCTTGATCACTGTTGCCCTAAGGGAACCCACCTGCTAACGACTTTGCCATTAACGGACTTCAACCTGCAACGGTTTGCCTGGGCAGCCGAGCAATAGTCAGTTAGGGACTCGAATGTTCATGGACTGTACTGTTGCAGCATTCAAGTAAAGCTTTGTTAAATGATTTTGAGCCTGGTCTGTAGTTATTCATTGTGGTACATAGCGTATCAGAAGAACAGGGTCTGTAAAGCACATGTATGGGGTGCAAGAGGAAAGCCACCACAAAGGGTTAACTCAGCAGGAGAATCGGAGTAGAAGAATAGTTGTCACGGGAAACCATGAACTGGTGGGAGGAACAGCAGCCAGCCAGTGAGGAGTGGTACCAGGCATGGGTGAGAGGTCGTCCTGTAGTGAGGTGCCCGAATCCCTCCCTAGCGGTGTGTTCCCCAAAGCAATTGGGACTGAACCTACTGTTCCCCAAAGCAACCACCAGGACTGAACCTACTGTACAGAGATTCCATGGATCCAGCCGCATGGTACAGGAGAAAGGAGTTATATAAAGTGCACGCATCAGGTCTCGCTAGTGTATGGTGGGACCCTATTCTGTCCTTGGAAGTGAGATGACAGAGATATGCTGGACTGGTGGATAGGTCATAGGCTCAGCGGTGTCCCTCCTAATGCAACATTCATCAAGCAGAGGTGTTTTGTAACCTAGGACAGAACGTTTTACAGAGGAACTCTGTACATTGCATTTTAGCACTCATCTCTAAGCTGGGGTTCTGCCTTACTGTTGATTTTCACATGACTGCAGCCCCAACTTGTCTCAGGAATCGATGAGTATTTACAAGAGAGGAGAGGCCATGCCCCCCACATGGCAAATCCAGTGAGGGGACAACATAGTCCTCTGTTTGAATGACATAGTGTCAGGGCCTGGATTTGAACCTGGGACTTCTGCTGTGTCTGGCAATGACTCTTCTTTCTGAGCTACACGAGATGCTGGACAGCACTCTGTCTGATCCATTTGACAACTCTGTTTTGTGCCTTGACTTCTGAACATTGAACTCTTTGCTCCTCCCATGAACTTCCTGATTTAAGCCATGCTTTTGCACTTCCTGTTTGCCAGATTATTGTGCTCTTTAGCCAGTATCTTGCTCTTGTCTTCCCTGCTGCTGTCCAAATTTTGTTACCACTCATCATCGACCCTTGGCTTGTTCCTCGAATACGCTTCTGCCTGATCCCAACCTGCAACTACTCGTTATGAACTTGTTTTACTGACTACACTACTATTTGATCCTTACCTGCTTATCCGCTTCTGGACCCTGGCTTGCTCACCTCCTTGTGGGGTGATCCTGAGGACCGCGACCTGGTACTAACAAGCAGCCAAATCCATCTCCACCATCAGGAGCTCTGTTAAACACTGGTTAGTACTTAGACTCCGCACCTCAGGTGAGTCCGCATCATCCGCCAGGGTGACTGCCTGTTTAATTATCCTGCTGGTCAGTGGTAGTCCCACTGCTGCTATAGCAACAGGTCTTTGAGCTTGACCCCTGATCCTGACACATAGTCAAGGTTCCATGCCACCACCTTGGTCATTCAGCTGGCTGCCTCTTCTTGGTTCAAGCAGCCATTTCTCGATGAAACCAGGACCATCTGCCAGCCACTGTCTGCCTGGTCCTGCAGTCTCCTGGGAGATGTGTCACGAGTATCCTAGGAGCCTGGAGGGCCAGGGACATGTCATTCTGGCCTAGGCTAAAATGGGGGTGGGGTCAGAAGAAAAATAAAAAATTATAAACACGAAAAAAAAAAACACCATTTGCGATTGCAGAAGTGGGGAGGCTTTGAAAGGAACATACGTCATTTTTGGAGTTATGTTCCAATTTAAAGTAATAAAGATGACTGTTAGGCTTGGTTCACACTGCTGTGATGCAATTTTCATGCGATTTGCAGTGTGACTATGTAGTGCGACTTTGATGCTATTGTGATTTATTTTTGCATATTCTATGGTGCCTATTTGCACCGTAAACCACACGAAAGTAGCACAGGAAAATTTTATTGATGTAACGGGCGCCATTAAAAATAATGTGATTTCTCTTGTCATGCGATTCTGCATGTCTCAAGTCACATCTGAAATCACATTGGTGTCAACCAAGCCTTAATAAAACAAGATTTAACTAACTTTATCACTATTTTTGCCTGAATTTTGGAGCACAACCACTACTATATTTGATCCATTATATGATAAGCATACTAAGACTAATTCATGTCTCACCAGGTTTGTAAGAAAAAAAGTTTAAAATTATGTTCCCCAGAAATAACATGCCTGTAAAACCAGGGAGCCCTCTGTTTCGGCAAGGAGCTCTGAAATTCCGGCACGATACACGATACGAAACCATGCTGGTTTAGGAGATATTCATTTTACCTACAGGTAAGCCTTATTATAGGCTTACCTGGAGGTAAAAATCAGCAAGCGGGCAATACAACTGCTTTAATATTCACAAAGTCTTCAGAAGAAAGTCAAGCAAGCACCAGGACCATCGCCTACAGTTGATTCAGCTGTGGGATTGGGGCACCACAAGTGCAGAGCTTGCTCGGGAATGGCAGCAGGCAGGTGTGAGTGCATCTGCACGCACAGTGAGGCAAAGACTTTTGGAGGATGGCCTGGTGTCAAGAAGGGCATCAAATAAGCCACTTCTCTCCAGGAAAAACATCAGAGACAGACTGATATTCTGCAAAAGGTACAGGGATTGGACTACTGAGGACTGGGGTAAAGTAATTTTCACTGATGACTCCCCTTTCGATTGTCTGGAGAAGAAAAGGTGAGGGCTACCATCAGTCTTGTGTCATGCCAACAGTAAAGCATCCTGAGACTATTCATGTGTGGGGTTGCTTCTCAGCCAAGGGAGAGTGTTCACTCACAATTTTGCCTAAGAACACAGCCATGAATAAAGAATGGTCCAAAAACATCCTCCGAGAGCAACTTCTCCCAACCATTCAAGAAACGTTTGGTGAGGAAGAATGCCTTTTCCAGCATGGAGCACCTTGCCATAAGGCAAAAGTGATAACTAAGTGGCTTGGGGAACAAAACATCGAGATTTTGGGTTCATGGCCCGGAAACTCCTCAGACCTTAATCCCATTGAGAACTTGTGGTCAATCCTCAAGTGGCAGTGAACAAAAAAAACCCCACAAATTCTGACAACCTGCAAACACTGATTATGCAAGAATGCGCTGCCATCTGTCAGGATGTGGCCCAAAAGTTGATTGACAGCATGCCAGGGCGAATTGCAGATGTCTTGAAAAAGAAGGGCAATACTGTCAATATTGACTCTCTGCATAAACTTAATGCTATTGTCAATAAAAGCCTTTGCAACTTATGAAATGCTTGTAATTATACTTCAGTACACCATAGTAACATCTGACACGTCTGGTACATGTATCACCATTCATAGGTGTAGAGCATGTATGTGCAGTGGTGACATAGCATGGCGCTGCACAAAACAGTCAGCTGGCTCGGGAATTCATCCATGGCTCTGATGCCTTCCAGTGACATGGGAACTTCCCTCCGTCTGCCAGATTGTTTTCCGTACATCAGCTGGGAAGGAGTGAGGGGGGTGTGACAGTCATGTGATTGTCAGTGTACCAATGGTAATATGAGCCTTGGCCTTTCGGGGGGGGGGGGGGGGGTTGGGGGTGCGAGGCATTGACTACATCTTTTAGAATGAACTCAGTAAACATAAAAGACATACATCATACTTACTGAGCTTTTCTATTTCACAGCCAATCATTTAGTATGATATGTGTATATAAAATAGCAGTCAATTCTTCTCTATTACATTGTAGATTATTATTATTATTATTATTATACAGGATTTATACAGCTCCAACAATATAAAGGGTGAATTATAATACTGTTTTAATACAGAAGAATTAGGAAGGCCCTGCTCATGGAGCTTACAATCTAAAGTTTATAGTTGTGAGTGGCTGCCAGTGTGTTCAATAATTTGATGCGACCAAAATTATCAAATTTAACAGAAATCATAAGTCACACACCCTCCATCCTATTGATTTAGTAAGTCGATTGGCCGTGACGGAATTTTATTGGTTGTTTCCTATCAAATAGATCATATCTTCAATCAACAGTGTATGTGTTGCATCATTCAATAGTTTAATCAATGATGAATTGCTACTTTGTGATCACTCATACCTAGATTGATCATGAATCCGTCCTCCCTAGATCTCCTGCTCTCTAGCCCCCCTGCCACCTCGGCCCATGCTCACCTCCAGGACTTCTCCCGAGCTTCTCCCATCTTTTGGAACTCCCTACCCCAATCTGTCCAACTATCTCCTAATCTATCCATCTTTAGTTGATCCCTGAAAACCCTTCTCTTTAAAGAAGGCTACACTGTTTTTACTTTCTTCATCAACTCATCCCCCACAGTTACTACCTTTTGTATCACTTGACCCTCCCTCTTAGACCCCTTTCACACTGGGGTGCTTTTCAGGCATTTTAGCGCTAAAAATAGCACCTGTAAAGCGCTTCTCAAGCCACCCCAGTGTGAAATCCCAAATGCTTTCACACTGGGGCGGTGCGCTTGCAGAAGGGGAAAAAAAGTCTTGCAAGCAGCATCTTTGGGGTGGTGCGGGAGCGGTGTATAAAGCGCTCCCAAAACGCCCTGCCCATTAAAATGAATGGGCAGTGATGCCGAAGTGCCTGCAAAGAGATTCGGCAGTGGCGCTACACGGGCGCTATTAACCCTTTCTTCATCCTCTAGCGGGGCTGATAAGCGCCTCAATAACAGTGGTAAAGCGCCGCTAAAACTAGCGGCGCTTTACCGCTAACGCCCGCATCGCCCCAGTGTGAAAGGGGCCTTAGATTGTAAGCTGCAGTGAGCAGGGCCCTCTGAATCCTCTTGTACCAAATTACATTGTAACTAATGTCTGCCTAACTTTGTAAAGCGCCGCGCAAACTGTTGGCACTATATAAATCCTGTATAATAATAATGATTAATCAATACATGTATAGCCACCTTTAAAGTTCCCCATGCATTGCATCATAAAGTCTGCCACACACCTGGGCATTGTAGAGTAGGGATGAGCAGCAGCTGCTAGGGGAGGGAGGAAGCCAAGCATATTTATTTACTCATCACCCCTAGATCAGTGGTTATCAACCAGTGGGCCGCGGCCCATTGCCAGGCCTTGGCCTCCCACCTGCTGAGCTGAGACCTGTAAGGGGTACTGTGCCCTGCACTGCACTGGAATGCAAGTAAAGTTGCAAGACTCCTTCCAGCCAGCTCTCTGCTAGTATGGAAGCTGGGGCCTGGTGTGCACCACTTTTACTGGGATTCAGATGTCTAGATCAGCACATAGCTGCGCCAATGATACCTGCCTGTGCAAGCCCCGTGACACAGCAATGGAGCCCCGGGTGTTCGGTCTGATAGCTGGGGGAGGGCTTATTGATCAGCATAGAACCGTCCTGCAAATACACAGAAGCCCTCTGCGGCCACCAGGTCTGCAGGTTGTGTGTGTGTGAGGAGGGGTGTTCAGTGTTCACTGCTTATATTGGGAAAACAAACAAGAATTCTTGCTTTGGGATAAAACTGCAATTGTGTGATAATTTTCTTCCTTTCAGTTTTAATGCACCAGGCCTATAGTTTTGTATGATAATGGGCTCATTCAAACAGACGCAAAGCCCTGTACAACACAAAGAGCCATTCGTTAATCTTTTTGTTCTAACATGGAGCTGTGTGCGGACACCCTATATAAATTAATGGAGACTCGGCGGCTGTACAGACTAATCCGCACAGCCTAGTATGGCAGATACACAGGGATTTTGTAGTGTGGAGCTTTTTTACTACTACCTCCACCATCATCACCAATACTACTACAACTATCACTACAACTACTAACACCGCCACAACCACCACTACTACTACTACGAGTACTACTACCGCCAAAACTACTACCACCACCGCTGCCACCACCACTAATAACATTCACTTTTTTTTCCCTATTCACATAGAACAAATGTACATGCGCTTTCATCAGCTAAATTGGTTTGAACATATTTCCAAATTCCTGAAGCCTACTGTTTAGTCCATAGCCAATGGCCAGGGGAACATTATATTGAGGCCTGTGTAAATATATGATGGGCTCCTGGTTTAAATTAATAGAATTCAATAAATTTAAGAAGGCTTTCCATTTTGTTAACACAATATATGTGAAGCACAAAAATGTAAATAAGATATCAGAAAGCCTGCAAACAAAATATTCACTGTCCCAAACCTCCCACAGGACAGTCAAGGTAACTTCACATTCTCACATATAGATTAAACACATCAAGGACATAACATGAAAACCTTTTCAGAAATAAATGATATCATCATAAAACAATTCATAACAGTTGTGTGAGTTTCTCATAACATAATTTGGTTTAGATTTCTGTAGAGTTACATAATGACTTATTTTTTCAGAATGCTTGGATCTGCATTAATGTATAGTTTTATGACCTGTGTAATAAGTCCAGTTCTCACTTTAAAATGGCAAAGACTTGAATTTATGTGGCGACAACAAGAATAGCTTTGTGGAGCACTGGCAGCGAGGAGTATAGAACTGTGGGAAGTCTAGATTTTTCAGGACACGGGAGAAATCCCCTGGATACAGAGGTACAGCTAATTCTTCTCAAGATTCAACCCACACTTTCTCAATCTTTGGTAAGCTTCCCCTTAGGGGTTCTTCTGCCAAAAATAAATCCAATAAGGGCTCCTTTTTCACTTGCTTCAGAACTTGGCATTTGACATGCTTTTTTAAAGCACTCTAGATGCCAATCAAAGCACTTCTCACTAAATAAAACGGTAAGCTTACAGTTCTGTTTATACTGTTGTGTTTGCTTTGTTTTGCTTCAAAAATGATACTCCATGTCACTTTCTTGGTGCTTCAAAGCATCTCCAAAGCCTCCATAGAAGTCTTTAACAAGGCTTGCTAACAGCACCTGCAGCTTTTGAGGGGCTTTTAGCTAGCTTCACTTTGTTTTGGAGGTATTGCAGCTATGAGATATACCAGAATACACTGGGAAACCAACAAACGTTAAAGAGGTCACCAGCAGTCACTTCCGGTAATGTGTATATACTGTATTTTGGAAGTGTCTGGTGCAGACGTCACATCTGGGGTGCAACAGGAAGGTGAGTGGAGCAAGGAACTAGCAGACAGCACATGTGGTGTGCAATATAGCGGAAGGTGAATGGGGACTGGAGAGAGAGAGAGAGGACTGAGCAGCAGATAATCAGAGCTGGGGGACAGGAACAGGTGAAAATAGCTGATGTCACACATGGTGCCCAGCGTTGGAGCAATATAGTTGGAGGTAAGCCGTGACCATAGAGAGAGGAGGATCAGCAAACCAGAGGATAAGCAAAGCTGGGGGTTACTACTGAGCGAGGGATCATCAGAGCTGGGGGTTACTACTGAGCGGGGGATCAGCAGGGCTGGTGGACAGAGTGGGGGAATCAGCAAAGCTAGGTGTGCTACTGAGTGGGGCATCAGCAGAGCTGGAGGTACTACTGAGCTTGGCATCAGCTGAATGACAATAACTATAAGCTAGGGATCTGTTGAATAGGGGTACTAATTGTCATGGTTATGCAAGAGTTTTGTCTGTCAGCTTACCTGTCTCCAAGTGTTCATCTCTAAAGACCAGCTGACTCTCACCTGACTGGTTTTATAACCTCTCCTCTAAGCATTACCCCACCCCAGGCCCTATCAGGGAACCCTATATTAACCTGTGCACTGCAAGCCAGCGGTGCTGATCAACCATTGCGTGTTAGCTTTCGTGTGTACTTGCTGTGTTTCCTGCGTCTGATTCCAGTTACCGACTTTGGCCTGTTCTCGACTATTCCTGTCTGCTCGTGACCTTGACCTTTGGCGTGTCCCCGACTATCTCTGTTTGCCTGTGACCCTGAACCTTGGCGTGAACTCTGTTGTCCTTGTCTGCTTGTGGCCCCGACCTTGGCTTATTCTCTTACTATCCCTATCCTCCTGTTTCCTACTGTGGGTGTGAGCTGGGGGATGTGACCTGGAGCCAGTTGCAGCCCAGTCCATCCTCACCACTAGAGGCCCCTGGGGAACACCTGCTGGCTCTTAGACTCCGCGCCCCAGGGAATCTTACGCTCTAATCCCAGTGGGATCCATGCTGGTGTTCCAGCGGCCCTGCCTTCCTTACCACCCTGACTCCCATCCACAGCAGTCAGCCATAGGGTCCACTTCCTTGTGGTGCACTCCTGATCCCTACGATGTGCCTCTGCACCTAGCCTCAAGGTGACCTGACACTAATGAGCTGGGGATATGATGAACAAGGGTAGTAATGAGCTGGGGATCTGCTGAGTGGGAGGGTACTACTGAACTAGGGTTCTACTGGGCCCCCTTAAAACAAATAGGAAATCAACACACACAGGGCAGCTGCCAAGCTTCAGTAAAGCTTCAAAAAAGCACGCCAGAAGTATCACAGAAGCATCAAAAACATAATAAAAAGCACATTGAAGCAGTAAGCACTTCAATGTGGGTTAAAGTCAAAGCAAGTGTAAATAAACCCTAAAAACATATTCCAGTAAGGACCTGTTTATCAAGTAAAGAATCTGGGATACTGGCACTATCTGTCTGGACCTTTGGAGGCACTTTAAACTGGTATGCACCATGGGATGCTTGGCATTTACCAGATGCTATGAAAGCATTTGAAAAGGTAATAAAATCAGAAAAAAATTGATGTAATCCATTACAATCTCATGCAGAACATGCAAACAGGCAAATAATTTGTGCGAAGACCATTAAAGTCTATTCACACAAACGTGAAAAATCAAAAGTGTTCCTTTTAAAGGCTTATATGCAAGTTATTGCCATAAAACGTGTTTGGGGACCCGGGTCCTGCCCCAGGGGACATGTATCAATGCAAAAAAAAATTTAAAAACAGCAGTGTATTTGGGAGCAGTGATTTTAATAATGCATAAAGTGAAACAATAAAAATGAAATATTTCTTTAAATATCGTGCCGGGGGGGGGGGGGGGGGGGTTCCTTAGTCTGCCTGTAAAGTAGCACATCTTTCCCATGTTTATAAAACAGTATCACAGCAAAGTTACATTTCTAAAGGAAAAAATGTAATTTAAAACTCGTGGCTGTAATGTATTTTTGGATCCCGGCAATATAGATAAAAATCATTAACAAAAACTGCGTGGGTCTCCCCCCCCCCAGTCCATTTGGGTCTGGTATGAATATTAAGGGGAATCCCACGCCAAAGGTACAAAAAAAATGACATGGATGACCCTCCCAAAATCCATACCAGGCCCTTCAGGTCTAGTATAGATATTAAGGAGAACCCCGCACCAAAAAAAAAAAAAAATAGCGTGGGGGTCCTTCAGGCACTATACAATCTGAACAGCAGTATATATACTATACGGCCTGCCCTATATATTCTGCAGAATAATTGGGCATAAGGTGTTGGTGGTGCCGGAACACTAACCTCACAGTTACTCTTGTTGGGCGCAGGAACAGGCCCTGCTGTGAAATATGACAAAAATTGTAATTACATGGCCCTGTTAAACAGGGGCAGAAAAATTGGGCCTTTGGTGGCGTCAGAACACTGTAACCCTTCACAGTTAAAAGAATGGAAAGGTCTGGTGTCACCAGTGATACACCTCCATCCCTAAAATATGCAAAACAGAAAACTCGCCCTGGGACTTTAAATGAGGTGGGCACCGCTAAGCCAATAAAAGTAACAGTAAATGCAGTATATATTTATTCCAGTAAAAGTGGTACATGCATTAATATCATGAATAGAAGCCAATTCATATAGCATACATATAAATAGGTAGAGTAAAAAGATGGTACATATATGTGTAAACAATCACATAACATACAGGTATCAGGTGTACCCGACACATTTCGCATTTACACATCCTTTTGGGCCTCGGGTACACCTGATACCTGTATGTTATGTGATTGTTTACACATATATGCAGGGCTTTTTTTCAGGGGGAACTTGGTGAAACTCAGTTCCACCATCTCTGGCTCAGACCCTTTGGTGCCTGCTCACCACAATCACTTGTAAACACAGGAAGTCTGGCTTCTGTGTTTATAAGTGACAGCTCTGCACTCTGTATGTAATGCAATCCTGGTTTTCAATGCCCCTTTAAGACCCTTCTACTGTTTTCGTGAAATTTGACTGAACACACCCACTATTTCATATGATTTGGAGGGGTTTTGTGGGGCCGTGGTTAAGTTCCAGCACCTATTGTTTGAGAAAAAAAGCCCTGCATATATGTACCATCTTTTTACTCTACCTATTTATATGTATTCTGTATGAATTGGCTTCTATTCATGATATTAATGCAGGTACCACTTTTACTGGAATATATACTGTATTTACTGTTACTTTTATTGGCTTAGCGGTGCCCACCTCATTTAAAGTCCCAGGGCAAGTTTTCTGTTTTGTTGAACCCTTCACAGTTACTTGCTGGGCGCAGGAACTGGCCCTGCTGTGAATTATTATATCAAAAATTGTAATTACATGCCCCTGTTAAACAGGGGCAGAAAAATTGGGCCTTTGGTTTTGGTGGTGCCAGAACACTGTAACCCCTCACAGGCCCTGCTGTGAAATATTATATCAAAAATATAAAAAAATATAGCAATTTGGTCAAACTAGCATTTAGACGCTGAGCATATGGCTGAGACCAAATTTCTTTTTACGGTTCAGCAACTGGGGTAGGGAAATTTGCCTGCTAAAATGAATTGGTGTTGTACTGCTAGCAGATTGGCTGCAAGTACTTGGGACACCTATTGCTATACCTTCATTCCTCTCAGTGCAGGTATTTGAGAGGACTGGAGGTATAGTAGGGTTGGAGATCCCAGATGAGGAGCAAGGAGAAGTCTGCCTTTTTCTATGATATGGGTCTTTCAAACGCTGTTGCCAACAGACTGCATGGCAGGTCGTCATGTGTCTGGTCAAGCATGTGGTGCCCAAGTGGCTGCTGTTCTGGCCATGCTTGATCTGCTTCAGACATAGGTTGCAAACAGCAACGCTGCGATCTGCTGCACACGTGTCGAAAAAGGCCCACACCAAGGAACTTTTAAAAGTCAGCGGGGAGTCAGCAGCTCCCTGCACCTGCGCAGCTCTGTGGTGTGATGCAATAGGGTGGCTGTACTTAAGCTGCCCCCTAGAGGACATCCTGTCTCATTGGAGTTGTGACTCCTTCTCCTCCTCTTCTCTCAGGCACCCATGTAGTCAGTGACCTCATCATCTCCTCCCTCATCACTGGAGCAAACTTGGCAGTATGCTGCAGCTGGGGGAACATGACTGCCAGTTTCTTGTCCTTCTATAGCACCCCCTGTCTAGACTCACGTTTCTCCCTTCCTCAACCTGTGAACCAACATCAGAGCCTTCAAATTGCTGCGCATCCTCCAGCAGCATATAACCGACACTGCGGTCGAATAATTCTGGGGACTCCTCCGTGCATGATGGTGAGGCTACGGAAGGAGTAACTGGACAAGGAGCCGGTGGAATAGGCAGTTTTTCGCAGCTGCGTTGGAAGGCAAACTACTCTGAGCCTGGGTGACAGGATGAGGAGGATGAGGACAGCTTTGTTATCCACTCCACCAACTCTTCTGCATGTTGTGGCTCAATAACATGGCCAGCAGCAGAAAAAAAGGACAAGCGTGCCCCACGGCCACCTGCAGAGGATGCACCATGTCCACGACCACCACTGTTGACTGTAGACACAGACTGTTGACTGTAGACACAGAGGCTGCTTGCCCTCTTTTAGTGGCCTCTCCTTGGCGGCCTTCCGGACATTATGTATTTTTGTTTTGCAACACCACACTACACTGTATTATATACTGTGTACACAGCCTAAATTGTATTAGATACTATACACCACCGAATGCACTGTATATATAGGCTACACTGAATGCAGTGTATATATAACTCAAGCTATCTCTCTGTCCACGTCAACACCACTACACATGGCCACTATGTAAGCAGCCTTACATAGTGTGGGGAGTGGACTTAGTCCCCCTGAGCCACGATTGGCCAAGGGCACCCTGCCTTTGGCCAATTATGGCTCTCTCAGCAGAGCGCGCTGTGATTGACCAAAGCATGCAGGTCAGGTACATGCTTTGGCCAATCATACAGCAATGCACTGCGATCTTGCAGTGCATTATGAGGTGTTCTGCATCGCTCAAATTTCCTGCAAATGCCCCATATGTTCGGTTCGTTTTAGAACAAACGAACACCTGACGTTTGAGTTGAACTTAAGTTCGACTCGAACTGCGGACTCATCCCTAATGGTCATACAAGCTTCGATAAATGATCAATTCTTAACAATACAAGATACATAGGTCATGGGACTTTAAATAAGGCAAATCACCGCCAAAACATAATATAATTGGTACACATGATTCCAAATTTATTGATAAAATACATGGACATATCGAGTCTTAAATAGGAATTATAATACATTTCATGTACTGTACAGTAAATACACATAAAAATTCCAATGAGGTGATTCCTAGATTGATATAATATGAATTCATAAATGATCCTGGTATTTGTATAGATAATATAATTTTACAGATAAAAATGCATAATTATAAGACATAGCAACCAGAATTTCTTGACATTCTATGACTCGTATGACGTTTTGCTGATCCCTGTCCACTTCATCAGGAGTTGATGCAAGAAAAATATCTGTGAGAGTAAAAAATACTGGAATAGTCATATAAGAGGTAAATAGCTCCCCAAAGAAAAAAAAAGGGGGAGGAAAACCAAGATAAAACGATAAAGCATTTAAATAATTCTCTGACACATATTTACAGAATGTATGTGTTGTGGGCATGGCTTTTTTTCTAAGGGAATAGGTGCAGGTATCCCCTCCTTCCGAATCACTCCTCGTCTCCACCCCCCCCCCCACCCACCTCCAAGTACCGTCCCTTGGTTCCACCCCCTACCCACCTTCCAGTACTATCCCTTTTAGAGAATACAGAACCAAGTACAGTAATTTGTATGTAATTTGATACTAACAAGAAAAGCAATAAAATACATTCCCTGCAGCCAACTATAGACCCCCCCCACATCAATAATAGACCCTCAGCAACAATAGATCCTGTCACCTGTCCCTCATCCTGGACTTCTATTCGCAGTCCTTCTCATTCTACGCTGCTCCTAATACCCTCTGCTTTCATATAGCTGTTCTCTGAAATCTCCTGGGTTGCAAATCATTTTTACTAAAATTTTCATCTTAACCAATTTATACATGGATTAAAAATTTTTAATAGAAAAGTATTAATTGCCTCTGATGATAGCGAGGAAAAGAAATATATTTCTATCCAATGTCTTCAATCTGCAATAGCGGATCTGGGCATATTAGTATGTTTACGTGTCATCTGTAGATACATTGCATATATAGAACATGCCTCTGTCTCCTCCTTATTCCAAATGTACTCCCCATACACTTGTTTCCCTTCCCCCCGCTCATTTGTATCAGGTCCCAGCTGCTGCCCTGCTGACTTATATTGCTTTAAAAAAAAAAGGACAGATGGCCCATGAATGTGATATATAGCTGTGGAAGAATAAAGATTCATTTTTTGTGCAGGCAAACAGAAATGATCAGGAATGTACACAACTGTTTCTGTCTACAATGATAAATACTAAAAAAAGATCCAGACATCTCAGATTATAATAGCATCACATTGTTTTCAAGTCATTAAGTATCAGCTCATATCATTGCTCTTGCTTACAATGACATTGAAATATGGGAAATATGGGTCATAGGTTACAGCAGTAGATGGGTCCCCATTCCTGAGGGTCTTCCTGCCACTCTATATGATCAGAGGTCTTGTGATTTGATTCCATTCTTAAAGGGTGATCTATTCAAATGTATGACATGACATCATACATAATCTACTGTGAACATGACAGATTGGTAAGCTATAAAGGGAATATATAGTGATTTTGTACATCCTCTATTTCTTTAGTTATGGTCAGGCCTAAAACAATAACATTATTTCTCTTATGAAATATTGCATATTAATATTCTACAAATTCATTTTCAGATAAGATGTGAAACTTTGGTGTCTTTCCCATTTTACTCTTTGCTTCTTTGATGAAAGAAGCTCATTGTATACAGCAGTGTTTCTCAACCAGGGTGTTTCCCCCAGGGTTCCTTCGAGCACATGACGCAGTTTACTCTGGTTCAGTGTCATGCATTGATATGGAGCAGATGAGCCTCCCACCAGCACCAAACATAACATTCAATAACACTCTATGGCCAGGATGTACGACATCATTTGTTGCTACGATACTGGCATCTGCCTCGCCTGCACCATGGCAATGCATGACCCTGCCAGGGTAGGCAACATGCAGGGCTGCTCCACCATTCAGAAGATGGAAGTCCACCTCCTCCAGACCTCCTTCATAAATGTTGGGGCTCTGTGATGGGGGGCTGCATGATGGAGGCTTGATGGGGGGGGGGGGGGGGGGGCTTCTAATGTGATAAGGGACTTCTGATATGATGGGAAGCCTCTGATGTGAAGAGGGGACTCTGATGTAAATGGGGGGTGGGAATCTGATGTGATGAAGAACCTCTGATGTGAAGGAGTGATTCTGATGTGAAGTTAACTACATCAAGGCGGTTATGTGCATTTTCCCAAGCTCAAGTTTCCCTTTGATTAGTAACATTTCAATGTTTTACATTTTAGACTGGGTTGCCTTGAGATTTTGTATACTATTAAAGGTTGCCATGACTGAAAAAAGGTTGAGAAATGCTGCTATACATGGCACATTGGGGTTTATTTACTAATGGCAAATTGACTGTTCACTTTGCAAGGGAAGTTGCACTTTGCAAGGGAATATTTTTGCCAGAGCTTATTGAATTAAGTGAAAATGCTGCTTTTTTATTTTCCTTGTCCATGAATAATTCTTTGCAAAGTGAAATTTCATCACATTTGCTAAGATCTGGGGAAAATTCCCTCGTCTTTAATAAATCAGCCCCAATGAAGCAGGGTAGCAAGCCATGGTAGAGGGTCCAGGCTGAGGTTGCCACACACACCTCAGGGATGTCATGGATGTGCGGCCATAGGGGGACTTTCCCTTCACTCTAAGGGCTCATGCACACTGCAGCTTAAAAAAAGCTGCTTTTACAGGCATTTGAGCTTTTATTTCTCTGCCTCTAGATTTAAATAAACTATACCCCAATGACAAAACAATATAACTGGCAACCTAACAGAGTAACACAGGGATGTCCAAACTACGGCCCTCCAGCTGTTGTGGAACTACACTTCCCATGAGGCATTGTAAAACTCTGACATTCACAGACATGACTAGGCATGATGGGAGTTGTAGTTTCTTACCAACTGGAGGGCCATAGTTTGGACACCACTGGAGTAACAGAAAGTCTACCAAACTGATTATATACAATATACAATGTACACAAAATAAGGAATACAGATCAAGCGGGTAAACTGAAGATGCAGGAAACAGTTGGGAAGGGGAAACTAGGACTGGGATCTGGAAGAAGAGGAACAGATACTGTAAGAGGCAGTAGGGCACAGGATGCAGGAGCAAGATCAGGTTCAGGATCAAAATAAATGGCACACAGTCTCTAGCAGGTGAGCAAAACAATGAGGCGAGAGGCACTAGTAGAGGAGGACCTAAATACCCTCCCAGCAGCCAGCATCAGGTGTAAACTGATTCCTGGGGTCTGCTGGCTACTGGGAGACACCCACTGCTGGACACCAGAACTACAACCTTCCGCTCTGGAAAGCACAGTGCCACCAGAAGGCAATCTAGATCCAGACAGGATTATTTGTAAAACAAATATTATATACATATACTTAAAAAACAGGTAAAAAATTAAAAAAAAAAATTCTAAACTCTGAAACAATCAAAAATAACTGATTCAAAACCATTTTTTATAGTGAAAATGTGGGCCATCGTAAGCAGGCATTAAAGTTTATGTGAACCCTTAACAAAACAAAACAACCCAGTCAGTTTAAAATAGAAATGAAAGACAAAGTACTTGTCTTTCATTTCTATTTTGATATATTTTGATAGGGACAAGGGCCTCTTCCCCACAACCCTGGCCGGTGTTTTGTGGGGGTCTGCATCCTGGGGGGCTTATCAGAATCTGGAAGCCCCCTTTAACAAGGAGTCCCCAGATTCTTCCCCCCCTCCATGTGAATAGTGAATACATAGTACCCCTACTCATTCACCAACAAAGTGTAAATAGTATATAAAACCACAAGTTTTTGACAATTCCTTTATTAAAAAAAAAAAAAATCAAATGTCCCCTGGTGTAGATCCATCGTCAATCACAACGCCCGCCTCCCCTGCCGACCCAAAAAAACCCCCCTCCAATCCCGACAGACTCCCACCGTCTGCCAAAGCCCTCTGACAGCTCTTAAATAGCTAAGGGGCAGGGCCACCCGGTGATGTCGCAGGGTGGTACTGCCCCCTTGTGACATTATCGACTGAGGGCATGCTGGGTTGGTGATGCCACAAGGGGGCCACGCCCCTTCATTATTTAAGAGCTGTCACACGGCGGAGCTGGCAGACTGCAGGAGCCTTTGTCAAAGCCAGAGGTTTTTTGGTTGTTTTTTTTGGGTCGGCGGTGGCGGCGTGATTGACGATGGATCTTGCTGGGGGGGGGGCTTTTTTTTTTTTTTAAGTAAAGGCATTGTCAAAAACAGCCTGTCATTTTTTACACTACACTTTTTTGGTGAACGAGTAGGGGTATTATGTACCCCATACTTATTCACATTGGGGGGTGAGGATCCGGGGGTCCCCTTCTTAGAGGGTTGTGGGGAAGAGGCCCTTGTCCTCATCAACATGGGGACAGGGTGCTTTGGGGGCAGAGCCCCGACTTCCCCAAAGCACTCCCAGGGCATGTGGCCTGGTATGGTTCTGGGGGGGGCGCTTGCTCGCCCTCCCACTCTTTTTTTGACCTGCCAGGCTGCATGCTCGGATAAGGGTCTGGTATGGATTTTGGGGGGAACCTCATACCATTTTTTTTTAATATTGGTGTGGGGTTCCCCATTAAATTTATACCAGACTCAAAGGGTCATTGCCAGCATTCATTTTCACAAGTCGCACCCACATCGCATCTATAATCATAGAGGTGTGACTTTAATGCAACTTTTGAGAGTTTACATCGAGGTCTATGGATCTCAAGTCACATGAAAGTCGGACCAAAGTAGTGCAGGAACTACTTTGAAGTCGCTGTGACTTGATGTCACAGATATGAACAGTTATCATAGGGAAACATGGGGTGCAACTTGTCATGCGACTTTGGGATCCAAGTTGCACAAGTGTGAAGGTGGCCTTAAAGCACCTCACAGTTAGGTGTGTGCCTAGCCTAATGATGGAATAGTAATGAGCTGACATGAATGCTGGCCAATAGTGGGTAGCACTCTCGCCTAGCAGTAAGAAGGGTCGCTGGTTCGAATCCCGACCACAACACTACCTGCCTGGAGTTTGCATGTTCTCCCTGTGTCTGCGTGGGTTTCCTCCGGGTACTCTGGTTTCCTCCCACACTCCAAAGACATGCTGGTAGGTTAATTGGATCCTGTCTAAAATTGGCCCTAGTATGTATGAATGTTAGTTAGGGACCTTAGATTGTAAGCTCCTTGAGGGTGTAGGGACTTATGTGAATGTATAATGTATATGTAAAGCGCTGCGTAAATTGACGGCGCTATATAAGTACCTGAAATAAATAAAAATAAAATAAGGCCCACTCTCTCTATTGCCCATCACTATTATAAGGAAACACCCAAGCCAATGCAGTGATGTGGGGGGCAAGCTAGGTATCATGTAACCTTGATGTTGAGTTTCCAATTTTTCTGGGGTTGAGAGGTTTTCTGCTACATATCAGAAAATTTCATGCAGACACCTGAAGGTGCCAACTACTGAATGTGAGTCCTTGCTACCTATGTTTATAATGCCACAAAGTCACATTCTGTCAGCATATTAAAAAATAATCCTGCCTGGTATTGCTACATTGTATAGCAATATTGTGAATAAAAATACTTTAAACATTTTCATGTTTGTAAATGCATAAAACCACAAAGATTGTAGCTTAAATAAACAGACACATCATTTCAGTCACATTAAAGTGGTTGTAAAGATAAAGAAAAATATCTGCCAGCCCCTCTGTTCTATCTCTATACTACATGATATAAATGTTTTTATGATACGATGCCTGTAAATACCCTTGAGAGCCTGTCACAATCTCCTGTCATGCAAATTGGATACGGGGAAACCTGCATTCATTTCTCATAGCCTAAATGTGCTCCCTTGCAGTGGCGCTATACCTGTACTGCAATCTAGGGCAGTGTTTCTCAACCACTAGGCCGTGGCCCACGGCCAGGCCACAGTCTTCCTCCAGAACCCCTAACATGCCACAGTGCCTCCCAGTTACCATAGTGCCACAGAGCCTCCCACAGTGTGCTGGAGTGTTCCTCAACTTCTCACAGTGCCTCCAGGCCCCCACGAGAGCCCTCAGTCCCCAGCTTTCCATAGTGCCACCCACCCCTTGCAGTGTCTTCCAAGCTTGCTGCAGAGCCTCCAGCCCCCCATAGTGCTGCTCCCAACCTCCAACAGTGTCCCACAATGCACACAAGCCCCCTCAGTGCTTTCCAGTCTCCACCAGTGCCCCTGCAAAGTCACCAGCCTAGTAGAGACCTTCACACTTCTCTAGAGACCCCATCCACAACCATCATCCGTTGCAGTGATACCCAGCCCTTCCAGAATTTCAATAAATATTTTGTGTTCCCATATTTTTATTGTGTGAATATAACTTTTTTTTACTGTTGTGGCATGGGAGATTTTCAAAAAAAATTACCAGACCCTGGTCTCAATAATGTTAACAACCACTGGTCTAGGGGACTTGGAAAAATCACTTTTACTTACCAAATCTCTGCTCTAGCAGGCTCTTCTGCATTGCTACCCAGTCTCTGCAGCCTCTTATCCCCTGCACTTTGGCGGTCTAAGGTCCTTTGATGTCATCAAGATTGATGTAGGGAGGGTGAGCAACCAGTAGATCACGGACAGGCGACTGGTGGATCGCAGTCTGGGCTTGCTGACCTGCCATTCCAGGGCATCAAACAGAGTGCATTACAGAAGGACTACTTGTAAGGATGGATCTGTAGTAGGGAGCAAGAGCCGCATAAGCTGATGCCTCCTCTGTAGTGCTGGCTCCTGTCCCATGCAGGGTGAAAGCAACTGCACTCCACCTCTTATCCTGGTTAGCAGTCTCCAGAGTGGTGCCAGCAGCAGGAAAGAAAAGATATTCAGGTCAGTGTGAAGCAATACACTGGCCATAATAGTATAGGGCTGCTTTCACACTGATGTGCTGTAGTTTACCCACATCGCGGGTGAAGTGCAGTGTACCTGCAGCTTTCCTGTGGGTTTGCTGTGCTTAGCCGTAGACTTCTATTAAATCCTGCGGGTTTGTTGCACTTTCTGAAAGTACACCAAAACTTGTGAATGCAGGAGCTTTGGTGCGCTTTTAGAAAGTGCACCACACCTGCGGGATATAATAGAAGTCTATGGCAAAGCACAACTAACCCTGGAAAGTTGCAGATGCACTGCGCCCGCAGTGCAAGGTAAACCGCACCACATTAGTGTCAAAGCAGCCTTATAGTGGGCTCAGAATAATAAGGGCTTATTTACATTTGCAGTTTGAGGGTGGTAAACCCCATAGTTAAGGCGTGTTTTTATCACCCCAACCGCACCCCCTTTAGCTGCAGTGGCCAGGGGTGTACACATGTCACAGCCAGTAGTTATATGTCCTGTCATGGTTGGTTGGTGTAGCACCTGCCAAGCATGACCCATTCAATTGAATAAGGCCACTTTGCAAGTTATTCTTATTATACAGGATTTATATAGCACCAACAGTTTACGCAGCGCTTTGCAATACAAAAGGCAGACATTACAGTTACAATACAATTAAATACAAGAGGGTTAAGAGGGCCCTGATCAGAAGAGCTTATAATCTAATAGGGTGGGTGCCCTGCAACCTTGTGCAGTACAGCAACCACCACCTACTTTAACCCCTTGGACCCCGCAGAAGCATGAAGTTGTGGGGCACTTGCAGAGTGGCCCCATTTACTTGAATGGTTCGTGATTGGCAGCTGGTAGCACCCACTAAAAGCAACAGGGGGTTTAATTCCTGCTGCGCCATGTGTACACCTTTGGCTGCTGCCCCAGCTTTACATGGGGATGAGCCCTAAGGATGTCGCTACCAAATTCAACTAAGGGCTCATTCACAAGTGCAGCAGGCACTGCTGCTCCTCTGAACAGCGATCGGCGTGGGTTTACCGGGTGGTGAGGAGGCAATATGTTAAACCTATGATTTCCGTGCAAAGCACGCGATTTCAACTTGGTAGTACAATTAGAGTTTAAATCAGGTGCAAGGAGGTGACACTGAACTTTGACTTGTCCCATGTTGTTCAGGTAGCTCTCCACCTCTTTTAGGTTGCCTAACCCTGATGTAGTAAAACTGATTTTCTATCCTCAAGACAGAAACAAGCAGTCAACCTTTGCAGTGTGGGCACAGCAAAGGTTGGGCCCTTATTTTTGCAAAAAAAAAAAATGTAAGACGCAGAAGATCGTACTGAGTTATACTATTTGAATAGCCTTCTTTGTCTCTATACAGTATGTTATTGCTATTATGTACACATGCTTCTGATTTTTGTTGCTGTGTTCTAGTGTGTATGTTAGGATCGGACGTGGCGTATTATGACGTCAATACATTTCCTTTAAATAGGTACGGGAAACTGGCTTCTAAAATTAAATGCCCTGAAGAAGTAATTCTCATGAGTGGAGAACAGAGGATGTATCTAAATACAGAGCTATCACCATCGTGACAGCTCTCACATTCACTCTCCTTTATCTGACTACAGAATTTGCACTTTCGTTCTTTATCTTTATGAAATAACAGCATTACATAAAAGGGTGATTTAAATTCTGTGGTGCACTAATAGGATCCCACTGCCAACTATTCCATCATAAGTGACTAACAAAAAAAACGACCCTATATGTTCAGATTTAAGCCGGTAAAATCTGGCTCTGTCTCAGATACAAAAATAAAAGTTTTGTGCTGAGAACTTGGCTCAAAACAAACATTTTCACAACTAAATACATTGCTTTGAACAGCTTTTGCCTCATTGAGAATTTTCACAGTGAATGCGTTTTCCTGCTCTTCAAGTTGCTGTCCAAGCCTCCCAGAACTTTGTCTATGTAGAAAGAGCTGTTTGTTCATCCATTGAAATTCTCCTTGAGAACTGGGTCAGTCCATTATTTTTGGAAATTCCTTGTTACAAGCCAAAACCATAATGTCGTTGTCTACCTTGCGCTTTTTCTCAAAGCGAGATTTAGACCTCAGAAGATAAGTTGGAAGAAGCAACGCTTCTGTTTTGGAAATACTCGATAATGGCTTATTTAATAAACCATGACAGTAATTAAAAATATGAAAGAGTAAATTGCTGATGGTGTGCTTTGCGTTTTAACAAACCTTTGACATATTTAGACTCTGACCGCTTTCAGATAAAAAACAACAGTAGTATTGGTCTCCAGTAGGAAGAAACTCTTTTGTAAATGAGTATCATAGTAATCATTAACCAACATGATGGCATTGTACAGGTAATGACAGAATTCTAGGTCATCCAAAGGATAGATTATCTTACCTTCCCATTAACTCTTATTCAGCTGGTATCTAAATATGAGTTTCAAAGGAGTGCAATAGACATAAGGTAAGCAAGGCCAGTCAATAACTGGCCACCAAAGAAATCCCTTCATCAATGACAGAGCCTGATCATCTACAAAGCAACCCGTATAGGAGACTAGGGCCCCGCAAGTGCACAAGGGGGGGGCAGCTACAACCTTTTTGCAATAAACCGAGGAGATACTAAATTGCCTGCCAGACATTTCACATTGGAGAATATACTTGTAGGCAGTTGATATCGGATTGGCTGGGTCATGCCAGTACAGACAAAGCAAACAGGGCAAATTCTCTGTCAATGTCAATCACAGGATGGGCAAAGCTGCTACTTTTGCTTAGAACGCTGTTCTGTTTTATTCTGCCTCTGATCAGAGATTTCAAGGAATTAGCTGTGTGACCAGTGGCAGCCCGTAATGCAGGGCACAGGGGCACCACCACCCAAATCCATGCGACCAGCCCCCTAATCTACATCGGGCGCCAGACACATGGATTCCAATGGTTTTTTCTTTTTTTTAAAAAGCACGTGATTAGAGACAGAGGCTCTAATAGGCTTCAAAAGGGGTGGACCCTGCGCCCCGAGCCCACCCAGTTGTGTGACAATAGCAAATTAATATTTGCTATTGTCTTAATGATTCTCCCCCCAGCCAATCAGGAAGTGGATCCTGAGACCTGTCACCTGATTGGCCAAGAGGAGAAGCGATGCTATTGGCTGCAGAGGAGCAGGAAAGAGATGTAGGGGAAGCCGCCATGAAGCACCAGGAGGAGGAGACGGCACCTGGAGTAAGCGCTGCCCGCGACCTAGATGGGGTACGTGCGGGGCTGGTGGGTGACCAACCGACAGGTGGGGGTACCTGTGACCCGACCACCAGCCCCCACTGTGTGTACCTAAAAAATATTCCCTTCAGATTTTTGGGGAGCGTTCTGCAGAGTACCTTTCCAGTTGTGCAATCCTTGAATCCTTAATCCTTGTACAGCTTTAACAGGTTCCCTGCAACAAACAATCTCTGCTAGCTGTTTCAGTTTGAAGGAACATTATACTCAATTCTGTTTTATTATTTACTGTATTCTGTTTTAGACATGGACCTTAGGTATGTTCTATGCTTGGTACCTTTGCGCCTCCGCCACTGTCATCACACTCTTGAGTGGTGGAGATGGTACTTGGGGCAACCATTTATACGAACAAGTACTTAAACAAGGAGCATCGATATACCCAATTTTTATTTTCTGTTTTATGTCCCTGAACATAGATGATGCACTGGTCTCATTGCTCACTTGTGTTGTCTCGGGATAGATCTTGGGTATGCTCTATGCTTCATACCTGTTTTTGATCCTCTGGGCCTCCTCAATTGTCATCACATTCTTGAATGGTGGGGAAGGTGCTTGACCAAGTACCCTAGTGTCAATACCAAGCAGAAGCTAATAGCCAAGTAGGAAGCACAAATGAACTGAACTAAGTGCTTGTGGGTTTTGAGTCTTTTGACCAGGTCATTGGATATCTCTCAGTGGTCAAAGAGAATCCATGCTGGGCATTTCATTTTTACACTCTTGTATGTATAGGACCTGCAACAGAAGCCTGATATTGCTAAAAGCTTACCTTATGGGCTTACAGGTTTAACAATAAAACAAGAAACATTGGGGGTTATTTAGGAAAGGCAATTCCACTTTGCACTACAAGTGCACTTGGAAGTTCAGTCGCTGTAGATCTGTGGGGGACGTGCAAGGAAAATTAAAAACAGCATTTTAGCTTGCACATGATTGGATGATAAAATCAGCAGAGCTTCCCCTCATTTCAGATCTTCCCCTCAGATCTACAGCGACTGCACTTGCAGTGCACTTGTAGTGCAAAGTGGATTTGCCTTTCATAAATAACCCCCATTGTGTTCTACACATGGGGTCCCAGATTTTCTTTTACAGTGTATTGCCTCTAATATTCAGTCTAAAATGAAAAGCAGTAGCCACATCCACCTTGAAGCCTATCTAAACACAGCAAAAGTAATATACTGCAGCTTGCCAGTCCCTAGAGATGTGGTTGCTGGATTAGTTTTTTTTTTTTTTACAGGACTTTTTCCTTTTAATTTCACATGCTCCTCCTGCCAGTAACCCACTTTCTCTCCTAGATTGACGTGCTCAGTCACCTTACTGCATCTATGGAACTGGAGAGTTGTCACAGGAGAGGACTACAAATGTCTTCTGTTCTCTACTTACGATAAAGGATCAACAGGTATTACAAAACACTTTTAATGACATTTTAAAGAAGAGCTCCAGTCTGTACAAAAAAACTAAGAATTAAAAGTCAGCAGCTACAAATACTGTAGCTGCTGACTTTTAATATAAAGGACACTTTCCTGTCCAGGGATGCTGTGATGTCGGCACCCGAGCTGATTTGTCAATCGATTTCGGGTGCATGCCCTGGCATTGCAAGTAAGGGAAACCAGCAGTGAAGCCTTCAGGCTTCACAGCCTTTTTCCTATTGCATATGAGTGAGTCGCGCTGCGCTTTCTGAATGGTCCGGCCGTTTTTTTGGGACCTGTGTGTCCCAGAAGGCAGCAGGGGGGGGTGGGGTGGGATGGGGAGGAGGAGGGGCTGGAAATGTCATAGATTGCCCTGAAGTGGGAGCGGGTACCTGTTAAAACCAGTCAAAAAGTGCCAAGAGCTTTGCTTTAAGCAGACCAAAAGGGAACAAATGAGATGTTCACTGTTATGATGTACATACGCTTTAAACTGTCTAAAATATATGTAGCACCCTGGGGTTTATTCAGGGAGCTTCTCACAAATTTACTTGCCAGAAGGCGTTATCTTGGTCGATTGATAGAGATCTATTTATTTCTCCCTAAGTTTGGCCTTGTTGCACTTTTCTCTTCTACCACTAGGTGGCCAGGTGCTTAGTGGTACTAGATACGAGAAAGGCAGCCCAAGGTCAGGTTATGGGTATATGGGGTATCTCAGCAAATGGGCAGGGGTTTTCTTGAATCCCTTGGCCTGCTGGGAGAACCTATCTATTCGGGTAAAGTCAGGTGATCTCTGTTCTGTGTCACCTCGATGGCTGTCTGGGTGAACGTGTGTCGTACGCCCCAGGCTGCTAGGCTGAAGATTGGGCCTATCCTAGGGGCATCTGGCTGCCAGGCTATGTGAGGGCCTATCCAGAAGTAAGAGGGCAGCGCAGGGTTGGGATTGCGGCTTGTAAACCAACCAAAAGTGACGGTTCTGTCGCCCAGGGACCTCACCGGTTAGCGGGGGTGAAGCTTGAGAAGTATCTGGAGTGCCAAGCTAGGGACCCAACAGGGAAGCGTGGGTGACGCTTGAGGGGATACCACTGCAAACCTTGGGGGAGCTCAAGGGATTCAGAGTTAGTGAATCAAGGGGTCTAGTGAGAGACCGGGAGCTCAGTGCTGAAGAACTACAAGAGGCAGTTGTAGTGAAGCTAAAAGGACGGTTACGTTTGAGTTAGGAACTGTTAAAGACTGTTACCATAGGAGACAGCAATCCTGCAAGTGCAGATGTGGCTTTCTTCTGGGGCCTTTCCCTGCATGGCTGTCCCTCTATTGAAGTCTTGGTGTCTGCCAATTGAATTTGTAACTACCTAAGGGTGTCCTGGCCCTAACCCTCTTTCCCCCAAAAATACAAAAAGGATTGTTAAAAGAAATAAAACCCCTTTTACATCCAAGAAGTGTCTGGCGCCCAATGACTTTCACCATCTTTGCACCCACTATGCCTCACAACCCACCACATATTGAAGGATGTCAGCTATCTTTGGCCTTGGAGGTCTTCATTAGTCTGGACAAGACCAGAGACCTTGCTACATATAACTAAAGGTTAAATTTTTTTTAGTTTTGAATAGAGTAAAAAGGGATTAGAAGACCTGTCAATTTTTATTGCTGTCTGTGCCCCGGGATTGACCCTCTCTTTGTCCTGTTTACCATTATTGTTAAAAGTTAAAGTAAAAGAAAATCTCAAATTTTGGGTGGTCCCAAGAAATTTTCCAAAGGGGATACTAGTTCTGGTGACCTGGGGATCCCTAAAGAATTCTCTTAATTTGCAGGGATATCCTCTCCCTTCCTGTTTGGCTATGGGATAGAAAGTGTGGAGGGAAATCTCCACAATGGGACACGAATGGCAAAACAAAATCAGACAGGGGTTATAACCCTCCCTTGCTCCATCTAAAATGAAAAAAAAAAGTCTTGCTTATAGTTTCTACTTTAAAAAACAACCTGGGGGGGGGGGGGGGGGGCAGCTAAACATTCCCTGCAGTGCTGGGATCCACCACTACTTCTTGACACAATTAGCCTGCAGTTTCCTGCTTGTGTATTCCTTGTGTTACCTCCTTGCTGCAGTGCTTCTCTACCCTGATTCCTTTCACATGTGTGGTTTGGCTGTGCTCACCTATGGGCGTTGTCTGGTATTCTGTGGGCTTTTATTTCCTTCCCTTCCATCACTTCCTGGCTCGCCTCCTAGTTTGCTTGTCTATATAAGACATGCTCGGTGCATATCACATTGCCTGAGTAACTGCACAGTACTCTGAGTGCATGTTATGTGGTGATACTGTGGCTGGCTACCTGAGTACCAACCCTGGCTTTGTTTATTTATTTATTTATTTTTTTGCTACCTGCCCTGGTTTGTCACCTGGATTGCCGTTTGGCTGCTTGTTCGCTGAACGCATGAGTTGTCTCCACATCCTCAGCTGGGCGTACCTGGGGGCCGTGACCTGGTTCCAGCTTGCTGCAAGTCCATCCCCATGATCAGGGGCTCTGGTGAAGAAGTAGGCTCAGGCTTAGACTCTGCACCCTGGGGAACCCTGATTTGGCAATCTACAAGGGCTCACTACCACAGATGCTTGAGACTTCTCATCTAGTTGAAAGTCGTACAAACAGTCTGATTGTTGAATGACCGAGCGTCTGATTTTTGTCAAACGGGCATGTGCAGGATTTTGTCTAGCATACTAACTATCCGCAAATTGTCGTTTGACAAACACAAATGTAGTGACGTACTATGAGAGTATAAGGAGGAACTTCATTTCTCAAGCGCTACCCTTTGGGCCCCTTCTGCTAATTTCGTGTTAGAAGTTTGGTGAGCGTTGATTCGTGATTTTCAGATCGTACAAAACAAATGCCTTTCAAAATATGTTTGGCATAACTACATGCAAAGCAGCTTCATTATTATTCTACTAACCACTTAACCACCGGGCCATAGCCGAATGACAGCTACAGCGCAGCTTGATAACTCTGGGAGGGCGTACATTGACGTCCTCCCAGAATCGCGATCCCACGCGCCCCCCTGGGGCACGCACACGTAAAAGGCCGCTTACCACGTGATCACTCCATCAAATGACAGAGTGATCGCTTGTAAACA
Organism: Aquarana catesbeiana; assembly: GCF_042186555.1. Lineage (NCBI taxonomy): Eukaryota > Metazoa > Chordata > Amphibia > Anura > Ranidae > Aquarana > Aquarana catesbeiana. Next base: position 193,898,073 of record NC_133331.1, read on the forward strand.
AACCGGCATCATGTCCGGTTCCTCTCTCCCCTCTCTGTACTGATCGGTGCAGTGTGAGCAGAGAGGGGAGAGATTGGGTGCAGCAGCGCTGTGGGCTGGATCTGTAGTGCCCATTGCAGTCTCATCCATCCATCCATGCTCAGTCATCCCTCTGTCATACTCATCCAGCCATCCATACTCAGCCATCCCTCTGTCATACTCATCCAGCCAGCCATCCATGCTCAGCCATCCCTCTGTCATACTCATCCAGCCAGCCATCCATGCTCAGTCATCCCTCTGTCATACTCATCCATCCATCCATGCTCAGCCATCCCTCGGTCATACCCAGCCAGCCATACTCAGCAATACTCCTCCATGCTCAGCCATCCATACTCAGCAATACTCATTCATCCATACTCAGCCATCCATACTCCGTAATACTTATCCATCCATCCACCCACCCCCATCCATACTCAGCCATACCAAGTTGTACTCAGCCGTACCCAGCCATACTCAGCCGTACCCATCCATCCCATCCATACTCGGCTATACTCATTCATGCTCAGCCATCCACATTTATGGCTCAACCATGCTCAGCCATCCCAATCCACGGTTCATCCATCCCCATTCATGCACATCCATATCACATCAGTTCTCATCCATACCACTACAGTGCCTCACAAAAGTGTAATAGGTAGTCAAATTAGATTTGAAATGTATGTCCCTAAAACACCTGACTGTGCTCCCTGCATGTTGGCCCCTCTGTATGTGGCCTGGCTCTGCAAAAGTCTCCCACATGTGGTATCGCCGTACTCAGGAATAGGAGAACATATTGTGGGGTGTAATTTTTGGTATGTACATGCTATGTGTTAGAAATATTGTATAAATGGACTTTGTGTAAAAAAAAAAAATGTGTTTTCATTTTCTTTCCACATTTTCCAAAAACCTCTAGAAAAAAATGACATGTTCAAAGGACACATTATTCCTCATAGATTATACATTGGGGTGTTTTCTTTCCAAAACGGGGTCATTTTTGGGGCCTTTCCATTGTCCTGTTGCTCCAGGGCGTCCAAAATGTAAGAGGTAGTCAAGAAATGCAGCAGAATGTATTTTAGGGTGTAATTCTTTGTATGTTCATGCTATGTGTTAGAAATAAAGGGCCTTCAAAAATGTGATAGATTGTAAGGAAATTAGAAGTGTGATTTATGCTCCTAGAACGCCTGAAGGTGCTCCCTCAATGTTGGGCCTCTGCATGTGGCCAGGCTGTGTAAAAGTCTCATACATGTGGTATCGCCATACTCAGGAGGAGTAGCAGATTGTGTTTTGGGGTGTAATTTGTGATATGCATATACTGTGTGTGAGAAATAACCTGCTAATATGACAATTTTGTGAAAAAAAAAATCTTGATTTTTCAAAGAATTGTTGGAAAAAATTACAACTTCAAAAAACTCACCATGCCTCTTACTAAACGCCCTGGAATGTCTACTTTCCAAAAAGGGGTCATTTGGGGGAAATTTGGACTTTCCTGGCTTGTTAGGTTCTCAGGAAATGAGATAGGCCGTCAGTGCATCAGGTGTGATCAATTTTCAGAGATTGGCACCATAGCTTGTACACTCTATAACTTTCACAAAGACCAAATAATATACACTAATTTGGGTTATTTTTACAAAAGATATTTAGCAGTATAAATTTTGGCCAAAATTTATGAAGAAAAATGACTAATTTGCTAAATTTTGTAACAGAAATGGAGAAAATGCATTTTTTTAAAAGAATTTTCAGTCTTTTTTCTTTTATAACGCAAAAAATAAAAAACCCAGCGGTGATTAAATACCACCAAAAGAAAGCTCTATTTGTGCGAAAAAGAGGACAAAAATTTCATATGGGTACAGTGTTGCATGACTGAGTAATTGTCATTCAAAATATGAGCACCGAAAGCTGAAAATTGGTCTGGTTAGGATGGGGGTTTAAGTGCCTAGTGAGTAAGTGGTCAAAGAAGATGAGAATTTTGACATTTCATCAATTGCCACGTCACAAATATTCTAGATTATGAACAATAGTTTACAAGATCTAACTCTTCCCAGTCGTTCCTTGATTCAGAGCATGCGTGCTTGTACTTTTGACGTGTGACGATTTCTGTACTGACCACCTGAAAATCAGACGTTGAGTTCACAGCAGACAAAACATTTTATAGCCTGCACATCCAGCTTTTGTCTGAAGTAAAAGTCAAATTGGCTGTCAAAAGCACTGTACTAAGGATCCGAAAATCCGCCGACAGCTCATCTTACGAATTCTCCCTTCAGATCTTCCTATCTTTGTGTGTACACACGGTACATGGTACGAAAATCAGAAGGGAAAAGTCTGAAGACGAGCTGTCGGCGGATTTTCGGATCATTAGTACGGTGCTTTGACAGCCAATTTGACTTTTACATCAGACAAAAGCTGGATGTGTAGGCTATACATTTTTTTGTCTGATTTTCAGATGGTCAGTACAGAAATCGTCACACAAAAGTCGAAAGTACAAACACGCATCCTCTGAATCAAGGAACGACTGGGAAGAGTTTGATCCTGTAAACTACTGTTCGTAATCTAGAATTAACATTTGTGACGTGGCAATTGATAAAATGTTGAAATGCAGCGCACATTCTCATCTTCTTTAATGGGATAATAATGAAGCTGCTTTGCTGGTGATACTGATGTAGTTATGCCAAACGTATTTTAAAAGGCATTTGTTTTGTATAATCTGAAAATTGCGAATCAACGCTCAAACTTCTACTAACACGAAATTAGCAGAAGGGGCCCAAAGGGTGGCGCTTGAGAAATTAACTTTCTCTTTATACTCTCATAGTACGTCACTACGTTCGTGATCGTCAAACGACAATTTGCGGATAGTTAGTATGCTAGGCAAAATCCTGCACATGCCCTTTTGACAAAAATCAGACGCTCGGTCATCCAACAATCAAACTGTGTGTACGAGGCTTAAGGCTGGTGCTAAAAGGAAAGCCCAAGTGAGCTAAGGCCAACCATAGTGTGGTCCAACACTGCTGGAAAGTTACAACTGACAAATGCGGCCGGTGCAGAAGATGACTGAGATGGGGAAAGCAGCGGTATTAAGATAAAAGGATGCAAACAAATGCTCAGTACAGTTCAGGACAGTAATGGGGGGGGTCTGAGGGCAGTAATGGTGGGACTCAGGACAGTTAAGTCTGTAGGGGGATGGCGCAGGACAGTAAAGGGGGGGGCGCTCAGAACAGTAATGAAGGGACTGAGGACAGTAATGGGGGAACAGGAAAGTAATGGGGGGGGGGGCGGTCAGGACTATAATGAAGGCACTGAGAACAGTAATGGGGGCTCAGAACAGTAAGGCACCATGCACACTGCACATTAAAATAACATTATAAAAACGCCAGTAGCTTTGCAGTGAGCCTTTCAACGTTTTTTAATGTTTTTGCAATAGCGTTTATTTGCGTTTTTTAGCATTTTTCCATGTTAGCGTTTTTTTGCGTTTTTTTAATTTTGAAATTTATTTGTTTTTTTCAATGGTTTAAAAACGTTAAACGCTGGTGAGCCACGTTTTTGAGCATTTATCAGTGTTTTTGAGCGTTTGGCGTTTTTTTTGGTCAGAAAAATGACTCCTGAATGCAATTTTATGGAGTTCAGAAAACAGCCCATAAACTCCACTGCTGATAAAAGTTCAAAAACGTCCATGTGTTCATGGACACATACAGGGCTGGTGCAAGGATTTTTGACACCCTAGGCGAAACCCCCCTGGCTCCACCCCTGACTCCACCCCCTTTCCCCTGCTCATGTAAACCCCACCTTTTTAATGAAGTGCCCATCAAACGCAGCCTCACCAGCGCCCATCAATGCAGCCTCACCAGCGCCCATAAATGCAGCCTCACCAGCGCCCATAAATGCAGCCTCACCAGCGCCCATAAATGCAGCCTCACCAGCGCCCATCAATGCAGCCTCACCAGCACCCATCAAATGCAGCCTCACCAGCACCCATCAATTCAGCCTCACCAGCACCCATCAAATGCAGCCTACCAGCGTTCATCAATGAATGTTTGTTGCTTCCATTCATACGGGAGCTGGGATATAGACACAGTCCCCTGCCACTGCTGCACCTCTGACACTATGTTACAATGGAGCGGTGGCTGCCTGCTGATGCTGAAACGTAGTTGCTTGATGCAAAGAGAAGAGAGTAGGAACACCAGTGGGCAGGCGCCCTAGGTAGCAGGGCGCCCTAGGCGGCTGCCTAGTTTGCCTAGTGGTAGCACCGGCCCTGGGATAGGATAACATAGAGTGGAGTTTATGGGCTGTTAAAAAAACCGGCCAAACTCCAAAAAATGGCCATTTATGAGCTCCACTGTGCATGGAGCCTAAAGGGGTAGAATTTAGCACAGTAATGGGGGAGAGCTTAGGACAGTCATGAGGGGGCTTAGGACATTAATGGGGTCACTGAGGACTGTAATGGGGGGGGTTGAGGACAGTAATGTGAGGGGGGCTCAGGACATTAAGGGGGGGGGCTAAGAACAGTAATGTGAGGGGCCTGAGGACAGTAATGTAAAGGGAGGATTTTGATGTGAAGGGGAGTGCCTGTGATGTGAAGGGAGAACTGATGATGCTGATGTAAAAACAGGATTGTGATATAAGGCTCCATTTATTTTAATGGGCTGCCCTACCCATGAGAAACGCAGGGGAAAAAGTCCCAACCCTTCTTTTTTTTTTTAATTGCACTGCATCAAGTGGATCAATGTGCACAAAAATGTTCTGTAGGTGCCAATGTGTGGGGGTGCCATTGAGAATGAATGGCACCCACACACATCTGGTAAAGTGCAGCACATTTCTCTGTGGGTTGGAAACGCATGCGAATTCGTACATGTTCCCCAGTCACAGGGATGTGAACCTAGCCTAAGAAGAGGGGGGGGGGGGGGGCGGAAGGATTCGAGTCATCGCACAAACATGTGATTCGGACCTGTGCTGGAAGAATATTTTACTGACTGGACCTCCATGAATTTTAATTCAATACCCCTGTACTACTGTATAGTCTAGCTCAGGATTGCTAGCAAGGGTGGGTTTGTGCATCTTTACTGAAAGTGACACTTGTCCTTTAACTGTTTTTTTGCACCATTATATGCTGCAGTTATATGTTTTTTTCTGTTGGAGAGGGGGATGCACAGCATGAGGATGAATTTTATATTAGAGGGAGGAAGAACAAGTGACAGGGGATTTTGCGTCAAGTAAAATCTATGCTTCTCTACAATCTGTTCCCTTTTTGAGTGTGTCTATGCCAGGGCAAATAATTGCATGGAACTTGGAAGCACAGAGTATTTCAATGGGGACTGTGATAAGCCAAAGGGTGTGTGCACTTCACAGAAGGAGTTAAAATCAATGAATGTGTGCCTCCTACAGCAATGTTTTACAGCATGCAAGGCTAACATTACAGTGGCATGTGATATGAAACTAACTGGATCACAGATTTCAAACGTAATGCTTTTCAGAATAATGTTGAGTAAACAAGCCAATACCTAGACAGGCTGGTCTGTGCCACCTATAACAGATTTGGTCATATGTGGGTAAAGCCAGATCGACTGCTGATACCATCTGGCTAATCTTGGAGGATTCTTGGTCTGATCCTACAAGACGGTAATGGGTACTTCCAATATTGTAAGCACTTGTTACCACTTGTGAGATTTTTAAACCTGTGACCTTCTCAATCGTCCTCTCAGAAATAAGATGAGAGGAGATAACCACATGTGTGTTAATTTAGACATTCATGCAACTTGTATGATTACCAGTGGAAGAACCTGATACAACAAGCAAAGGCCACCTATCTAGTGGTGGTAAACTAAGATGGCTGTGCAAGAGCAAATTTGGGCCCTCATTTCACTACTGCCCTGGTGTAAACCTTGATTAACTGTGTACATATAATTAGGCAAGTGGCTGGAACTCTAGGTAAATTGATAGATGGAGGTGAAATGTAGCCTTTGTGATACTCTCCCTTTGTTTATCACATGGAAAAGAAAATGCTCACTTCCAGTTTCAGTCCATAGGATTTCAAGAGGAAATAGAAGAAAAATTCTGCATATCATACTTTCAGACAGGAAGGAAATGAGGTTCTAGCTGCCCTACATGGACATTATAAACCAATGGCATGGCCTGGGCATTAAGAAGAATGCCTCCTGGTGAGTAATGTCCAAGTGTACATGATGGCAGGAGAGGTCCAACCTACCATTAGTATACATGTGCTCCAAACTCCTACAAGGCCCACGTGTCAGCCCCTGCATCTGCCAGTTTAAGTTAAAGTGGATGTAAACCCGAAATTTTTTTTTTCTTTTTTTTATCATACTGTAGAGTATAAGATTTCCTATCATTTGAGCCCAGACTTGCCACACAGAGTTAATCTATCTCTGAGCAATCCCCTTTTATTGTTCAGTGAGACGATTCTTGACAAACTGAGAAAAACTTTGTCAAATCCTCCCCCTTGCTGTGAGTGACAGGTGATTTACATCTTGTGCATTAGCCTAAGAGACATGCAGTATTTTTAAATCCCCCCCCCCCCACTCCTTTCTTCAGCAACTCTGCAAGGATTGGCTGTTCCACACCTCACCATGATTTGGCATGCTGAAGTCATGTAGTTACTTTCCTGTCTTTTCACTGGATGTTAGAGATCATAGCAGAAGTTCAGTGTTAGAAATACACAGGAGAAAATGCATATTGACAAGGGGAGTGTAGAGGTGGGCGGGGAGTTTCCTGACATCACGACTCCACCCACCGAGCTCCAGACAACAGACCCCCCCCCACAGAATATGCAGTTTTTCGTGTCTCATAACAGACAGAGGGGAGACATTTGACAGGTAAAGATACATGCAGGAGGCATGTATATCCTTATAGATAACCCCTATGGCAGTAGTTTAGAAAGGATGACATTGGGTTTACATCCACTTTAAGTATTCATGTTTAAGAAGATCTGTTTCTACAAAAGATGTTGGCATTCCTATTGTCTATTTCAATTTCAAACGCTCAGGTCTAAAAATGGCATAATCTAGCAGGCATTGAGCCTGCATATACAGTACAACAGAATGCTTAAAGGAGAAGTCCAGCCTGAGCTCTTTGGCTGAGCTTCTTCTATGGGTCACAGGAGTGCAATTAGTTTTGCACATCTGTGACTCGTTTTCAGCAGAGAGCAGACTGAAGTCACAGGAATCAGTCCAGGCACCACGTCATCCCGACAATGGAAGTTGGATCCACAAGGTGCCTGGACTGACACCCGTCTCAGCCTCTCGAGCCACTGAGAGCCTGAGAGTACCGATCCCCGCCCCTCCACTACTTACTAACAGTCAGCAGCTCTCTGCTCGGGGAGCTGTGAGAACCGAGTGATCGGTGATGTTCGATCACTCAGTTCTCAGTGTAGAGGCTCTGGGGGACAGATGCAGCATCAGACTAATGCTGCATACACCTAGGTAAGTATGATGGGGGGAAAAAAACACCAAACCTATACTTCTCTTTTAAAAGTTTTACTACATTGGCGATTTGTGCACAATCCAAACATCAAATAATGATCATCCTGATGACCATGTCGGGATCGTGTTTAATGTGTCTAGGGAAATTACACTCCACTGCAGGCTATACATTTCTCTTCTGTCCCAGCTGTAGGAGTAGGCTCTCAAAAACCATGAGTCGCCAAACATCAGTAGAGAGATTTTCACCATAAAAGCCGATGTAAGTTTATTGAAGCCAAAAGGATGCAGTTATAAAGTCCACCTGGTGCAATAGCTACCCCAGTGCACTTCACTCCACTAAAGGAGACTATTTATATGTAGTACTATCCCTATAGGGACTGGAGATGACAGGGTTCCCCACTGCTGCACAGCCAGGCCACAAGTAACTATACTTTCTCCAGAGGCAAGGAACAGTCTTTGAGCTTTGTTTTGATGTTTTATTAGGAGGTAATAACTTGGTGGGGAACAGGTATTATGGGATGCCCAGCTTGATAGCAACAAAACCAGGGACAACTTCCTTCCTATGTACAACTCCAATTGATTCTTCTCCTTTACTCTTTACAACCTCTTTGGGTAGATAATAGTGTTGGGTGAACGGTTCAGCCCGAGCATCAATTCGGGCCGAACATTAGCTGTTCACCCCTTCGATGAACACCCGAAGAATCGGGACGTTCGACCATTTGTTTGGCCCGCCGAGCGCCCTACAATGCACTGTGCGCCACACAGTGCATTTGAAGTCCTGATTGGCTGAAGCAATGAAGGATTTGCCCAATCAGGGCACAGAACACTGTCAGAGCCATGCTTGGAGATAGTAATGATGACTGTGCCCAATCATGGCTCATTGCACATAGATCCACCCCCCTCTATAAAAGGATCTTTCCCACAGCAGTCATTTGCAGTGTGATATTGGAGTGGAGATAGATAGAACAGGGCTCTGTTCATTGCTACTAGCGAGTTAGTGTGCTATAGTGATTCTATTGTGAGTGTAGAATGTCAGCTTAGTGTGAATCTAGTGATAGTGCAGTGTGAGTGTAATGCGACCATTAATTTTTACTTTAGTGTCAGTTTAGTGTTTTAGGGCAGGTTTACTGCAGTATATTGAGGTGCGTTAGTGCACGTTTACTGCAGTATATTGACTTACTGTACATTAGTGCACTTTTCCTGCAGTATATTGACTTACGTTAGTGCGTGTTTACTGCAGTACAGGCAGTCCCCGAGTTACGAACACCCGAGTTACAAACGACTCCTACTTATGAACGGCCTCAAATGCCAGCCACTTGTGCTCCACGCTGGTCCTGGATACCTCCGGACACATCCCATACTGCAGTACTACATGTACTGCATGGCCAGAAGAGCCCCAGATAAAATAACAAGCGTCCGGAACATCCCACATCCATGCACAGGCGGACGTTACACTTGCGAATGCAGTATTCCGACCGAAAGTTACACTTACAAATGCAGTGTTGCGTCTTACCGACAACTTCAACTTATAAGCAAACCTACAGTCCCTATTGTGTTCGTAACTCGGGGACTTCCGGTATATTGAGGTGCGTTAGTGCACCTTTACTGCAGTATATTGAGGTGCGTTAGTGCACCTTTACTGCAATATATTGAAGTGGTTTAGTGCATGTTTACTGCAGCATATTGAGGTGGGTTAATGCACGTTTACTGCAGTATACTGAGGTATGTTAGTGCACGTGTACTGCAGTATATTGACGTGCGTTAGTGCACCTTTACTGTAATATATTGACATGCGTTAGTGCACGTTTACTGCAGTATATTGAGGTGCATTAGTGCACATTTACTGCAGTATATTGATGCGCATTAGTGCACATTTGATAGTGTAAAGGTGCGCTAATTCTATATAAAGGGTGGGAAAACTCACAGTGATATAAAATATAATGCACAATAATGTTGCCCAATGTGAACACAATGGGTAAATTGGAAACAAGTGTGTGGTCTAGACTGACCTGTGGATAAGTAAAATTTCTTTAAACTGTATGTGCATAATCAAAAAATATAGACATGCAATTCAAACACAGTGGGGTTTATTTACTAAAGGCAAATCCACTTTGCACTACAAGTGCACTTGGAAGTGCAGTCGCTGTAGATCTAAGGGGGACATGCAAGGAAAATAAAAAACAGCATTTTTGCTTGTATATGATTGGATGCTAAAATCAGCAGAGCTTCCCCTGATTTCAGATCTTCCCCTTAGATCTAAAGCGACTGCACTTCCAAGTGCATTTGTAGTGCAAAGTGGATTTGCCTTTAGTAAATCAATCCCAAAGTGTATATACTCTAAAAAGGAAAAAAAACTGACAAGATAGTAAATATATCAGCAGTCTCTTTCAGGTTCCAAATAGTCTATGTGAAAGCAAATCAAATTCAGCAGAGTGAATGGGCTGAATTGAAAGCACATCCAATTATCTTGTGAGTCCCAAATCGACAGATGCAGATCCCAAGGTGTGTGGACTCTTTAGTATGAAGACACCACTGTGCTCAAAAGTATTAAAATTGGCTGCTTACCAGACCCACATAGGTCACAAGTGTGTGTGCTGAGCTACAGCTTAGGGATGCATGCATTCCTCCGTCTACCAAATCTCAGAGATTCACATTGGACAACAGCTCCCAGCAGACCCGGATGGATGAGTAGACTATTTGGAACCTGAGAGAGACTGCTGATATATTTACTTGTCAGTTTTTTTTTCCTTTTTAGATTATATACACATTGTGTTTGAATTGCATGGTTTATATTTTTTGATTATGCACATACAGTTTTAGGAAATTTTGCCTATCCACATGTGTTACAGGTCAATCTAGACCACACACACTTGTTTCCAATTTACCCATTGTATTCACATTGGGCAACATTATTGTGCATTATATTTTATATCACTGTGGATTTTCCCACCCTTTACATCAGGGGTCTTAAACTCAAATTACCTGAGGGCCACAGGACGAGTTTTTATTTCCCATGGGGGCCGCATGCAAACTTTCAAGCTTCAAAAAGAACATTAAACTAATATATATAGTGGTAGTTACTGCTTGCTACCAGTCACTGCTTACTGCCCGATGCTTGGCAGTGTTTGCTCTGCAGCGTCCAGCAGCCAGCTCCCAGCAGGACCCACAGACGTTCCCATGGCACTATGAGGGGGCCAGCAGTGTCTGTGTCCACAGGCAAAGGTGGATGCGGTCTGTCCTCAGGCAGGGCACCATTTCCTCTGTTTAGTAATGTTGCCATGTTATCCAGCCACATCATACAGAGGAAGTGGTGGACTGGCTTACTAAACAATCCTCATCCTCCTCATCCTCTGTCACCCAAGCAGAGACTAGTGCGTAGTCCACCGCAGCTGCCAGAGCAGCTTATTCTGCCTCTTTGTCCACAGCTACTCCTACCAGAGCCCCAGCATCATGCATGGAGGAGTCAGCTGAGTTATTTGAACACACCATCCGCCACTTGCTCCTTGACGATGCACAGGCATTACTTGATTCTGATGTTGGTTCTGAAGTTGAGGAAGGTAGGAACATGAGCCTACAGAGAGGGGAAAACACTGGTAAACAACAAATTGGTAGTCATGTTCCCCCAGCCGCTACGTATTGCCAAGTTGGCTCTATTGGTGAGGATGGAGGGGGTGATAATGATGAAGTCTCTGACGTGACTTGGGTGGCGGATAGAGCAAATGAGGAAAGTGAGGGTGAGGCACAACCTCAACGAGGCAGCAATCATGGAGGAGTGGAGAGCAGCCACCATATTCCATCACATTGTGTAGCTGTTATCTCCCAGTCCACGTCCCACAGCTGTCTGTGCCTTTTTTAGCACATGTGCAGCCGATCGCACTGTTGCAATTTGCAAACTTTGTCTCAAGCAGATCAAGCCTGTGCAAAAACACCAGCCATTTAGGTACCACATGCTTGACAAGGCTGAAGGCTCTGCGTGGCATTATGGACAGGGCACTACTGGCAGAGCAGCGGGAGAAAGAGGGGGACTCCCTTTACTCTCAAGGCCCACTTTATGCAGACACCATTCTTGCAACGCCTTCTGTTGGTCGAAGAGGAGCAGTGGAGAAGGGGGTCGCCTCCGTGATGCATTTCAAAATTGTATTAGTCAGCTTCCACATACCATTGGCAGCATCTGCATCATATGGTGGGAGATTATCCAGGGGCAAAAACAGACATTGAGAGCTTTCCAGTTGAAGATCCACTGGGTTACTGGGTCATGAGAATAGACCACTGGCAAGAACTTTCCCAGTATACAAGTTAAGCTGGTGGGCTGCCCTGCATAGAGCAGGCTTTCCGAACGGACATTCAGTGCTGCCAGAGGTTTTGTGACAGATAATGTTTCTGTCCACAGACTCTATTGACCGGCTGACATTTGTCAAAATGAATCATTCCTGTATTAGCAGCAGTTATCTAGCCCATGATTAGGGATGAGCCAATCACCCCACGTATCGGTTCACACCAGAACACCTCGAACATGCAAAAAGGTCTAGCGAACATGTAAACCCTATTAACCAGTTACCAACCGGCCTGTAGCCTAATGACGGCTACAGGGCGGTTCGGTAACTCTGGGAGGGCGTACTATGATGTCCTCCCAGAAAACTGCTCCTGCGTGCCCCCCTGGGGCATGGGAACATCCATGCTCGCCGGGTTCACAGGACCCAACGCAACACGGATCGCGGTAAATGGCCGCTGACAGCGGCCCTTTACCACGTGATCGCTCCGTCCAATGACGGAGCGATCACAAATGTAAACAATGCCTTGAAGCAGGGTCATCAGGAGTTCATCTCTCTCCTCTCCTCACACGGATGCAGCGGAAGAGGACAGCTATCGTGTGCCTAATAGTGAGTCTATTTTATATATAACAGTGCCATCTGTGCCACCTGTGCCACCTCTGTGCCACCAGAGCCACACCAGTGTAACCAGAGCCACACCTGTGACACTACAGTGCACACCAGTGCCACATGTGCCCATCAGTGCCACCTGTGCTCATCTGCACCACTGCAGTGCCGCCTGTGCCCACCAGTGCCGCCTGTGCCCACCAGAGCCACCTCTGTGCCACCAGAGCCACACCAGTGCCATTACAGTGCCTATCAGTGCTACCTGTGCCCATCAGTGCTCATCTGCTCCACTGCAGTGCCACATCAGTGCCGCCTGTGCCCACCTGTGCTGCCTGTGCCCACCAGTACCGCCTGTGTCCACCAGTGCCACCACAGTGCTCAATAGTGCACATCAGTACTCTGCAGTGCAGCCTCACCAGCCACCAGTATGGCAAAAAAATATTTTACTAGCGAGGAGGCCTACCAGCATCTAAGCATGACCGATGAGAGCAGCAGGGAGCTCTGAGTCTCAGTCTGATTCAGATTCGGCCTATGAACCCATAACAAGCAGTGGGTCTGATACAGAATCGGAGGAGGAATGTGTGCCCATGAAAAGAAGGCGTTCTGGCATGGAGCAGCAACCTACTACCAGCAGCGCAGTGCCATCCACCTCGAGCGCAGTGCCGTCCACCTCAAACGCAGTGCCACTGCAACAAAGGCCAGGCACCAGTAGGGTGTCATCTCAGCCCCAAAGGGATAGGGGCCATGCCACCCTTCCCTATACCCTTCAAAACCCCCTGTGGCTTCCCCCTAATTCTGAAGCAGCAAATATGCCCCCTTTTACTGCCCAGCCAGGTGTCCAGGTGAACACCGATGATTTTGTCATCCTTGATTTTTTTAAATTTGATTTTCACTGAAGACTTACTATCGTCAGGCTTGTCGCGACAGGACAGGCAAAACAAGCAATTGCTTGGGGCCCCGAGCTGGCCTGGGGCCCCAGCCATGCTGCCGGCTGCTGCTTCCTATAGGCTGCAGCCTGTAGCGTGGCCGAGCTTCTCTTCCTTCCTCCTGCAGTTTCCTGTTCCCGGCCGGACTGACAGAAAGTGCACACACTGAGTGCTCACTTCCTTTCAGTCCGGCCGGCCAGGAAGAGAAAACTGACTGAGTCGGGGGGGGGGAGTAGTAAGGGTGGGAGGCAGTCATCAAGACCCATTTAGTAATAAAAATAGGGTAGCTTGCTGACCATAATAAAAACAATTACCATAGCTTTCTTTCCATTCTCTTCTTTCTTTACCATCCCATTTCCATCTTATTGCTTCTTTTTTGAATCAGGTAATATTTATTAAAGCTTTTTGCAAAAATTTACAAAGCAGAGAAAAGACTCTACAGTACACTCTACTGTAGAGTCTTTTTTCTGCTTTGTAAATTTTTGCAAAAAGCTTTAATGCATATCACCTAATTCAAAAAAGAAGCAATAAGATGGAAATGGAATGGTAAAGAAAGAAAATGGAAAGAAAGCTATGGTAATTGTTTCTATGGTAAAGCTATGGTAAATCTTTCTTTTTTGCTTTGCTTTGCTTCTACTCCTGACTCTCCCTGTGTCAGTGGCCTCTGGTGAGAGGAGCTTTTCAGCTTTGAAGCTGAAAAAAAATTACATGAGGTCCACCATGGGCCAAGAAAGGCTCACAGGACTGGCACTTACATCAATTGAGCGTGATGTTCGCCAGTCTTTGGACATGGAGGACATTGTGATTGCCTTTGCAGAAAACAAGGCTCGCAAACAGCAGTTTTAGGTAATTTGCACATGTTTGTGAGAACTGAAAAATGTTAATGTGTGTGTGTGTTTTAAGTATGTTGGTTTTAGTTATTGTGCACTTTTTTAATGTATATTTGATTTTATGGTACAGTGGTGTTTTTTTTTGCAAATGTTCAATTGTTGAAAATGTTCAAATTTTATGCACATTATATGCAACAGCAGTATTTGTACTGTAAACCTTTTTTATTTATATAAAGTGTTGGTGAACTTAAACTGTATCGCTATGCTGTGATTCCTGTAGGCTTTGCGTGCAGGGGGGGGGGGTTGGGGGGCCTCCATGTCCATTTTGCTTCGGGCCCCCAAATTCCTTCAAACGGCACCCTCTATGCATAGCAGTACATAGTAAGCAACCCTGGCTCTAGTTATGCCCATCCTTTTGAGTGGAGGGAACTTACCGTAGAGGAATTCAAAATTTTCTTAGGCCTAATTTTTAATATGGGACTCACAAAAAAAACTAATTGTACTCCAATTGGTCTACCCACCCCATCCACCACATGCCACTCTTCTCATCGATTATGTCACGATCAAGATACCTTTATGATTTTGCGGTTCCTCCACTATAATTACAACACCCAGTGCCCTCCCCGAAATGACCCAGCTTTTGACAAATTATTTAAAATACGGTCACTCCTAAATTATTTCTCTGAAAACTTTCTCCAGTTATATACCCCCGAACAGAATATCTCCGTTGATGAGTCCCTTGTAAAATTCTCAGGCAGGCTGGGCATCAAACAGTTTATCCCCAGCAAAAGGGCCCGTATGGGGTTAAAATGTACAAACTTTGTGACCGAGCCACAGGGTACATTTATGCCTTCCGGGTGTATGAAGGGAAGGACTGCCAACTGCATCCCCCTGAATGTCCAGAGTATATTGGAGCCAGCGGCAAAGTTGTCTGGGAGCTTGTTTATCCACTCATTGGAAAGGGATACCATCTTTATGAGGATAATTTTTATACTAGCTTGCCCCTCTTCCGCAATCTTCACTGGAGAGACACCCCAGCATGTGGTACAATAAGAACCAATAGAAAAGGCTTCCCACAAAAACTCATCAATGAAAGGCTACGACGAGGGGAGACAGCGTATTTGCGGAACCAGAAGCTATTGGCTGTCAAGTGGAGGGACAGACGAAACGTCCACATGCTCACGACAATCCATAATGACACCTACGTGGAAGTCTCCAGAAGAAACGGCCCGATCCAGAAACCAGCTTGTATCTATGACTATAATTTGTTTATGGGGGGGAGTGGACTTCAATGATCAGATGATTGAACCCTACCTTCCCACAAGAAAATCCCGTCATTGGTATAAAAAAGTGTCCATTTATTTTTTCAGTTTGGCCATGTATAACACTTATGTTATTTACCAAAAATCTACAGAGACCCCTGTATCCTATCTGCACTACCAGGAACAAGTAATCTCCGCCCTTTTTGTACCCTGAAAGCCCACCAGAAAATATTCGCTCTGATTCCGTGCGCAGACGCCAAGAGCGCCACTTTCCCGAGACAATCCCCCCCCCGTGAAACAGGCCACAGACGTCAGAAGAGACACCACCTATTATTGTCCCCAATGTCCTTCCCAAACAGGCCTCTGTATATGTGAATGTTTCCGCCGTTACCATACTTCTCTACATTAGGAAAGTATGGTAAACGTAATTCTCATTTCCTGTCATTTTCCTCCACACCCCTTATGCCTACCTCACTGAGCTGTACATACCTCTGCCTTCTCTGGAACCGACCCTGGCCTGTTATATGACCAAGCTTCTGCCTAACGATAAACATACCTCTGCCTTCTCTGGAACTGACCCTGGCCTATTATACGACCAAGCTTCTGCCTAACTCTAAACTGTAAATTTTTGTTTATTAAAAATCTTACAAACATAAAAACTTATTTACATATATACAAAAAAAATAAAAATATATATAAAAAATAGCTTACATCAGCATAGCAAAAACATAAAGAAAACTAAATATACCAACCTAAACAAAGCCATAACCTCCACCTAAACACCCTCAGGCTAAGAAACCATTACACATTTAACCCATGCATGGCCTTTTTCCAAAAATACAATCTTATATAAAAATCTAGGGGACGTGAATGGACAGAAAGAAAGTAGCACACCCAGAGACTGACAAAAAGCAGCTATGGAGACCTGACATTCCTCCACGCCTTTGTCCAGGCCCCCGGCCGCCACTTGTCCTTCTCAAGACCCCAAATCTTCCCAACCTCATCCAGAATGTCATGCACCACCACCTCGACAGGAAGGACTTTTTTCCGAATGGAACCCTGACATCGTGCATTCCATGTGAAGAAACGGACTACTAAGCTAACTAGAAAAAGTGTCTAAAATCAAAATCCCAATGTGTCTCAAAGGCCCCATTCGACCACTCTGTATAACTCAAGCAGGAAAGGAAAGGGATACTCAGAGCCCCACCCACCCGCTTGTAGACTTCTATATTGAAGGGGCACTGAAGCAAGGAGTGGTCCATTGTCTCCTCCACCCCACCACATTCCACTCTTGGACAACCGCGGTTCTCTGCAGAGCGATGCTTCAGGTTACTCTTTACATAGAGTCTGCCATGAAAGGAGCGCCAGGCCAAATCCCGAAACTTTAAAGAGATTCTCTCTAGATCTGAGCAAACGCAGACACTCCCTCATAACAGGGCCTGGGCAATCCCTCAAGGCCAGTGGCTCGCTAAAGGCAGATTCAACAACCCTCTTCTCCAGGTCCTTATCAGGAAGAGACTTAATTTCCTCCGCCGTCACTTGCCACTGCCGAAGCATTTTCAGGCACGGGGCAACATAAGCCGGGTGCTTACCATGTCGGACCCTCAGGCTTTTCACCGGCCCACCATTCTCCCAGCTTCGCAAATAAGGCCTAAACCAGGACTGAAAAATGCCAACCCACCCTTGTGGTTCCTCTGCCAGCATGTTAGCAAAGCTATGTTTCAAAAACATCAGAGAAAAAAAAACAACTGGGTTGACCATACCTAAGCCACCCATCCGCCTGGGAAGGTAAGTTACAGACCTCTTAACGAGATTGAGTTTGTTCCCCCATAACAGTTGGAAGAAACAGCTGTAGATTCTCGCATAGAGAGACTCTGGCAAAACACAGACAAAGCTGACATACAGAAATACTGGGATCAGGTAAGTTTTAATCAGGTCAATCCTTTCCCTGTAAGAGAGTTTCCAGTCCCTCTAGGTGGCAACCTTGGCATCAACATCTTGTAGCCTGCTTTCCCAATTTGCGAGGCCATAATCGCCGGGACAAAAATTTGATGCCTAAAACTTGAATTTCCTGTTGGCAAGACATCCGGAAGCTCGAAGCCGTCGCCTTCCTCACCCATCCAAAAAAACTATACTTTTATCCTGATTAATCTTTGAGCCAGATGCCTCAGCATACTGCTCCATTACTGAGACCACCTCCTCCGCCTCCTCTGTCCCAGAGATGAAAACAGACACGTCATCAGCATAGGCCACGACCCTCAGAGGAGGCTCACCAGGAATGCCCAAAGGCACTCCGCACAATGGTCCGCTCTCTAACTTTCGGATGAAGGGATCAATTGCGAACGCATATAGCAGAGGACTCAAAGGACACCCCTGATGCACACCCGAGCCAACCTCAAAGGGCCATTCGATCCAACCATTCACAAGCATGAAGCTTTCAGCCCCTCTGTACAAGGTCTTCAGCCAATCGATAAAGCCTCCCTCCAGGCCATACTTGCCAAGAAGCAGCCATAGGTACTCATGATTGACCCGATCAAAAGCTTTAGCCTGATCCAATGCCAGCAAGTACTTTCTCCAGCCTGCAGCCCTGCACCGCTCCAAGGCCTCCCGGGCAGCTAACACCGCTGAAAAAGTGCTTCTACCATGAACCGAACAGTGCTGGTGGTTGGAAAGTAGATCGCCCGCTACAGATGACAAACGCCAGAAAATTATTTTTGCCAGTATCTTCCTATCAACATTGAGAAGGCTAATTGGCCGCCAATTCTCAATTTTAGAGGAATCCTTACCCTTTGACAGAAGAATCACCGCAGATTGTCGCATGGAGGGAGAGAGTAAACCCTCTCTCAGACAGCCATTAAAAACCTCCACCAAATATGGGGCCAGAGCAACCTTAAAGTGCTTATAAAACTCGGCCGTCAACCCATCTGGCCCAGGCGACTTTTTAATGGCAAGCTTATCAATAGCCTTAACCACCTCATCTGCAGTGATGTCCTCTGTCAAACTCGCAAGAGAACTGCCATTTACCAGTCCTGGAAAAGAATCCAGAAAACTTGATATGCCTGCCTGATCAAGATCCCTCCTGCCCAGGACTCTAAACTCTAACTCTAAACTGTACCTACCTCTGCCTGCTCTGGAACTGACTCTGGACTGTTTGACCAAGTTTTTTGCCTGCCTCTTGGACTGATCATTTACCCCGCTATGCTAGTGGGAACACAGGGGTCTCACATATGTGAGGGGCTCCAGAAATGTTTTTCTGGATGAAGAAAACTCATTTTTTAGTTTTCTTATTCCCACATTAGTGTCTGGAGACTCGGAGGCTTCAAAGAGATTTGGGTGGGAGAAGCCTCTACCTCTGTCCCCATTCTTTCCTGGCCTGCTACTTGGACCATGTTCCTGCTTACTACCAGGACCAATATTTTGTCACTGCTGGCAATGTCTCTACTTGCACTGACCCTGGACTGTATATGGACAGCATCCCTGCCTGTACTGACTATGGACAATATTGCTGCCTGGACAATTCCATTCACTGTCGCTGACCACGTCCCTGCTCAGCAGAATGTCTTTGCTCAGCAGAATGTATTTTAGGGTGTAATTCCTGGTATGTTCATGCTATGTGTTATAAATAAAGGGCCTTCAAAAATGTGATAAATTTTAAGGACATTGGAAGTGTAATTTATGCTCCTAGAACGCCTGCATGTGCTACTTCAATGTTGGGCCTCTGTATGTGGCCAGGCTGTGTAAAAGTCTCACACATGTGGCATCGCTATATTCAGGAGGAGTAGCAGAATGTATTTTGGGGTGTCATTTTTGCTATGTACATACTATGTGTTGGAAATATCTTAGAAATGGACAACTTTGTGTAAAAAAAAAAAAATGCATTTTTATTTTTTTTCCACATATTCCAAAAACGTGTGGGAAAAAAATGAACTGTTCAAAAGACTCATTATGCCTCATAGATTATATGTTGGGGTGTTTGCTTTCCAAAATGGGGGTCACCTTGTGGGCGTTTCCATTGTCCTGGTGCTCCAGGGCCTTCAAAAGTGTAATAGGTGGTTGAGAGATTAGATGTGTCATTTATGCTCCTAGAATGCCTGAATGTGCTACTTCAATGTTGGGCCTCTGTATGTGGCCAGGCTGTGTAAAAGTCTCACATGTGGTATCGCCATACTCAGGAGGAGTAGCAGAATATCTTTTAGGGTGTCATTTGTGGAATGTACATGCCATGTGAGAGAAATAACCTGTTGTAATGACAATTTGGTGTGAAAAAAAATAAAAATAATCTTTATTTTGCAAAGATTTGTGGGAAAAAATGACAACTTCAAAAAACTAACCATGGCTCTTACTAAATATGAATGTCTTCTTTCCAAAAAGGGGTCATTTTGTGGGAATTTGTACTTTCCTGGCTTGTTAGGGTCTCAAGAAATGAGATCATGAGATGGCACCATAGCTTGTAGACTCTAACTTTCACACAGACTAAATAATATCCACTAATTCGGGTTATTTTTACCAAAGATATGTAGCAGTATACATTTTGGCCCAAATTTATGGAGAAAAATTACTTGTTTGCCAAATTTTATAATATAAATGAAGAAAAATAAATTTTTTTACAAAATTTGCGGTCTTTTTTCATTTATAGCACAGAAAATAAAAAACCCAGAGGTGATCAAATACCACCAAAATAAAGCTCTATTTGTGTGAAAAAAAGAACAAACATTTCATATGGGTACGGTGTTGCATGACTGGGTATTTGTCATTCAAAGACCACTGAAAGTTGAAAATTCGCCTGGTTAGGAAGGGGGTTTAAGTGCCCAGTGGGTAAGGTTAAAGTCTATGGGAAACGAACATGAAAAATCAAAAGTCCTCATTTTAAAGGGTTACATGCAAGTTATTGCCATAAAAAGTGTATGGGGTCCCGGGTACTGCCCTAGGGGACATGCATCAATGCAAAAAAAAGTTTTTAAAACAATCGTTTTCCAGCAGCAGTGATTTTAAGGATGCTTAAAGTGAAACAATAAAAATGAAATATTCCTTTAAATATCGTGCATGAGGGGTCCACTTAGTCTGCTTGTAAAGTGGCGCATCTGTGCAATGTATAAAACATGCCACAGCAATAATGACATTTCTAAAGGATAAAATGACATTTAAACTTGCTCGCTGCTGTATTAATTTTAAGGGGAACGCCACGCAAAAATGTTTTAAAAATTGGTGTGAGGTCCCCCAAATTCATACCAGACCCTTATCCCAGCATGCAGCCTGGCAGGTCAGGATTGGGGGGGTGGGCGAGCGCCCCTACATCCTGAACCATACCATGCCCTCAACATGGGGAGGGTGCTTTGGGGTGCTCCCCAAAGCACCTTATCCCCATGTTGATGGGGACAAGGGCCTCTTCCCGAAACAACCCTGGCCGGTGGTTGTTGGGGTCTGCGGGGGGTGGGCTTATCAGAATATAGATGTTAGAAGGCAACATGGTTTAATATCCTATTTCTGGAGTTTTACTTTAAGTTGAAGGTTGACCCAACAGGATGTTGAATCAGGCCCCTGGCAGGAGGTAAAGCTTGGCTCTAGACCAACTGGTGTGATAAAGATTGGAATGCTTGATTAACACATCTACAGACAAGCTTCTAAGAGAACAACGGCTGCCAAGATGATTGATGAGGTGGGCTACATAAGATCAAAGGGCCAACAGTCACCGAAGATGACCCAGGTCACATAGCGATGATACATGGATGAATGCTGCCTCTAGAGGCCAATACAGCAGGACAGACAAAAAAAAATATTTTAAGAACTGCCTCTTAACTACTTTGATTCGTCAGAAACCTAGATGGGCTGGCATTGGGGTTGGGACTGAACGGTGTATGAATGGTGTGTAAAAGTGTTGACCGAGAGGAAAAACTCTCTTATGCCATTTTGAGCCCAGCTGACGAGACAATATCTAGAGGACGATCTTTCGTAACGTATCATTGATGTTTTTGTATTTCATATGCTCTGTAATATTTTTCTTTAGTGTTTTTATGTTAGCATTTCCTATTGTCTTGGGAAATAAATAAGATGTTGTTTTACAAAGCAGTGTGTTTATTTTCATAGCTAACCTTATATCATTGTACTACTACCAGTAACATTATCAGAGCTTTAATAGACTAGCTAACTATAGGAATAGACAAATTTAATACATATATGGAATAAATAGAGGGAAATCGTAACCACCTAATATTTATTTCAATATTTATTTCAATTGGCACCTCAAAAGGCATGAGGAATTTATGTCTGCACAGAATCCAAACCCTTATGTATTTTTGTCTTGAGCCTCTATAAGATAAGGAATCCTTAATTCAACTAGACCCAGAATTGAAAGCCTTCACTACTGTGGACAAGATTTGCACTGGTTCGTGAATTCTGAAGCCCTGCTTGAGTGTTCCTGAAAGTTCTATGAATATTTCATCAGTGAAACGGACGCGCAGATCTGGTGACATTTTTGGCTGGTATATGTGTATGTGTTAACGTTTATTGTATTGCTAATGCAAATAGTTTTAGGCCTGCGTAGCTGGTCAAGTGTGCCGACGAGTGAGGGGCTGATCACCCTTGAGTAACTGATGTAGCCTGCAGATTGAAAGGATAAACCAGACATCTTTGAGGAGACAGTGGGAGAAATATATACATATATTTTTTGTTTTGTTTTGTATCCATGTAAAAGTGAAATGGCTTTTTGCTGTAATATGAGATTAATCTGGCCTACAATCTGAAATAAGAGGGCTAAAAATCAGTGGTAATGAGGAAATAGTAAGGCATTGATTAAGAGTGTGCATGTCTCCTGGTGTGGAACAACAAGTCAATGTTAGCTTTCAAACAGCTTTGTTTGTGTGTTTGTGTGTGCATTGTGTAAGCAGCTGCTGTGTATAGACTGGTTGAACAACCTTCAGTGTGGACTAATTAGCACATCAATGGAAGTCATTGAAGATTTTCTTAGAAAACATGCCTGTGTTAAATTCAACACTATGTCAGAAAACGCTTTAACCCACCAATTTAATGATTTTTTGAAATAATGTAATATTCATAATGATGAGATAACATAAACCATCTTCGAAGAAAGGCAAGAAAGTGAGAATGGCCAATGTTGTATGCATGTTTAAAATGAAAGATGTCGCTGAAAAAAAAAGGATTAGAGTGGTGTAAGGATAGAACAGAATTAATAGAAAAGATAGAATATGCAAGTGTTTGTGAGTGTGATGAACTGAGGGATGACATTGAACAACTAGTGACTGAGAATGGTTCGTTGGAGCAGAGATTGGATGAATTTGAGGAAACATGTATGTTGAGGGAACAGTGTATCGCTTCTTTAGAACAGAGGCTGGGAATGAAACTGCGATAGAAATACTTAAGAGAGTTACAAGAATGTAAAACTCAGCTAGCCCAAAAAGATCATGCCATGTCTTTGAAAGCACAGACAATGGATAACGTGCACATTCATTGTTGTGCTAACAAGGATACACATCCCTTTGTGACACAGGAGCAGGGAGACCGGATGCTGGTGGAACAGCAACCAGTATATTCGGCTGACAATCCTGAAGAGTCCCCAAATCAGAGTTCTTCTCTCTTTACTTCTGCGTCAGAAAGGACTGAGCAAGGAATAGGAATTATAAAAAGGGAGGGTACCCAATCCACAACACTCTCCATACAAGATTGTACAAGTCTGTGCCAGATTTTGGGGAAATTTGACACTAGTGCTTCACCCATTAGTCTCTCAAATAGGCTGGAAGCTGTGGCGACACGGTACTTTTTAAACAATAGGGATGCATGTACTCCTCCGCGCATGGCTTTCATTGCAACTGTGTGAAAAACTGCAACCACCAGTTGTGAGACACAGAGGTCTATCTCCCGAGTTAAATTCAAATTGGGGAAACGCGGCAGGTAGAATGAGGGGATTGCAGCGCATAAGGGGAGGAAGAGATACTAGGGGTTCAGACGCCCTAGAAAATACAAAATTTAGGAGGGGAATTGATCCAATACTCTTTTGCAGTGAATATTTCTCCATTTATAAAGCCACATACAATTGTCCTGTTATGTCTCCTGATGACAGTAGTTTCTATGTTCTATGGCTAATAAGTGTACATGTGTTGATTACCATACCAGAATTGCACTGAGGAATGCCACCTCATACCAGACCTTTATAAATATATTAAGGGACTGGGTCCAGGAGACAGATCAAGACAATAGGCCCCACAAAAGAATTTCAGAGATAGTTAAAAGCGAAGAAAGAGTGAGATTTACAGGCAGGTGTTACAGATGTGGGAATACAGGCCATTTAATGAAGGGCTGTAAATTGCCTAGGAGAGGCACAGGTGATAAGAAGCCTTGGCATAAGAAAGAGCAGCAAAAACCTGGATCAGATAAGGTGGCAACGGAGCCAAGCAAGGCACCTGGTGGTACACTATATGGTCCTCTTTTAAGGGAGCTACAGAGGATAGTAAAGGATTTAAAGAAAACCAGGAGGAATATAAAATCCCAGCCCCAACCAATCCTTATTTTAAACAATAGGGATGTCAGGCCCCAGTGTTGTCCCTAGTATGTCATCTGGAGAGAGACAAAGGCAGCAGACCACGTATCCAAGGGGCGGTAGGGGGCCATCGCACAAATATACTTTTGGATACAGGAGCAGCTGTCAGCTTAACGAATATCGAACTTCAAAAGGATCCTACTGGGAAACAAATTTTTCTTAGAGGATTCGGAGGACAACTAGTACCTTCTGAGCAGTCAATAACTGTACCCATAGAAATAAAGAGGTTATGTGTGGAACACAGTTGGTTTCTCCCCAACACAAGAGAGCACTTTTTTGGGCTCTGATGTCATGGGGGCACATGGACTGATTCTTGATCTCTGTAATTGGGTACTGTGGAAAGGGTCTAGATAGGGCAAGGTGCACATGGTCATGGACTGCTGTGAGGTTACATCAGTTAAAACCAATAAGATCCTTAACCCACAGGCACTGCTGAAAACAAAGGACCAATTATTGGCTAAAATCTTGTGGCAACATAACAAAGTGTGGGCAACGTCTAAAGCGCAATGTGGTAAAGTTTCAAACATGATTGTTAAAATTGTGGGCCCTGATCCGCCACCTCAGTGTCAATACAAAATCCGCCTGAATCTATCTCGTACATCGAGAGAACAGTGAGGAATTTGTTGGCACAAAATGTAATTAAAGAGTCCCAATCTAAAATGAATGCAGCCCTCTGGCCAGTAAAGAAGGAGGGGGGGGGCCACTGTAGATTTCTGTGCGCTAAACAGATGCACCCCAGCTATTACAAATGTGGTTGCTAAGATGCCAGACATGGTGACAGCACTGAAACCTTCAGCAAAGGTGTATTCATCAATTAACATATCAAATGGTTATTTTTTAATTCCCCTACATGAGGATAGCCAATATAAACTTGCCTTACGTTTCAGGGGAAACAGTATGCATTCTGCCGATTAGCCCAAGGGTTCAAATCCAGCTATACATACTTCCACATCTGTATGGTGGACATTATGAAGACATTTTCTGAGCCAGAATGCATCATTCAGTATGACAGCAGAATAGACAGAATAAAAGCAGTGTTGCTGCAGGAGAGGCAGGGCAAATGGGTACCTGTTGGATACTGGTCCAGGGTACTAAGCCCAGTAGAGAGGGGATTCGATGAATGCGTCAGAAAACTTGTGGCAAGAACCGCCCAGTGCACTGCCAAAGAGCATGTTGTGGAATTTGGCAAAATCATTCTGCAGACACCCCATTCTCTGATTAAAATGCTTTTGGAATGTACCCTCAGTGGAGTATCCTCCCAAAGGGTAGCCAGATGGCTAGTAGATTTAACACCCAGAAACCTTACCGTGACCCAGTGGTGGGAAAAGGTAATTCAGTGCCCAGGGCGAAGATGCCAAAATGTGCCCCCCCCCCCCTCCCGAGCAGGGGGCGGAGCTAATTGAATAATGTGCAGCGCACCAAAACATATGTAATGGTGCGGGGTGCACCAGTATTACACACATACACAGAGCCAATTTGATTGCTTTGATGATGGCTTGGTTTACAGCCAATAAGGAGTAATAGCAATAATGGCTGCCCAAGGGTGATTTCTGAAGATTGTAAATGGAGCTCAAGAACTAGCTGAAGCTGACCTTGGCTTTTGTCAAATGGTCCTGCTAGAAATACTCTTTTGATCAGCGGGCTGCAGCGCTGATCATTGTATTCTGATCAGTGCAGGAGTCCTGCTGTCAGAGTACAATAGCACATGGGGGAGAGGGGGGTTTCTGAATCTACCTTGTTTGTGTGCATGCAGGGATCTATTAGTTTTTCTTCCTGCAGGCTGAACAAAAAAAAAAACAAATAGTGTGCACCCAGCTTTAGACAATGTGTCAGGGAAAACATTTATCATTCTTAGTCCTTCCGCACATGAACAGTAAAGGTGAGCATACACTTTACAATCTGATTGTACAATTTCTGCACAATCTCCCTTCGATTTACCAAAACTTTGTAATATGAGGACAAACCTAAACAATTCATTATCCAATTAGTAGTATCCAATCAGGCAGGCCCTTGTACTACATAGTTGGTTGTAGATCCAAAAGGTATTGTACAATCAGATTGTATAGTGAATGGTAAGCTGGCCATAGATGGATCAGTTTTTTTGATCAGTTAGTGTCTGAATGAAAAATACTGAGCAGCTCTCCTCAACCACACAAGCGAGGTGGATGGAGGAATCCACTGCACTGAGACATTGCATTGTGATAGTGGTTAGAATACATTGATTAGCGCTGCAGATCAAAGGAAAAATTCCAACAAGCTGGTTTGAGAGAAGTTAATCATATTAGATTGACTTCTCTTAAGCAGGAATGGCCATAGATGGATTGAAACTCATCCAGTCCTTGGTGAACCAGCTGAATTTCCATTCATGTCCAGATAGTAGCTCCTGTGTAAAATCCTTGTTGTTTTCTGATGCCTGGGAAGCTGGGGAAATCACTAAGCCTCCATCTACATGAGTTGTTTAGGCCCATTCAGACATGTGTGTCCTGTGCAGGGCTCTCTTGTGCATTGTGTGCATCCCCGTGCCAGTGTTCTATTCATTTCTTTTGGGACTAAAACCTGCATGTCATATTAGAATACAGAGGCTGTGTGCAAGCAACCTCATGCATAGTTGCCAACAGTCCCGATTTTCCCGGGACAATCACGATTTTGGGACCATCGTCCCGATTGAAGCTTGCCCCGATTGTCTTCCTGGGATTTTGGTTTTGTCCCGGGAAAATCGAGGAATGTTTTTGGAAAAAAGCGGCAACGGCTACACAAAAATGGCCGCCTTCGCCTCCAGGAATGGTGTTCCCCCTTGTGTTCAGTGCAGAGGAGAGGCGCAGCCAATCGGCTTCTCTCTTCAGTGTACAAATAGAAAATTCTATTGTACACTGAAGCCTATTGGCTGCAGGGATTGGCGACCCCTCCCCTCTCTCCACTGAACACAAGGAAATGTTCAGTCTCCACACGCCGCCGCCCCCGCTGCCGCCAACCCTCCGCTCCGCCCGTGTGTCTGAAGAGCGCCACTGATGGAAGGACCGGGGCTCGCTGGTGGGGACAGTGCACTGATGGTCCTGGCTCCCCCCTTGCGATGAGCGGGGGGGGACACAGTCACACTGATGGAAGGACCGGGGCTCCGCTGGCTGGGGACAGTGCACTGATGGTCTTGGCTCCCCCTTGCACCCTGTCCCCCCATGTCACCACCATACCTGCACCCCTCCCCCCATGTCACCACCATACCTTCACCCCCCTCCCCCCATGTCACCACCATACCTGCACCCCCTCCCCCATGTCACAACCATACCTGTTTCCCCCCTCCCCCTGTGTCACCACCATACCTACTTCCCCCTCCCCCTGTGTCACCACCATACCTGCTTCCCCCCCTCCCCCGTGTCACCACCATACCTGCACCCCCCTCCTCCCTGTGTCACCACCATACCTGCACCCCCTTCCTCCCCGTGTCACCACCATACCCGCACCCCCCTCCTTCCCGTGTCACCACCATACCTGCTCCCCCCTGTGTCACCACCATACCTGCACCCCTCTCCCCCCTGTGTCACCATCATACCTGCACCCCCCTCCCCCCATGTCACCACCATACCTGCACCCCCCCTCCCCCCATGTCACCACCATACCTGTTTCCCCCCCTGTGTCACCACCATACCTGCTCCCCCCCTCCACCGTGTCACCACCATACCTGCACCCCCCTCCCCCCATGTCACCACCATAACCTGCAGCCCCCTCCCACCATATCACCACCATACCTGCCCCCCCTCCATGTCATCACCATACCTGTTCCCCCATGTTGCCACTATACCTGCACCCCCTCCCCCCATATCACCACCATACCTGCAGCCCCCTCCCCATGTCACCACCATACCTGTTCCCCCCATGTCACCACCATACCTGCCCCCCTCCATGTCATCACCATACCTGTTCCCCCATGTTGCCACTATACCTGCACCCCCTCCCCCCATATCACCACCATACCTGCAGCCCCCCTCCCCCCATGTCATCACCATACCTGTTCCCCCCATGTCACCACCATACCTGCACCCCCTCCTCCCCATGTCAACACCATACCTGCACTCCGCCTCCCCCCATGTCACCACCATGCCTGCACCCCCTCCAGCCTAGTCACCACCATGCCTGCACCCCCTCCGGCCTAGTCACCACCATGCCTGCACCCCCTCCGGCCTAGTCACCACCATGCCTGCACCCCCCAGGTCACCATCATGCCTGCACCCCCAAATCACCACTATGCCTCCACCCTTCCCCAAATCAGCCTGTAACACCCCAAGTCACCATGCCTCCACCCACACACCTCTCCCCCCTTGTCACCAGTCTTGAGATGTAGCTAGACTGCAGCCAACACTCCATCTGCAGCCAACACTCCACTGGGGACACCTGATGTAAGAGGCACTCTGCTGGGGACACCTGACGTAAGAGGCACTCCGCTGGGGACACCTGACGTAAGAGGTACTGTACTGGGGACACCTGATGTAAGAGGCACCGTACTGGGGACACCTGATGTAAGAGGCACCGTACTGGGGACACCTGATGTAAGAGGCACTGTACTGGGGACGCCTGATGTAAGAGGTACTGTCCTGGGGACACCTGATGTACGAGGTACTGTCCTGGGGACACCTGATGTACGAGGTACTGTCCTGGGGACACCTGATGTAAGAGGTACTGTCCTGGGGACACCTGATGTAAGAGGTACTGTCCTGGGGACACCTGATGTAAGAGGCACTGTCCTGGGGACACCTGATGTAAGAGGTACTGTCCTGGGAACACCTGACGTAGGAGGTACTGTACTGGGGACACCTGACGTAAGAGGCACTGTACTGGGGATACCTGATGTAAGGAGGCATTCCGCTGGGGATGCCTGATGTAAGAGGTACTGTCCTGGGGACACCTGATGTAAGGAGGCACTCCGCCGGGAATGCCTGATGGAAGGAAGCAATCTGCTGGGGGCACCTGATGTAAGGACGGACTCTGCGGGGGGGCACCTGATGTAAGGACGGACTCTGCTGGGGGCACCTGATGGCATCTGGTGGCAGGTGACACGCTCAGGGGTCCCACTGGTTCTGCATTATGGTGAGTTGAATGATTTCATTCTATATTACAATATAATAATAGAAATAATGCGCTTCAATCATCCTGGACACCATAACAACCATGGTGCCGGGATGATTGAAGCGCTAACACCAGGTGTTTGGAGTATCTTTATCTGCTGAATGTTAAACTCTGGAATACACATTGCTATTGTGGTGTAGGATCTGGGTCTGCTGTCCCTCCATCCCTCTCCCTCTCCCTCTACCCCCCTTTCCCTCTCCATCCCTCATTCACCTCAGACTCTAACCACACCCCTTTTTGAGCCATGCCCATTTAAGCCACACCCACTATTTCACATAAACCACGCCCATTTTTTTGGCTTTGCGCGCCACATTTTTTCTTTTCCCTGTGCTACGCCTACAAACGCACGCCCCACCCCCTAATTATAGTGTGACTCCGCCTACTGCCAAAAAAGTGTCCCGAAATTTTTTTTTACAATGTTGGCAACTATGCTCATGTCCACACAACACAGAGGAGGAGACACCTTCACATTGTCCAGAGCAGGGAGGAAAAAAACAGAAGGCTCGGGGGGCGGAGCTGGTGATGTCACACAGACATCGGGACACTCCGAAAGTAGGAATGACAGAAATTAATGGAGAGGGGTAAGAGAAGCCGCTGTCCAGGCAAGCAGAGGAGCAGGAAAGCTGTATGTATCTGGAATCATAGAAGCATTGATATGCTTTCTCAACCTCATGTGCCCCGCCCACTCCACTCTACTGTCGCTCAGGGACTAGTACAGTGCACTGTGCAGGCAGGGGGCTTGTGTAGTGCTGCGATCTAGCCCACACGCAGGAACAAAGCTGCTCTCTTCCTACCCTGTTAGATTTGGCACTTGGCAGAAAACTCTGTGCTGGGCGTGGTTACACCCGGCAGACAACGCCCTCTTCCTCCAAATAAATTATTCTGCCCAGGGCAGCTGCTCGTCCCGCCCACCCCTAGTACTGGCCCTGCCGTGACCCACAATGCCACCTATACTCTCCCACAATTGATGCAGTATGAGGGGGAGCAGCATGACTGTGGGGAGGTACATCAGACCAGAACACAGGAGGTGTTCAGGGTAGCAACAGGTAATGAAGACCTTAAATTCTGGGTGGATGGATCAAGGTACTGGGATGGAGGAAGTTTTCACACAGGGTATGCCCCGTGGTGCCCCCAGACCAATGAGAAATTCATGACCAAATGCCCTTGAAGCTTTTCTGCCCAAAGAGCCTAACTGGAAACAGTGAGAGAGGTCATCACGCATTTCAGTTCAGTTCCCATAACCATATTCTCTGACAGCGCCTATGTCACAAGGTCATTGACGGAATACATGCCTTTGTGGCAGTCAAGGGGCTTCAGTGATGCCTTTGGGAAAGACTTGGTACATAGTTTGGTGCTCAGAGATCTATGGAAAAGAGCGAGTGTGGAGCCTCAGTGTGGCTATAATTAAGGTGAAAGCTCACCAAAGAGGGGGTGAGGAGGTTACCGTGGGCAACAACAAGGCAGATGAGCTGGCAAAGGAGGAGGCTCTGATAGGAGTCAAGTGGACACCCTATGATGCTGAAGGGAGGTAGGCCTGAGAGGAGCATAATTTTGAGGAGCAGGCGGTGGAAGCAGGTTCACATGAACTCTTGGCGGTGCTAAGGACGCCTACCCCGTGCTTAACGGATGAGCAAAATAAGGATGAGGCCTTGAGCTCAATCAAAAAGCAGCTTAGAGTAAAAGCGGCAGATGCTCCCCAAAACTATGTATTACAAGACAATCTACTGTTAAGCGAGACTTCAGAAGGACAAAGGTTTGTAGTGCCCTCCCAGCATCAAAAGGATTTAGCCTGTGAAAATCATAGGTTGACAGGCCACATGGGTGTTCAGGGTACCTTGAAATTTGTGCAAGCTAGATACTGGTGGGAGATAATGAGTAACAGTCTCACAAGTAGTGCAGGAATGTTTGATCTGTGCACAAATTAACCCTAGGCCAAAGGGACAGAAACCAGTATTAGCAAAGGTACAGGTAGCTTATGGACCGTGGAAAAACCATGACACTACCTGCCTGGAGTTTGCATGTACTCCCTGTGCCTGCGAGGGTTTCCTCTGGGTACTCCAGTTTCCTCCCACACTCCAAAGACATGCTGGCAGGTTTATTGGCTTCTGTCCAAAAAATTGGCCCTGGTGTATGGGTGTGAGTTGGGGACCTTGGATTGCAGACCCCTTGGGGGTGGGGACCGGTGTGGGTGTGTGTGGAGCACTACATAGATTGATGGCGCTACATGGGTACCTTAAATATATAAAAAATAATATAGTGGATGGGCATCTGGATGGGACGCAATGTGCGGGGATGGGGACAATTGTGGGTGCTCACACAGGTTGAACTGGATGGACTGGTGTCATTATTCAACCTTACTAACTATGTAACTATATAACTATGTAAAACCTGCAGATTGACTTTGTTGGTCCATTACCAAGTGCCCCTGGAGGATACAGATATCTACTGGTAGTTGTGGAAGTCTTTTCAAAGTGGGTGGAGGCTCTATCCCTGAGAAAGGACTCTGCTACTGCCAAAGTTAGAGCTTTGTGGACCGACGTATTTTCAAGATAGGGGTTCCCCAAAGTTCTGGAATCGGATAGGGGGACTCACTTTACCGGCAGTTTCATGAAAAATATTTGTGAGCTGCTGGGAGTAGAACAGAGATTCCTTGTACCATACCATCCACAGTCTGCGGGGATGGATGAGGGAATGAATCGAACGCTGAAAGAGCGGCTTAAGAAGATGGTACTGCAATCAGGAAAGAACTGGCTGATCCATTTGCCTTCAATCCTGATGGCCGTACGAGGGTCTGCTGTGAAAGGTTCATCATTAACCCCATATCAGTTAATGACGGGGAGAATGATGAACCTCAGCCATCCAGCAGACCCAATACTTAGTACCCCCCTGAGAGAGAATGCTGAAAGGGACACATTTCTGGTCCAGCTGCAAGAACAGGCACAGGGGTATTTGCAATTTGCTGCAAATAACGTGGCACCTAAAGAGAAGGAGCAGCCTGAAAGGCCTCCCATTAGCTTGAAGATTGGAGACAGGGTTATGGTGAAGAACTTCATTTCCAAGTCTTCATGGAATGCAAACTGTACCAGACCTTTCAGAGTCACTATGACCCTTAGTGATCAGGTAGTCAAAGTGAAGCGGCTCATGGACAACAAGGGTGCAAAAGGCATGAAAAAGAGGGAGATAGAGAAGTGGGTTCATGCCAATCAATGTAAAAGGTACTGCTGATAACAATTGATTCCGCTCTTGTTCTTGTTTTTCCAGAGTCCTGGTGGAGCAAAGATTGGCAAGGTCTCTGGAGAATGGATGAAAGGATCATAATTGTCGTGTTGGGGATCCATCTGAGCCATATAACAAATTTATTCAGACGAACATTCAGGGGATGATGTGGAAAGGAAAAATCCTGAGGAAAACTATGCATCCACTTCTGTTGTGTCATCAATATTGGACTTGTTAAGCCAGAAGGGGAGGCAGGGGGATGTTGAGAGAAGGAGAAAAGTTCAGATTATATCAGAGAGTCCTAAGTTACCAGAGAATTATCAACTGGGTCACCATGATCAATTTGCAATACAAAGTTTCTTTTGCTTTTGGACAATTTAATCTTAACTCAACATCTCGAGGTCTTGCGTATAAACGAGATGTGCAAAATATCATATCGGTATCCCTCCAGTCGTTTGTGGATGCAACTATATATATGAATGAAACGGGTTATTGGTTAGGGAAAAATTCCAATATATCCAAAGCTTTGGAAGCAAGGGACGTGAGATATGGGGTTTTGGTGAGGAATTAAAAGAAGGGAAATATGTTTTTGTGTGTGGCATATATTGGCATAAACAAACTGATATGATGCAGATGCCCAGGAGGCTGACACTTAGGCATAGTAAGGTGTCTGTTGGCCAAACTAGGGAGCTCCAGATGACACATCAATGGTGTGAAAATTTCCTTGTGGGGGTGGTATCTCAGCCTTATCGGTCCTATAGAGAGGCTCTCGGTTACTGGACATGTGGGACACCAGAACTGGACATGGGGAGATACGCCTGGTTGATGTCTCACCTGAGAGGTTGAAACCCTGCACAGGTAATGCCAGTGACTACACACAGAGGTATGCTCTGTTAGAGAAAGGGGAACCACTAGAAATAGATCTCAGCTCTTCTCAAACGCTGGCTAACAGGGTACAGTATGCCTTCACCACATGGCAATTCAACATCTCACAGTGGTTGATAAAATCCTACTACCCTATATGTGCTGAATATACACTGAATCGAGTGCGGTCATTGTACCAGTGGCTTACTTCCAGAGACGTGCAGACACAGAATGAGGTTCATGCAGGACGCTTATTTCTGAGGAGTAACCGAAAGAGGTGGGATGTATTCAGCACTATATTGGGGGGAATAGGAGCTGGGATGGGTGTTGTTAATGGAATGGACATCGGTCTCCTGAGGAACAAACTCTCAGCAGCCATAGCTTCAGACAGTAAGCAGGGCTTTGTTACTCAGTGGGAGATTAATGACATTCTTGATAACATTCAACAAAGTCACATAAATACCCAGGTTAAAGTGGCTCAAGATTTTATCCACCATTTTAAGAGGTTGGTAGAGAGTGTGGTGGTACAGGGCAAAAATATGTAATGGGCTCTGGCGTGCACGCAGGGGCAGGCAGAGTTATCAACCAACATCAAGCTGATTGTACAATCTCTGTATGAGGGGCAGTGGCCTTTATGAGTAATGCCGCGTACACACGAGCGGACTTTCTATCCTACTTGGTCCGGCACACTTTCCGACGGACTTTGTCCGCCAGGTGCGCCGGACTTTAAAACGGACGGACTTGCCCACACACGCCGGGACTTTCCGGCGGGCTAAGTCCGCCCGTCTTTCCGACGGACTTTCGCCGGAGTTCCGGCGGACTTTCAGAATGAACGGACTTGCCCACACACGGACAAGTCCGTTCATTTTGAACGTGACTCAGGTGCGACGGGACTAGAAAAGGATGTCAATCTTGCCGCTTTTATCGGCGAGATTGACACCTTGCTAGCCCCGTCGCGGGGCATACCAGGCCCTTAGGTCTGGTATGGATTATAAAGGGGAACCCCGCTACGCCGAAAAAACGGCGTGGGGTCCCCCTAAAATCCATACCAGACCCCGATCCGAGCACGCAGCCTGGCCGGTCAGGAAAGGGGGTGGGGACGAGCGAGCGCCCCCCCCCCTCCTGAACCGTACCAGGCCGCATGCCCTCAACATGGGGGGTGGGTGCTTTGGGGGAGGGGGGCGCCCTGCGCCCCCCCCCCCCAAAGCACCTTGTCCCCATGTTGATGAGGACAAGGGCCTCTTCCCGACAACCCTGGCCGTTGGTTGTCGGGGTCTGCGGGCGGGGGCTTATCGGAATCTGGGAGCCCCCTTTAATAAGGGGGCCCCCAGATCCCGGCCCCCCACCCTATGTAAATGAGTATGGGGTACATGGTACCCCTACCCATTTACCTAGGAAAAAAGTGTAAGTAATAAAACACACTACACAGGTTTTTAAAATATTTTATTAAACAGCTCCGGGGGGGGATCTTCCTCCGGCTTCGGGGGTCTTCTTCCGGCTTCGGGGGTCCCTCCGCTTCGTCTTCTCCCGGCGTCCGGTTGGTTCTTCTCCGCTCTCCGGCCTCTTCTCCCGGTGTCGCAGGTCTTCGGCCGGCCCCTCCGCTCTCTTCATGTAGCTCTATTGCGAGCGGAGGTCCGGACTTCTGGGCTTCTTGGCTTCTTGGCTTCTTGGCTTCTTGGCTTGGCTTCTCTTCTCTTCTCTTCTCTTCCCCCAGATGTTGACACGACGCTCTCTCCGGCTGGACTGGTCTCTGAGGGCTGCGTTGTGACTTATATAGGCGGAGACCCCGCCCCCATATGATGTCACAGTCCTTGGGCATGCTGGGACTGTGACGTTTTAGGGGGCGTGGTCGACCACGCCCCCTAAAACGTCACAGTCCCAGCATGCCCAGGGACTGTGACATCATATGGGGGCGGGGTCTCCGCCTATATAAGTCACAACGCAGCCCTCAGAGACCAGTCCAGCCGGAGAGAGCGTCGTGTCAACATCTGGGGGAAGAGAAGAGAAGAGAAGAGAAGAGAAGCCAAGAAGCCAAGAAGCCAAGAAGCCCAGAAGTCCGGACCTCCGCTCGCAATAGAGCTACATGAAGAGAGCGGAGGGGCCGGCCGAAGACCTGCGACACCGGGAGAAGAGGCCGGAGAGCGGAGAAGAACCAACCGGACGCCGGGAGAAGACGAAGCGGAGGGACCCCCGAAGCCGGAAGAAGACCCCCGAAGCCGGAGGAAGATTCCCCCCCCCGGAGCTGTTTAATAAAATATTTTAAAAACCTGTGTAGTGTGTTTTATTACTTACACTTTTTTCCTAGGTAAATGGGTAGGGGTACCATGTACCCCATACTCATTTACATAGGGTGGGGGGCCGGGATCTGGGGGCCCCCTTATTAAAGGGGGCTCCAAGATTCCGATAAGCCCCCGCCCGCAGACCCCGACAACCAACGGCCAGGGTTGTCGGGAAGAGGCCCTTGTCCTCATCAACATGGGGACAAGGTGCTTGGGGGGGGGGGGCGCAGGGCGCCCCCCTCCCCCAAAGCACCCACCCCCCATGTTGAGGGCATGTGGCCTGGTACGGTTCAGGAGGGGGGGGGGGCGCTCGCTCGTCCCCACCCCCTTTCCTGACCGGCCAGGCTGCGTGCTCGGATCGGGGTCTGGTATGGATTTTAGGGGGGGCCCCACGCCGTTTTTTCGGCGTAGCGGGGTTCCCCTTTATAATCCATACCAGACCTAAGGGCCTGGTATGCCCCGCGCTCGCCGCAATAGGAAGACTTGTTTTTCCTATTGCAGCGAGCGCGAGATGCAATACCATCCCCTCGTGTCGTATTTGGTCTGTCGGACCAGCCTACACACGAGCGGGCTTTCCGTCGGACCAGCACACACACGAGCGGACTTTCCGCCCGAAACTGAGTCCGACGGAAAGATTTCAAACATGTTTAAAATCTAGGTCCGGCGGGCTTTTGGGAAGAAGTCCGCCGGAAAAGTCCGCCGCCGCCCACACACGGGCGGATTGTCCGGCACACTCTGGTCCGCCGGACCAAGTATGCCGGAAAGTCCGACCGTGTGTACGCGGCATTAGCATCACAGCTCAGTAAGATTTTGCCAAAACACATCTTTTACACTAATCCAAGGTGATGGTTGAATGCCTGGATGGGCTGTGCTAGTTTGGATTATGAGAGATGTTATGCTTCCTCATTGATCCCATATACAGAAGTGCAGACTCGGTCTGTGTATTTGGTGGTATCAATGGGCTTGTTGACTGGGGATTCTACCTTGTGGCATCTGAGGCTAAATTACCCACATGTGATCAGAGAGGATGGAAGCTGGAGGCAGGTTGATATTTCCCTCTGTTGAAGGCATGACCATGATGTCCTTTGTATGCCAGGTCAACACACGGTGGTGAACAAGAAATGTTGGGAAGATGCCTCACTCTGTGTTCTGGATGGGGAGATTATTGCCAGGAAGGGAATATCGGTGTATTATTTGGGACATAGGAGAGTTTGTTTCTTTGTCCTAAAGGATACCAATGTAACGTTAGTCATGGAACTAGGATGTTCTGTGAACCTAACAATAGCTAGAGGAGCATGGTTTACCCATGGCAGTGTCTCTGAAATCCAGACACAGGAGTGGAATTATGTGGTACCGCATATTGCCAATCTGTCTGCGGATGTCAACTATAACCACCCTGTTAGTCTGAGAGCCCTGAACCTTGGTATGGGAAGGAAGATACAGGAATGGTTAACAGATTGGGATAGAGATTAGAGTCTTATGAGGATGCTGTAGCAAGAGAGAACTAATGCTACTATAGCCACCTACCATGATCAGAATAAAATAAAGGAGGTAGTGCATCAACTAGAGAATGATGCTGGGGGGTATTGGTGCAAGGTAATATTCAGACATTCCAGTAAGGCCAACGGTAATTTGAATTATTTGATACATCCTGTTGTAGTAGTACTCATTATTGCTGCAGTTTTGTCATTGGTTCAAGCTGTTATGTGTTGTTGGACTTGATATCTATATAGGAAGCTCTCGCATTTATCTATGCAAGTTGAGGGACGAATTGACGGTAAGGTCTTTGGTACAAGTTAGAGGCTTTGCTGCCAATTCAGAGCCCTGAAGTACCGCTGACATGCCAAAATTGTAGGAAAGACCATTGTGAGTAAGCCTGCCTTATCCCGACCCGTATCTTCAGTAAAGAGTTATAGGAGGTACAGAGTGGGATGCTTAATTTGGTGGGTCACATAAATATGCATATATTATGGTAATGGGTTGATTTGTGTGATGGTATAGTGTGACATATGTGTATTTTAGGTTAGCAATAGGGGTGAGTAAGGCC
The DNA here is from genome assembly GCF_042186555.1 of Aquarana catesbeiana. NCBI lineage: Eukaryota > Metazoa > Chordata > Amphibia > Anura > Ranidae > Aquarana > Aquarana catesbeiana. The sequence goes on from NC_133331.1 coordinate 193,935,485, forward strand.
CTCCTCGAGGTTCTGTATCTGAAAGCTGGTTAATATGCTGCTATGAGTGTGTTCTGGTGAATGGTGAGTGAATAGACACCCCTTGCCTGTACTGCACCCCGTTGTGAAGACACCGGACAGGAGAAGACACAGAATGGTGACATGGAAGCCGTCGCTGACGAATGATGGTGGTGTGTCACTCAGGGCCAAAGCGGCACATGTTGGAAAGTGCAACACGTTAAGACAGTTATGGACTGTTCCATAGGAGCCATGTCTGAAGAAGGGTGATATGCGGCCTTTAGGCGCAAAGCTGAATTTTTGTTGGCAGGCAACATGGTTTAATATCATATTTCTGGAGTTTTACTTTAAGTTGAAAATTGACCCAGCAGGCCCCTGGCAGGGGGTAAATCTTGGCTCTAGACCAACCGGTGTTATAAAGATTAGAATGCTTGTTTAACACATCTACAGACATTCTGCAAAGAGAACCACGGCTGCCAAGATGATTGATCAGATGGGCTACATAAGATCAAAGGACCAGCAGTCACTGAAGATGACCCAGGTCACATAGCAATGATACATGGACGAATGCTGCCCCTAGAGGCCAATACAGCAGGACAGACAGAAAAAAATATTTTAAGAAGGACTGCCTCTTAACTACTTTGATTCGTCAGAAACCTAGATGGGCTGGCAATGGGGTTGGGTCTGGATAGTGTATGAATGGAGTTAAAAAGTGTTGACCGAGAGGAAAAACTCTCTCTTGCCATTTTGAGCCCAGCTGAAGAGACAATATCTAGAGGATGACCTTTCTTAAAGTATCATTGATGTTTTTGTTTTTCATATGCTCTATAATATTTTCCTTTATGCCGCGTACACACGGTCGGACTTTTCGTCTACAAAAGTCCAACGGACACTGACGGACTAAAGCTGGCTGGTAATCCGATCGTGTGTGGGCTTCTCCGGACTTTCAACGGACTTTTTTAGCCTCAAATCCGACGGACTTTAGATTTGAAACATGCTTCAAATCTTTACGTCGTAACTACGACGGACCCCGAAGTCCGCTCGTCTGTATGCTAGTCCGACGGACAAAAAAACGACGCATGCTCATAAGCAAAAACTAAACGGAAGCACTCGGTCTAGTAAAACTAGTGTTCGTATTGTAGGTAGCACATTCATCACGCTGCAAAATCTCTGATCGTTGAATGCAGCGCATTTTATTTCTTCTTTACGAATGCTCTAAAGAACGAAGGTGTTTTGCTGTTCATAATCAGAGTTCTCCTGAACTGATTTCTGGATTCTTTTTCTCTTTGATCTCATGAATGATATAGTATGCATTTTAAAAACAATGTTTCCATACTAATAATACTTTTTCCCCTTTTTTTTTTTTTTTAGGTTTGTAAAGTTACCACAAAGAACCCATTATTCTAGTTTTTTTTTATAGTGATTATTTTTTAGTTTTTAGATAAAGTTAACCCAAAGCACCGTTTTTGGTTATGTAAATTTTTTTATTTTCAAGACTTACCACTTGAACATTATTAACATTAGTAATGTATTTTTGGTGTGTTTTTTTCAAACTCAATGAGATTGTTGTCCCTTGTTAATTTAACATTGTGTGTAAAATCAATGATTTAAAAGAAAACACATAAAGTCTTTTGCTAAACTCAAAAAAGATCCATTTATTCATGGTCAAAATAAAATAAAGAGGAAGTCAACGCTGGCAAAAGTCGGTGTACAAGAAAATTGGGATCTTGCGGAGTCCATATAAGAGGGAGCACAATCTGGTCCAAGAATCCCAGAGATCAACAGCACCAGCAGATGATCTAGATGTCCCCAGACTGTGGTCCTACAACAGCCTGCGTCTTCTGTCAGACCAGACTGAACCCAGGTCATCACTTTCTTCTCTTCCCTGCAGCCTTTCCTCCACGCTGCCCTGCAGCCTTCCCTGTAGCCTTCTTTGGAGGCTGTGGCTGTGGTGTTTCAGTTGTGGCAGGAGGAGGAGGAGGAGGAGGAGGAGGAGGGGGGGCTGCCTCATGTAATTGGGTGTTTTGTGTTAGCGTGCCCTGCAGCCCCTTATGGATTGTTTCCCCAAATAGGCGCTCACAAATGAGGCGCTGCTCCCAATCCATCTGAAGAAGCCTGCTGGCTAAGTAGCAGCCATAGGATTCTTCCGCTTCGGGGGGGCTCCTTAAAAAACGGGTGGCCTCTTGCATGAGGCGCAGGGATGCGTCCTGTGTGACCATCCCCTTCCTGGCCCTTTTTTTGGGAAGGTGGAGGGGAGGCACTTGGGATTCGGTCAGGCTCCTACTGGGCCCAGCCACCTCACTTGGCCCAGCCACCTCACTTGGCCCAGCCACCTCACTGGGAGCAGCCACCTCACTGGGAGCAGCCACCTCCTGCCTGACACTGGGCCCAGCCTCCTCCAGGATGATGGTGAATCCGGCCTCCTCCAGGCTGTCCATGGGCCCGGTCTCCTCCTGCCTGCCACTTTCCCCACATTCCTCCTGGATGGACTCATCCTGTGTATAAAAAAAGGACAATAGTTTTAGTATATTTTTTTGGGTTCATCAATGACACACAGTTTGCTTCTCATGAATAGCAAATTCAATGTGAATACATCTCTTTAATAAAAGAGTCTAATCAGACACCCTAATTATTTCAAGCAGGTGCCAAACATATTTAGCCACTACTGTCAATTGATATGTATACACAATTTTGAGTGCAAAATTATTTTAGACAATTATAACATCCAGTTAACATCATTAATATTAGTACAGTAAATATTTGTTAAAATAATTTACCTGACTCCAGATGGTCATATCTGGTTCATCCAGGATGGAAGACCCAGCTTGCTCCTCATCAGCCTCTGCTGGGGTGGAGGGAAGGGTGGAGGGAAGGGTGGAGGGAAGGGTTGAAAGTGATGGCCTGGCTTCATTCTGGTCATCAAGAAAACGGAGTTGATTGTAGTACCACAGCCTGGGTACATAAACATCATCTGCTGATGCTCCTGATCTCCTTGATTCCTGGATCTTCTTATGCTCCCTCTTATACATGTTCCTCAAGACCCCAATTTTCTTGAGCAATGTCTCCATTGTTGCTTCCGGGATGGTCGCCTGGACAAAGGACAGAAGTCTCTCCAGCGTTGACTTCCTCACATGCTTTGCATAATACTGAGGGTGTTTCACCTCCCACAAATTCCTCATCTCTCGATATTTCGAAATAAAAGCTGTAAGGAACTCTGGATCCTTAAATAGGGGATTCATTATATCTGGAAAAGATGAAGTCACAAGACAAAAAACACTTTTATTATAGGTTTCTGCTAACCCCTCATCATCTTCTCCCTATGTAGGCCTCATCAATCTATCAAGCCATATAGGCCGCTTGCTACAAAGTCATGACCATAATAAAACCCAAAAAAAAATATATCTAAAATTACCTTCGTTTTGTAACGTCCTGGTCCACTATCACCTACGCACAGAACGTACGTACGACACGTGCGCAAGGGCCCTCTTTACATACTACGCATGTGTGAAACTCCGCCTGCGTCGCCCGCCCCTGACGTTCGAAATTAACTCATGTTCTCCGCCCCCTAATTCGACGCAAAGAACGTACGTACGACACGTGCGCAAGGGCCCTCTTTACACATTACGCATGTGTGAAACTCCGCCTGCGTCGCCCGCCCCTGACGTTCGAAATTAACTCATGTTCTCCGCCCCCTAATTCGACGCACAGAACGTACGTATGACACGTGCGCAAGGGCCCTCTTTACACACTACGCATGTGTGAAACTCCGCCTGCGTCGCCCGCCCCTGACGTTCGAAATTAACTCATGTTCTCCGCCCCCTAATTCGACGCACAGAACGTACGTACGACACGTGCGCAAGGGCCCTCTTTACATACTACGCATGTGTGAAACTCCGCCTGCGTCGCCCGCCCCTGACGTTCGATTTTAACTCATGTTCTCCGCCCATTTTTTGTTACGGCGCGTAGTGGAGTAAATAATGGCGGAGACACCTGACATGTTGACGACCTCAGGTAGTGGAGACAGCCCGGAGGCTGGAACGTCAACAAAATCTGTGAGGCCTAGATTTAAGGCCTCTAATATGAGTTTTAAAGAGATGGTGGAGATGGTGGCCATTCTTCACAAAGACGACTATGATGGGAAGTATGGGCCGTACGCACGGCCAAATTTGCGCAAGGCCAAAATAATGGCGAAGGTCGTGGACACTTTGCAGGCATCTTTTGGGGTCCAGCGCTCCAAGGATCAACTTCGAAAAAGATGGTCTGACCTGAAACTCAGGGAGCCGGATCAATACAGACGTATCCGGAAAGTTCTTAAAAAAAGTAAGTACTTGTCGTGTTTTTCTCTTGTGTTTATTACCTTGTATACTGCTCCATGTGCTTTTCCTTCCTATACGATTTTTTTGTTCATCGTTTTAAACGATCTTTTAATAAACTTCGTTACATATCTATAGATAGATCTATCTATCTATCTATATATATATATCTATATATGTATCTATATATGTAGAGAGAGAGAGAGAGAGAGAGAGAGAGAGAGAGAAATATATAGAGAGAGAGAAATATAGAGATAGGTAGATAGATATAGAAATGTAAAACATTCTTTTTGAATATTTTAAGTTATCTTTTTTTTTTGCTTTACATTTAGTTAGATATTTATAGATTTTGTTCCAGATATAGAGAGAGAGAGAGAGAGAGAGAGAGAGAGATCAAAAGATTATTAACTATATTTTGAGATATTGATATCTAGATATCTATCTATACCATATGTCTTTATAATTTTAAATATTGAGGTAAAATAGGAACTCTACACAAACCACTTCACTACAAATGTTGGAAAATTACTATGTACTAAAATATCTGTGTGCTAAGTAGATTAATAATTTTTTGTTTCACATAGGGGAAAAATCACTCAGCCAACAAGAAGACAGTCCACCCCAAGCCAAACATGATTGGGAAATCAGCCCAAGTCCCACTGAGGATGTGGAGGAAGGAGAGGTGGGCGACATGGGCACCCCACCAGGTGAGTGTCTGACACACCAGCTTACGGTAATCTATGCATGGCTGCCTTTTGTTTAATGTAATTTGTCTACTCTATTTTAGGGGATCTGGTTGTGCTTGATTCAAGCAACAGCGCCACCCCCGAGGATGTGGAGGAATTATGCTACATGGGCACCCCACCAGGTCAGTGTCTGAGACAACAGCTTTATTATGGTAAGGTAAACTATGTATGTGTGCATATTTCTAAAGACCTTTTTTGGTTTCATTCCACTTTAGGTACAACAAGAAGTGACTATTTCACCTCAGAAAGTGCCCAACGGCTAATTGGTCAAATAATGGCCTGGAATAAGGACATCGATGAAATGCGTAATCGGCTGGATCGTATGCAGCAGGAAATGAAGGACATGATTGATGTTTTGGGTCGAATCTAAATGCCCTTTTTGAAACCCCAAAACATCAATCATGTCCTTCATTTCCTGTTTTGCTGACCCCATTCTGGGCCTTCTCTTTATTTTTTTGGCTGAACAGAAATGGCTGTTTAACCTAATTGAAAAAAGGAGGGCTGTTTCTCGTAAATACCTAAAAAATCCACAAAAAAATAAAACTTGATTTTCTCAAAAACCACAAAAAAAAAAAAAACTTGATTTTAAAAAAACCAAAAAAATAAAAAAACTTGATTTTAAAAAACACAAAAAAAATAAAAACTTGATTTAAAAAAAACCAAAAAAATAAAAAAACTTGATTTTAAAAAACACAAAAAAATAACAAAACTTGATTTTCAAAAAAACCAAAAAAATAACAAAACTTGATTTTCAAAAAAAACAAAAAAATAACAAAACTTGATTTTAAAAAAAAACAAAAAAATAAAAACTTGATTTTAAAAAAAACAAAAAAATAAAAAAACTTGATTTTAAAAAACACAAAAAAATAACAAAACTTGATTTTCAAAAAAACCAAAAAAATAACAAAACTTGATTTTCAAAAAAACCAAAAAAATAACAAAACTTGATTTTCAAAAAGACAAAAAAATAACAAAACTTGATTTTCAAAAAAACAAAAAAATAACAAAACTTGATTTTCAAAAAAACCAAAAAAATAACAAAACTTGATTTTCAAAAAAACAAAAAAAAAAAACTAAACTTGATTTTAAAAAACCAAAAAAAAAAAAAAAAGCCTGTTTGCGAAAATCAAAAAGCCAAAAATATTTTTTTGTGGATTAGGTAGAAATATTTAAATATAATTATATTTTTCTACATTATTAAGATATCATTATATTTTTGTCTATGAACATTTTATACTAAATGCAGAACTGAATGCATAACAACCATTAATAAAAACATCTCCTTATAGGAATTAAATAAATGTGTGGTTTGTTATTTCAAGGCTCAGTATCAGTTTGGTTATAATTGTAAAAAAGTTGTTTACAGTGGCAATGGAGCTTATTTAGACATTTAAAATTAAAATACAGTTGGCACTACAACTGCTCGACCATAACCTAGGAGACAGCCCAAAAGAAAGGCAAGCAATAAATATAATGCAAGATTTCATCAATATTTTTTTTATTGTAAAAAATTAAATATCCTGGCCCATTGCAATGGCCCCCCTACCCATAAAATAATTAACATATTGCTGTCTAACTTGACGGGCACTTTGGGGGGCCAAGCCAGTACGGACAGTATCCAGGCCCGTAAGGTTGGCATCTATTTGTCCGGCCTCAGGCCCAACTGTGCCTATATAATTCTGAGAATGTTTGTTTAAAAAGTTGTGCAGAATGCAGCACGATAAAATGATAAAATTAAGTTTGTATTCCGCCAAATTAATGGCTGTTTGAAACAGGCGGAACCGGCTGGCCAGAATTCCAAACGCATTCTCAACCACTCTTCTAGCTCTGGCCAGCCGGAAATTAAAAACCCTCCTCTCCGGGGTGAGGGTTCTTTGGGGGAATGGCCTCATGAGGTGCTTGCTGAGAGCGAAGGCTTCATCGGCAATGAAGACAAAGGGGAGTCCTTCCACGTTATCCGCATCAGGTGGCAATCCCAGGCCACCACTCTGGAGACGCTGGCAGAACTCCGTCTGGGCAAATACTCCTCCATCCGACATCCGGCCATTCTTCCCCACGTCCACATATAAAAAATCATAGTGTGCCGACACCACCGCCATTAAAACAATACTGTGGAACCCCTTATAATTAAAATAGTATGACCCCGAATGGGGTGGTGGCACAATGTGGACATGTTTCCCATCTATAGCCCCTCCACAATTGGGAAAGTCCCAACGGCTGGCAAAATGGGATGCCACAGTCTGCCATTCCTGTGGCGTTGAAGGAAACTGGGGAATCAAACAAGAAAACCAAAATCAATTAATTTTGAAGCTAACATTGCAAGAAAATTAGACAATTAAAAACATTATTCCCCAGCATCAGTATAACATTCAATAATTTAATTCTTCTGGAATAACTAATATGGAAAGGCACACTTATCAGATTGCTCACCCCCTCTGATGGAACATTGATTACATTTTAGGGGGTTGTGAAATCCCTAAAAAAGATTACTTTTAGGACACGCAGGAATTTAGGGACTAAAAAGGCTACAAGACTGCAGTTGTCGCACTCTGCAGGTGCAGTTGCTAACCAGCTTACAGTAAATGAGGTAATGTAAAAAGGCATTCATGTTGCAAGGAGTACACAATCACATGCAAGGGCAATTAATGAAAACACTTTGAGGCTTGCATATGATTTGATGATGGAAATCAGCAGAGCTTCTGCTCATTTACTAAAGCACTGGAACAAATGCACCTGTAGAGTGCACATGCATTTTGCAAAGTGCAACATATATTTGCTTTAGACAAATCAACACCACAGAACATTCAAGCTAATTTTTACGAGGGGGGGGGGGGGGGGGGGTTGTGAAATCTAGATAATTGCTATTTAGCAGCACACTATTTGGAGTGAGTTTAGGTGGGGGGGGGGGGGGGGGTTGGGAAATCTAGCTAATTGCTAATTATAAGCACACTAAATACACTCAAACAAAATACATTCAAAATGAGTAGACTAGGTGGATATGTTCCCATCACTTCATGCTGGGGAGGTTATTGAAGGAAAATATACATGCATGACAAAAAATAACAGGAAAAAAATCCAGCATGTGTGAGGATAAAAAGGGGACATTCACACTATATTGCAATGATGGTAAGTAGTGTTTGAAGCAAGAAATACATTACATTATCAAAGATTACATAAAAGAACATGTGATGCTAATAAAAGAAAAATATCTTACCTTAATATAGTCCTTCTGCAGGACCTGGATGATGGCAGAACAGGTCTCTGGGATAATGATCCCCAGAGCCTGGGGGGAGATGCCTGTCGAGAACTTAAGGTCCTGCAGGCTTCTCCCTGTGGCCAAATACCGCAAGGTAGCGACCAGCCTCTGCTCCGGAGTGATGGCTTGCCTCATGCAGGTATCCTGCCTGCTGATATAGGGGGTCAGCAAAGCCAACAAACGGTCAAAAACGGGGTCCGTCATCCGGAGAAAGTTCCTGAAATCCTCAGGATTATTCTCACGGATCTCACGGAGCAAAGGCATGTGACAGAACTGGTCACGCTGAAGCAACCAATTCTTGGTCCATGAACTCCTCCTCGCCCTGTTCATGGACTGGTCTTGGGCTGAAGAATAAACTACAGCACCAAGCACATACAATGCACGAGCTCGACGACGAGTACGTACAGGTAACATGGCTTCAAAACGGTCGGCTGGTCAGAACGCACTAAACAGAACGCACTGAAGAACAGCAAGGCCTGTGAAGAACGACCTGAAAATCAGGAACGAGCGGCCAATAAAACAAAGATTTCTCAATGCCAACTGACCAAACGCACTGAAAAGCAGATACAAACCTCACAAGCACAGACTGAACAACAGTTAAAACGAACTGAAAAATACGAGTCTCACAAGCGCGAATCGTCTCTCACCAAACTTCTACTAACACGAGATAAACACGAGATTAGCAGAAGGAGCCCAAAGGGTGTCGTACGGGCTATTGAACTTCCGTTTTATAGTCTCGTCGGACTTGGTGTACGTCACCGCGTACTAGGCTGTCGTACTTTTGTGTGGTCGTGTGTAGGCAAGTCCGTTCGTAAGAAAGTCTGCCGCAAGTCCGCCGAAGGTACGTCGGAAGTATGTCGGACAGGCTGTCGGACTTTTGTAGACGAAAAGTCCGACCGTGTGTACGCGGCATTAGTGTTTTTATGCTAGCATTTCCTTAGGAAATAAATAAGACGTTTTATTAACGGTTCCCGACCGGCACGTGCTGATGTACATCGGCAAAATGGCACGGCTGGGCAAATGGGCGTACCCATACATCCCTTTAAATTATCCGCCGTGCCATTGCGTGCGCGCCGGCGGCAGCGCGCGCCGGCCTGGGAGCTCCGTGAGTCGGGTCGCGGGTCCCGCGGACTCGAACGCCGCAGGGAGAGGACGAACGGGGAGATGCTAATGTAAACAAGCATCGCCCCATTCTGCCTAGTGACAGTGATAACATCACTGATCTCTGCTTCCTGTGATCGGGAGCAGAGATCAGTGATGTGTCACACGTAGCCACGCCCCCCACAGTTAGAAACACTCCCCAGGACATACTTAACCCCTCCCTAGCCCCCTAGTGGTTAACCCCTTCACTGCCAGTGTCATTCACACAGGAATCAGTGCATTTGTATAGCACTGATTGCTGTATAAATGACAATGGTCCCAAAAATGTGTCAAAAATGTCCGATGTGTCGGCCATAATGTCGCAATCACAATAAAAATCGCTGATTGCCGCCATTACTAGTAAAAAAAAAAAATAATAATAAAAATGCCATAAAACTATCCCCTATTTTGTAAACGCTATAACTTTTGCTCAAACCAATCAATAAACTCTTATTGCGATTTTTTTTTTACCAAAAATATGTAGAAGAATACGTATCGGCCTAAACTGAGGAATATTTATTATAGCAAAAAGTAAAAAATAATGCATATTTTTCAAAATTGACGCAATTTTTTTGTTTATAGTGCAAAAAATAAAAACCGCAGAAGCGATCAAATACCACCAAAAGAAATCTTTATTTGTGGGGAAAAAAAGGACGTCAATTTTGTTTAGGAGCCACGTCGCACAACCGCGCAATTGTCAGTTAAAGTGACGCAGTGCCGAATCGCAAAAAGTACTCTGGTCAGGAAGGGGGTAAATTCTTCTGGGTCTGAAGTGGTTAAGCAGTGTGTTTATCTTCATAGCTAACCTTATATCATTGTACTATCACCAGTAATATTATCAGAGCTTTAATAGACTAGCTAACTATAGGAATAGACAAGTTAATACATATATGGAATAAATAGAGGGAATCCATGACCACCTAATATTTATTTCAATATGTACTTCACTAGAAGCCCCCTTTAAAAAGAGGGCCCCCAGATCCCCCCCCCCCCCCCCCAAGTGAATGGGTATCGGGTACATTGTATCCCTACCCATTCGCCCAAAAAAGTGTCTAAAAGTAAAAACCACAAGAGGCAGTTTTTGACAATTCCTTTATTATAAAAGAAAAAAAAAGTGTCCGCAATGTAAATCCACCATCAATCACGCTGCCCGGCGGACCCGAAAAATAGCAAAAACGAGAAAAACTCCACCTTCATGGGAGGCCTCCCAGCAACTGCTGTCTTTTCGCTTTGACAGCTCTTATATAGGCAAGGGCAGGGCCACCCATTAACGAAACTGGATGACCCCGCCCCCCCCTGACGTCTCATGATGTCAAAAGGGGGCGGGGTCACTCGGTTACGTCACCGGGTGGCCCCACCCTCGCCTATATAACAGCTGTCAAAGCCAAGAGACAGCAGTCACCAGGAGGCCTCCCGTTGAGGCGGAGCTTTAATTTTTTCTATTTTTCGCGTCCGTCGGGCAGCGTAATTGAAGATGTACATCGCGGGACACTTTTTTTTTTTTTTTAATAAAGGAATTGTCAAAAACTGTCTCTTGTGGTTTTTGACACTTTTTTTGGCGAATGGGTAGGGGTACAATGAACCCGATACCCATTCACATAGGGGGGGCCGGGATCTGGGGGCCTCCTTGTTAACCGCTTCAGCCCCGGAAGAATTTACCCCCTTCCTGACCAGAGCCCTTTTTGCAATTCGGCACTGCCTCGCTTTAACTGACAATTGCGCGGTCGTGCGACGTGGCTCCCAAACAAAATTGACATCCTTTTTTTCCCACAAATAGAGCTTTCTTTTGGTGGTATTTGTTCACCTCTGCGGTTTTTATTTTTTGCGCTATAAACAAAAAAATAGCGACAATTTTGAAAAAACGCATTATTTTTTACTTTTTGCTATAATAAATATCCCCAAAAAATAATTAAAAAAACATTTTTTTCCTCAGTTTAGGCCGATACGTATTCTTCTACATATTTTTGGTAAAAAAAAAAAAATCGCAATAAGCAATTATTGATTGGTTTGCGCAAAAGTTATAGCGATTACAAAATAGGGGATAGTTTTATGGCATTTTTATTATTTTTTTTTTTTACTAGTAATGGCGGCGATCGGCGATTTTTATTGTGACTGCGACACATCGGACATTTTTGACACATTTTTGGGACCATTGTCATTTATACCGCAATCAGTGCTATAAAAATGCACTGATTCCTGTGTAAATGACACTGGCAGTGAAGGGGTTAACCACTAGGGGGCGGGGAGGGGTTAAGTCAGTACTAGGGTTGTGTTCTAACTGTAGGGGGGATGGGCTAGCTGTGATACTTCACTGATCTCTGCTCCCGATTACAGGGAGCAGAGATCAGTGACACTGTCACTAGGCAGAACGGGGAGATGCTTGTTTACATCAGCGTCTCCCCGTTCGACCTCTCCATGAGGCGATCGCGGGTATCCCCGCGGCGATCAAGTCCGCGGGACCCGCCACCCGACTCACGGAGCTCCCGGCCGGCGCACGCCGCCGGCGGCGCGCACGCAATGGCACGGCGGGGAATTCAAATGGGACTTACAGGTACGCCCATTTGCCCAGCCGTGCCATTCTGCCGACGTACATCGGCGTGCGCCGGTCAGGAAGTGGTTAAAGGGGGCATCCAGATTCCGATAAGCCCCCCCGCCCGCAGACCCCGAAACCACCAGCCAGGGTTGTCGGAAAGAGGCCCTTGTCGCCATCAACATGCACAAGCACCCTCCTCATGTTGAGGGCAAGTTGCCTGGTATGGTTCAGGAGGGGCTCGCTCGTCCCTTCCCTTTCCTGGCCTGCCAGGCTGCATGCTCGGATAAGGGTCTGGTATGGCTTTTGGGGGGCCCCACGCTGATTTTTTTTTTTACATTTTGGTGTGGCGTTCCCCTTAAAACCTATACCAGACCCTAAGGGCCTGGTATTGATTTTGGGGGTACCCCACGCTGTTTTTCTTTTCTTAATTCTGTCATAGGGTTCTCCTTAACCACTTCAATGCGCTGTATTACATACTCTGCACTGAACTATATACCCTGCACTGTATTATATATACTACAATGACTGCACTATATACTCTGCATGCAATGTATTATATATACTATACTGAAGGCACTATATACTCTGCACTGTATTATATATACTACAATGACTGCAATATATACTCTGCACTGTATTATATATACACTACACTGACTGCAATATATACTCTAAACTGTATTATATATACTACACGGACTGCACTATATTCTCAACACTGTATTATATTTATACTACACTATATATTCTGAACTATATTATATATACACTACACTGACTGACTGCACACTACACTAACTACCTGCCTAATCTATTAATTCGCTATATATGGCCGCCGTGTAAGCAGTAGCCTTATATAGTGTGGGGCGTGGATTTAGCCCTGGAGCCACGATTGGCCAAAGGCACCCTGCCTTTGGCCAATCATGGCTCTCACAGCACATTGCGCTGTGATTGGCCAAAGCATACAGGTCAGGTGCATGCTTTGGCCAATCAGCAGCTGTCAATGCAGTGCGATCTTGCAGTGCAATATGGGAAGCTCCGCAGCGGGCGAACTTCCCATGAGCGCCCCATATGTTCATTTGTTCTACGAACAAACACCCGTTGTTCAAGCCGAACTTGGGTTCGACTCGAACATCGGGACCAGGCCCGGATTGGCCATAGGGCAAACCGGGCACTTGCCTGGTGGGCCAGAGCCACCAGTCTTTGCGGGGCCCAAGGCAGCTGGGCTGCTGTTTGAGCCCGCGCCGCTCCCCCAGCTTCTCTGCGGCTGCCAGTTAAGCTCAGCCATCGGCGCCGGGGGGACGGAAACATGAATGGAGAGGAGCCAGATGAGACACCTATGGCCTCGCCGGATAGGTCAGCGGTCGGGGCCAGGGGGCGTGACTGCGAAGGGGGGAGGAGCCCCCCGTGCTCTCCACATTCCCCCATGCTCTATGCTGCCCTACCTGTGCTCTCCACCTCTCCCATGCTCTCCGCCACCCCCCTCCCTGTGCTCTCCACATTTCCCCATGCTCTCCGCTGCCCCCTGTGCTCTCCACCCCCTTGTGCTCTCCACCTCCCCCCATGCTCTCTGCTGCCACGTGTGCTCTCCACCACCCCCCATGATCTCTACCACCCCCCGTGCTCTCCACATTCCCCCATGCTCTCTGCTGCCCCCTGTGCTCTCCACATTCCCCCATGCTCTCTGCTGCCCCCTGTGCTCTCCACCTTCCCCTATGCTCTCCGCCACCCCCCTGTGCTCTCCACATTCCCCCATGCTCTCCGCCACCCCCTGTGCTCTCCACATTCCCCCATGCTCTCTGCCACCCCCCGTGCCCTCCACATTCCCCCATGCTCCCCACATTCCCCCATGCTCTCCGCCATCCCCGTGCTCTCCACATTCCCCCATGCTCTCTGCTCCCCCCCGTGCTCTCCACCTCTCCCATGCTCTCTGCCACCCCCCTCCCTGTGCTCTCCACCTCTCCCATGCTCTCTGCCACGCCCCTCCCTGTGCTCTCCACTGCCCCCTGTGCTCTCCACCCCCCCGTGCTCTCCACCTCCCCCATGCTCTCTGCTGCCCCCCCTGTGCTCTCCACCTTCCCCCATGCTCTCCGCCACCCCCCTGTGCTCTCCATATCCCCATGCTCTTTGCTACCCCCTGTGCTCTCCACATTCCCCCATGCTCTCCGCCACCCCCCATGCTCTCTACCACCCCCAGGTGCTCTCCACATTCCCCCATGCTCTCCGCCACCCCCCATGCTCTCTGCTGCCCCCTGTGCTCTCCACATTCCCCCATGCTCTCTGCTGCCCCCTGTGCTCTCCACCTTCCCCTATGCTCTCCGCCACCCCCCTGTGCTCTCCACATTCCCCCATGCTCTCCGCCACCCCCCGTGCTTTCCACATTCCCCCATGCTCTGTGCTCTCCACATTCCCCCATGCTCTCCGCCACCCCCCGTGCTCTCCACATTCCCCCATGCTCTCTTCTGCCTCCTGTGCTCTCCACATTCCCCCATGCTCTCCGCCATCCCCGTGCTCTCCACATTCCCCCATGCTCTCTGCTCCCCCCCGTGCTCTCCACCTCTCCCATGCTCTCTGCCACCCCCCTCCCTGTGCTCTCCACCTCTCCCATGCTCTCCGCCACGCCCCTCCCTGTGCTCTCCACTGCCCCCTGTTCTCTCCACCCCCCCCATGCTCTCCACCTCCCCCATGCTCTCTGCTGCCCCCCCTGTGCTCTCCACCTTCCCCCATGCTCTTTGCTACCCCCTGTGCTCTCCACATTCCCCCATGCTCTCCGCCACCCCCACTTGCTCTCCACATTCCCCCATGCTCTCCGCCACCCCCCATGCTCTCCACATTCCCTCACGCTCTCTGCCACCGGAAAATGTCATTTTTTTGCCTTTATATATGACATTTTTGCTGCAGCAGGTTCTATACATGGTACAGATGTGCCATTTTACAGGCAGACTAAGGGACTCCCAAGGCATTATATTTAAAGGAATTTTTCATTTTTATTTCACTTTAAGCATCAGTAAATTACTGCTCATTTAAAAATTATGTTTTTTACAAATTTTTTTTTTCCAAAGGCAGTACCCAGACTCCCATACCCCTTGTATGCCAAATAACTTGCATCTAAGCTTTCAAAATGGGCACTTTTGATTTTCCCAGTATAGACTTCAATGGGGTTCGTATTCGGCTATGAATTTTTGCGATGTTCTGGTGCAAACCGAACGGGGGGGGGGGGGGGGGGGCATTTGTCCCATCTCTAGTAGCTAACAGTCTCTGTTAGAAAAGCAATAGCCCCTTACGGACTAGGAAATTTCAGTCCCTTAACCACTTTAGCCTCGGAAGGATTTACCCCCTGCCTGACCAAAGTACTTTTTGCGATACGGCACTGCATCGCTTTAACTGAAAAGTGGTCATGCGACGTTGCATCCAAATAAAATTGACATCCTTTTTTTCCCACAAATAGAGCTTTCTTTTGGTGGTATTTGATCACCTCTGCGGTTTTTATTTTTTGCGCTATAAACAAAAAAAGAGCGACAATTTTGAAAATTTTGACAATTTTTTGCACAAAAGTTATAGCGTCTACAGAATAGGGAATAGATTTATGGCATTTTTATTATTTATTTATTTATTTTTATTAGTAATGGTGGCGATCTGTGATTTTTTTTATCGTGACTGCGACATTATGACAGACACATCGGACACTTTTGACACCATTTTGGGACCATTGTCGTTTATACAGCGATCAGTGCTATAAAAATGCACTGATTACTGTGTAAATGACACTGGCAGGGAAGGGGCTAAACACTAGGGGGCGATCAAGGGGTTAAGTGTGTCCTAGGGTGGTGTTCTAACTGTGGGGGGGATGGGCTACCACTGACATGACAGCGATCACTGCTCCCCATCACAGGGAGCAGTACATCCCTGTCATGTCACTAGGCAGAACAGGGAAATGCCTTGTTTCCGTGACACAATCGCGGGCCCCCAGGTGGACATCGAGTCTGCGGGACCCGCAGGCATGGTCACTAAGTGCGCGGAGGCGCGTGCGCGCCCGAAATGCTGTGATTTAAAGGGGTCGTACCTGTACGCCCATTTGTCCAGCCGTGCCATTGTGCCGACGTACATCATCGTGTGTTGGTCAGCTAGTGGTTAAGAAGGTAGCAAAATGTGTTGTGAACTGCATCCTGGAGCACCTCCAACTCCCTTGTAGACACTGGTCCCAGCTTTACCACTGCAGG
Source organism: Aquarana catesbeiana (assembly GCF_042186555.1). Lineage (NCBI taxonomy): Eukaryota > Metazoa > Chordata > Amphibia > Anura > Ranidae > Aquarana > Aquarana catesbeiana. Next base: position 193,951,690 of record NC_133331.1, read on the forward strand.
AAACACTAGCCCACCTGGCTGCTTCCTCACCAGTCTAATTGAATGACTCTCTTCACCAGTCTACCTGACTGACTCCTCCAGAGATCTCCCAGGGCGAGATAAGGAAAGATTTAAGCACACCACTATCTTCCAGAGAGACCAGTTACATGTTGCAGTCTCTTTCCTTGTAAGTCCCTGCATCGTGCTGTAGTACTCACAGTGTCCTCCTTGTTGCAGCTGCCTCTCCAGGAAGACTCCTTCCAAGCTTCTCCTGTTGTCAGGATCCTCCCAGGCCAGCACCTGAGCCCTGGCCCGACGCAGAGCCCCCCCCAGGCTAAGGGGTTTACCTCAAGGGCCACCGGCAGTCCCTTCGGCACTCCATTTCCATCTTTCACCCGACTCTCCTCCCAGCATGACTCATTCCTATTTAAGGGCTCACTTAGTCCCTTGCCAGGCCCACCGTCTGGTGATTGGCCAAACACCACTAAATATGCAGAACAATCCTCCTGGCCCCTGCCCTCCAGAAGTTTCTCCAAGATCCAGGGGGAGGCACCAGAGACTTGTCTGCATGAGTCATGTTGCCCTGAACTTTAATAACCCTGACCCAGATTAAGACTCACAGGATTTAAACAAGAGCCAGCATATGGTTTACCTACTCTTCCACCAGTAGCAACCACTAGTAGCACACTGGAGGGTGCTACATATAGAAACTCTATGATTAGGCTCCTTTGGGCAAATTAAATGCGTTTGTAACTATTGCACCAGGTAAACTTTGTAACTGCATCCTTTTGATTTAAAAAAAACTTACATTGGTTTTTATGGCGAGCGGCTCTCTTTGCCCTTTTTGAGGATTTGTGTGTAGAATTGTGTTTAAAGTATTATTGACATTATTTATGACATAGTTCTTATTTTTACTGGCAATTTTCTTTAAATGATTTATACTTTAGCAACCAATGTGAAACTATCTTGTACTGGTCTGACATCAGCAGAGCCAACTCTGATTTTTGAAGTGGGTTACTGCACTTTAAATATTAAGAAAAAGATCTAATAATCTAAACAAGGTCATAATTGTCCAATGTCTGTGAGCTGTGGCTATAATGTGCTTAGTACCTGTTATCTACATGTTATCTCTTTGACTGTGCCTTGTGGTAGATAGAATAGATGGAGCAATCTAGTTCTGATAGGCAATTTACTTTGGAAAAGCTTTTATAGAATCTGTGTGCTTTATACATTGATAAACTTTGCACTCATGATTTTCATGTGTAAACTTGACTTTTAAACTAGTCAGTAACTTGTTCATCTAACGCTCCTTCTTCGAATGATCTCAGGTTCAAGCAATTGATTTTAATATTTTAAAAATGTATTGTGCTTCATTAGTTCCAGTAACAATCCTACTGCTAGCCATAAATATAAGCAATTTGGGCCTGATTCCAGATAGATTTCATGGTTTTTCTATATTAGGCATCAGGGGCGTAACTAGAAATAGCAGGGCCCCATAGCAAAATGTTGTATGGGGCCCCCCTGCAAACAGCCCCCCCCCCCCCCCCCCACAGCTGCCCTAGTGTCAATGCAGCGTGACCTGTGCCACATATAGCGTGACCTGTGCACAATGCAGCGTGACCTGTGCCCAATGCAGCGTGACCTGTCCCCAATGCAGCGTGACCTGTGCCCCATACAGCGTGACCTGTGCCCCATCCAGCGTGACCTGTGCCCAATGCAGCGTGACCTGTGCCCAATGCAGCGTGACCTGTGCCCAATGCAGCGTGACCTGTGTCCAATGCAGTGTGACCTGTGCCCCATAAAGAATGACCTGTGCCCCATACAGCGTGACCTGTGCCCCATACAGCGTGACCTGTGCCCAATGCAGCGTGACCTGTGCCCAATGCAGCGTGACCTGTGCCCCATACAGCGTGACCTGTGCCCCATACAGCGTGACCTGTGCCCCATGCAGCGTGACCTGTGCCCCATGCAGCGTGACCTGTGCCCCATGCAGCGTGACCTGTGCCCAATGCAGCGTGACCTGTGCCCCATAAAGAATGACCTGTGCCCCATACAGCGTGACCTGTGCCCAATGCAGTGTGACCTGTGCCCAATGCAGCGTGACCTGTGCCCCATACAGCGTGACCTGTGCCCCATACAGCGTGACCTGTGCCCCATACAGCGTGACCTGTGCCCCATGCAGCGTGACCTGTGCCCAATGCAGCGTGACCTGTGCCCCATAAAGAATGACCTGTGCCCTATACAGCGTGACCTGTGCCCAATGCAGTGTGACCTGTGCCCAATGCAGCGTGACCTGTGCCCAATGCAGCGTGACCTGTGCCCAATGCAGCGTGACCTGTGCCCAATGCAGCATGACCTGTGCCCAATGCAGCATGACCTGTGCCCAATGCAGCATGACCTGTGCCCAATGCAGCATGACCTGTGTCCAATACAACCTGGTCTGCCTGTGCCCCATACAGCCTCACCTGTGCAGAGGAAGAGGCAAGCCACTCGGATCAGCAGAGAGCAGGATTTGAATTTCCCATCTTCCTGGGGCTCATCGTCACAAAGCCCCACCTCTTGGCCTAACGCCTTTGATGACGTCACACGTCCCGCATTGGATTGGTGTTCTGTCTATCAAAGGTGCTGGGCCAAGAGGTGGAGCTATGTGACGTGAGCCCCGGGAACACTGGAAGTTCTAATGAAAGCTATTACATGGGGCAATTCAGCTCTCTGCTGATCCGGGTGGCTTGCCTCTTCCCCTGCACAGGTGAGGCTGTATGGGGCACAGGCAGACCAGGCTGTATTGAGCACAGGCAACGCTGTATTGGGCACAGGTCACGCTGCATTGGGCACAGGTCACAGCTTGCCTCTTCCTCTCCTCTCTCTTCCCCTGGCTGGGAGACTGTGCCGGTGGTGCTCTCATCCTTTCTGGGCCCCACTTGGCTGCAGGCCCCATAGCGCCCGCATGGGTCGCTATGGTGGTAGTTACGCCCGTGTTAGGCATCACTAAATGGCGGACTGCGGCCCGGGTCCAGACCCAGTCAATGTCCTATCTGGAAGACTGGTACACTGCTGTACCGCCATTTAGCGGCAGTTCTGCCCAGAGTTGTCACCGCTGCTGTCATTCTCATTCTCACAGAGCTGACAGTGGGAGGTGGGACTGCTCTGGATGGAGGGCTGGGGCTTCCTGAATTAACAAGCAGGTGATTAGTTGCTAGGATGCAGCCAATCACCAGCTTGCAGCTCTCAGCCTCTGGCCAAACTTGCTGTGCATCCCATCGTCCTACCTGTCTGTGTAAGGTAGGACAGGAAGCTGTAATGGAGGGGCTGAAGACAGTAATGGTGGGACTGAGGACAGTAATGGGGCTCAGGACAGTAAAGAGGGAGAGCTCAGGACAGTAATAGGGGAAACTGAGGGGAGTAATGAGAGGCTGAGGTCATTAATGGGGTATCTGAAAACTGTAATGGAGGGGTTCAGGACAGTTAAGGGGTGGAACTCAGGACAGTTAAGGGGTGCTCAGGACAGTTAAGGGGGGAAACTCAGGACAGTAATCGGGGAGAGCTAAGGACAGTAATGGGAGAGGCTCAGCACAGTAATGGGGGGGTGAGGACAGTAATGAAGGGGCTTAGGACAGTTAGGGAGAGCTGGGGACAGTAATGGGGGGCTCAGAACAGTAATGGAGGGGACTAAGAAAAGTTATGGAGTGGACTGAGGACCAGTTATGGAGGGGACTAAGGACTGTTGTGGGGGGCTCATTACAGTTAAGGATGAGCTCATGACAGTTAAGGGGGGGTTCAGGACAGTAATGGGAGGACTGAGGACAGGTAAGGGGGGAGGGGGCTCAGGACAGTAATAGGGGAACTGAAGACACCAGCTTGCAGCTCCCACCCTCTGGCCAAACTTGCTGTGCCTCCCGTCGTCCTACCTGTCTGTGTAAGGTAGGACAGGAAGCTGTAATGGAGGGGCTCAGGACAGTTAAGGGGGTGCTCAGGATGGGGGGGCTGAAGACAGTAATGGGGGAGACTGAGGACAGTAATGGGGGGGAGCTCAGGAAAGTAAAGGGGGGCTCAGGACAGTAATGGGGGGAGCTCAGGACAGTAAGGGGGGGGAACTGAAGAGAGTAATGGCAGGGCTTAAAACAGTAATGAGGGGCTGAGGACATTAATGGGGTCACTGAAAACTGTAATGGGGGAAACTCGTGACAGTTCAGGGGGAGCTCAGGACAGTAATGGGGGGCTGAGGAAAGTAATGGGGGGTGTAGAGCAGTAATGGGAGAGGCTCAGGACAGTAATGGGGGATAGGGACAGTAATGGGGGGCTCAGAACAGTTAAGGGGGGGACTGAAGACAGTAATGGGGGGCTGATGACAGTTATGGAGGGGACTGAGGACAGTAATGGGGGGAGCTGAGAACAGTAAAGGGGGGCTCAGGACAGTTAAAAATAAGCTCAGGGGGGCGTGGCCAACTACCGGAATGTGAGGACGCGGATCACCTGAGCTCCGTCCACACCGCATGAATCCTCCCTTGATCCTGCCAGCCCAATTGTTTTTCTAAAGTCCTTTCAGCCTCACCAGCCTCTTGGGACCCCGGAGCCTACCTGGAGAAGGTCAAATACGATATGAAGGATACAGCGGGTTTCATACCGCCTTCTTTGCCACAGTAAAATGGCGCCAGCCAGCATCATGGTCAGGGACGCAACCAGCCATCCTCTTCTTCCTCATCAGCGCAACAGATTCCAGGGAAGGGTGAGTCACAAAATCCCCCCGTTTCTAGCCCTGAAGATGTCCCTCTATTGTTCTCCCCTCCTGAGGACACTGATCCTGGTTCCCCAGCGCTGCCAATGCTGATGCAGGCCCTGCAGCGCCCATCCTGACACAGATAATAGAGGCTATTCAGCACAGCCATGCTTCCCTCACCACACAAATTGACTAATTAAAACAGACTTATTCTTCCTGAAACAAGATGTACACAATCAGTGTGACCAATGCTGAGTAACGCATAGGAGATTTGGAGGATGAGGCACGTCCATTACAGGCCTCTGTTAGGGAACTGCGTCAAATCCAGGATTATACTACTGATGAGCTAACAGATATGGAGGATCGCCTGAGTCATAATAATCTGTTACCTTGGGTTTCCGGAGGGTTCAGAGGGCAGAGTCCTGAGGCCTTCATGGAGTGGTGGCTGACATCTACCTTTGGCGCCTCTACCTTTTCTCCATTGTTCGCCATAGAACGAGCCCATAGAACGAGCGCATAGAGTTCCTCTGTGCGCCCTACCCTCTGGGATCCGCTACGTGCCATGCTTATTACATTGCTACACTTCAGGGACCAGGAAGCGATTCTCAGGGCTGCTCGAGAAAAAGGCTGTATCCTTTAATGTAATGGAATCACCATTTTCCCGGATTTCTCAGTGACTACACAAAAACAGAGCTCTTCATTCCTGGCCATCAAAAGAAGGCTGAAGGATCTTCAACTACCTTACAGCAGGCAAAGCCTACTTCTTCACAGATCCGAAGGATGCGGCCCACTGGGTGGACACCCTGGGCCCTCCGGATCCGCAAGATCTCCTCCTCACTGACTGTAAATTTCCTGCTCACAAGTTTTCTGCTTCTCCAGTGCGACACTCCACTTGGTTATTAGAAGTGGGGAAAAAGTTTGTTCTAGCTCTCTTTCCAATAATCCTCACCCAAGAGTTTGGTGAGACTTTCCCACACCTGGATATCTACCATCTAGACACCACTTATCCTGGATTACTGTTAACACCACTTTAAAGGTCCTATTCTACTGATGTCCTTGGACTACCCTTTCTAGGGCCCGGATTACCTTACATAAGGTAACACGGATGGACTCCTATTGCGGACACGGATGGACTCCTATTGCTGCAGACTATTATTCACCCGCCATGGTTTGTTGGTTGCGGGAGTGTACCATGTCCCCCCTGCTTTGCAGTTTTGGTTCTGGGAACAAAGCTCTCAAGTGTTTGGGTTTGAGAGCCGGGAGGGTTAGGGTTGTTTTAACTGTTTTTGGGCTCCTTTTTACTTTTTTGCCCTTTTTTTCTGCGTTTATTTGCAATAGACGTACTATTCCTTTTCATGCACATGCTGTCTGTTACCTTATACTTTCCAGGGATTTCAGATTTTTGTGATATGGTCCACTCTGATGCACTGTGGGAACTATTCTTCACTGATTATGTTTACTACTGAGTTATGTCTAAATTACGCTTAATATCTTGGAACGTTAGGGGGCTTAACTTCAAAGTGAAAAGATCATTAATGTTTGAGTATTTGGCACGACATAATCCACATGTGATCGTTCTCCAGGAAACCCATTTACAGGGCTCCAGAGTAGGGATGAGCCCGATGTGCGACTTGCACATCGGGTGTTCGCCGAACAGCGAACAATATGCGGTGTTCGTGGCAAATTCGAAAGCTGCTGGAACACCGTTAAAGTCTATGGGACACTAACATGAAAAATCAAAAGTGCTAATTTTAAAGGCTTATATGCAAGTTATTGTCATAAAAAGTGTTTGGGGACCTAGGTCCTGTCTCAGGGGACATGTATCAATGCAAAAATTAATTTTAAAAACGGACGTTTTTTCGGGAGCAGTGATTTTTTTTAATGCTTAAAGTGAAACAATAAAAATGAAATATTCCTTTAAATATTGTGCCTGGGGGGTGTCCATAGTATGCCTGTAAAGTGGTGCATTTTCCCATGTTAAAACAGTACTGCAGAAAAATTACATTTCTAAAGGAAAAATTGTCATTTAAAGCTGATTGCGGCTGTAATGAATTGTCGGGTCTCGGCAATATAGATAAAACTCATTGAAAAAAAGATCATGGGATCCCCCCAGTCCATTACCAGGCCCTTAGGGTCTGGTATGAATATTAAGGGGAGCCCCAAACCAAAATTTTAAAAAAAAAGTTGCGTGGGTGTCCCCCTAAAATCCATACCAGGCCCTTCGGGTCTGATATGTAAATTAAGGAGAACCCTGTGACAAATTTTTTTTAAAAATGGCGTAGGGGTCTCCCCCAAAATCCATACCAGACCCTTATCTGAGCACGCAACCTGGCAGGCCGCAGAAAAAGAGGGGGGGACATGAGTGAGTGCCCCCCTCCTGAACTGTACCAGGCCACATGCCCTCAACATGGGGAGAGTGCTTTGGGGTAGTCTCATCTCCATAACCCTTGCCCAGTGGTTGTGGGGGTATGCGGACGGGGGGGCTTATCGGAATCTGGAAGCCCCCTTTAACAAGGGGACCCCCAGAACCCAGCCTCCCCCCCATGTGAAATGGTAATGGGGTACAAATGCACCCCTACCATTTCACAAAAAAAGTGTCAAAATGTTAAAAAAGACAAGACACAGCTTGGGACAAGTCCTTTATTAAAAAAATGAAAATGTCCCACGATGTCCAGTCATCTTCTTCTATCACGCCGCCGACGGACCGAAAAAGAAAAAGAGAAAAATCTGATCCGCCTCCATGGGAGGCTCCCACCTTGGGACGCTTCTTGACTTTGACAGTTCTTATACAACTGAGGGTGGGGCCACCTGGTGATGTAACTGGTTGACCCCACCCCCTCTGATGGCACAGGGACTTTCCTCTGGCTTCCCCGTGCCGTCAGAGGGGGCAGGGTCACTCGTTTAATTAACCAGGTGGCCCCGCCCCCTATGACGCCACGGGGAAGCCATGGGGAAGTCCCCGTGGCATCAGAGGGGGCGGGGTCACCCGGGTACATCACCGGGTGGCACCGCCCTCAGTTATATAAGAACTGTCAAAGGCGAAGAAGCATCACATGGCGGGAGCCTCCCATGGAGGCGGATCGGTCTCTGTTTTTTTTTTCTTTTTCGGTCCGTTGGGCGGCATGATAGAAGAAGATGAATGGACATCATGGGACATTTTTGTTTTTTTATTTTTTAATAAAGGACTTGTCCCAAACTGTGTCTTGTCTTTTTTAACATTTTGACACTTTTTTGTGAAATGGTAGGGGTACATTTGTACCCCATTACCATTTCACACAGGGGGGAGGCCAGGATCTGGGGGTCCTTTTGTTAAAGGGGGCTTCCAGATTCCGATAAGCCCCCCACCCGCAGACCCCCACAACCACTGGGCAAGGGTTGTGGGGATGAGGCCCTTGTCCCCATTAACATGGGGACAAGGTGCTTTGGGGGCTACCCCAAAGCACCCTCCCCATGTTGAGGAGCATGTGGCCTGGTATGGTTCAGGAGGGGGAGGGCACTCTCTCTCTCATCCCCCCCTCTTTTCCTGCGGCCTGCCAGGTTGCGTGCTCAGATAAGGGTCTGGTATGGATTTTGTGGGGGGCCCCTACGCCATTCTTTACAGAAATTTGGCGCAGGGTTCCCCTTAATTTCCATATCAGACCCGAAGGGCCTGGTATGGATTTTAGGGGGACCCCCAAGCAATTTTTTTTTTAATTTTGGTTCGGGGTTCCCCTTAATATTCATACCAGACCCAAAGGGCCTGGTAATGGACTGGGGGGATCCCATGCTCTTTTTTCAATGAGTTTTATCTATATAGCCGAGACCCGACAATTCATTACAGCAGCGATCATTTTTAAATGACAATTTTTTCCTTTAGAAATGTCATTTTGCTGTGGTACTGTTCTAAACACGGGAAAAATGCACCAATTTACAGGCATACTATAGACACCCCCCAGGCAAATATTTAAAGGAATATTTCATTTTTATTGTTTCACTTTTTTTTTCACTGCTCCCGAAAAAACGTCCCTTTTAAAAAAAAAAACGTTTGCATTGATACATGTCCCCTGGGGCATGACCCGGGTCCCCAAACACTTTTTATGACAATAACTTGCATATAAGCCTTTAAAATAAGCACTTTTGATTATTCATGTTCGTGTCCCATAGACTTTAACGGTGTACGTGTGTTCTGCCAAATTTTTTGCCTGTTCGCATGTTCTGCTGCGAACCGAACAGGAGGGTGTTTGGCTCATCCCTACTCCAGAGTTATGGCTCTCAAAGGGCAAAAATAGCATATGCCATCCATTCTACATCTTCCACGTATGCCCAGGGCACGTCTATTCTCATTGCTAAATCAGTTCCTGTCACTATTAAACATATTAAACTAGATCCTAGTGGCTGCTTTGTGATTGTTGTACTTGAACACCTTGGTAAACCATACATGGTGTGTCATGATTATGCAATAATCTTTCTCTGTCAACTTACCTTCTCCTCATGTGTTCAGACTAAGAGGCAAGCCACTCACACCTGGCTGGTTTTATAACCTTTCCTCTAAGCATGGCCCCACCCCAGGCCCTATCAGGAAACCCTATATTAATCTGTGCACTGCAAGCCAGCAGTGCTGATCAACCATTGTGTGTTCGCTTTCATGTGAACTTGCTGTGTTTCCTACGTCTGATTCCAGTTACCGACCTTGGCCTGTTCTCGACTATCCTTGTCTGCTTGTGACTCTGACCTTTGGCGTGTTATGGTTATCCTTGTCTGCTAGTCTCCCTGACATTTGGCTTATCCCTTACTTTCCTTGTTGTTCCAGCCTGCTGCCTCCTACCTCTTCTCCTGTAGTCTACCGTGAGCTTTAAGACCCTGGGGGCCGCGACCTGGAGCCAGACTGCAGCACAGTCCATCCTCACCACTAGAGGCTCTGGTGAACACCTGCTGGCTCTTAGACTCCATGCCCTGGAGAATCTATGCTCTAGCTCCCAGTGGGATCCGTGTTGGTGTTCCAACGGCCCTGCCTTCATTACCACCCTGACTCCCATCTGCAGCAGTCAGCAGTAGGGTCCACTGCCTTGCGGTGCACTCCTGATCCCAACGCTGTGCATCTGTCACCTAGCCTCAAGGTGACCTGACAGTTTGATCAGCCATGGACCCGGCTGATGTGCCGCTACCCGCAGATGATCCATTGCAGGGCTTAGTTTGCAGACTTGAGACCCAGGAATTGCATCAGACCCAGGTGATGCAATTCCTTCAGGATTTGGCATCCCATTTTGAACAGGTTCAGGCCTCATTAGGACCCCCGGTTCAACAACCTCAACCGTTATCTGCTGCACCTATCGCACCAGTCGCAGCCACGCATTCATTATTACTGCCAGCTCCGTCCCGTTTCTCTGGGGACTCCAAGGCCTGCAGGGGCTTCCTTAGCCAATGCACCATTCATTTTGAGCTCCAGCCTCAAAACTTTCTGTCTGATCGGGCTAAGGTAACCTATATCATTTCCCTCCTCTCCGGTGAAGCTTTAGCCTGGGCTGCCCCCCCCTGTGGGAGAAGAATGACCCGGTGGTTTACAGCCTGTCCGACTTCTTGAAGCTCTTTCGTAATATCTTCAAGGAGCCAGCTCGGGTTTCTTCAGCTGCTAGTGCCCTTTTACGCCTTCGCCAAGAATCTTGTTCAGTGGGACAATATGCGCTTCAGTTCCGCATCCTCACAGCTGAATTGAGCTGGAATAATGAGGCCCTAGTTGCAACCTTTTTACATGGCCTCTCTGATAGAGTGAAGGATGAATTAGCAGGAAGATGTGTCATCACCTTGTGTAACTAGATCGATATTCGCTTTCAGGAGAGGGCCCTGGAAAAAAGACACCAGCACTCCCCGTTCCTTAGGCAGTCTGAGCTCCCAGTCCCTTCTCTTCGATCCGAGGAGCACCCCCTGCCTGCTGAGGAACCTATGCAGCTGGGCTGGACCAAGTTATCTCCCAAAGAACGCGCTAGGCACAGAACTCTGGGTCTGTGCCTTTATTGTGGGGCCAAAGGTCAGTTTCGTGACACTTGTTCTCTTTGTCTGGAAAAACGCTCAGGGCTAATACATCTGGAAGGTGGAGTATTAGACCCTGAAATATCACCTTCACCTTCTCGTCTTCTTCTTTCTGTGTTCCTTCATGTCGGCGCTTCCTCTCGTTCGGTCTCGGCACATCTGGATTCCGGAGCCGCTGGCAATTTCATGCTTTGGGAAACTGCATCTTCCATGAGACTTACCCTTTTGCCCCTTTCAACGCCATTGGTGGTCTTGGCGATTGATGGCACTATTCTCCCAGGGGGCCCTATCCGCTTCCAGACCCTCCCTGTTAAGATGTCGGTAGGGACACTCCACCAGGAGTGGATATCCTTCATTGTCTTACCTAAGGCTTCATCTCCTATCATATTAGGTCTTCCTTGGTTACAGTTCCATTCTCCACACGTTGACTGGACTGCTGGACGGATCCTGGCTTGGGGTTCCTCCTGTTCCTCTTCCTGCCTACTCAAGGTTACCCCAAAAGAGAAACTTCCTGTTGCCACCATCCCAGTATCTTCTGCTCTTCCCACTGCATATAGCGATTTCTGGAATGTCTCCTGCAATAGTCGGGCTGAGGCACTCTCTGGGTCGTGTGGCACTCTGGATGAGGAGCCCACCTGTGAGCTTGAGCCGATCATTCACTCCAGTTTGCATGGCCATTTACCTTTGCCTGTTCCTAGACCCCCTTTGACGCACACCCAGGCTGACTCGTCCACCAGTTCCACAGTCGCTATGCCCTGTGATGCGATTCTGGTGGACACTGCACCTGGCAATGCTGTTCATTTGGCCTCTGCACCAGTTCAGCCTACGCCCAGTGAAGCTATCCAGCTTGCCTTCTGTGACACATCACTTTCTAACCAAACTGGTCTCAGGGATCCACTGTCTTCTGCCCACTGTCTGTCCACTGTCTGATGATCCTGTGCTGGATGTCCAGCTCATCTTTAAGGGTCTGGGGGACCCTGCTCAGACTCCTGATGGTCTTCTTATGTCCTTACCCATTCCTAAGAAGCCTTTAGCCCTCAATAAGTCCTCTCGTCCTCTCCCTACCTCAGTTTCGGTCTCTGAGGATAATCTTAAGTACGAGGTTAGTCAAGTTCTGGATTCCCGGCACCGTAGAGGCATTCTTCAGTACCTCGTACATTGGGAAGGGTTTGGTCCTGAGGAGAGGTCTTGGATCACTGCATCTGAGATCTTTGCGCCTCGTCTGTTGAGGAGGTTTCACCTGGAGTTTCCCTTTAAGCCAGGGCCCAGGCGGGAGAGGCCTCATAAGAGGGGGGTACTGTCATGGTTATGCAGTAATCTTTCTCTGTCAGCTTACCTTCTCCTCATGTTTTCAGACTAAGAGGCCAGCCACTCACACCTGGCTGGTTTTATAACCTCTCCTCTAAGCATGGCCCCACCCCAGGCCCTATCAGGGAACCCTATATTAACCTGTGCACTGCAAGCCAGCAGTGCTGATCAACCATTGTGTGTTAGCTTTCGTGTGTACTTGCTGTGTTTCCTACGTCTGATTCCAGTTACCGACCTTGGCCTGTTCTCGACTATCCCTGTCTGCTTGTGACCCTGACCTTTGGCGTGTTATGTTTATCCTTGTCTGCTAGTCACCCCAACATTTGGCTTATCCCTTACTTTTCATGTTGTTCCAGCCTGCTGCCCCCTACCTCTTCTCCTGTAGTCTACCCTTAGCTTTGAGACCCTGGGGGCCGCGACCTGGAGCCGGACTGCAGCACAGTCCATCCTCACCACTAGAGGCTCTGGTGAACACCTGCTGGCTCTTAGACTCCGTGCCCTGGGGAATCTATGCTCTAGCTCCCAGTGGGATCCGTTTTAGTGTTCCAGTAGACCTGCTTCCTGAACCTCCCAGGGTTCAATCCGCAGCAGTCAGTCCACTACCTTAGCGATGCACTCCTGACTTCCATGGAGTGCATCTGTCACCTGGTCTCAGGTGACCTGATATGGTGACTAGCCTATACGACCCACTACCTTTTACTAAACAATTCTTTGATCGTATGATGAGAACAATCTTGGAAATTGTAAAAACTGGAGGAACAAACCATGGGACTTTTAAGGTGCCAAAGAAAAAAATAAAAAATATATTTTATCTGAAAAATGGGATCTCATCAATGTGACGAAACATGTCGGGGCGTGGCTATACGGCAACATAGTTCAACGTGTGACGTGTGACGCTCTGCGGTGTTCGGATGTGACGGGTCTGTGCTGCTGACTAGCTAACGAGTAAAGGGTGAGGTTATCAGCTGCATCCTGGGTCTGCCGTGACCATAATATACCACCAATGCTCAGTTACAGGAGATACACTGAAATGCTTTCTTTATATTGGAATCATGTGAGTGCAATGGTTGATGATTTTGTGCATTTGTTTTAATAAATGATTTTACGGTATCACGCTATTGGAGGCACTTTTATCATTTCATGTCTAAAATTGGAAACGCATCCTTTTGTTGAACACTGCTGGACATCAAGGAATTTAACTTACCCTGATTAACCCTGGTGGGTTGTTAAAACAGCTTACATGCCGAGCATGAGAGTGCAAGGCAAATCTTTGTGGTGAGTGCGGTTTCAAAGGAGTGATTCACAGTCACAATCGGTGTGGTGGAAGGAAATTTTAAGTGCATAAGAAGATTATTCACTGAACACTTTGTGGAATATTTCACCTTGCATGGACTTTTATGATTTTTATTTTGTTTATAAATTTATCCTACTTCTTCATATCACTATTTTATTTTATTTTATCTATTTAAGTTATAATGCCCATTTATTTGGACTCATTATGGAAACACGTATTTGCAGACTATTCATATAATAGATTGGATGTCACTATATTGAGGTGAACACAGCGCCACTATTTTTTCAGATAAAATACTTTTTTCATTTTAACTTCATTTAAGCTGGCAGCTTTAGGGACTTTTTGTAGTATACACAGGAGCGCAGTGAGGGAACAGCAAGTTGGGGTGTGTGGAACTCGTTGACCGTTTAAAAGAAAAAAATAGATTGATTACAATTAATAAAATTTTATTATAACAAAAAAATTGATAAAAAATTCCTTGTTATATCACTTGTTCAATTCATAAACCGATACAGACACTACTGCTCTACATGTTTCGCTCCAAAAGAGCTTCTTCAGGAGACTCAAGAGTGCTGCATGAATTAAATGCTATAAATGACAAAGAAACATAGGAATAAATACATAATGTTTTGGACAGACACTTTACATCTATCACTATATTGGTATACATAAGTACACATTTTTCATTTTATTTGTATATATTATCATCAAAGAAAAACAACTTTAAATAGTATGCGAGTTGAGATAAAGATATACTTGGACCTAGGTTAGTCAAAAAAGCCGAAGAGTCCTGATTGATTTCAGTAGATGCCCAATCAATGGGATATTGTGTGACTACAGGGTAGGGATGAGCTCGATGTTCGGGTCGTACATCGGGTGTTCATCCATTCGCAGAACAGCGAACATTATGGAGCATTCGTGGGAAATTTGAGCGCAGCAGAACAACCCATAATGCACTGCGAGATTGCAGTGCATTGCTGTATGATGATTGGCCAAAGCATGCACCTGATCTGCATGCTTTGGCTAATCCCAGCGCCCTCTGCTAAGAGAGCCATAATTGACAAAAGGCAGGGTGCCTTTGGCCAATCATGGCTCAGGGGGACTAAGTCCACGCCCCACACTATATAAGGCTGCCTACACGGCAGTCCTGTGTTGTTGGTGTGGACAGAGAAATAGCTTGATTTAAATTAAGCAGGCAGGTTATTCATATACATCTGTGTGTGTATATACATATATATACACACACACACACACACACACACACACACTCTGCATCCAATGTAGCCTATATCTACAGTGCATTCTATGGTGTACTGTTTCTACTACATTTCTGGAGTACAATACAGTGCAGCCATAGTACAGTTGCCACTACTTTTCTGGTGATATACACAGTCCACAATATATTGCAGCCGTAGTACAGTTGCTACTACTTTTCTGGTGGTGTACACAGTAGTTCTGTTCCTAATATACTACAGGCAGGCAGTTCATTCAGTTAGCTGCTGTATATTCAGTACTGTATCCTGTGCAGCTAGATCTCGCTGCAGACCGTTCCTGTTGTTCTGTTCCTAATATACCACAGGCAGGCAGTTCATTCAGTTAGCTGCAATATATTCAGTACTGTATCCTGTGCAGCTAGATCTTGCTGCAGACCGTTCCTGTTGTTCTGTTCCTAATATACTACAGGCAGGCAGTTCATTCAGTTAGCTGCAGTATATATTGAGTACTGTATCCTGTGCAGCTAGATCTCACTGCAGACCATTCCTGTTGTTCTGTTCCTAATATACTACAGGCAGGCAGTTCATTCAGTGAGCTGCAGTATATTCAGTACTATATCCTGTGCAGCTAGATCTCGCTGCAGACTGTTCCTGTTGTTCTCTTCCTAATATACTACAGGCAGGCAGTTCATTCAGTTAGCTGCAATATATTCAGTACTGTATCCTGTGCAGCTAGATCTTGCTGCAGACCGTTCCTGTTGTTCTGTTCCTAATATACTACAGGCAGGCAGTTCATTCAGTTAGCTGCAGTATATATTGAGTACTGTATCCTGTGCAGCTAGATCTCACTGCAGACCATTCCTGTTGTTCTGTTCCTAATATACTACAGGCAGGCAGTTCATTCAGTTAGCTGCAGTATATATTGAGTACTGTATCCTGTGCAGCTAGATCTCACTGCAGACCATTCCTGTTGTTCTGTTCCTAATATACTACAGGCAGGCAGTTCATTCAGTGAGCTGCAGTATATTCAGTACTGTATCCTGTGCAGCTAGATCTCGCTGCAGACTGTTCCTGTTGTTCTCTTCCTAATATACTACAGGCAGGCAGTTCATTCAGTTAGCTGCAGTATATTCAGTACTGTATCCTGTGCAGCTAGATCTCGCTGCAGACCATTCCTGTTGTTCTCTTCCTAATATACTACAGGCAGGCAGTTCATTCAGTTAGCTGCAGTAAATATTGAGTACTGTATCCTGTGCAGCTAGATCTCACTGCAGACCGTTCCTGTTGTTCTGTTCCTAATATACTACAGGCAGGCAGTTCATTCAGTTAGCTGCAGTATATTCAGTACTGTATCCTGTGCAGCTAGATCTCACTGCAGACCGTTCCTGTTGTTCTCTTCCTAATATACTACAGGCATGAATCAGTATATATATATATACATCCCAGCTTTGTGCAGCTACATCTAACTGCAGGCCATTCCTGGTGTACCTATTCAAATACATTACAAATAAATCAAATACAGTATGTCTGGAAGGCCAACAAGGAGAGGCAGACGCTCACAGGCCACTAAAAGAGGGCAAGCAGGCTCTGTGTCCGCAGCCAACATTGCTGGTTATGGACATGGTACATCCTCAGCATGTGGCCGTGGGTCACGCATGTCCTTTTTTTCGGCAGCTGGCCGTGTTGAGCCACAACATGCAGAAGAGTTGGTAGAGTGGATGACCAAGCCGTCCTCATCTCTGTCACCCAGGCTCAGAGTACTTTGGCTGCCAATGCAGCTGCAAAAGTGGCCTCTTTACTTCTGCAAAGCCGGAAGTAACACAATCACCATCTTCCCACATGTAAGATCAGTATAAAATCACTTCCTGTGTACACAGGAAGCATTCAAAACATCCTGTTAGTACTTAAAATGGGATATTATACATAGGAAGCTAAATCCACCCCAATGTGGAGTTAGACTCAACATACTACTACATTGTTTTCTAATATTGAAAATTATGTGATAACTGGATGGTCTAGTCCACTCAACATGATAGTGTCTTATTATCAAATAATTATAAATATTTCTAATGGCAGCCATTCCAAATCAAATTGTACAACATAAATTTTAAAAAAATTAAAATACATAAATGAAAAAACTATTATTAAAAGCAAAATCAATTTAAAAATTATTAATAAAATTATTAATGTCTAAGTCCATGTTTAACCGCTTCAGCCCTGGAAGACTTTACCCCCTTCCTGACCAGAGCACTTTTTGCGATTTGGCACTGTGTCGCTTTAACTGACAATTGCGCGGTCGTGTGACTTTGCACCCAAATGAAATTGACTTCCTTTTTTCCCCACAAATAGAGCTTTCTTTTGGTGGTATTTGATCACCTCGGCGGTTTTTATTTTTTACGCTATAAACAAAAAAAACGCAACATTTTTTACTTTTTGCTATAATAAATATCCCCTAAAATATATAAAAAATTGTTTTTCCTCAGTTTAGAATGATATGTATTCTTCTACATATTTATGTTAAAATAAATAAATAAATAAATAAATCTCAATAAGCGTATATTGATTGATTTGCGCAAAACTTATAGCGTCTACAAAATAGGGGATAGTATTTATGGCATTTTTATTATAATTTTTTTTTTTTTTTACTAGTAATGGCGGCAATCTGCGATTTTTATTGGGCCTGCGACATTATGGCAGACACATCAGACACTTTTGACACATTTTTGGGACCATTGGCATTTATACAGCGATCATTGTAGCGATTACTGTAAAAATGTCACTGGCAGGGAAGGGGTTAACCACTAGGGGGCGATCAAGGGGTTAACTGTGTTCCCACTCTGTGCTCTAACTGAAGGGGGGAGGGGACTGTCTAGGGGAGATGACAGATCGCTGTTCATACTTGTATGAACAGACGATCAGTCACTTCTCCCCTCAGAGAACCGGAAACTGTGTGTTTACACACACAGATCCCGGTTCTCGGTGTCTCAGCAGCGATTGCGGTGATCGCGACTGCTGGTCACTCGCATCGGGGAGAGCAGCACGCGCCCCTAGTGGCCACAGGGCGAAGCGACGTTACATAACGTCGTTTCTCCCAGCCGTGCCATTCTGCCGCAGTAAAACTGCGGCAGCTGGTCGGCAAGTGGTTAACCCTTTAGGCACCAAAGACTGTAATTGATATATCCATTGGGTTTCATTTTGAGAAATGGCCTGTTTTTAATTGGTACCCCTCCGATGTCTCTCCACTCTATCAATACCACAAAAAATTAAGTTGGATGGATCCCTATTATGAAATCTTCTGAAGTGGTATGATAAGCTGTGTTTTCGGAAGCCCTTTTTGATATTATTAATGTGTTCTCGTAGTCTCACTTTAAGTTCTCTCATGGTCCGACCCACGTATTGGAGACCACATTCTAATAGGTATGTGACATGTGTGGTACCACAAGTGATAGATTTGGATATTTCAAGTATTTGTCCTGTAGTTTTTGATTTAAAGTGTGTTATTTTTCTTTTACCTCCTTTGCATGTTCTGCATGTTAAACGTTTGCCACACTTGAAAAAAACTATTTGATCAAAGAAAGTCACCATCTTTTTAGGAGGGTCCAGAATACTTTTAACAAGTCTATCCTTCAATATTGGTGGGTGTCTGTAAATAAACTTGGGGCGTGTTGGTATTGTTTTAGCCAATGTCGTATCTCTGAGCAAAATGGGCCAATTAGTTTTTATAATTTTTTTCTATTTGTTTATGTTGCCTATTGAATTCAGTACAGAAGGTAAGATCATACTTTTCATCTTTTTTTGGTTTTGGGGTGAGTAATAGTTTCCTATCCATCAATCCTACTTCTCTTTGTGTACTAATAAGCTGTGGGCGTTTAAATCCCTTTTGTTCAAACCTGTCCAGCAACATATTGGATTGTATTTTATAGTCCTCTGGAAGATCACAAATTCGTTTTACCCTCATGAACTGGCCTTTAGGTATACCTGAAATCCATTTTGGATGATGGCCGCTACAGGTGGGAATGTAGCTGTTCCTATCTGTATTTTTAACGAATGTGCGGGTATATATGCTATTGCCTTCTTTGAATATTTCTAAATCCAAATAATTAACCTTCTCTATGCTGTAACTTGCTGTGAAGGAAATATTGTATTTATTAATGTGTTGTAATAATTTTTTTAAAGTATTCTCATTGCACTCCCAGATAATAAAAATGTCACCGATATACCTTCTATTTGTTAATAATCCTGGGATATTTCTGCCATATCCTCCCCCTCCATTACTACAGCCCCCCCCCAGAACAAACCACCCCCCCTCCATATGATATAGCTGTGACCAGCAGCATAAACCAACCTTATCAGCAAGCACCCCCCCCTCACAACACCTCACCTCGGGTGTCGGAGGACATCTCCCCCCCCAATCTCAAGCTGACACCCCCGCCCATTACCTCACCAGCTTGGGCGGCTCAGGTACGCAGCTGGAGAGGAGAGGACAGTGCGCAGCTGCGCAGCTGCGCCGCCCGCGTGGAAAGCAGATCGAGACAGGCTTGAGCAGGAGTGAGAGAGAGGAGGAGGAGGAGAACACATGGCAGGCACAGTCGCGGCACTGGAGGTGTGTCCCGGCCGAAGAAAAAAAAAAACTGCCAAAAGGGAGCAGGCTTTCATCACTCTGGGGATGGTGTCAACCCTGTAGCGGGTGGCACCCAGTGCGTACTGCACCCCCTGCCTAGCGACGCCACTGAGGTACAGGTGCCCGTGTGATCTCACTGTTTGGTGAGGAGGTGAGCGGAACATTCGTCACCAGAGGTGGAACGGGAGACATGGCAGACCGCCTTATTTGAAACACCAAGATCAAGATGACCAAACATTAGTCCTATAACATTTGCTTTTTGAGCTCTTTTAAAACTCTGACATTGTTTACTGTAATTCTCAACACTTTACCTATGAATCACTAAATGTAATCATATCAATGTTATCAATGAGGCACAGTTTACACTTTGCTCCCAGGAACAGGTCAAACTGCTGTACTTGTTAAGTCTTCATGTGTTTTTTTTTTTCTCCCGTACAAAATGCCTCTAGAATATCCTTTATGGCTCCATTTACACAGCAAGAAAGATGAATTAAAAAATTTAAATAAAAATATATATTTTTAAAAAGGTAGTATTTATCATGTAAACAGATTGTGTTTTTTGTGGCAGCGTCAATATTGGGCTCCATTCATGAAGCGGTATTCTCCTCTTTAAAATTTGCAGTAAAATAGCTCATAGAATCTTTCAAAAATGTTTTGCAAGTCACAAAAAAAAACACTACTAAAATATTGCATGCGGTATTTCACCAAAATATGCAGTATTTATCTCACGAAACCATGCAGTATTTTATCTCATGCAATATCTAGTGGGATGGATACAGTGGAGAAGTATTGGAACCCCTGACAGTTTTTAATGCTAATAAAGAGGTAAAATGGTTTAAAGCGTAGAAATATGCCAGCTCATTATGTCAGTGCGATCCCTGCAGTATATGTATTAAGAAAAAGAAAAAAAGGTGACTAGAATACCAGTCAAAGGGAAGCTGCTT
Organism: Aquarana catesbeiana; assembly: GCF_042186555.1. NCBI lineage: Eukaryota > Metazoa > Chordata > Amphibia > Anura > Ranidae > Aquarana > Aquarana catesbeiana. Next base: position 193,971,773 of record NC_133331.1, read on the forward strand.
TCACAGCACACATGGTGTACCAAAAACAACTAAATTCAATTAAGTAAATACAAGATATCTTTAAAAATTTCAAATATTGAATGAAAATACAGTAAAACTTTGGATTGCGAGTAACGCGGTTTACGAGCGTTTTGCAATATGAGCTGTTTTTTTTTTTTAAAAAAGTTGACTCGATTTGCGAGCCTTGTCTCGCAAGACGATCAGGATTCAAGCCTCTGGGGTGTGCAGTACCGCATTTGGCCAGAAGTGGGGGGGCGCCGGAAACACTCGGAGACCACTCAGAGACCACTCGGTTTCCGAGCGTCTGAGTGTCTCCGCTGCCCCCCCCACCTCTGGCGGTACTACATACACTAGCAGTGACACTCACTTTGATATACGAGTGCTTTGGATTAAAGCATACTTCTGGAACGCATTATGCTCGAAAGCCAAGGTACTACTGTAGTATAAAAAATTACACATATATAAATATCCTTCTTCCACCAATAAAAAAATACAAAGTCCTCTGGATGAACCCTTGTTGAGAAACCCTGCTTTAAAGTCATTTTTGCTGTGATATTTGGCAAACTCTGTTTTCATATTAGGGAATAGCCATTGTCATTCTCTGATGTTCTTGAAAGTGTCACTCTGGTATCCATCTGTCAAACCTTCAAATTGATGACACCCCTCTCCTAACAGCTAAAGTTCCACACCTTTGTGACAATACTTCTCTATTCATAATCCCATTCTGTCTTGCGAATATTTGAGCCAAAGATATTGCTAAAAATAATTGTGAATAAGTAAAGTATTCCCACTACATATGACATACAGTATGTTCTAACAAGAGATTATACTATTGTGATATGCATGTACATTGTATTATGTTTGGAGTGATTGGAGGTTTTTATGCAGCAAATGATGGATATGCTTGTATATACACAAAGAAAAAAAAAAGTCACCAAAAATCTCGCGAAATAACCAGAGAAATAGATTTTTTTCACTACATGTAATGGGGTGGATTTACTAAAGGCACATAAACTGAGGACCTTGCAAGAGAAGTTGCTCCAAAGCTGAGTAAATGAGGGGGAGCTCTGCTGACTTTCACCATCCAATCATGTGCAAGAAAAAATTATTTGAAAATTTTCCTTGCATGTGATTGGGTATTCTTTTTAAAGTGAAGTTTTACCTCATTTACTAAGCTCTGAATCAACTTGCGAATTGCACAGTCTATCTGCCTATAGGCACAACTTTTGTTTTGCATTTTGGCTAGAGTAAGGGAGGGTTATAGGCCCTGTCAGTTTTTCTTTGCCATCTGTGTCATTGGAAGATTTATTTTCTATTACTTTTCTGGTGATAATCCAAAATTTGGGATTTTCTTTGGCTTTCAATGATAATGGTAAGCAGGACAAATAGAGAGGGTGAATCTCCCTAATGGCACAAACAGCAATAAAAACGTGAGAGTTCTAATCCACCTCCACTCTATCCAAAACTAAAAAAAGGTTTTCCTTTAGTTATACTTTCGATCAATCAACCCCAATGAATTTTATGTTTAGGTTTCTATGCATTACTGTTGAGAGAACTGATCCAAAAAAGGCAGAGACAACTCAAAATTGGCTATAATATTTTTACATTCCTTAAATACTGCATGCCTGGACCACTACTTAAAGTGGTTGCATACCTTTTTTGTTAACTTTTACCTACAGGTAAGCCTATAAGGCTTACTTGTAGGTAAAAAAAACACGTGCGGGAGTGACGTCATCGCGGCTCCGGTCACTCACAGCGCCGGAGCCGCGATACCCGGAAGACACGCCGAGGGGAGATGTCAGCTCCCTCGGCGTGGACAGGATGAGATGCCGGCGCCTCATTCTAAGGTAAGTATCTCATAATGAGCTAGTATGCGGTGCATACTAGCTCATTATGCCTTTTCCTTTGCAGGTATAGGAAAAAAAAAAAACGCGGGTTTACAACCGCTTTAATTACCACATGCATTTAATTATTTATTTCCTTATGTGAATTGACTTTAACCCCTTTTCCATGCAGTATTTACTTACAGTTTTAAGAAAATAGTATAGTGAATTGACAATTTCAGGATGGCATGTGATATTTAGGCAAAATGTGTCCGGACATGTAAATACAGCATAGCACTGCTGCCACAGGAACTGCTGAAATACTTGTCCCCTGGGCTTTCCACTGATTATCCTGCAGCCAGTTACACAGTATTTCACACAGCCAGGTGCACATACTCTTCCGCTCATTGTCTCCAATGACCAGTCTAGGGGATTTGTTTTTATGTTTTATTTGGAGAACTTGGAAAGGAGAAGGGAAATAGTGGGATACTCCAAATGAACTATGCACAGGTGAGGACAACTCTCTCTGTATAACTGTGGAAGCAGATAATCTGCATACTTGCCAAAAGTCCAGATTTTCCAAGAAACAGTCCCGATTTTGTGACCTTCGTCCCGATCGGAGGCCATCCCGATTAAAATCCCGGGATTTTGCTTTTGTCCCGGGAAAGTTTTTGGCACCGCAGCTGCTTCTGGCTCCAAAAAAAGGTCGCCGGCGCCGCCGCGAGATCTCTTTCCGGGCTAGTAGGTTCTTTCCCCTTGTGTTTAGTGAAGAGGGGAGGGGCCTCCAATCCGTGCAGCCAATGAATTAGCTTCTCTCTTCACAATTCTCTTGCACACAAAAGCTGGGTTTAGCTGCACAGATCAGCCCCTCCCCTCTCCACTAAATGCAGGGGAATGAAACAAAGACATGGAGCTGCCGCCAACCCTCCGTCCCATGGCCTGCTGCCGTGGTTGGAGTTTTTGACAGTTTGGGGCTTTTGACAGAACGCCGATCTGTGAGAGGCAGACTCCACTGGGGATGCCTTATGCATGGAGGGACTCTGCTGGGGACGCTTGATGCAAGGAGGGACTCCGCTGGGGACTCCTGATGCAAGGAGGAACTCTGTTGGGGATGTCTGATGGCATCTGGTGGCAGGCAACGTGGCAGGGGACACACGCTCAGGGTTCCCAATGATTCTGCATTATGGTGAGTTGAACTATTCCATTTTATATTACAATGTAATAATAGTAATAATGGGCTTCAATCATCCAGACACCATAACAACCATAGTGCTGGGATGATTGAAGTGCTAACACCAGGTGTTTGGAGTATCTTTATCTGCTGATTGTTAAACTTTATGGAATACACATTTCTATTGTGGTGTAGGATCTGTCCCTGCTGTCCCTCCATCCCTCTTTCTTTCCTTCTTTCTCCTTCCCTCCCTTTTTCTTTCTTTCTCCCTCCATCCCTCGTACATCTCAGGCTCGGACCACACCCCTTTAAGACACGCCCACTATTCCATTGAAACTGCTCCCATTTTTTGCCGCAGCGCACTTCACCTTAAAACAAATGCCCTGCCCCCTAATTATAATAAGACCTTGCCTACAGACAAAAAAAAGTGTCCGTATAAATTTTTTTACAATGTTGGCAACTATGGATATGCTGAACCATACAGGTGCTGTATGGAAGAATAAGTCCCTGTATAGCAGAAAAGACTTTGTCATTAGCCTCAAGTCATCAAAACACTACCCAATGTCTCCTTTAGCTCACACACCCAGTATGCTGACTTCTAGGACCAGAGGGAGATTTCAGCAACACATACAGTCTTAAGGATCCCTTCAGGGTCTGTACTCACAAAATGTCCAGGGACAGCTGGCAGCCTCCTTCCAACTTCCAAGCAAAACTCTATATTAGTGACACATGACCAGATCCATAGACTTTCTCCCTCAGTCAGCTTGCACGGGAACCCTGGGTTGTAGCTTGTAGGCTTCAGGCCCTCAGATCTGACATCTGAGGCCGCATGTCCTTCCACGGTGGGGAGAGGCAGCCATCTCCTCCCCACCTGAACCTTTCTCCTCAGAGGTGGGCTGGACTGGAACCCCAAGCCCATGTGTTCCTTGGACTTAAATACAGGCACCCAGCATTCCATGGGCCACATCCCCTTCTAATTGGCCAGGGCTGTATTTGCGTCCATGCTCTCGTCTGCTAGGTTTCCTCCCACTGTCCAATATGCCCTCTTGCTATTGGATCAGTGTAAAACATCAAGCCAGCATGAGCCGCACCCAGAGCACACTGAGCAGCTCTCACTCATCAATCACTGCTCTCTGTTAAGCAGACAGCACCTAAATCTACTTCTCTGATAAGCAGACAAGCCAAAAACTATGTACACTTCCTAGCACCTACCTAGGAGGCTACTACATTCACCCCCACCAAAAATAAGCCATGTCCTCATTGGGTCTGGGCAGCCACCCCTACAAAATATTTACAAAAATCTAAGCAGAGTATCCCACAAACTTGGAAAGGGGGAAAAAAGGGAAATAACAAATGAACAGGGCCATGGGGCATACCCCATATGTGGCCAGTATGTACAAAAATAAGTTAAAGTGACTGTAAAGGCTCATTTAAAAAAATAAAATAACAAACATGTTATACTTACCTCCTATGTGCAGTTGGTTTTGCACAGAGCAGCCCGGATCCCTCCTATCGAGTGCCCCCATAGTTAGCAGCTTCCTATGGGGGCACTGGAGCTGATTTACAGCTGTCTGTCCATTCAGACATGAAGCCCTGACCTGGCCCCGCCCCTCTCTCCCCTGATTGGTTGGCTGACTTTGATTGACAGTCACAGGAGTCAATGGCACTGCTGCTGTGTCTCAGCCAATCAGGAGGAGTGTCCTGGACGGCTTATACATTTGTGGACATCGCTGGAGAGAGATAGGGCTCAGGTAAGTAATTTGAGGGGGTGCTGGGGTGGCTGCTACACACAGAATTTTTTTTATCTTAATGCATAGAATGCCCTTTAGATGCCAGGGTTCTGACATTTACCAGTTAACCCCAGGAACCAGCATGAAGAAAATGTGAAGTCCACTCAACTGGTACCTGCAGTGCCATCACCTCTGCAACATCAGGTGCAACACATTTTCTTCATGTGGCAAGCCATTGCCTGAGCCTACAGCAATGACTCACCTGAATGCAGACAATCAAAGAGTCCACTGAATCTGGAGAAGCTTTTCAGTGGAAGTCCTTTTCCCCAGAACTTCACTTTTAGAACAACTGAAGGAGCATTTTAGCATAAGTCCTTCCTCCGGCATTTTTACTTGAAGAAAAGTAATGAGCAACTGCCCTCTGACATAGCAGCAACTCTCACAGCTTGACTTTGTGACAGATAGTGACCCACTGGTCAAAAGATCTTCGCAAAGTGTCCATTTGTAGATACAAGGCCTTCGCAAAGTGTGCATTTGTAGCAACTAGGTGTTTACCCCCTATGGGGAAAAAGCCCCCGGCTTTAACAGGAGAAGTCCTCTGTGGCAGAAGTTCTTTTCTCCTAGGTGGTAAAGCATTAGCAGCTTCAGTGGCCCCTCCTTCATGTGCAAGGATAGAGAGGAAAGGGGGTTTGGGAATTTGGGATTGCCCCAGTAACAACACTTCAGCAGATGATTTTTATTTTTCCAACAGCTGTTCAGGCACAGCAACAATGAAAGAATGGATATTCTTCATTCCTTCTGAAGCTTTCAGCACAGTAGCCTTTAAACACACGGAACTTTAGGTTATCCAGCTACAATGGGCAGTAACACTTTTGCCCATCTCAATAATAGAAATCTGGGTATGGTGTCTGGACTAGCTTTCCTCCAGGTCCCAGGATATTGTGGGCCCAAGCTCAGCCTTTTCTATTCGGACAATTCACCTCCACACGGTCAATGTATATAGACCTTCCTAGGTTCCAATTTCTCCTCACCGACTGGAATTCCTCCCAAAGCCGAGGCTTGGACTGGTTGTGATAGGGCTTGGGGATAAACATGAAATCCCAAACTGCTTTCTCACACCAGGAAACCCTCTTAGCCTCTATCTCTTCAATAATCTCCCTAGGAGCATAGGGGTAGTCGTATCCATAGTCCATGGCCACCTTCAGTTGAAAGAACCTTTGAAACCGAGAGAACTTGGGTAGCTTCCGCCTGTCACCTCTTTCAGGCAGAGCATACGGTGTCTCTGCTTTTTTGATGAGATGGGTAAAGGCCTCGTTATGAGCTCAAGCATAATTATGGGGAGGGGAGAGATCAGGAACTCTGTTAGCGTAGGCCTCACAGAATCCTAAATTCTTTGCGCACTGTATGAGAATGGCATTTTGCTCACCTTCCTCATTGCGCAGGTCAGAGCACAGAGAATCTTCTCCCTCTGTAGCCTCACAGTCCCATTTTGTGTCTACTTCTGACCCCCACTCTGCGATCCCTTCTTCTAAAGACCGAAAGCGGTATAGAAAGCTGGACAACCCCACATCAATGATACCTGGCCCCTCCTCACCTGAGGAACTTGCAGACTTTGGCCTCTGGATCTTCTGGATCCCCTCTGCCCCTTTAGGAGCCAGACTCCAACTTGCTGCGACTACAGCTGATGCATGCTGCTGCTGAGGCCCAGCCCTGACCAGCTGGGGTACTCTGTATGTCTGAGATGTGTGTCTCCCTGGTCTGACAGACAATGGTGTGGATGTAGACCGCTAATCCCGGCCCCAGTGGTGCTCGCTCAGCGCATGTCTGCCTCCCCCAGGAATGGTAGCAACAGTAGGCGCCAACATCTCAGAAGTGAAACCTGTCTCCCAGTTCACTGGCAGAATCTTGGGATGACAATCACTTGGCTCTATCTTCAGCAGCATCTTTCCGCAATGCCCACAGTGACCCCAGGCACGCAGCCTCACAGTCACACACTGGCATCTGCCACATACCAGTCCGATGTGCTCTACATCCTCCTTGCTGCACAGCGCCAGACTTCCCCGGGGTACTAATCAAACTCCAGTGTCGGTCAGCGTTCAGCTCTGCAAGTCAGTCCGCTCTCCATGCTTTCCGCCAACACATGTAACAGCCCCAGCACTTCGGCTCCCTCCAGCCTCTGCCATATTGCTGCTCCTTACACGTGCCACTCTCTCAGCTACACCCAGTGGTGGAATTGACGTCACTGTTCCCCCCCACTCGCCGGATTGGCGGACCGTGAGCGGGGACTTTGCCCGCATCCCCAGACTAGCTGACTCTTTGGCGGTGGCTCCTCCTGCTGGGCAGACCTTTCCAGCGTACCCTTTCCCACGCTGCATGTTAACTCCTTCACGGCTGTGGCTTGAAAACTGCTCGGCAGAACTTTACTGTGGAGCAGACAGCAAACACATAGACAGCAACTTCACCTGTCCCTGCACAAGTCTCAGTCACACTCCTGTTCCAGTGCGCTGACTGGACTCCTTCACTGCTATTGCTTGAAAATGTTGTGCTGTTACCGGCTGCACAGCAGACATTTTCTTCTATAGAACATGTACTGACACAACCCCTAACGCGCCGATCCCTGCGTCCCAGGTTACTGCTTTCTTGACTTGAAAGCACACTTGCACCAATTACTGTGAAGCAGACATTACTTTCTTCACTGGCACTGCTTAGAAATGTCCCGTTACTAATGACTGTGTAGCAGACATTTTGTAGTGCAAGTGCTGATGCGGCCCTTGGCGTCCGCCATCTTGCACCCTGAGTTAACTTTTCCTTGACCACCAGTTATTTCGGTATTAATGAGCCGTGCTGTAATACCTTTTCTGCCATTTGCAAGTCATGCTGAAATGCAGACAGTAACATGCTCTCCTGCCTCTTCCCAGGCAGCTTCTAAGTCTCTCTATGCCATCACTTGGAAATGCACATGCACTGATCACTGTAGAGCAGACATTCCCTTCCATGACACAACACAGTTTCTGTTTGATTGCGGTCCCGCAATCCACACAGCAAAACATGACAACTTCTTAGACATTTTACTTGATGGTTGCCGATAGCAACCACTGCTGCGATATTTCAGGGGAATTTTATCCCAGAAGACGCCCCCAATGTAGCACTGCTCCCACAGGAACTGCTGGAATACTTGTCCCCTGGGTTTCCCACTGATTATCCTGCAGCCAGTTACACGGTATTTCTAGGACCAGAGGGAGATTTCAGCAACACACACCATCTCAAGGATCCCTTCAGGGTCTGTACTCACAAAATGTCCAGGGACAGCTTTTAGCCTCCTTCCAACTTCCAAGAGACACTCTATACCAGTGACACATGACCAGATCCATAGACTTTTTCCCTCAGTCAGCTTGCACAGGAACGCTGGGTTAAAGCTTGCAGACTTCAGGCCCTCAGATCTGGAATCTGAGGCCGCATGGCCTTCCACGCTGGGGAGGGGCAGGGAAGCCGCCTCCTCCCCACCTGAACCTCTCTCCTCAGAGGTGGGCTGGACTAGAACCCCGAGCCCATGTGCTCCTCTGACTTAAATACAGGCACCCAGTATTCCATAAGGCACATCCCCTTCTAATTAGCCAGGGCTGTATTTGCATCCATTCTCTCATCTGCTAGGTTTCCTCCCACTGTCCAATATGCCCTCTTGCCAGTGGATCAGTGTAAAACATCAAGCCAGCATGAGTCGCACCCAAAGCACACTGAGCAGACCTCACTCATCAATCATGGTTCTCTGTTAAGCAGACAGCAGTCTGCACCTAAATTTGTCTGTCTACTTCTCTGATAAGCAGAAAAGCCAAAAACGATTTAACTATATACACTTCCTAGCACCCAATCAATAAACAGTCTTGCACTATAAATCAAAAACAATCAATAATGGTACAAGTGTAACTAAAAATGGTAATCAATAAACATATATTGCTGAAAGTTCATATATAAAGTTCATATATTAAATCTGTGACGGATTGAAGTGAATTAAAAAAAATCAATATATGAACGGTGCAAAAATCCAAAGTGCTTGTGCTCTCCTCCACCAGTCTCACAGGCTGCTCACCTCACATCTGAATAAAATCAGCAGTGTTACCCTCTGGGAATAATAGAGAAGGCTGGCATGGTGCTGGTAATCACTTTCCTCCTCCAAATCGCCTATTCCCATGGGATAAAAACCCCGATCATCTCACCAAATATAATGGATATGCAAAAGAAGGAAGGCAGAATCTAGTGCTCTCCATTTAAAATGTTTTATAATATATAAACAAGATAAGGTATACAACTCACATAGATGGCACTGTAAGCTGTGCAAGCTGAAACCACATTTCAGACACAATAGGTCTCAAGATGGCCGTGATGTAACGTCAATATGCAGGCTCCGTCTCCTAGACACGTATCGTCAAAGCATCGACTTTTTCAGTAGGGGTAAAGCTAGAGACATACAGCTGCTGTTTATATATTCCCTGATTTCCCTAACACACACGGGTGGCTAATCAGCCCTTCTTTTAATCACTCCCACAGGAAGTTGTATGTGTAAGGAAGTAGTCACTAATACATTTATACGGGAGACCATGAGAAAGTTGTAGCACCTACCTAGGAGGGTGCTACAACGGAATGGGGGATGCTTTTGTGAATGGAGCCAACTGTTCTTTATGTTTTACCATTTGCAACTTGTTAAAGCAGAACTACTGGATGGGCTTTTTGCAATAATGTTCAATTTTGCACTAATTGTACTTATGGGCCCCTTTCACATCTTGACTCAGTAACCTCCTAGTATGCCCTCCTTCAGCGATGACAAATCCAGGTTGCAGTCTTCTCTCTGTTTACCACTGCCACTCTCTTCCCTGGTACTACTTCTGGGTCCTGCATCACTCCTCTTCAGCCATTTAGCAACCAAAGTTTGCCATGGTTTGCATTAATTGATGGACATGGTGAAAGTTGGATGTTCCTGGGGCCTATTCACACTGTGCTATGTGTTAGGGCAACTCAATCTTTATGGTGGGCTGCCACTGCACAGCACTGGACAAAAAACACATGCCCCTTTTTTGCAACCCAGTGAACCACAATGCATGGAATGTATTGTACATTGTGCATCACACTCTTCTGTAGGCTGTTACTATTGCTTGGAAAATATCCCAAAAGGTTAAATTTTTAATATATTTGTCGTCACTTATAAAACTGTGTCATTTAATTTTCAAGTCACCAAATCATCACATTAAAGAGGATATAGTTAATGTAATAGTAAAGGCTGTATTTTGTTTGTTTAAAATAACAAACATGTTATACTTACCTGCTTTGTGCAATAGTTTTACACAGAGCAACCCTGATTCTCCTCTTCTCGAGTCCCCCACATGCACTTCTGACTCTACCTCCTGTCGAGTGCTACCATAGCAAGCCACTTGCTATGGGGGCACTCGTGCGTGCTCGCCTCTGAGCCCTGTTCTGAGTGTCCATAAGACATGAGACTTGCTCAACCCACCACTCCCTCCCCACTGGCTCTGATTGACAGCAGTGGGAGTTAATGGCTCCCACTGCTGTTTTAGAGCCAATCATGAGCAACAAATCCAAGAGAGCCTCGGCTCTTGTTCACATTGCTGGATCGAGATTGTGTTCCGGTAAATATTAAGGGGGGGGGGCTGTGGGGAAAGCTGCATGCAGAAGGTTTTTTACCCTACTGCATAGAATGCAGTAAGGTAAAAAAAACTTTCTGCCTTTACAACCACTTTAATATTTGCTCCCTGAAAATATCAAGGCTTTAGTATGTTAATAGTAAGGCTCGTGGTGGAAAATAGCCCAGAATATCTAGCTTTTGGATTTTGACAATTACATCAGATTTTGCTTCTGTGTGGCATTGTCTGATAATCAGTGTCCTATATACTGTAGATGGGTTGAAGTTGCTCATAAACAAGCATGTAAGCAGTTATTACCCCTTTTAGTAAGGTCCCTCCTTTAGGTAAAACTAGTGGGTGTGTTTCTTGCATGATATCTTTCATGATATCTGAAGTAACATATGGGTATTACAGGCCATATTCTTTAGCAACTGTCTTGTTAAGCACCCTTTGCAAATGGGAAAGCTTTGGAAGTGCACTGGTACTCCCAGCTCCAGGCATCACACAAGGATTTAAAGACTTTTGTGCCATGGCCTCCCCAGACAACTTCTTGATTCCAACTGAACTGACAACTTTAGGCAGAGGCTCACACCGTAGCACTTGGCTTCACACTGTGCTAACTGGTGTCTCCCTAAAGTCCATAGCTGCCCAATCTGAAAATGTGAAGGTGAATGCAACATCTTCTCCACTAGCGCAGAGCAGCTCTTGTACTCAAAAGACTCCTTATTTGATAGATCAGTCAAAGAATCTAGCTCAGAGTTCCCCAACTTTTTTCCATTCAGGTAATTAGATACTGGCCTCATTGCCTTTATCCCACTACTGTCTGCCCCCTTTGCTGCAGATTTCTCACCTGCACCTAGCATTGCTCTCCTAGAGGTGATGCCTCTCTCTGACTCCAGCTAAGGTAGTCTCCATCGTAGGCCTTGACCGCTGGCACAGGAAGCCTTTACATAGTCGATCCACTTCTAGACAAATGCAGGTATAGGTGCAGCGGTTACAATAGCAGAGGTGGTGTCTGCAGATGGTATTTCCATAGCGGTCGCCATGACATCTCCAGGGGGGACACTCACAGTGGCAGGTGCGGTCTTAACTGCAGGACCAGGATCAATGACCTTCTCTGTGGCGATAACTGTGGCCCAGTTAACCCTTAACCCTTATACTTCCTTATACTTCTCTAGTGATATACTGTACAGCAAAAAGCAACCACATAGCTTCAGCCGGATTCCGTTGTCTGTTAACAGGGCAGCATGGCACTTGCAGCAGAACTGACAGCATACATCTTGGGCCCCACAGCAGCCGGCACAGGGAGAAATCTCACTATGTCCCCAGACATTTGCTTCTTGAAGCAGCAGGCTCTGTCTCTCTCTAGCGCCAGACACATGCAGCCACTCTCTGGAGCAGCAGCAAATGGCAGCTTCTCCCACTTGCTCTCCAAATCATGTAGCTCCTGGGCTCTGTGTACCTGCCCCCAAACTCACTTGTTCAACCCTGTGATCTGCAGTTACTCCTGGAGAAAGTGACAAAGTCCAGAAAACCTCACTCCTGGTACAAAACTTCGGGTTCTTCCCCAATGGAATAGTACAGCACAGTGAAAACAGTCTCTAAGGCTTCATCTGGTGTTACAGTTCACAATCCCCACGGTGCCATGATAAAAGTTGGTTGCTAGGGGCAACAACAAACACATTTTGCCAGGTCCCACGTTAGGCACCAAATGGTAGCCACCCCCCGACACTCCAAAGGCAGGATGGTACCTCCAGAGGCAGTGGGCAGGCCTGCATTTCACCCCAGGCTGAGTCTTAAATCCTAAAATTGGGGACAGAGAAAGAATATTGGGCACCAGTCACTTTTGTCTTACTAGAGTTTTTCTGTGAAATGTTTAAGGAGTTAGGGGTTAAGAGTCTCAGATACTATGCAGATCACTTACGGACTCTCCATATCCAGATTAATGTCCAGCTTTACAGTGTCAGAACCTTTACGCCAACCCGACAACACTGTAAGCACGTTCCCAAATTTCAGTTGCGAGTCACCAGGCCCTTCTGAGACTAGCCTTAATTCTGGCCCTTTCCAGTAGGGGGCCTCCCTTGCATCTTCTCCCTGGCACAACTTCCTCTACACCAGACATGACAGCTTCAGGACCACTTCAGCACACGTTAGGCCCCAAATAGGCTATTGGGCCTAACAGCAGAGCTCCATCCAGCAGCACCTCCCCAGGCCTCAGCCCAGGGTAAGAGAGAATGAGCACATGGCCTGTTCCAAATATATCCTCCCCAAGCATTTACCAGTGGCCTAAGCCTCCTACTGGATTAGCTGAAGGAAATATAAATATTCATAAGTCTGTCTTGTGTATGAAATTTCATACTTTGGCCAGTAATACCAGTAACTCCAACTGGCGACATTGAAAAAAACGGGAGTATGATACCCCTATATAAACTGGAGTGGGAAGAGCCTTGGGCAGATGAGTAATGGGAACAGTCTACCCCTGATATACAATATGTTAGTCTGTAGCCTGAGAAGGAGAGTACCCTTTGGGGTGGCCCATAGAGCCTCTGAAAGAGAACTCACTAGTGGAGGACCTAAACTGAGGCGTGTGGGAGAGCTGGCCAGACATTCTATGTTCAAAGTACTTGTATTTGATTTTGAATTGTGTACTGCATATGGAGCTATTGAGTTGGAGAATGCAGTGTAAAGATCCGAGATAAGTTGCTACCACAGTAAAATTGTGAAAATGCTGCTTGTGTGGACATTCCTTTATTATTTGTGGTGGGCCTCAGGCCAGGATAATGTGAGTAGATAAGATGGCAGATTTTCTCCTTTATAGAGGTGTGTGAGTATTCTATTTCATCTCTGAGCATGAAGAAGATGGGAGGAGCCTCTGGCAAGCTCGGTGGGAGGTGGCAGCAGATCAAAGATGCTTTAAAGCAGGTCTCTCATCAGGACCAGTTTTGACAAGTTATTTACCTATCCTACTCCTAAAACCTAGAAGACTTGCTCTAATTTTTCTCCCTTAGGCTCGATTCACACCGCTGTGACTTGGGATCAGACTTGTGGGACCCCAAATCACATTACATGTGAAATCCCATGTTAGTCAATGAGAGCTTAATTAGCATTACTTAGTCGCTCCGACTTTAAAAAAGGTTCCTGTGCTACTTTAAGGAGACTTGTGCCCATAGACATAGATAGATTTGGATTTGACATTGCAGGAAGATTACTCGGGCATTCCCTGCGGTGTAGCCCCTACCTCACTTCAAAGTCACATCAAGTCGTATCAAAGTAGTACTCAAGTCGCATCAAGTCGCCAGAAAATTGCCTAGAAGTCGTCTGGCAAAGTTGCACCATAAGTTGCACAGCTTTTAGCACACAGTGGTGTGAACTGAGCCTTACTGAGGTTACAATTGGCTAAGACATATACACACAAAGTATATTAAGCCAAAAATCTCTCCACAAAAAAGGAAATCCCCTATTAAAAAATTGTCACTGAAACAAGTGTCCCTTTTCTCTTTATTCTTGTTCTAGTCATAACCCAAAATGTGTGATTTTCCCTCATTTGCAGTCTTGGTTACAATGGTCACTAAAACAAATAGTTAAGGAATACTCCCCAGCCAGCGATAAAAAACTGACATGGGTCTTAATCCTTTCCCACTCTATTCAAAACTAAGGGTTTTGACTTTGGAAGACCCTTAATACAGTGAGCAAATTTATAAACGCAACACTTTTGTGTTTGCCCCTATTTATCATGAGCTGAACGCAAAGATCTACAAATTTTTCTATGTACAAAAAAAGGCCTATTTCTCTTAAATATTGTTCACAAATCTGTCTAAATCTGTGTTAGTGAGCACTTCTTCTTTGCCGAGATAATCCATCCACCTCACAGGTGTGGCATATCAAGATCCCGATTAGACAACATGATTATTGCACAGGTGTGCCTTAGGCTAGCCACAATAAAAGGCCACTCAAAAATATGCAGTTTTACTGTATTGGGGGGGTCAGGGGGGTGTCCAAAAACCAGTGAGTATCTGGTGTGACCACCATTTGCCTCACGCAGTGCAGCACATCTCCTTCGCATAGAGTTGATCAGGTTGTTGATTGTGGCCTGTGGAATGTTGGTCGCATCCTCTTCAATGGCTGTGCGAAGTTGCTGGATATTGGCAGGAACTGGAACACGCTGTCGTATATGCGGATCCAGAGCATCCCAAACATGCTCAATGGGTGACATGTCCTGTGAGTATGCTGGCCATGCAAGAACTGGAATGTTTTCAGCTTCCAGGAATTGTGTACAGATCCTTGTAACATGGGGCCGTGCTATATCATGCTGCAACATGTGGTGATGGTCGTGGGTGAATGGCACAACAATGGGCCTTAGGATCTCGTCACGTTATCTCTGTGCAAACAAAATACCATCAATAAAATGCATCTGTGCTCGTTGTCCATAACATACTCCTGTCCATACTATAACCCCACTGCCACGATGGGCCACTCGATCCACAACGTTGACATCAGCAAACCGCTCACCCACACAATGCCATCTGCCCTGTACAGTGAAAACCAGGATTCACCCGTGTAGAAAACACCTCTACAAAAAGTGCCAGACGCTGTCGAATGTGAGCATTTGCCCACTCAAGTCAGTTACGATGACCTGCAGTCAGGTCGAGACCCCGATGAGGACAACAAGCATGAAGATGAGCTTCCCTGAGATGGTTTCTGACAGTGCAGAAATTCTTTGGTTATGCAAACCGATTGTTGCAGCAGCTGTCCGGGTGGCTGGTCTCAGACGATCTTGGAGGTGAAGATGCTGGATGTGAAGGCCCTGGGCTGGTGTGGTTACATGTGGTCTGCGGTTGTGAGGCCGGTTGGATGTACTGCCAAATTCTCTGAAACGCCTTTGGAGACGGCTTATGGTAGACAAATGAACATTCAATTCAAGGGCAACAGCTCTGGTGGACATTTCTGCAGTCAGCATGCCAATGCACGCTCCCTCAAAACTTGCGACATCTGTGGCATTGTGCTGTGTGATAAAACTGCACATTTTAGAGTGGCCTTTTATTCTGGTCAGTCTAAGGCACGCCTGTGCAATAATCATGCTGTCTAATCAGCATCTTGATATGCCACACCTGTGAGGTGGATGGATTATCTTGGCAAAGTAGCAGTGCTCACTAACACAGATTTAGACAGTTTTGTGAAGAATATTTGAGAGAAATAGGCCTTTTGTGTACATAGAAAAAGTCATAGATCTTTGCATTCAGCTTAGGATAAAAGGGGCATATATAGAAAAGTGTTGTGTTTTTTCATTTTGCTCAGTGTAGATTGTTACAAATCATATGGGGATCAATTTTTATTGTTCGCAGACATTTCCATTATTCTCTACATTTATGAGCAGTTCCTAAACTTGCACAGTTTTGCACAATGTATTTCAGTGTAGCTCCCTCCTAGATACAGTGCCTTGAAAAAGTATTTATACCCCTTGAAATTTTCCACATTTTGTCATGTTACAACCAAAAACGTAAGTGTATTTTATTGGGATTTTATGTGATAGACCAACACAAAGTGGCAGATAATTGTGAAGTGGAAGAAAAATTATAAATGGTTTTCAACATTTTTTACAAATAAATATGTGAAAAGTGTGGCATGCATTTGTATTCAGCCCCCCTGAGTCAATACTTTGTAGAACCACCGTTCGCTGCAATTACAGCTGCAAGTCTTTTTGGGGATGTCTCTGCCAGCTTTGAACATCTAGAGAGTGACATCTTTGCCCATTTTTCCTTGCAAATAGCTCAAGTCCTGTCAGATTGGATGGAGAATGTCTGTGAACAGCAATTTTCAAGTCTTGCCACAGATTCTCAATTGGATTTAGGTCTGGACTTTGACTGGGCCATTCTAACACATGAATATGCTTTGATCTAAACCAGTGGTCTCCAACCTGTTGCCCTTTGCTTGTCTTTATCCGGCCCTTGAGGCACAATTCCTCCCACTAATACAAAACACTATTCTGCCAACTCACAACAATGGGGCATTATTCCTCCCAATGATACCAACGAGAGGGCACCATTCCCTCTGCTAATATCAAATGTTTCCTCCAACTGATGCCAGGAAAATTTCCACTCCCCCTGGTCACAGTCCGGCCCCCCTAAAGTCTGAAGTGCAATAAACTAGCCCTTTGTTTAAAAAGTTTGGAGACCCCTGATCTAAACCATTCCATTGTAGCTCTGGCTGTATGTTTATGGTCTTTGTCCTGCTGGAAGGTGAACCTTCGCCCCAGTCATAAGTCTTTTGCAGGTTCTAATAGGTTTGCTTCTAGGATTGCCCTATATTTAGCTCCACCCATCTTCCCGTGAACTCTGACCAGCTTCCCTGTCCCTGCTATAGAAAAGCATCCCCACAACATGATGCTGCCACCACCATGTTTCACGGTGGGAATGGTGTGTTCAGGGTGATGTGCAGTGTCAGTTTTTCGCAAAACATAGTGTTTTGCTTTTAGGCCAAAAAGTAAAATTTTGGTCTCATCTGACTAGAGCACCTTCTTCCACATATTTGCTGTGTCCAACCCATGGCTTCTCGCACACTGCAAATGGGACTTCTTATGGATTTTTTTCAACAATGGCTTCTTTCTTGCCACTCTTCCATAAAGGCCAGATTTGTGGAGTGCACCACTAATAGTTGTCCTGTGGGCAGATTCTCCCACCTAAGTTGTGGATCTCTGCAGCTCCCCCAGAGTTACCATGGGGCCTCTTGGCTGCTTCACTGATTAATGCTCTCCTTGCCCAGCTTGTCAGTTTAGGTGAACGGCCATGTCTTGGTAGGTTTGCAGTTGTGCCATACTGTTTTCATTTGGTGGATGATGATGGATTGAACAGTGCTCCGTGAGATGTTCAAAGCTTGGGATATTTATAACCTAACCCTGCTTTAAACTTCTCCACAACCTTATCCACGACCTGTCTGGTGTGTTCCTTGGCCTTCATGAAGCTGTTTGTTCACTAAGGTTCTCTAACAAACCTCTAAAGGCTTCACATAACAGCTGTATTTATACTGAGATTAAAGCGGGGTTCCCATTTAAAAAAAAAAAATTAAAAGTCAGCAGCTACAAATACTGCAGCTGCTGACTTTTGATAATCGGACACTTACCTGACCCAGGGTCCAGCGATGCGTGCAATCGAAGCCACGCTCGTCCCCCCCTCCGCACAGCGGCGCCGGCATTTTAACTGTGGGCGCCCGGCTGTGGCTTCACAGTCGGGCACCCACTGCCCCGCATCGTCACTGGCCGCGCAATCATCTGGGACCGGTCACATGTCCCAGATGATTGACAAGAGGGAGGGGAGAGAGGCGATCTCCCTTCCTGCGCCAAGGGAAGTGACGTCAGGAGCCCAGGCACCAAAGGAGGCAGACTATGAGGGACTCCCTAGCAACAGGCATTTAGAGGTGAGTTAAAACATTTTTTTTCTTCAAATGTTTTTTTTTATTTTTTTTAAGCAAATTACTAATTTTATGATTTTTTTTGGGGGGTGGAACTCCACTTTAAATTACACACAGGTGGACGGACTCTATTTACTAATTAGGTGACTTCTGAAGGCAATTGGTTACACTAGATTTTAGTTAGGGGTATCAGAGTAAAGGGGGCTGAATACAAATGCATGCCACGCTTTTCAGATCTTTATTTGTAAATAAAAAATGAAAAACCATTTATCATTTTCCTTCCACTTCACAATTATGGGCCACTTTGTGTTGATCTATCACATAAAATCCCAATAAAATACATGTACGTTTTTGGTTGTAACATGACAAAATGTGGTAAATTTCAAGGGGTATAAATACTTTTTCAAGGCACTGTAAGTGGTAGGTTAGGTAAATTTAGTTCTTGGCTCACTGTAATCAGTGTACCTGCATGTGATTATTTTGGTCTGTTCTGTGTTTCACTGGCTGCAGGGTTGACTGCTTCCCCCTGCCTGTCTGGAAAGGTTCTGGCAGATAGTGGCCTGGAAGAGTCTATTCAGCAGCTGAATATTTATGCAGCCCTGGCCAATCTCTGGCTAGAGGTGCCCAGGTGGTGGCTGGGAGGGTATATAAATACTCTAGGACTTGGAGCAGAAGTGTCTTGTCCCTGAGGAGGAGATCACAGCTTGGGACAAGCTTGTTTGCCCCCTGGGCAAGCCTGTTATGTGTCTGCTGTTTATCGAGGTCCCAGCTAGGTTAGCTGGGGGCCTATTCTACTGAAAGTTTGCTGAAACAGATTGAGGGACTTTTTACCTGTTGTGTTATTGTATTCTAACAGCGGGGATTCCAACTGGTCAATTGGCTGCAGTGCTGATTGAACAAAAATTTTACAACAGGCCCGTTCGTGAGAAGTCAATCATTAGATCGGTCCCTGCTGAACCTACCGAATTTTGATTCATCTTTGGTCAGTTTTACTCTTTTTATATGTCCTAGGTACTACTGTAACTGGAACTAAACATGAGGGGGAATCACAAATTTTACAGTTGATACCAGAAAGAGGTGAGGGTTAATCTTCTATTGAATACACCTGTTCTAGTGACAGCTGTCTAATGCGGGGTACACAATATAACAGGGATTTTTTTTCGTTCAACCCAGCGGGCTAAAGGGAAAAAGTGTACAAGTTGCCGTACTAACACAAATGAGGTTATTGTGGCGATCTCCCCCAATAATCTATTGTATTCTAATGAATAGGTTTGTTTTTTCCAATGAAGATTGACAGGTAAATCGGGTGCATGGTGCCTGTTGTTATTATTAAGGTACAATTGATTTTCACCTTTGACTTAGCCATTTCATAGCCTTCACACACGCTGAAGCTGTACATTGATGACCTTGTAATGGTTCAGTTCTCTTAGGTCCACATTTGTTACAATAACCTCAACAAATACTTTTCTCTTAGACCAAGCCAAATAGTTATCTGTGCTAACACTAACAATACAATTTTGAATAAACAGCAAGCATAATGGTTATGGGTCAAATTGGTTCTTTTTTTCTTTGATAGAAAAAGGAATAATTAAAATTTCTGTTATGTTTTCATTAGTCTTTGACCCCATTGTACAAGAAATGGGCTTACCATTGTCATTGGGACAAGAAAGCTCATACAACATTAAAACATTGTCAGAGGTTCTAACCCTTTACAGTAATGCTAAAAATGTGTTTTTATTTTTGTCTGTGTTCTCATTTCCCATCTGGAATGATAAGAATGAAGAGGAAATCTCTCCAACAGGGACACAGACGGCCATAAACATTTTACAGAGACTCTCTAAAGCTAGGTATAGACAGGGGTTGTTTTTTTTTGTTCGACGGGAACCGGGCAACTTTTGGCATGTGGGTACCAGGCTTAACCCTTTCCTGCTCTGTCCACCAGGAAATGACAGGTGGTGCCGCACAGACAGAGCAGAGCCAGACTCAGTGGGAGATAATACTGTAACAGCACAAATACAATAAAGCTGGCCATAGACCGATGGAAATTTGGCCGGTTCAGCAAGCCCCAGCCAAATTTTGATTAGCGTTTGTCCATCCCTGCCCGACAGAAGTCGGTTGTTTGATCCCTTCTGTTGAAGGAATATGCTATAAAACTTCCATCGATCAGTGACTGCAGTTTATCAGCTGTAGCCGCTGATCAGTGTATTCTGACAGGGGCGAGTCCCATGTATGGCCAACCCAACCGAAGATAGTATCCTAAACAGGATCACTTTTTTTTGTTAAAATAAAGTTTTTCCCTTACATTCTGCATATCCTGACTCTTTTTAAGCTGTACCATGGACTTGGGCGTACTGAAAAGGTGGCTTAGCCACCACAGTTTTACTGTAATGACTACAACTGCAGGTGCATGTAGTGCATGTAGTCCAACTCATAAGTCCACCAGTAAGGGTAACGATGCTGCAACTGAATTGAGTAATCCTAGAGAAGGAAATACCTGTGCAAACACCTTGCTGGTAGGATCACCAGGTTTTTTTCACAAAAAGATGGAAATATAAGACGAAAGGTTAAATTTGTTTGACATTACAGAAACGTGCGACAACATTTTTGGTTTGAGGGCCCATTCACACCAGGTGCGATAGCAATGCGCTGGGCAACAATTCCAGTGCAGGTCCACCCTCACTTGTGCAAGTTCATGCTAAAAAACGGAAAAAAAGAAAGAGTGTGATGCACTGGAATCGGCACATCAGTACTACTTTGTTCCTACTGATAATCATAACATAACCAGCCAGGCATAAAAAAAAGTGCCAAAGAATGAGACAATAAAGTAGGCAAAAGTGGTTTCGGTAGTAACAATTGTGAAGTGCCTTAACAGAGTCTGAGCATAATCAGAGAATGCCTTGTTTTAACTGAAAAAAATAAAGGTTCTATCTCTTATTTTCCTCCACATTAGCTCATTATTAAACGTATAGGACCATATTGTACACTATTAAAATAATTGCTATATTAAAAATATTAAAAGCACTCACATTTAATTGTGCACTCCAGTGTGCACCAACTTGCAGGCATACAAAATAAGCAGTACAGACAATCTGCATTAGGAGCCAGATTACGTCTGCCGCCTGGTCTCATATAATCCGGCATAATGAAATAATGACGTCACCCACAGCTCCGCCACTGCTTAGTGGGTGCACGCTGGAGTGCACAAATAAATGTGAGTTCTTTTAACCTTTTTAATAAAATAATTATTGTTAGAGAGTACACTATAGTCCTACATATTTTATCTTGGGCTACCGTGGAGGAAAATAAGAAGGAGATAGCTGAAGAAGAGGTCTGTTCCGACTGTTGGGATAATCCTGTATGCATATTCTTTGTTTGCTAGAGGTTTTCATTGTACAATGTTGTACAGCGTAAAATAATATGAACATGGAAGTACAAGTCATATAAGAAGGACAGAATCAAACAGGAAAAGCCTGCATAACTTTAAAGCTTACATCTTGTCAAAATTGTTTAAAAAAAAAAATAAAATTTACAGTTAGTATGATGTGTCCCTTGTGTTGATTACTCCTGTTTTAATTTAAATCTTTCGTCCTCTAATACACCACCCCCCACCCGCTGCTGCGGAGGTTGATAGAATAGGGGGAGGGTCTTTGGCACAGGGCTCTGAAAGAACGGGCCGACGGACTTGTGTACACAGGATTGGAAAATCCGACAACACACATTTGCTGGCGGAAAATTTGAAAACCTGCTAGCCAACATTTGTCCGATGGAGCATACACACGGTCGGATTGTCCGCCAACAGCCTGTTGTGCAGGTTTAGGAGATATTCACAGTACCTACAGGTAAGCCTTATTATAGGCTTACCTGTAGGTACAAGTGGTACTACACTAGTACTAGTTTACTACCACTTTAGGAATGCATGTTTCAACCTATACATTTGTGCATTCATTATTCAAAACTAGAGGTTTTATATGACAGTATAAAAATCGACAATGCTAAAGCAAAAGTCGTCACAGCACCTACTGTATGTGCCTCAAATCTGACACGTCTTATTTTTTGCTTGTGTTGTTGATATTTGACTGTAGTAGGGAAAGCACTGGTTTCAGCACGTCGCTATGTTGCCTTTTAACCCCTGTCTGCATATACTATTATGCTTTAGGCAGTTGGAATGTGGTGAAGGTTAGAGCCTTGAATAACTGCATGTGTGGGGGATGTAGCAAAAAAAAAAAAAACCTGTAATACTACAAGCAATGCAAGGCAATATACTGTATGTAAACCTGAAAGTTTACAGATATATTTATAGATATTTGTTATACTGGAATTTGAGAGATTTACCAGAATTACTATTTATGTTAATATCCTCAATGCATACAGTATTATTATTAATATGCAGTTATTATGATTATTATTATTTAATATTTATTTTAATATTTAAAAACACGCAGTCATTTTTTAATTATATTAAAAGAGACTTACCAATATTATTATACTATGTGTACAATCAGCGCTACCTATGTGTTTCTATTCAAATCATATATATATGTATATTAGGGCTGTGGAAATTAAAGAATAATTCCTCGATTAATCGTTAATTTTTTTGATCGATCAAAATTTTTTTGATCAGTTGGCTGCCTGCCCTGGGGCCGCTTTGGGCCAAGCTGTGGCTGCAGCGCAGCGTTCCGCTCCCTCCTCCTCCACTATATGTCATACACAGTCTGCGGGCATCTCCCGCTGTGTGTCTCCGAGCTGAGTGTGAAAACTTTGGCCGCGCTGTGAGAAAAGTCCCGCCCTCCTCCTAGATCAGCTCGTATGATAGACGCAGTGTTCTGTCTATCACACAAGCTGATCTAGGAGGAGGGCGGGACTTTTCTCACAGCGCGGCCAAAGTTTTCACGCTCAGCTCCAAGACACACAGCGGGAGATGCCCGCAGACTGTGTAATCTAGGCACAGGCACTGACTACAGTGAGGCTGCATTATGGGCACGGTGAGACCGCATTATGGGCACAATGAGGCTGCCATTATAGGCACGGCGAGGCTGCGATTATGGGCACGGTGAGACAGCATTATGGGCATGGTGAGACAGCATTATGGACATGGTGAGACAGCATTATGGGCACGGTGAGGCTGCGATTATAGGCATGGTGAGGCTGCGATTATGGGCACGGTGAGACTGCATTATGGGAACAGTGAGGCTGTGAATATGGGCACGGTAAGTCTGAGATTATGGGCACGGTGGGACTACATTATGGGCACGGTAAGGCTGCGATTATGGGCACGGTGAGGCTGCGATTATGGGCACAGTAAGGCTGAGATTATGGGCACGGTGAGGCTGAGTTAATGACGTGTGACGTCCTAGACATGCCCCGCTATGTCCGGCTTCTTCCATTGCCATAACAACGGTGCTAAATCAGCTAAAAGTAGTTGGATCTGTATGTGCGTTATAATTAATCGAAATTAGTCGATTCATCGATTTAAAAAAATCAATTAATCTAACACGAAAATTTTAATCAGTAACAGCCCTAATGTATATGTATATATATATATATATATATATATATATATATATATATAGCTTAGTAGGGCTGCACTGTATTTAGCACTGTTACCACTATTATTATTTCCAATACATGCAGTATTCATTTTATGTAGTTTTTTTTATTATTATTATTTTGTTTTTAAATTCTTTTTATTTGTTTTAGCAAAGGGTTACAAAACACAAAACTCAATATGTCTTATTATTATTTTTAAAAAGAGTTACCAGTAATATTATTTTCCAAGTCATGCAGTATTATTATTTTTTCCTTTTTATTATTATATTATTATGTCATTATTATAAGAAGATGCAATTATCATATGTTCTATAATACAGAATAAACAAGCAGAGGTTACATTCTCTTCTTTAGACCGCCAAATTTCTGGCAAACCTTCTAGGGAGCGTTTAATTTTGTAACCCTTGACCTGTGGTTGCAGTACAGACAGTAAACTCCATAAAGAATCTATCCTGCATACACTGCTAATTTGTCTCATGTGACTTCTCATCTTCTCTTACACACCTACTTTACAGTGATAGGCCATCCCTGAGCACCAGAAGGAGAGGACCTTAGCCTTGGCCAGGATTGGCTGGCAGCAACCAACACCCACAGTGCAAAGTTGAAATACATGTTAGTAAAAAAAACACAAACAGGATGCCTGATAGTTGTCGTTTAGCTGACACAGAAATACGTGTGCAGCCTTACACAAAAACTATACTGCACTGCGTTTCTTTCAACAAAATGATTCCTTATCAGTAAATATGGCCTTGTGATGGTAAAGGTTGTTTATGCTATAAGCTTGGTAGCTGTGTACGGTAGCTTAGGATTCCATGCTCAGTTGTTTTTGGAAATTATTACCATGCAGTATCTTATGGTGGCCATACACAATTCAATAAATGATTTATTTTCTGATCGATCTCTTCCAGAAAGAATAATCGATCTATAGTCAACAACCCATTCAATCGATAGGCCACACGTGGGGAAGTTGATTGCGACCGATAGTTAAGATACGATCGTAAGTTGTTATCGATCAGATTTCTGTTTCCCACAATTAAATCTTATAATCTGATTGATCAAAATACAAGTGTATTTCAGTGCTGACAATGCAAAATACTAATTTTGTGTTGTGGCCAATTGACTGTTTTATAGTAGAGTCTAAATCAATTGGAAGGGAAGTTATGGCTATTTGCTTAATTGATTGATTTAACTGAGTTGTAAAGTCTCAATGTTTTTCACCTTAATGCATTCTATAATGCTTTGTGCACTGGTCCAAATCATTTGGTGGAGGGGGGATTATGATGTGGGGTTGTTTTTCAGGGGTTGGGCTTCGCCCCTTAGTTCCAGTGAAAAGAACTCTTATGACGTCAGCATACCAAGACATTTTGGACAATTTCATGCTCCCAACTTTGTGGGAACAGTTTGGGGATGGCCCCTTCCTGTTCCAACATGACTGTGCACCAGTGCACAAAGCAAGGTCCATAAAGACATGGATGAATGAGTTTGGGGTGGAGGAACTTGACTGGCCTGCACAGAGTCCTGACCTCAACCCAGTTGAATACCTTTGGGATGAATAAGTATGGAGACTGCGAGCCAGACCTTTTCATCCAACATCAGTGCCTGACCTCACAAATGTGCTTCTGGAAGAAAGGTCAAACATTCCCATAGACACACTCCTAAACCTTGTGGACAGCCTTCCCAGAAGAGTTGAAGCCGTTATAGCTGCAAAGGGTGGGCCAACTCAATATTGAACCCTACAAATTAAGACAGGGATGCCATTAAATTTCATGTGTTTGTAAAAGCAGGTGTCCCAATACTTTTGACAATATAGTGTACTTTGTGTGCACCAAATTACTATGCAAACCCAGATATTGCCTTGTGAAACTTTGTCTCTGTGAAGGAGCTTCTTGTAATAATGACTAGTCTCTGCTGCGTTCTTTCCTAGCAGTGACATCATCCCTATGCTAAACATTGTCTGTGCTGAGAGCAGAGATGTGGGAGGGGCCCAGTGGGCTCCACCCACTACAGGCTGCCTACAGAAAATTACAGGAGGGGTAAGGACATGACCAGCCTGCACAAGTAGAGAGAGCAGCCGTGGCTGGTCTTTAAGCTCCTGCACAGAGACAAAGTTTCACACTGGATTACTGCACAGATCTGGAAGAACTACACAAAGCACACCAAGATTTAAATCCCCAAGACTGTTGCATTTAGATAATAAGGAACAAATCTAAGTTTAAAGCCCAACACTAGGAAAAATAAAAGTCCTCCCTTGCAGTGGGGCTGTGCCCATGCTGCAAGGATTGACTGCTCCTTTCTGCCTAGCACTTTTACTTACCTGATCCTCCACTCTCCCCAGCAAACGGTGCTCCCCTACCCTCCGGGAGGAGACTTTTGCTCAGTATCCTCAAACATTTAAAAGTGTCATTGGGTCATTATCCTTAAAAGTGTGCTCCCTATCTGGGCACCTAGACTTTCAAACAGGAAAATATTTTTAGTATTAGTAATTACCTGTTTGCTCCTGCCAATTCAGGGCACTTACCTATTGTCAGTGGCAACACAACAGAAGCTGATTCTCTGGTTGTTGCGTTTCCACTCTCATTGTGCATGCTCAGCCAGGGGGTGCTGTCCCTGCCAGGAGAACACAGTGATTACTGCTAGCAGCTATAGCTGCTGGCAATAATCGCAAGCCAAAAACCCAACATGCTGGTTGTACTCTAGTCGATTGATGGACCGACTTGGGTACAATCAGCCTGCCCATAGATTGAATCTCAGCTGGTCTACACTGAACTGGCCAAGATTTTATCCATCTATGGCCGGCTTAAATCATCTTGTAAGTTTACATTTTAGTAAAACTTTTTAAAATTGGGAGTAGTTTTAATTTTTTTCCTGTTTTAGATTTTTTTAGATGGTGTGACACACAGTAAATAGTATTTGATTGTGTCTTGCTCAGGCCCAGCAATTTGTTTTATGCGCCTTTAGGCTGGGTTCACATATGTGCGGGTGCGGTTTTCAGTCCGGGGTGCAGTACGTTCCTGTTCACCGGTTCAGCTGCGATTTAGGTGCAACATTTTTGCCTGAATTTGCACCTGAACCGGACCCAAAAACACACAGGACCCTTTTTGAAACTGCACCGCAGCCACCCCAGACATGTGTGAATTTAGTGCTTGAGAACAAGTGTCTATTGAGAGTCAGTCACATTCACATGTCATGCAAATTGGATGCAGTTTAAACCAAATCCAATTCACATTAACAGTATCTCACAAAAGTGAGTACACCCCTCATATTTTTTAAAATATTTTATTATATCTTTTCATGTGACAACACTAAAGAAATTACACTTTGCTACAATGTAAAGTAGTGAGTGTACAACTTGCACAACAGTGTAAATTTGCTGTCCCCTCAAAGTAACTCAACACACAGCCATTAATGTCTAAACCGCTGGCAACAAAAGTGAGTACATCTGTCACGTACCTGGTGGAGATTGCGCTGTAGAGAGGGCTTCTCTTGCAACTCCTGTCCAACACCCCTGATAGAGATGACAAGGAGTGAAGGACATAGAGTGGCACAGGGGCCGGTATAACAGGTGGCACTAGCTGAGACTTGACAGGAACACGATGGCCGCAGATCACCAGACAGGCACTGGGAACTGGAACTCCGTGTCACTGGATCAGCAGGCAGAAGCGTTGCTGAAACATAAACCAGGGGGTCATCGACAGCCGGGCAGAGCAGGTACCGGAATGTGAGACTGAAGCTAAAACAGGATACAAGCCAGGTTCGGTACACAATAGGGCAGCAAGGCACAGGAGCATGAGACAGGAGCAGAGTCAAATACAAGCCAAGGGCACAGATAGGCAGGCGGAAGTCCAACGGAAGGTACAGGTGAAGCCGGGTCAAATACAGGTAAACTGGAACAGATCAGGGCACAGGTCTACAGGAACAAGCTGAAAGACCACTCAGAAATGTGTATGTGTCATTGCTCAGTTTAAATAGGCTGTCTGGCGCCAGTGCGTGCACATGTGTGTGCGCACGCACCTGCTCGCGCTCACGCATGCGCCAATACATGTTTCCTCTTGTGCACACACTAGTGTGCCCGCGCCTGCGCGCCAATGCGCGTTTGTTAACCGGACTTCTCTTACAACACCCCTAAGTGAAAATTTAGCCATTTTCTCTCCCCGATGTCAAATGACTCGTTAGTGATACAAGGTCTCAGGTGTGAATGGGGAGCAGGTGTATGAAATTTGGTGTTATTGCTCTTACTCTCTCATACTAGTCACTGGAAGTTCAACATGGCACCTCATGGCAAAAAACTCTCTGAGGATCTGAAAAAAAGAATTGTTGCTCTACATAAAGATGGCCTAAGCTACAAGAAGATTGCCAAGACCCTGAAACTGAGCTGCAGCACGGTGGCCAAGACAGTGGTTTAACAGCACAGGTTCCACTCAGAACAGGCCTTGCCATGGCCACCAAAGAAATTGAGTGCTCGTGCTCAGCGTCATATCCAGAGGTTGTCTTTGGGAAATAGACGTATGAGTGCTGCCAGCATTGCTGCAGAGGGAGAAGAGGTGGGGAGTCAGCCTGTCAGTGCTCAGACCATACGCCGCACACTGCATCAAATTGGTCTGCATGGATGTCGTCCCAGAAGGAAGCCTCTTCTAAAGATGATGCATAAGAAAGCCCACAAACAGTTTGCTGAAGACAAGCAGACTAAGGACATGGATTACTGGAACCATGTCCTGTGGTCTGATGAGACCAAGATAAACTTATTTGGTTCAGATGGTGTCAAGCGTGTGTGGTGGCAACAATGTGAGGATTACAAAAATAAGTGCGTCTTGACTACAGTCAAGCATGGTGGTGGGAGTGTCATGATCTGGGGCTGCATGAGTGCTGCCGACACTGGGGAGCTACAGTTCATTGAGGGAACCATGAATGCCAACATGTGCTCTGACATACTAAAGCAGAGCATGATCCCCTCTCTTCGGAGACTGGGCCACAGGGCAGTATTCCAACATGATAACGACCCCAAACACACCTCCATGACGACTGCTGCCTTGCTAAAGAAGCTGAAGGGAAAGGTGATGGAGTGGCCAAGCATGTCTTCAGACCTAAACCCTATTGAGCATCTGTGGGGCATCCTCAAACAGAAGGTGGAGGAGCGCAAAGGTCTCTAACATCCACCAGCTCCGTGATGTCGTCATGGAGGACTCCAGTGGCAACCTGTGAAGCTCTGGTGAACTCCATGCTCAAGAGGGTTAAGGCAGTGCTGGAAAATAATGGTGGCCACACAAAATATTGACACTTTGGGCTTAATTTGGACATTTTCACTTAGGGGTGTACCACCTTTTGTTGCCAGCAGTTTAGACATTAATGGCCGTGTGTTGAGTTATTTTGAGGGGACAGCAAATTTACACTGTTATACAAGCTGTACACTCACTACTTTATATTGTAACAAAGTGTCATTTCTTTAGTGTTGTCACATGAAAAGATATAATAAAATATTTACAAAAATGTGAGGGCTGTACTCACTTTTGTGAGATACTATATGTGAACTCAGTCTTAGCCTTTTTACAAGTAAAATGTGAACACTATTTGTGTCTATTTTTAATGTATAATTACTATATGATATATACAGTATAACATACATGTTTTACATTCTATTAGTTTAATGTTTGCTCAACACTCTGGTCAAACTGTTTAACTGTAGAATTTCACTTCCCTGGAACTTAGACTAGACTGTGCTTTTCTTTCCTTCCTGAATTTATGATGAGGGAGCATGTCTCCAGGCTGATTCTAACTGGATCTTACTGGTTTCCAAGCACAACCTTTTGGTTGCTAAAATACTATTTTTTGCTTCTTCTTCCTCTTTTTCTGCCTCGTCTCACATACAGAAATGTTCACATTTACAGATCAGTGGTGAAAATCCTACTGCCTGCTTTTTAACTAACTTTTTTTAACTGTTTTGATGGTTATGCTGTTTTCTGTTTTTTCTTTTTTTTATAGATGTCCTTCCTATGCTATAAACTTCCACACAGATTTTCCCTTGATTGATGCAGTATTTTTGGTTTGGTGCCTCAGAGCTTGCACCAAACCCTACCAGAACAAGTGCCACTCACCTCCCTCCCAGTATATTTGGCCCACCAGTATTGTGGAAACCAGGAAGCCGTTCTTACTTTATATACGAGCTTCTGTTAACCCCTGAGGCCTCACTTCTTACTCAATCTGTGACTTTCAGGCCAGGTCCCTAGGGCGCCCTGTGCTATGATATCAGACCCAGTGTGTGGGGCACCCAGGCTATGTCACACGCTTCCTGCCTGGCTGGCTGCTTATGCGCTGTTCTGGTTGTCATTAGCAATGGGCCTTGGATAGCTTCCCCCCTATTAGACATGAATACAGCTTCTTCCTTCACTCTTCTTGTTCCATGTTTCAAGCCCTAGTTGTTTGGTATTACATGCATGTACCCCCTTTAGGTATCTTCAGACCAGGCACCATATTGGAACTTAAGAAATTTTGCTAGAAAATTTCAAGTACATGTCTGCCCCAAAGAGTCTCTCAAAAATTCTTTCCATACATCACTCCCCTTGAATTTATAGCCCACCACAAGGGGCAGTGCTATGAATACCCAGGAGCCAACAACATTAGCCTCTTCCTAATTGTACAGTGACAACAAAATTAAATAACACATAGCCAAGTATTCACCCCAAATAGGCACCTGCCTATACCCTCACAGCCTGTTGTAACCCCTACAAACCTGTGCCACCTTGCCACGTCCACGTGGTTGCGACGTGACCCTATTGACTTGAATGGGTCATGTACAGTCTGCTGAAAGCAACATGTCGTTTCATTTTTATGGTACTTCCCACTGAATGCAACAGTAGGGATAATTCTTGCCATGAAGCAAAGTTTTGCGGATGCCTGCAGCATGTGTACACCCCCAACCACTATCTTTGTAACTTAAGGATGAGCAGTTGGGGTAAAAACATTGCTCAACCACATGGTTTTTACCCCCAACCGCAAGTGAAGACAAGCCCTAATTTTCAAGGGAGGGAAGAGGAAAGTGCCAGCAACTGGGGAAACATGGAGGGTAAAGCATTATTTTAATGGTACCCTAGACAAAAATTAGCATTCAAAGTGGTATTAAATATTTTTTTTCCCAAATCATACAAAAATAATATAACTTGCATTTTTTTGTATTTTTATTTTAAATTTCCTCTTTAGAGCCCCCTTTTTCAATGCCCCTTTCAGTCCCCTAGCTACTGTGCTATATTTCACTCTTTTTGTGCCCCTCAGTGCTTCCGGAACCTATGGAGTGCTGCATGAGTCTCTACAATGTGTGCATTCCTGCTCTGTAGTACAAGTGTACATGCAACTGTTTAGAGCTCTAAACAACTGCACGTAGAGTTGAAGTATACAGTGGGAGCACGCACATTGCAGAGACTCACGCAGGACTCTATTGGTCCTGGAGGCACTGAGGGCACAAAGATAAAATGGAATACAGCAACGCAGGCAGGGGACAACTAAAAAGAGGAAGCTCCAAGGAGGTATTTTTAAAAATATGCAAATGCATGTGAGTTATGGTTTCTTTTCTGATTTGGAAAAAAAATGTTGATACCACTTTAACCCTTACAGTTCGGGAAGAGCCCCATTGAAAGGGTAACAACATTTCCTGTGAAGTTCAGTTTTAAAATCATGTGTTCTTCATGTCTAAAAGAGGAACAGTTGTGGAGGAAAAAGGGAGAAATGTGATGACAGAACAGTTTCTAGAGTTACACAAACCACAGCCACTCTTGGCCAACCATAGTGGTAGTCTTTAACTGTGTAGCACAAAGTGACAGTATGGCACACTGTTCCTACTCTATAAAACTATCTTGGATACATGCTATTTACATGTGGAGAGGAAGTCTGGCACAACAGGAATCAGGCCTTAATTGGCATTTCCTAAATTCCTCCACCAACATATCTCCTGAATTCAGCTTGGAGAAAACAAATCTGGAGAAGGTACTGGGGATTCTGGTTAAAAGTTAACCAAACTGCAGCACTTAATGTGGAGCCAAATGTGGACATGTGGACATTTTCCACATTTTATCATGTTATAACCAAAAACGTAAATGTATTTTATTGGGATTTTATGTGATAGACCAACACAAAATGGCACATACAAGAAAAAGACAATTCCATAGCTCAACTCACCAACCAGTCTGCTGACCAACCAAATTTACCTGTCTAACCGTATGTTAAAAACAGGGGTTTAGTTAGCACACATTTGCAAACGCATGTGAAAGCTGCAAGGCCTCGTCAAGGCACCCTGTATTACTTGCAGTCCTAACACTAAATTTATAAGTGTCTCCACAGTGGAAGCACATGCATTGAATGGATAGGTGTGAGACAGGTGAGCCAGGAGGCCGCCCTAGCCCCCTTAAAGGGACAGGACACACACTGGACACCCAGCAGTAGCAGCAGAGGCGTCCAGTGTGTCCCCGACCCAAATATACAAACGGTAACAAGACACTGGTCACCGCCCACACCCATAACTGGCCTTCACAGTAAGGAGCACATGGAGGGCATATACATACAAGAAAAAGACAATTCCATAGCTCAACTCACCAACCAGTCTGCTGACCAACCAAATTTACCTGTCTAACCGTATGTTAAAAACAGGGGTTTAGTTAGCACACATTTGCAAACGCATGTGAAAGCTGCAAGGCCTCGTCAAGGCACCCTGTATTACTTGCAGTCCTAACACTAAATTTATAAGTGTCTCCACAGTGGAAGCACATGCATTGAATGGATAGGTGTGAGACAGGTGAGCCAGGAGGCCGCCCTAGCCCCCTTAAAGGGACAGGACACACACTGGACACCCAGCAGTAGCAGCAGAGGCGTCCAGTGTGTCCCCGACCCAAATATACAAACGGTAACAAGACACTGGTCACCGCCCACACCCATAACTGGCCTTCACAGTAAGGAGCACATGGAGGGCATATACATACAAGAAAAAGACAATTCCATAGCTCAACTCACCAACCAGTCTGCTGACCAACCAAATTTACCTGTCTAACCGTATGTTAAAAACAGGGGTTTAGTTAGCACACATTTGCAAACGCATGTGAAAGCTGCAAGGCCTCGTCAAGGCACCCTGTATTACTTGCAGTCCTAACACTAAATTTATAAGTGTCTCCACAGTGGAATTGTCTTTTTCTTGTATGTATATGCCCTCCATGTGCTCCTTACTGTGAAGGCCAGTTATGGGTGTGGGCGGTGACCAGTGTCTTGTTACCGTTTGTATATTTGGGTCGGGGACACACTGGACGCCTCTGCTGCTACTGCTGGGTGTCCAGTGTGTGTCCTGTCCCTTTAAGGGGGCTAGGGCGGCCTCCTGGCTCACCTGTCTCACACCTATCCATTCAATGCATGTGCTTCCACTGTGGAGACACTTATAAATTTAGTGTTAGGACTGCAAGTAATACAGGGTGCCTTGACGAGGCCTTGCAGCTTTCACATGCGTTTGCAAATGTGTGCTAACTAAACCCCTGTTTTTAACATACGGTTAGACAGGTAAATTTGGTTGGTCAGCAGACTGGTTGGTGAGTTGAGCTATGGAATTGTCTTTTTCTTGTATGTATATGCCCTCCATGTGCTCCTTACTGTGAAGGCCAGTTATGGGTGTGGGCGGTGACCAGTGTCTTGTTACCGTTTGTATATTTGGGTCGGGGACACACTGGACGCCTCTGCTGCTACTGCTGGGTGTCCAGTGTGTGTCCTGTCCCTTTAAGGGGGCTAGGGCGGCCTCCTGGCTCACCTGTCTCACACCTATCCATTCAATGCATGTGCTTCCACTGTGGAGACACTTATAAATTTAGTGTTAGGACTGCAAGTAATACAGGGTGCCTTGACGAGGCCTTGCAGCTTTCACATGCGTTTGCAAATGTGTGCTAACTAAACCCCTGTTTTTAACATACGGTTAGACAGGTAAATTTGGTTGGTCAGCAGACTGGTTGGTGAGTTGAGCTATGGAATTGTCTTTTTCTTGTATGTATATGCCCTCCATGTGCTCCTTACTGTGAAGGCCAGTTATGGGTGTGGGCGGTGACCAGTGTCTTGTTACAAAATGGCACATAATTGTGAAGTGGAAGGAAAATGATAAATGGTTTTCATTTTTTTTTTACAAATAAATATCTGAAAAGTGTGGGGTGCATTTGTATTCAGCCCCCCGAGTCAATACTTTGTAGAACCGCCTTTCGCCCCAATTACAGCAATTAAGTCTTTTTGGGTATGTCTCTACCAGCTTTGTACATCTAGAGAGTGAATATTTGCCCATTCTTCTTTGCAAAATAGCTCAAGCTCTGTCAGATTGGATGGAGAGCGTCTGTGAACATCAATTTTCAAGTCTTGCCACAGATTCTCAATTGAATTTAGGTCTGAATTTTGACTGGGCCATTTCTAACACATGAATGTGCTTTGATCTAAACCATTCCATTGTAGCTCTGGCTGTATGTTTAGGGTCATTGACCTGCTGGAAGGTAAACCTCCGCCCCAGTCTCAAGTCTTTTGCAGACTCTAACAGGTTTTCTTCTAAGATTGCCCTGTATATGGCTCCATCCATCTTCCAATCAACTCTGACCAGCTTCCCTGTCCTTGCTGAAGAAAAGCATCCCCACAACATGATGCTGCCACCACCATGTTTCACTGTGGAGATGCTGTGTTCAGGGTGATGTGCAGTTTTAGTTTTCCACCACGCATAGCCTTTTCGCCAAAAAGTTTGATTTTGGTCTCATCTTCTTAAGCAAATTCTTATTGTTTGCTGTGTCCCCCACATGATTTTTCGCAAACTTCAAACTTGACTTCTTATGGCTTTCTTTCAGCAATGGTTTTCTTCTTGTCATTCTTCCATAAAGGCCAGATTTGTGGAGTGCACAACTAATAGTTGTCCTGTGGACAGATTCTCCCATCTGAGCTGTGGATCTTCGCAGCTCCTCCAGAGTTACTATGGGCCTATTGGCTGCTTCTCTGATTAATGCTCTCCTTGCCTGGCCTGTCACTTTAGGTGGACGGCCATGTCTTGGTAGGTTTATGTCAGGAAGCATGAATCAGACTGAGACAGAAGTGCAGTAAAAATCACACTTTTTAAATAAAATGGTAAAATGGTACAAACAGAGCAATTGTAGTCAAAATATTCGGTAACCAGAGCAGGTAGTCAGAACAAGCCAGTGAAACAGGAATCCAGAGATCAGCATAGTAGAGGCAGTAAACAGGATCAGGAACCAGAAGATACGTTAGCCAGGCAAAAGAATTTAATAGGAAAACACAGCAGAGAGTATCTGGATATGTTGACCAGGGGAAGGCACAGAAGATCTGATCCAGGCAATTTAAATAGCCAGCAGGGCTAGCTGATGAGCAGGAAATTAAGACCAGGTGAGTCACTGTGGAATGAAGAGTACTGGCAGTTAACTGACAGCTGAGCACAGAGCTCTGAGAAGGAAGGGCCGAGCCCAGCCCTGACAGTACCTACTCCTAAACGACCCCTCCCCCTCGGAGGAACACCAGGTTTGAGGGGAAAACATCTATGGAAAGCACGGAGGAGGACAGGAGCATGTACGTCCAAGGATGAGACCCAAGAGCGCTCCTCCAAACTACCCTTTCCAATGAACCAGGTACTGTATGCCCCAACGGAACCTACGGGAATCAATGATAGATTGTATTTCATACTTTTCATGGTTCTCAACCTGAACTGGGTGAGGATGTGGTACCGAGGTGGTGAAGAAGTTGCATACCAAAGGTTTAAATAAGGAGACACGAAATACATTAGAAATACGCATATTAGAAGGAAGGCCTAAAGCGTAAGCCACTGGGTGGATCCTACGGAGAATACGGAAAGGCCCAATAAACCTTGGTGCCAGTTTCAGTGAGGGAACATGGAGTCGGAGGTTGCGAGATGACAGCCAGACCCTGTCCCCAACTTGGTAGGAAGGTGCAGGCAGGCGTCCACGGTCAGTATGGAGTCTGTACCTATCATTGGCACATTGCAAGGACTCTTGGACCTGTACCCAAGTGGAACAAAGACCATGGAGATGTTCCTCCAACGCAGGAATACTCTGAGGAACAAATGAGTCAGGCAACATGGATGGCTGGAAACCATAATTCGCCACAAATGGAGACAATTGGGAAGCGGTATTGATGGCACTATTGTGAGCAAACTTCGCCCAAGGTAAGAGGTCTGACCAGTTGTTATGGTGATCAAAAATGGAATTCTTTTGCCAGCAGTGTTGGGCAAAGATGAGTGCCACAGCCGGTATTTGAGGAGAAAAGAGAAAAATCCCCTTGTGGTGGACTTTTAAGGCACTATATATTAGAAAAGATTTTGTTAAATTGGAAAGTTTAAAAAATATTTATTTAGAAAAGTATATAGAAAACATATAAAAACAGGGAATGCTTGACATGTCTAAAACATTATCACCGTCATTAAATATAAGGTACAATCTAAACTTCTTGCACCCGATGCGTTCCAGAGTACAAATTGTCTCCTTCTTTAGGGGAATATATGTTAGCAAGAAGAATTTGTGTTCTAGAATAGAGCAATAAATAAATGAGTACATAGCATTTACATTAATGTCTATAGATAAATTGAAGAAAATGTCGAAATTTACTTATACTACATACAATATGACGGTATAGTTAACATTCCAATATATTGTTTTTTTAAAAACATGCGAGAGCACAGTATACTTTCGGATTCTCAACCAAGAAATCCTTAGTGGCGTATTTGTGAACATGTGTTCATGTCAAACCCAAGGGAAGAATGCGGCTCACCGTTGGCCCAACCCCCCCCCCAGAAATGTTCAAAAATGTAGCAACGAAAAAACTGCTCCAAGGACTGGTTGGCTCGTTCTGTGGCCCCATTGGACTGCGGGTGATATGCTCAGGAGAAGGAAAGCTGGATTCCCAACTGTGCACAAAAGGCTCACCAAAATCTGGACACAAACTTGCTACCCCTGTCCGAGATTATAACCTTGGGTAGCCCATGTAAGCGAAAGATCTTCCGAGCAAAAATGGAAGCCAGTTCTTTGGATGTGGGCAACTTCTTAAGTTGAATACAATGAGACATTTTCGAGAACCAGTCAACCACTATAAGGATAACTGTGTTGCCCTGAGGGTTGGGTAACTCCACAATAAAATCCATAGACAGGTGGGTCTAAGGCCTATCTCTATTGAGTATGGGTTGTAGGAGGCCCACTGGAAGGTGTACACACAGAACAAGCAGCTACGAAGGCGGCTACATCAGCGCATAGACTAGGCCACCAGAATTGTTGGCAAATAGCCCAAATTAGCTGATTTTTCCCTGGGTGACCAGCAGCCTTTGGAGAATGGTAAGTCTGGAGCACGGCAGTGCAGAGACTCTCAGGGACAAAGCAGCGGTCGCAAGGTTTCTCAGGAGGAGAATAGATCTGAGCGGCAAGAATTCTGTCACCCAAAGGTGAAGTGAGACTAGTACAAACCGTAGCCAGAATACGATCGGGAGGTATCACAGGAACAGGAACCGACTTCATCTTGGAAGCGGAGGAAAACTGTTGCGACAATGCATCAGCCCTTATATTCTTAGTACCGGGTAAGAATGAGACTATGTAATTGAAGCTTGACAAGAAAAGAGCCCATCGTGCCTTTCTGCAAGAGAGGCGTTTAGCCTAAGACAAGAATGTGAGATTCTTATAGTCAGTCAGAATCAGAACTAGCACAGTGGTACCTTCGAGGAGATCCCTCCATTCTTTAAGGGCTAAAATGATCGCTAACAACTCTCTGTCCCCAATCTCATGATTGCATTCCGCAGGAGACAATTTATTGGAAAAGTAGCCACTAGGATGCATAGCGCTCTCAGAGGTAGGACGTTGAGACAGAAGGGCACCAACTCCAGTCTTGGATGCATCAACCTCAAGGATGAAAGGTACTGTAGGATCAGGATATACCAAGATAGGAGCAGAAACAAAGGCAGCCTAGAGACTCTCAAAGGCATTAATGGAATCCAGTGACCAATTCTGTGGGTTACTGTCCTTTCTAGTCATATCAGTCAGGGGTTTGACCAGAGACAAGAAGTTACGAATAAACTTCCGAAAATAACTGGCAAAGCCAAGAAAACGTTGCAATGGATGTACAGTGGGTCGGGCCACTGTAGAACTGCCAAAAGTTTCTTTAGATCCATCGAAAAACCAGCAGTGGAAATGACATAACCCAGGAATTTAACCTGTACATGATGAAACTCACACTTCTCCAATTTAAAATACAGGGTATTATCTCTCAGCCTCTGAAGCACACGGCAGACATTTGTGTGGTGGCTCTCTAGGGTCTTGGAAAATATGAGGATATCGTCGAGATAAACCACCACACATACTGTAGCTGCAACAAATCTCAGAGGACATCGTTGATAAATTCCTGGAAGACTGCCGGGGTGTTGCAAAGACCAAACGGCATTAGAAGGTATTTGTAATGGCCTGTTCTGGTATTAAACTCAGTTTTCTATTTGTCGCCCTCCTTGATCCTCACGAGATTGTATGCCCCTCTCAGATCAAGATTTGTGAAAACCTTTGCTCCCTTGAGGCGGTCAAATAACCCCGTAATCAACGGAATCAGATAAGCATTCTTAATCGTGAAGTGATTGTCAGGGCTGGGCACAGCCCTTCCTACTCAGGGCTGGCTGCTCAGCTGTCAGCTAATTGCCAGCTCCTAGCTCTCCACAGTGACTCACCTGTTGATGATATCCTGCTCGTCGGTCCTGCCTACTTAAGCCGTCCAGCCCAGATGCCTTCTGCCTTTGCCTTGGTCACATCTCTAGAGACGCTCTCCTGTGTTCCTGTTAAAGACCTGCTTGGCTGACATTCCTTCTGGCTCCAGATCCGGCTTGCTGTTCTACTACGCTCAGCTCTGGCTCCCTGACATTTTGGTTGTCTGAGTATACGTTCTGGTTCCTGAACTCTAGCTATGTTTTGACTACGTTTACTCTGTTTACCTTTTTTTATTATTATTATTAAACAATTATTAATAAAAATAAAACATTAAAGTGAGATTTAACTGTACTTCTGTCTCAGTCTGATTCATGGTTTCTGACAGCGATTGAGACCCCTATAATCAATACAAGGTCACAGTTAACCACTCTTTATTTTTCGCAAAGAAGAAACCAGCACCAGCAGGAGACGAGGGTTTACGGATGAATCCTCGAGAAAGTGCGTCGGCAACATACTCCTCCATGGCTTTGTCCTCCGAGACAGACAAAGGGTAAAGCTGGCCACGAGGGGGTATGGCACCAGGTTGAAGGTCAATTAAGCAATCATACGACCGTTGTGGAGACAAACTACCAGCTTGACCTTTGTTAAAGACAACGCTAAATTCACGGTACTCCTCCGGCAGGGAGGAGAGTGAAGAGGTGCATAAGACCTTAGCCACTTTCTGAAAACATGTCTTCCTGCATTGTGGCATTATCCTTCTGGATAACTGGGGACGTAACAAAGCCACCTAAGGTCTGTCCTCTATAGGACCTCAGGTGCAAGTGTTCTCCCGGATGGGTAGGACAAGACTTCAGGAAGTGACCTACCTGGCCACAATAAAGGCACAATCTCTTCCTCCTCCTAAAGGCCCTCTCCACCGCAAAGAGACGTGTGAAGCCCAACTGCATGGGTTCTACTTCACTGGCAGACTCGGTGCCAGGAGGCATGGGAGGTGAGGGAGGCAAGGGTGGGACTGCAAAACTCTGAGCCAAACATACAGGAGGCTTCCGCAAGCGCTCCTTAAAGGAAGGTCTTTCGGAGTCTGGAGACAATGAGAATTGCAAATGTGATCAACTTCTCCAGCTCGGTGGGTATGTTTGGGGCTGCTATCTCATCTTTGATGGTATCCGAGAGACCATGAGAAAAAGCCACGAGGGCCTCATTGTTTAAAGCAACCTCTGCTGTCAGAGTACGGAATTCAATGGCGTAATCGGCAAAAGTTCTTGTACTCTGTTTGATGGACATGAGGCACTTGGCAGCAGAAGTGGAGCGTGTGGGAAAATACCCTTCAAATCAAATACCCTTTTAAAGGAAGCCACAAACTCTGGGTAACTCAGGACAACAGGGTTTTGTGTCTCCCATAGAGGGTTTGCCCTGGCAAAGGCTCTCTCAGAAAGCAAATAAAACATGAAGCCTACTTTGCTTCTATCTGTGGGAAATGCCTGGGGCAGCATATCAAAGTATATCCCAACCTGGTTGGGAAACCCTCTGCATTGAACTGGATCACCCCCAAATCGCTGGGGAAACGAAGTGGAACCAGACATACCTCTTATAGAGGAAATATTCGAGGAGGGTGCCTGCACAGAGACTGGAGTAGCAGCAGGGACGGCCTACAACACAGGTTGTACCAGAACAGCCTCAGTGGGGGGATCCAGGTGAGCAGTTTGAATCAGTACCATTCGTAACACTATGGTAAACTGATCCATGCAGTGATCCTGCTCATCCAGTCTGGAAAAAATATTACCAATACAGTGGGGCAAAAAAGTATTTAGTCAGCCACCAATTGTGCAAGTTCTCCCACTTAAAAGGATGAGAGAGGCCTGTAATTGCCATCATAGGTATACCTCAACTATGAGAGACAAAATGTGGAAAAAAATCCAGACAATCACATTGTCTGATTTTTGAAAGAATTTATTTGCAAATTATGATGGAAAATAAGTATTTGGTCACCTACAAACAAGCAAGATTTCTGGCTCTCATAGACCCGTATCTTCTTCTTTAAGAGGCTTTTCTGTCCTCCACTCATTACCTGTATTAATGGCACCTGTTTGAACTTGTTATCAGTATAAAAGACACCTGTCCACAACCTCAAACAGTCACACTCCAAACTCCACTATGGTGAAGACCAAAGAGCTGTCGAAAGACACTAGAAACAAAATTATAGACCTGCACCAGGCTGGGAAGACTGAATCTGCAATAGGCAAGC
The DNA here is from genome assembly GCF_042186555.1 of Aquarana catesbeiana. Lineage (NCBI taxonomy): Eukaryota > Metazoa > Chordata > Amphibia > Anura > Ranidae > Aquarana > Aquarana catesbeiana. Next base: position 194,012,007 of record NC_133331.1, read on the forward strand.
AGCTTGGTGTGAAGAAATCAACTGTGGGAGCAATAATTAGAAAATGGAAGACATACAAGACCACTGATAATCGCCCTTGATCTGGGGCTCCACGCAAGATCTCACCCCGTGGGGTCAAAATGATCACAAAAACGGAGAGCAATAATCCCAGAACCACATGGGGGACCTAGTGAATGACTTGCAGAGAGCTGGGACCAACGTAACAAAGGCTACCATCAGTAACACACTACGCCGCCAGGGACTCAGATCCTGCAGTGCCAGACGTGCCCCCCTGCTTAAGCCAGTATATATCCGGGCCCATCTGAGGTTTGCTACAGAGCATTTGGATGATCCAGAAGAGGATTGGGAGAATGTCATATAGTTAGATGAAACCAAAGTAAAATTGTTTGGTAGAAACACAACTCATCGTGTTTGGAGGAGAGAGAATGCTGAGTTGCAACCAAAGATCACCATACCTACTGTGAAGCATGGGGGTGGCAACATCATGCTTTGGGGCTGTTTCTCTACAAAGGGAACAGGACGACTGATCTGTGTACATGAAAGAATGAATGGGGCCATGTATCGTGAGATTTTGAGTGCAAACCTCCTCCCATCAGCAAGGGCATTGAAGATGAAACGTGGCTGGGTCTTTCAGAATGACAATGATCCCAAACACACCGCCCAGGCAACGAAGGAGTAGCTTCGTAAGAAGCATTTCAAGGTCCTGGAGTGGCCTAGCCAGTTTCCAGATCTCAAACCCATACAAAACCTTTGGAGGGAGTTGAAAGTCCGTGTTGCCCAGCGACAGCCCCAAAACATCACTGCTCTAGAGGAGATTGCATGGAGGAATGGGCCAACATACCAGCAACAGTGTGAGCCAAACTTGTGAATACTTACTGAAAACGTTTGACCTCTGTCATTGCCAACAAAGGATATATAACAAAGTATTGAGATGAACTTTTGATATTGACCAAATACTTATTTTCCACCATAATTTTCAAATAAATTCTTTCAAAAATCAGACAATGTGATTGTCTGGATTTGTTTCCACATTTTGTCTCTCATAGTTGAGGTATACCTATGATGACAATTACAGGCCTCTCTCATCTTTTTAAGTGGGAGAACTTGCACAATTGGTGGCTGACTAAATACTTTTTTGCCCCACTGTAAGTGGATTGTCTGCATCCTCTGAATTCATGGAATTTGCCTACTGTCAGGAACCATGAATCAGACTGAGACAGAAGTGCAGTTAAAATCACACTTTTTAATAAAATGGTAAAATGGTACAAACAGACCAATCAAAGTCAAAAACATAGCCAGGGTTTGGTAACCAGAGCAGGTAGTCGGAACAAGCCAGTGAAACAGGAATCCTGAGATCAGCATAGTAGAATCAGTAAACAGGATCAGTAACCAGAAGGGAAGTCAGTCAGGCAAAAGTCTTTAAAAGGAAAACACCGCAGAGAGCATCCGGATATGTTGACTAGGCGAAGGCACAGGAGAACTGATCCAGGCAGTTTAAATAGCCAGCAGTGCTAGCTGACTAGCAGGAAATTCACCAGGTGAGTCACTGTGGAATGAAGAGCACTGGCAATTAACCGACAGCTGAGCACAGAGCTCTGAGAAGGGGCTGAGCCCAGCCCTGATAGTTTGCAGTTGCGCCATACTCTTTCCATTTTCACATGATGGATTAAACAGTGCTCCGTGAGATGTACAAAGCCTTGGATATTTTTTTTTTAAACCTAACTCTGCTTTAAACTTCTCCACAACTTTATCCCTGACCTGTCTGGTGTTTTTCTTGGCCTTCATAATGCTGTTTGTTCACTAGTACTCTAAAACTACCTCTGAGGGCTACACAGAGCAGCTGTATTTATACTGAGATTAAATTACACACAGGTGGACTCTATTTACTAATTAGGTGACTTCTGAAGACAATTGGTTCTACTAGATTTTAGTTAGGGGTATCAGAGTTAAGGGGGTTGAATACAAATGCACGCCAGACTTTTCAAATATTTATTTGTAAAAAAAATTTAAAACCATTTATCATTTTCCTTCCACTTTGTGTTGTTCTATCACGTAAAATCCCAATAAAATACATTTAAGTTTTTGGCTGTAACATGAAAAAATGTGAAAAATTTCAAGGGGTATGAATACTTTTCCATTCTGCCCACCCTCCATAAAACAAATGTCAGTCCTTTTTTTTTTTTGCTTTTTTTTTATTATGTACTTTTTTTTCTATAAAATGTCTTGGCCAGCTCCTCATCCTCTGACATTTGCCTAGGTGAATGACATCAGTGCCCCCAGCGCCTCTTGACATGCATATCCCAGGAGGCACTGCATTAGTTCTTTGCAGTAAAGAAGGGTGGGGCAGGCCTAGCGGTGCCTGCACATGGGACAACCGGCAGCTATCACAAGCAAACATGGCTGCGCCTGATCAATGCAGCAGCTGCAGAGAGGAGGATCCCAGCAGGACAATGCTGGATCCGCTGGCTAGGTGAGTTTTCTTACTGTGCTGAACACAGCATCAGGTAAGGAGGGGGAAAAAATATTAAGGGGGGTAAAGGCTGAAGTTCATCTTTAAGGGTCTCCTTAGTAAACGCACCTTAAGTTGGGTCTCATTTTTGACCATAGGGGAACATTTGTGGCCTACCTGTAGTGGAGTCCCTTTTAACCCAGCTTGTTCAGCAGTTGGTGCAGGCTTCCCTAAGCCCTTATCTAGTGGGGTTTCACAAGCCCTTGAGCTTTTGGACATTACCATTGAATATGCGTTTTTCTGATTACCTCTCTCATGAGCCCAGAGAGACCATGCACATTCAGACAGAGATGACTGGGCATGAGATCTGTTGCCAGGTGTCTGGTCCCCTACTTTTTTATCTAGCATGTAGACAACCATTTTTAGGGCACAATAGCACTCAATTTCAGAAGAGGGCCTGATCACTTTAGATGACAACTATGGCTTCAACTGTGGGTACTGAGTTTCCAGTGGGGTGATCCTACTCCTACAGTGGGGAAAATAATTATTTGATCCCCTGCAGATTTTTTAAGTTTGCTCACTTACAAAGAAATTAAGGGTCTATAATTGTTATCATAGTTGTATTTTAAATTAATATCAACCAAAAATCCAGAAAAAACAAATAAAACAAATGTTATAAATTGAGAAGACATTTCTTTTAGTTGGCTGCCAGGTTTGTACACATCTCAGGAGGGATTTTGGTCCACTCTTCTTTACAGATCTTCTCTAAACCCTTAAGGTTTCTTGGCTGTCTTTTGGCAACTCGAAGTTTCAGCTCCCTCCATACATTTTCTATAGGATTAAGGTATGGAGACTGGCTAGGCCACTCCATGACCTCAATGTGCTTCTTCTTAAGCCACTCCTTTGTTGCCTTGGCAGTATGTTTTGGGTCATTGTCATGCTGGAAGGCCCATCCAGGACCCATCTTCATTGTTCTGGCTGAGGGAAGAAGGTTCTCATCCAAGATTTTACAATACATGGCCCCGTTCATTAGTCCCTCAATGTGGCAAAGTCGGCCTGTACCTTTAGCAGAGAAACAGCCCCAAAGCATCATGTTTCCACCTCCATGCTTGACTGTAGGGATGGTGTTCTTAGGGTCATAGTCAGCATTTTTCTTCAGCCAACGCGGTGAATCGAGTTAATGCCAAGGAGCTTAATTTTGGTCTCACCTGACCACAGCACTTTCTCCCAATCCTTCTCTGAATCATTTAGATGTTCATTGGCATGACTATACATGTATAAACAAAAAAGTGTAGCGCTATAATATGTCAGTCAGCAATGTTAGAGTATGCTGATTGGCCAACAGTGTATATCAAAGATTAAGTAGTATTGGATCACATATACAAGAGCAATGAAACAGTGAGAATTCAAATATTATAAAGAAAACCACTCCTATCATGTTCTTTGTGATATAACAATATAAAAAGTGTGCATCACACAAATTAAACCCAAACCCTTATAGCAAAACACAGGCATGTAGGGGTGGGAATAAGTGATAAGTCCCTGAGGTGAGGACAGTTCTTTTAATCAGGTGGAGACCTCTTAGAACATGGATATAGATCTCATAGTAATAGTTGTTAATGGTGGACTCCTCCACTGATCAGCCTGGTGCAAAAGTAACATAAAATGCCCTTACCGGACGCGGTGGACTCACAAGCCATACAGCGGTGAGTCGTACGAGCTTGAACCGTGTAGCACGGTAGGGTTATAGCTGTTCCTGGTCTACAATCGGATGGTCTTGAGAAGAACTCCAGTCCTAAACAGTCTCCCAGTTCGTCCTCCAGCACTCTCTTGGGTCTCAAGCAATATGAGATAGGGAAAAAGTGGACGAAAAGAGGCTCCACATAGTGTAAATCCAATTAATCAGGAGATTTATTGTATAAAAAAATTTCCAACAAAAATTCATAAAAACGTAATTAGCGCAGTAGACAGATGGTATAAGGTAGCGTCCTACACCCGACGCGTTTCGTCTGAGAAGACATCAACTGGGGTACAGCTAACCTCTCATCTGCTGCGCTATTTATTAAAAAGTGCTCAGATTAGCATCGGGGACACCTGTGCGGCGTGACTTCCGGGTTTGCGTCATGTGATGGTATTCAATATCAGCTGACTCACTATCTGGCCTATCGAAAATTGAGTTCCGGATCCAAACCAAGCCTCGGTTTGGGTCTCATGTGCAGCCAATTCTAATTGGGCGATGGGGACATGTGATCCCCACATCCAGGCGTCACAACGTGGTGACGCGGAGCCCAATCTGTTGATCCTAGTTAGCTGGCTACTTGTGGGTGTGTGCGTCACCGCATATCTGCGCGGCGACATCACACGTCCACCATACCCTCTCATTTTTCAGAGTAATGCAAGCGGCGAACAACAGCTCGCATCGCGCAGGCGCAGCAGCGCGGAATCGAAAGTCCATCCCACCTGAGGTTATCAGGGGATAGTGTTTATGAACAAACATCAATCGAAAACACCTCCTCACTCCATTCTCCACTCATATTATTCTCTATACAAATTAGGATTGTCGGACATGCATCTTGTGACATCCAAAGAGAATATAATCACTGGGGTATAGGAATAATGTAGGTGCATGGACTATTGAAATCATCGAGGAGAACCCTGAATGCGGAACCATGATAGTCACGACACACATGTTCCCCCGTGTTTACAAACATTGTTCTTGAGCAGAATACAATCTCTTACACAACTGTGTATTACAAACAATCTTTTAAAAAAATTTTAAAAAAATTTGTATAAAGACATATAAAAAATATAAAATACATGTGTATAGATATATAATCACAGAGAATAAAAATCCACCTGATATATTGGTCATAGCAACCAAAACCACCTAGCAAGAACGTGTGTCTAAGAAAGGGGGTATGTAAGCTTCTTATTTGGCCCCCTGTATTGGATCTTAGATGCTTCCTATTTTAATGTGAACAGAAAAAAGGGGGGTGGGGGGAGTAGGGAAAAGAGGCAAAAAAGTAAAAAATATATATATCGAATCGAATGAACGTTATATATATTGTGGAATCTATGTGGTAGGGATGATAAAGTCTAATACAAATTGGAGTACCAACAGTCAACCAGAAAGTATGTATAGAAATTTCCAAAATGGGGGAAGGGCATAATGAGGGTCTTAAGACTGATTAATAAACGCATTTATGTCCCACTCGATGTTTAAACCATGGGGTACATAACATTTGATTTGATGTATCCACCAGGTTTCGAGTCTAGAGACTCCCCTTATGCTGGATTCTCCTCTCCAATGTGGAATGAACCTGTCTATAACCTGGAAAGTGGTCCCTGCTGGGTTGCGGTCGTGATGTGATGCATAGTGTTTGGAAACGCTATGGTTAGTTTTACCTTTCTTGATTGCTGTGATGTGTTCTTTCACCCTAGTGGTGAAATTACGTATTTTTCGACCAATATATTGCTTTTTACACGGACATGTAATGAGATATACAATATATGGAGTTTTACATGTAGCGAATTGTTTCATTTTATATACTTTGCCTGTAGTAGTGGAATTGAATGTTAAAAGAACTGTCCTCACCTCAGGGACTTATCACTTATTCCCACCCCTACATGCCTGTGTTTTGCTATAAGGGTTTGGGTTTAATTTGTGTGATGCACACTTTTTATATTGTTATATCACAAAGGACATGATAGGAGTGGTTTTCTTTATAATATTTGAATTCTCACTGTTTCATTGCTCTTGTATATGTAATCCAATACTACTTAATCTTTGATATACACTGTTGGCCAATCAGCATACTCCAACGTTGCTGACTGACATATTATAGCGCTACACTTTTTTGTTTATATTTGTTGTCACAATTAGTCTAATTGGTGGTGTTGGCTGCTTATCGTTTTCACTACATTTTTCATTCTATACGTATATTTGTTTTGTTTGGTGGGCGCAGCAGCTTTTTCCTTCACTTTTTACCTTTATGACTATACATGTGCCTTCTTGAGGAGGGGGACTCGCCGTGTTTGGAGAAAGAAAAATGCTGACTATGACCCTAAGAACTCCATCCCGACAGTCAAGCACGGACTTGGAAACATGATGTTTGGGGGCTTTTTCTCTGCTACAGGTACAGGCCAACTTTGCCTAATTCAGGGGCCAATGGATAAGGCCATGTATTGTAAAATCCTGGATGAGAACCTTCTTCCCTCAGCCAGAACACTGAAGATGGGTCGTGGATGGGTTGCGGTAAGTTTTGGGTCATGACAATGACCCAAAACATACCTCCAAGGCAACAAAGGAGTGGCTCAAGAAGAAGCACATTAAGGTCATGGAGTGGCCTAGTCAATCTCCAGACCTTAATCCCATAGAAAATGTATGGAGGGAGCTGAAACTTCGAGTCGCCAAGAGACAGCAGATTTAGAGAAAATCTGTAAAGAGTGGACCAAAATCTCTCCTCAGATGTGTGCGAACTTGGTAAACGACTACAAGAAACATCTTACCTCTGTGCTTGCCAACAAGGGTTTCTCCACCAAGTATTAAGTCATGTTTTGCTTGGGGATCAAAAACTTATTTTACTCACTGAACTGCAACTTAGCTTATAACATTAGTTGTATGTGTTTTTTCTGGATTTTTGGTTGATATTCTGTCTTTATCATTTAAAATATGCCTCTGATAAAAATTATAGACCCTTCATTTCTTTGTAAGTGGGCAAAATTACAAAATCTGCAGGGGATCAAATAATTATTTTCCCCACTGTTCATGCAGTCATTCAGGTGTCCAGACCATAGTCTCTTAATGTGATTTGCTTGTGGAACAGGTTCAGAGAACCCTCTGGTCAGCCATCTAGACGATCAAAACAGTCTACCCCTTTGTGAGAGAAGTGTTGCCCCAAGGGAAAACCAAGTAGCCATTTGTAATTTACTGTTTTTATAGAGTTTTTCTGAGTTTGTATTTGTATGTACTGTGCCAGCATCTAGTGCCCTCTTCAGGAAACTGCTGATAGGCAGATCCTGTTTTTGCAGTAGCTTCATTGCCTGTTATTATTTGTTCTGTGAATATTGCATGCTCCCGTTACAATCTTGTTTGCATTGTCAATTTATCCTGCATTCATTCAGTAAACCTCAAATTGCCCATTGCTTTTTCTGTGATCATGCCTCTTACATTACTTATCAAAGACAGAAGTGGACAATGCACAGCATGATTGAGACAAGTGTTCCCCAGGCAGATCATTTGTTTATTGTGTACATGATTATCTGCACACAAATTAAAGCTGCAAGTATAAAAGTGAAAAAAATATGTACAGCAATCTTCAAAAAAAATCAAACCAATCATAACCAATAAAAGAGCAAAAGTCCATATAATCGTGAATAGGGTTGCCACTTTTTCTTCAAGCCAAACCCCAACACTTTAGTTGCGCACAGCAATTTTTTTTTTTAAGCGTACAGTATAGGATTGTAACAGATCTGGGACACCTTTGGGCGCCCCAAAGAGAATAGTCATGTAGCGTGCATTGTGCCCCCTCATCCTCCTGTCAGACTGTGCTCCGAGTCACATTCCTATCTGGATATTGTGTCCGGGTTTCAGGCGAACTTCATAATTCAAAACCCGGACTGTCCGGGTGAATCCCGAACAGGTGGCAACCTTAATCGTGAATGTAACAGTCCCATATAAATTTGTGATATATATCACTCCTAAGTAGGTGCTGCAAAGATGTGTAAAAACACCTTCACCACGGTAATCCCTTATGGGCAAAGTCTCACCTCTCTATATTGACCCCCAGAACAAAGGTCAATTTGCCCTTCAGGCCCAGATGGACTCCTTTCCTTCTGAATCGGCAAGGACTCTGACTCTTGGAGAACCTCAGCAGCTCGGGTGGATGGATGGATGGATGGAGGATTCAGTGTGTATTTACATGTAAAAAGACAGTAAAAACCTATAAAGTTCTCACTGTTATTTTCTAAAAAAAAAAACAAAAATAGCAAGCCAGTCCACTCACATAATAAGACCAGACATGAACATATATTGCTTTAAAAAGTCCCCATCTTCAATGGACAAGGCGGGTGGCAATGGATTGGATCTTTCCATGCAAGATTGTATAGTCCGCTTGTTCTCTCTTTCAGTGCTGTGAAGCGATCTGGCTTCATACTATCATATCACCACAAAATATGAAGATTTTTGAAATTATTAATTTTCTATTTTGTATGGCTAATGAATTCAGTATTTAAAGCGATCCTGCAAATAATAATCGTTAAAAGCTTTGATAGTTGTAAAACAACAGCATAGGAAATTAAGTTTGAATGAACAAATAACTAACACTTTTAGTCCATTAGTAAAAATGCTGGGTATAGATCGATATGGCAGTCACTATTGTCTCATACTTTGCTCCTAACAATAATCCCTCCCCTTTCCTCTCACATCTTTTGCAAGTGGTAAATACACACAAAATTGGAACGGTGATTATAGGCGATGATTCTAATCAGGTTATCCTCCCATTCCTTGACAAATCGCCCTACACACCTCACAATACCTCATCCAAATTATCGTTCTTTCAACTCCTCTCCAAGTACAACTTGGTTGATACCTGGAGAGAAAACAAACCAATTAAAAAAAGATACATCTACTTTTCACACCCTCATCAATCCTTCTCCCACATTGACCATATTTTCTTAGCTATTGGTATGATACCTGAGATACTCACATCTGATATACTCCCTATTCCATGGTCAGACCACAATTCTGTAATTACAACCAATGCCAAAGGCACATGATCCTACTTGGTATATACCAGACATAATGCTAAAAAATCCATCACAATGCCAGAAAGTTGAGCAGGCTTTAAAAGAATATTTGATGCACAATAACACACCAGATATATCCCCCACTTACACTCTGGGAAGCCCACAAACCGGTATTGTGAGGCAATATACAGAGACTAATGGTATTATTCAAAAGGGAACGTAAAATTCTTGCCTGAAAACTAGAAAACGACTTTAATGCTGCGTCTATTTCATTTCAAAACAATCCGTCACCCAACACGAAATCCCGATTAGAAAAAACGCATATAGAATATGACTTATTTCTTACGGAAACGGCAGATAAAACCTTTAATTTTTATACAAAAACCAACAAATCAGGCACTTATCTAGCACGAGCACTAAATTCAAAGATAAATCATTTAGCCCGGGTTCACACCTATGCGAATTAGATGCGGCTTACACCGCATCTAATTCGCAGGACATTTTAAAATACATTCATATGAATGCATCTGGTTCACATATGTGCGTTGCATTCGCACTGCGCATTGCACAAAAAACGTGTGCGTTTTTTGGGCATTGCGGTGCGAACTACAAGCCTATTATCTCCTATGGGAACGCATCTGATTCGCAGATGCATTGCGTTCTGAACAAGGATTTTCTCTTTCTCCTCACTACACCTCCCCCCCCCCCCCCCCCCCCCCCCTCCCTCCCCCTCTCCCTGCTCTCTAATCCTGAGCAAAAACGCAATGAATCCGTTGAACAGGAGATTGTTATCTCCCCAGTGAAACCTGAGCTTCAATTCGCACCGCACAAGTGTGAAACCAGGCTTAAACCAATTCGCTTGAAGGTGTCTAAAGACAATTACACTAGCAACCCAGTCAAAATTGTGCATAAATTCAAAACACATCTAGCATCTTTATACAAATCAACCCAAAATTTTAATGATACCGAAGCTGATTCCTTCTTTTCTAACATCGCTTTACCAGACTTATCCCATGATCAAAAAGCACTTTTAGAAAAACCTATATCAACGGAGGAAGTGGCTGCCTCTATTAAAAAACTAAAGACAAATAAAAGACCAGGCCCGGATGGTTATTTGGCTCTATATTACCGTATATTCACAGAACTTCTATGCCCCATTTTAGCCAAGGCATTTAATGTACTGTTGAATGACCATTCTTTCAAGCAAGAATCATTGACGGCAATAGTATGCATGATCCAGATACCCCTTTCCAATGCTGCCACCTGCGCAGGTTATCGTCCCATCTCTCTGCTTAATCTAGATATTAAGCTGTTAGCAAAAGTTTTAGCAAAACGCCTTAACCAAATAATTTGTAATTTAATACATAAAGATCAAGTAGGTTTCATGCCGCATAGACAAGCGGGTGATAATGTGCGCAGGGCGGTACTTATGGCACATATCGCCAAAAAACGTATCCCTTCTTGCTTTCTTTCTTTGGACATCAAGAGGGCATTCAACACGGTTTCATGGCCCTCCTTGAAATACTCTTTACAAAAATGGGGATTTGGCCCGCATTTCATAACATGGATAACAGCATTATATAATAAGCCTATGGCATACATAAAATATGCAGGATACAAATCCAAATCATTCAGTATCGAAAGAGGTACAAGGCAGGGATGCCCACTATCCCCTCTCTTATTCACTCTTATTTTGGAACCCTTAGCTCAATTTTTTAGGACCAACCCTACGATTACTGGCATTGAAGTAGGAGGTCTGCAGCATAAACTTTGCGTATTTGCGAGTGATATCCTTCTTTTCCTGTCATCCCCACAAATTTCAGGCCCTAATCTTTTGCCCATTTTAAGTAGATTTGCGTCACTATCGGGCCTGGCCATTAACCCTAAGAAATGCCTGGCTCTTGATATTTCCCTAACTGATGCAGAATTCATTCCAGCAAAAGCTGCACTCCCCTTTATATGGGCAGATAAGTCTATCCCACATTTAGGAATCCACCTAACAGCCTCTTATACAGATCTATTCACAGCCAATTACCCCCCTTATTAAAACAAATAATTACATTATTAAAACAATGGTCACAACTCCCATTATCCTGGATAGGAAGAATAAATGCAACTAAAATGACCATCTTGCCCATGTTATTATACCTGGTTCGAGTATTACAAATTTCTATTCCATCTTATTATCTAAGACTGGTGCAACAAAGGGTATCAAAATTTGTTTGGGGCCCTATCAAATCACGCATACCTGCATGTACATTATTTGCCCCTAGAACTAATGGAGGGCTTGGTCTCCCCAATTTTGCCAGATACTACAAAGCCGCCCACCTGGCCAGTATCACCAAGTACCATCCAATAAAGGAAATCCCATTATGGGTACTAATAGAAGCCTCGGAATGTGATCCACTTTCAATCTCTAATTTATTATGGCTCCAACCTAAAGACCGTCGTACACTAAGTAACCTTATAACTAAATATTATGTATCTCTCTGGGACAGTCTGAAAACTAAAAATCAACTACAATCAAAACATAACCCCCTATTATCCTTTTTCAAAAATCCTGCCTTCTACCCGGCATGGATATATCCGAAATAATTTAAAGCCTGGCCAAATGCCAACCTCTTAATGCACCATGAATTAATTACTCCTAATTCCTTCCGATCATTTCCGGAACTTAGAAAAGCTATGGTTTACCGCAGTCTGAACTATTCAGGTATCTACAAATCAAAAAAAATGTTCGCACCCCTTACAAATGTTGAATCACCCTTACCTCGCCTTTCAAAAATGACCCACTTGCTAAAGGAATGATATCATCTTTTTACATACAACTTTTGACTAAATCAAAATCTGATAAATTAACCTATGTCCAAAAGTGGGAGGAAGATTTGGGATGAAAACTGGACGATGCAGAATGGTCTGAAATATGGTTAACTACTAAATCTTCCTCGCCCAATGTTACTGCGATGGAAGCAAATTATAAAGTTCTAACCCGCTGGTACCTTGTACCTGCCAGAATGGCTAAATACACTCCCAATCATTTAGCCCTCTGTTTCAGGGGTTGTACAGATCCAGGTACACACCTACATATATGGTGGACATGTCCAATAGCGAAATCTTTGAACTAGCCTCCAAAATGTTCCAAACGCCGCTAACACTAGACCTTTCATTGCATTACTTAATCTAAAACCAGACCATCTAACATTCTCCCAATTTAGGCTTTTTGTTCAACTTTCAACCGCTGCTAAACAAACAATGGCAAAAGCATGGAAATCATCAAAACTTTCATTGGCTGAAACCAAGAACAGAATGAATTCTGCAATGTCTCATGCTAAAATGTCTGCTATTGAAGGCAACCAAATTCCAAAATTCAAGAAAATATGGAATCCATGGATAAAGACACATTTACCGCCAAATTTCAATGATTCAGTCCTTCAGCCATGGTAATTGATTATTTAACTGTTTACCTGATTACTTAACAAAACCGTGTAACCACATTTTTATTCATACATAGAATAAATACGCAGAACCATGCTCTGGTACCTGGACCGACCTTGTGAACTTACTCTTTATCTATTCTTTCTTCTCCTTCCTTTTTTCTTACTTCTCTTTTTTTATCTCATTTTATGTTATGGTACAATGTTTGTTCATCCATATCTGCTCTATATTAATACATACTATACCGATGTATGTACTAAGTTTTTTAAGATATCTTTTGTTAGATATTTATAGTTATATAGTATATTTATGCAAACAATAACATACTATATTACCTATATATATAATTTGTTTTAATGTTTAACAAAGAGCTTATGTTTATACATCCTTGTACATGTAACCAATGGACTTTTATTTTATTGCGCAATCAATAAACCTTTTTGACAAGGAAAAAAATGCTGGGTATAGACAGTAAATCTTGTGAAGAGTAGTGAAGGCAATGTACAATATATGGCTTCCTGAAAGGAATAATATTTTAACTCACTCCTATATTGAAGCAACTATATGAATCAAACTGGAGTTATGTCATCAAAACACAATGCCTAACAACACGGTGGGAACACAAGCAGCAATGAAAACTTGACAGGAGTTCTAATCCTTCCATACCAATTACAAACTAAAAGCTTTGACTATACTACGTGTCAGGAGCCAGGGAGCGTCTCCGCTCGCCGGGCTCCGGTGCGCATGCGCACGGGAAGGGCGCTTCGCCGCACACCCGTCCGCAGCACGGCGGTCTTCGTGTGCGCGCCGTCGCCCGTGCGGGTGCCCGGTAGCACGTCACACTGACGCGCTCGCCGGGCAGGGAAACTATATCTGACGGCTCCAGCGCCCAGTCGGGTTGCTGGTTTGTTGTCAGCTCTCCCTGTTCCCTGAGCCTGTGTTACCCTGTGATCTGCCTGTCTCTGTGTACCGAACCCTCAGCTGGACTGTTAACCACTACTCTCCCGGATTGCCCCTGTACTTATTGCCTGATCTGTGTACCGAACCCTGGACTGTTAACCACTTCTCTCCTGGATTGTCCCTGTACTTACTGCCTGATCTGTGTACCGAACCCTGGACTGTTAACCACTTCTCTCCTGGATTGTCCCTGTACTTACTGCCTGATCTGTGTACCGAACCCTGGACTGTTAACCACTTCTCTCCTGGATTGTCCCTGTACTTACTGCCTGATCTGTGTACCGAACCCCGGACTGTTTAACTACCACTTTGCTGGACTATCTTGATTATACCTGCCTGATCTGTGCACCGAACCCTGGCCTGCTTAACCACCGCTCTGCTGGATCTTGTGATACCCTGATTTCTACCTGCTTGTTCCCTAACCTCTGCTTGTATTTTCAGCTCTGCTTCTGCGGATCCCAAGACACCCGCTTCCAGCCTTGGTACCCACTATCCTACCGGAAGCCCGTGCCTCCGCGTGCCCTCAGCCTTCCGTACCCATTTCGGGGGTCTGGGTGCGCGTGGTCATAAGGGCGAGCCGCTCTCGGCATCTCGGCCTCGGTGAGTATTTGTCCGTGACAGTACAAACCAGCCAGATGTCCGAGGCCGACAGAGCGCGCTCTCCTCTGGAGATCCTGTGCCAACAAGTATCAACCCTCGCTGACTCCGTACAGAAGTTACAAGAAGGTTATACACAAATTGATAACCGTCTGCAGCAGATCACCGGGTCACTACCCTCCGCAGCCGCAGCTCCTGCACCCAGCAGTGGGGGTTCACTTCCCCAAGCTCCGGCCAACCCCACTGTGGTCATGGCCCTTCCTGAGCCCAGGGTCCCTACACCTGAACGGTTCTCGGGGGACCGCAAGAAGTTTAGGGCTTTTAAAAACGCATGTTCCCTCTACTTCGTTCTACAGCCGAGAACCTTCTCCTCGGAAATCGTCAAGGTGGGGTTTGTGATTTCCTTGCTATCCGAAGAACCCCAGGCTTGGGCCCACAGCTTAATGGAACAGAGCAGTCCTGCCCTGAACACTATCGAGGCCTTCTTTGAGAGCATGACCCAGCTCTACGATGATCCGCAACGTATGGCTACAGCTGAAGCTATCTTGCACCATCTGTCTCAAGGAAGAAGACCTATTGAGGACTATACTGTGGAATTCCGTAAGTGGGCGGCCGATACAAACTGGAACGAGCCGGCCCTACGTTATCAATACCGTCAAGGCTTGTCCGAATTACTCAAAGACGAGTTAGCTAGGATGGAGACCCCTGCTTCACTAGAGGAACTCATTCAAGCAGCTACGAAGCTCGATCGGCTTCTTCGGGAGCGGCGCTCAGAACGGTTTCAGTTGCCTCGCCCCACCTGGGCGTCGCCAAGGCCTCACTCCACAGTATCCTCAACCTCATCTTCAGTTACCGCTGCATCGGTCCCTGAGGTCGAACCAATGCAGCTCGGCTTGGTCCGAGGTCCGTTAACCTCCGAAGAGAAGCAGCGCAGGCAGCAGTCTAACCTATGCCTCTATTGCGGAGGAACCGGACACTTCCTACGCAGCTGTCCGATCAGGCCCAGTAAGTTCCCTCAGTCAAACGTATTGAACTTTCCAAACAATAACATTCCCAAGGCTTATGTGATGTTGTTTATTTCCCTACAGCTTCCGGAAAGGGAGACTCGCTTGCAGGCCATCGTTGATTCCGGAGCCTGCAGTTGTTTCATAGATTCTGCCCTGGCACGCAGGTTGAAGATCCCTTTACAAACCAAAGAGCAGGATCTACAAATACATTTGGCCGACGGATCCCTTCCTCGCTCAGGTCCCATCACCCAGGAGACCCAACCTATTTCAGTAATCACAGATTCCGGCCACCGGGAGTTCTTACGGCTTGACTTAATTCATTCACCAATCTTTCCCGTCATACTTGGCCTACCATGGTTACAAGCTCACGATCCACTAATCAAATGGAGTACCAAGACAGTATCCTTCTCTTCGCAGTATTGCTCTCAGCACTGCCTGCTCCCGGATTCCAAAGTTTGCGCCACAATGGTGGCACCACCAGGCAATCTCCAACACGTCCCCTCCGAGTACCTTGAGTTTCAAGAGGTTTTCAGTAAACAAATGGCTGACCGCCTACCACCTCACCGGGCCTACGACTGTCCAATTGACCTTCTTCCTGGATCCGAGATTCCATTTGGCCGGATATTCCCTCTTTCGGAAACCGAGCTGGAGGCTCTAAAGCAGTATATAGACGAAAACCTTGAGAAAGGTTTCATCCGCCCTTCATCTTCACCCGCCGGAGCGGGTATCTTTTTCGTTGGGAAAAAAGACGGTACCTTAAGACCCTGCGTAGATTATCGACAGCTTAACAACATCACAATTAAGAACCGGTACCCGTTACCGCTCATTCCCGAGTTATTCCAGAGGTTCCGATCAGCTAAGGTGTTCTCTAAACTTGATCTCCGAGGGGCCTACAATCTCATCAGGATCAGGGCTGGAGACGAATGGAAGACGGCTTTTAGATCCAGATTCGGGCACTTCGAGTATTTAGTGATGCCATTTGGACTCTGCAACGCTCCAGCCACCTTCCAACATCTAGTGAATGACATATTTCGACAATATTTAGATGACTTCCTTGTGGTATATCTGGACGATATCCTTATCTTCTCCCCTACGCTAGAGATGCACAAGAGGCATGTTAAAACGGTTCTTGCCATTCTTCAACAACACAAGCTATACCTGAAAGCCGAAAAGTGCGAGTTTGAGAAATCAACCATACAGTTCCTGGGATTCATACTTTCAACCAATGGGGTCGCAATGGACCCACAGAAGATTCAGGCAATTCAGGAGTGGCCGGCCCCATCTAACAAAAAAGGAGTACAGAGGTTTATAGGATTCGCCAATTTCTATCGGAAATTTATTGTTGGATTCTCGGCCATCGTGGCACCTATTACCCAATTAACCCGGCAACACAGTTCTTTTCAGTGGTCCGCAGCTGCTCAAGAGGCTTTCCTTAAGTTAAAAAAATTGTTCAGTTCCGCTCCAATCCTCTGCCATCCTGACCCGACTCAACCCTTCGTACTGGAGGTGGACGCATCGGAAATCGCAACTGGAGCAATTCTCTCCCAGAGACAGGGACCAAAGGCCATCCTGCACCCAGTAGCTTTCGCTTCTCGGAAACTCAGTCCACCGGAACTCAATTACGATGTGGGTGACAGAGAGCTGCTGGCTATAAAGTTCGCTTTAGAGGAATGGAGGTATCTGCTGGAGGGGGCCGTTCACCCGGTGATGATCTTTACGGATCACAAGAATCTCGAGTACCTCAGAACAGCAAGACGGTTAAAACCCCGCCAAGCCCGTTGGGCCCTCTTCTTTTCTCGCTTCAATTTCCATATAGCATACAGACCTGGGGCAAAGAACGGGAAGGCCGATGCCCTTTCACGGATGTTTTCCGCAGACTCTCAAATACCAACACCCAGCACGATCCTCTCTCCTCAAAATTTCCTCGGACTAACTCAGGCAGACTTAATATCATCCATCAAATCTTCATCAGGCGCATGCACAGAACCAGCTGTGCATTCCTTGAAAAGATACGAAGATCTCTTCTGGATTAAAGGAAAAATATTTGTACCACAAGTGACTCGGCCTTTAGCCCTTCAGATGTGTCATGATCACAAGATGGCAGGACATTTTGGGAATAAGAAGACGGCTGAACTCCTTTCTCGTTCTTTTTGGTGGCCAGGATGGAGAAGGGATTGTAAAGAATATGTGGCGTCCTGTTCCCTGTGCCAGCGAAACAAGGGCCAAAACACCAAATCCTGGGGTCTGCTCAGACCTTTGCCCATTCCGGAACGACCATGGGTTGATGTGTCCATGGACTTCATTGTTGACCTACCCATCTCAGAGAATTTTTCCACCATCCTTGTCGTTGTCGACCGCCTTTCCAAAATGGCCCATTTCCTGCCCATGAGGGGTACTCCCTCTGCCGTAGACACGGCCAACATCTTTCTAAAGGAGGTTGTTAGGCTCCATGGGATACCAAGGAGCATCGTGTCGGACAGAGGCGTCCAATTCACGTCCAAATTCTGGAAGGAACTCTGCAAGGCACTGGGTATCAACATTTGTCTTTCTTCAGCTTATCATCCCCAAAGCAATGGCCAGACGGAGAGGACCAACCAGACGCTAGAGCAATACCTCCGCTGCTTCTGCTCGGGTTCTCAGGATGATTGGGCGAGCCTCCTCTCCTACGCTGAATTTGCGTACAATAACTCAATCCATGCCTCTACCAACCAGACTCCCTTCTGGACCAATTGCGGGTTCCATCCCACGTCCTTTGCTAACAATATCCCCGAAACAGCAGTCCCTGCAGTCCAGGATAGGATAATTTCGTTACAATCTAACTTTCAGAGAATTCAAGACACACTACGCAAAACCCAGGAGGACTACAAGAAACAGTACGACCGGGGCAGAAAGGCAAACCCAAGATTCGACGTAAGAGACGAGGTCTGGCTGTCCGCCGTTAATCTGAGATTACCACTGCCATCTCGAAAGCTCGGGCCTAAATTTATTGGGCCTTTTCAAGTCAGGAGGATCATCAACCCTGTGGCTGTTGAGTTGGCACTTCCCAAGACATATCGGATTCACCCCGTTTTCCATGTGTCACTATTGAAGCCTGTGGTGCCCAGCCCTTTTCCGGGAAGAAGAGAACCCCCTCCTCCGCCAGTCAGAATCGATGGCGAGAATGAATTCGAAGTGGAATCCATTCTAGGTTGTAGAAAGAGGGGCAGGCAGCTACAGTACCTGATTCAATGGAAGGGGTATCCCCCCGAAGATAATTCTTGGGAGCCCGCCAGGAATCTGCACGCCCCACAGTTAATTCAAACGTTTCATCAAGATCATCCGGAATTGATGGCCAGCCTTGGCGTCCAGTGTCCGCCCTTAGGAGGGGGGCACTGTCAGGAGCCAGGGAGCGTCTCCGCTCGCCGGGCTCCGGTGCGCATGCGCACGGGACGGGCGCTTCGCCGCACACCCGTCCGCAGCCTGATGGTGCGGCGCGCGCGGGTGCAGGGCGGTCCTCGTGTGCGCGCCGTCGCCCGTGCGGGTGCCCGGTAGCGCGTCACACTGACGCGCTCGCCGGGCAGGGAAACTATATCTGACGGCTCCAGCGCCCAGTCGGGTTGCTGGTTTGTCGTCAGCTCTCCCTGTTCCCTGAGCCTGTGTTACCCTGTGATCTGCCTGTCTCTGTGTACCGAACCCTCAGCTGGACTGTTAACCACTACTCTCCCGGATTGCCCCTCTACTTATTGCCTGATCTGTGTACCGAACCCTGGACTGTTAACCACTTCTCTCCTGGATTGTCCCTGTACTTACTGCCTGATCTGTGTACCGAACCCTGGACTGTTAACCACTTCTCTCCTGGATTGTCCCTGTACTTACTGCCTGATCTGTGTACCGAACCCCGGACTGTTTAACTACCACTTTGCTGGACTATCTTGATTATACCTGCCTGATCTGTGCACCGAACCCTGGCCTGCTTAACCACCGCTCTGCTGGATCTTGTGATACCCTGGTTTCTACCTGCTTGTTCCCTAACCTCTGCTTGTATTTTCAGCTCTGCTTCTGTGGATCCCAAGACACCCACTTCCAGCCTTGGTACCCACTATCCTACCGGAAGCCCGTGCCTCCGCGTGCCCTCAGCCTTCCGTACCCATTTCAGGGGGTCTGGGTGCGCGTGGTCGTAAGGGCGAGCCGCTCTCGGCATCTCGGCCTCGGTGAGTATTTGTCCGTGACACTACGACTATATACTCCTATTTTGACAACACATACACTTTAAATACTAAGTCCATATTTCTGACCATGTTTCATGTCACACCCATATTTAGGGTATACCAAGAGACATGGTCAGAGTCCACAGCCCCTACCTCAAACCCTCCTCCTTACAGAATCAAAGGATTCTGCTCCCTGCTGGTTCCTGTCATATTTGAATTCAGCATGGATGTGCATGGTCCCGCTTGCTCAACTTCATCATTCATTCACAGGGATCTGTAAATGGAAGACTACAAGTCCCATCTTCACTCACAGCAGAGTGACTAGTAGTTCTCAATGAAGCACAAGTGTGATAATGCCACCACGCTTGTAGACTATTGATATCTCTTCCGACTCCATACCAAAACCTTCCCTATCATCTGAGGCGGAGAGACTCTGCAAGCAATGGAAAGGCCTTTTTACTTTCTTGAGCTGATCAGCCTAATGCAATATGTTAAGTTGGTCACAGATATTAAAGGGCAGTCTGATGTGCAGGCAAGATTCAACCACCCCCCCAGGCATCTGTAGTGCAACCATTTGTGTGTTTACTATATGTAGCACTAGCCTTGCAGGAGCTGCTGTAGATTAGACAGGTTCTTTCCCAAAACAGTGCAAAGGCAGCCAGACACACAGCAGCAGTCCATTCACTCTGGCTCGGAAATCAGTCTAGGGGATGTCTTTTTGTAATTTATTGCTCAAGAAACTTGTAACAGAAGAGGGTAGAGGGGTGTGTGATACTCCAAAGCGTCAAGCACAACTTGAAGATGACACTTCTCTATCAGTGGCAGTAGCACAAAGACAGTTTGACTAGTACAGTCTGTAGGTGCACAGCTGAAGACCATGCAGAAACATATAGCATAAGTAATTGTAGACTAGGACAGTTTATGGGTGCACAGCTGAAGACCATGCAGAAACATGCACAAGTAGTTGTAGACTAGGACAGTCTATGGATGCACAGCTGAAGACCATGCATAAACATATAGCACGAGTAGTTGTAGACTAGGGCAGTCTATGGGTGCACAGCTGAAGACCATGCAGAAACATATAGCACGAGTAGTTGTAGACTAAGGCAGTCTATGGGTGCACAGCTGAAGACCATGCAGAAACATATCACATGAGTAGTTGTAGACAAGGACAGTCTATGGGTGCAGAGCTGAGGACCATAAGACTGTTTGCAGCACAAATAAGCAGGCTGGAACAGTTCAAGCATCCCCAACTGGAGACCATGGATAAGCTGCAGCACAGGAATTAAACTCTACTAACAGATCCTGGGGGTAGAGAACAAGACCAAGGGCTCTGCCCATAGGAGAGTAGTCCAGCAGCCAGTCCAGAGGTATTCCAGGGGCAGACAAACCCCTGAAGCTTGCAGATCAGTTCCCTCTTTGCCCACATATCCATCCCTACGGGTGGAAACAAGACAATCTCCTCAGGGCTCCAGAAACCATCAGCCACCATCTGGGCACACCACCCTAGGAATTGGCCAAGCCATGTTAAATATTCAGGCTGATTATCTGAATTCTTCTTCTCTAAGCTCTATAAATGTCTTCTAGGGGGAAGCAATTAAACACCCAGCTTGTGAAACCCTGAACAGACCAGAGTAAACAATTATTGCTCCTCTGATTACAGAGAAAGCCAAAAAATAAATGTATTTTTTGGCTAACTAGGAGGGCGCTACATAGAGAGGCATGGTAAGCGTGTTTCAGAAATCCCCATCATTGGTTTATCAGGCAGAAAACAATATCAATGAAGGGAAGCAATCCAATCCATTCCATATCCACAACCCTTAAAAAGTCTTGGCCAGCTTGTCTGCTGTTGCCCATAAATTAAAATCTATGAGCACATTTACTTTCTTACGGTGGCAACAGAGCAGTCCTTTACCACCTGTTAGCTGCTTTAAAATTCGTATATGACTCCCCGATAATGGAGCACAGCGGGGGGGGGGGGGGGGGCGGGTAACATAGAATATTGGAGTTACCAATGTCTGTACTGGAGGAGAGGGTGGTCAATGAAGTTTAGAGCAATACCTTCATTTTAAGTCCTAGCTAGACCTAAAGACCTAACAATGTTTTGGGTTTTTTTTACCACTTCAGAAACTCTATCGAGAGACTAGTCAGCTTGACGTTCATTCACTGTCTCCAGCACGGTCTCACATCATCGTGGTATAAACTTCCCTTTTTTTTTTCTCTTCCCCTTTTTCTTTCTATTCCTCCAAACTTTAATTTTTTTTCCATATACAAATGGGCAAAAACTAAAAGATACAGTTAACATCTGTATCTGATTTACAAAATACATACTTTCCCTACCCATTTCTCCCTCTCACTCCCCCCCTCCCTACACCCTATTTGGTTTGCCATCACCCATCCCTCCTATTTCAAGCCCTGCTGCCCTCCTCCATCATCCTTTCCACATATTTCCCCGAAGCCTTAAAATCTATCCATCTTCCCCAGATACTGTTATATCTTTCTACCTGTCCTATGTCTCTACTGCTTAAATATTCCATTTTACAGATGTAGTCTACTCTTTCAAACCTCTCCTTTATATCTGGTTTTCCTACAGATAACCATTTCTTTGGTATTAGCCCTTTTGCAGCGTTTAACAGAAATGGGGACAATGTTTTCCTATAGTGCTTTTTTGTATCTTTTGTATCATGAAACAGACACGTCTGTGGATTGTTTAATATCTTTTCACCAGTTATCGCTCCTATATATTCTTGAATTTCCTGACAGTAATCTTTTATTTTTGGACATTCCCACCAGATGTGTGTCATTGTACTGATTTGTACCGATTTGATTTTCCCTCCAACATTGTGGGGATATACTGTATCCCGTTGGTATTTATGAATTTTCCCTGGCGTTATGTACCATCTCACAAAAAACTTGTAGTTCATTTCTATTGTGTTTATGTCCATTGCATAGTTATATACTGCTCCTATCATTCTCTTTACTTGTTGTTCATCCAGTTTTATACCCATTTCTTGTTCCCATTTTCCTATATAAGGGAGCGGACCCTGTCCTTCTAAATCTGTCAGAATTCCATATACTTATGATATTCCATGTTTTAATGGTGTTTGTGTCCTACAAAGTTTTTCTGGTGGATTCAGCTTCTTTCCATCTCTAATTGGTTGGGGTAGTGTGTTTACCAAATGTGTTAATTGCAAATATTCCCTCTCACTAATCTTCCACCCATTTATGTACTTTAAATCCTGTAATGTTTTTATTTTCCCTTGTTCAGTGATATCCTTTAATTGTGCATTTCCCATTCGGCTACCGAAAAGTGTCTACTTCCTTGGAGTAAAAAAATTGTTCCTGTAAGTGAGATTAATGGTGAGTTGTATTTCCATTTTCCCTGTCTATAAATTAAATCCCATATTTTAAATACGTTTCTAGTCAGGTCATGTGCTTCTAAGTCTAGTGTTCTGTGCTTCCATGGTACCCGTATATTCTTGTGCAGTAGTGTCCTGCTTAAAGTGTTTTCCATCTTAACCCACTTTTTCTCACTTTTTTTGGTCACCCATTCTACCATTCGTGAAATAATAACTGCTTTCTAGTATCTATTTATGTCCGGTGCTGCTACACCTCCATGTTTTTGCGATGTATATTTTAGCATCATTGTTTTTATTGTTCTTAAAAAACTTTGTGGTATTGCTATTGGTATCATTTGGAATTTATATATTATTTTTGGGAGGGTCACCATTTTTGACATGTTTATTCTTCCCATCCTGGATAGAGGTCTCATCGATATATTCTGAAATTCCGTTTTGATCTCATTCAGTAATGGGATATAATTAGCCAAGTATAACTTTTCTAATGCAGGTGTCAGCTTAATTCCTAAGTATGATAGTTCTTTTCCCACCCACGTGAATGGGAATTCCCTATGTAGTGCAAGTTCTTTTTTTTCTTCGCCTATATTTAATATCTCTGTTTTTATGGGATTGATCTTAAAGTTCCAGAATTCCCCATATTTTTTTAGTTCTCTCATTGAATTTGGCAATGTCATTCTTGGTTTAGTTACATACAGTAAGATATCATCTGTGTATGCTGCCACCTTATGCTCCTCCTCTCCCACTCTTGCCCCTCCTATATCAACACTGTTCCGCAAAGTTGCCCGGAGTGGTTCTAGTGACAGTACATACAGGAGTGGTGAGAGCGGGCACCCCTGTTTTGTTTCGTTGAACATTTCAAAAGGTGGCGACATACTTCCTTTAACCCTTACCATCACCATAGGGCGACTGTATAGATTTTTAATCCAGCGCATGATTTTAGGTCCCAATCCTAGATGTTGGAGCATGTCCATCATGAATCCCCAGTCTATCCTGTCAAATGCTTTCTCTGCGTCAATTGACAGTAGTAGCGTTGGGGGTTCCCTGTTTTTTCCCTTTCACTGAATTAACATTGTTCTTATACTATTATCCCTGCCCTCTCTACCAGGTATGAACCCTGTTTGGTCTGTGTTTACCCATTCTGGCATCAAATTTTTTAGTCTCGATGCCAGAATTTTTGCATATAATTTTGTATCAGCGTTCAGCAACCCTATGGGCCTATAATCAGAATAGATAGTTTTATCCTTTCCCTTTTTGGGTATTATTGTAATATGGGCTAGTAATGACTCTCTTCTTATTTGTTAATTTTCCCCTATTTTATTCAGGTAGTCGCACATTTTTGGTATTAATTTATTTTGAAATTTTTTATAGTATTTCATCTTAAACCCATCTGGTCCTGGGCTTTTCCCTATAGGTGTTTCTTTCAATGCCTTTCTGATTTCATCTTGTGTAATTGGTTCATCTAGTTCCTTCAGTCTTTCTGCTGGAATTTTTGGTAATTTGGCATCTATTAGATATTCTTGTGTTTTTATTCTTCTTTTTTCTTCTTCCTTTTGTGTCTCTATGTTTCGGATCGAGTATAATGCACTATAGTATGTTTGAAAGGCCTTTGTGATATCAGTTGTTTTATATAACATCTCTCCTCTCTCGTTTTTTATATCCTTTCTATATAATTTAAAGTCTTATTTCTTAAGATTTTTGCAAGGTGTTTCCCTGGTTTATTTCCCCATTTGTATCTCTCCTTTACTACTCTGTTAAATACCTTTCTTGTTTCCTGTTCCATCAAATCTTTTAGTTGGTCTCTTTTTATAATTAAAGCCTGATGGATTTCGGCTTTCGCTTACTTTTTATGCCTTTGTTCCAATTCATATATTTCTTTTACCATTTTTCCCATAGTATTTGTTCTCTCCTTCTTTTTTCTTGCCCCAATAGAGATCCACTTCCCCCTAATAAAAGCTTTATGGTCTTATGATATAGTTGCCTTTGTTAATTCTGGTGTCTCATTCAGCAAGAAATATTGTTCAATTTAACTTAATACAATCTTTTCTACTTCTACATCTTCTATTAAGTCTTCCTTTAATCTCCATGGGCCTTTCCCCTGTTCTTCCCCTTTCAATATCATCTTCATCATTACTGGGGCATGGTCCAATTGAGGTTTCTATTACAGCCTCCAGAACTCTATGCTCCACCAATATATAATCCAGCCTGGAGTACGTGTTGTGCACTGCCGAGTGGTATGTATAATCTTTTATGCTCGGATAATGAATTCTCCAAACATCAACCAATTAATGGTTATATATTTTTTTCTTTACCAATCTTAGTTGATTATTTTCCTTATCCAGTGCACCAGACGTACTATCCAGTTTATGGTCCATGGAAAAGTTAAAGTCTCTGGCCAATATTAGGTACCCCTACATAAATTCCATCAAATCGTTTAAAATTTCTTTCAAATATTTTGGGGAATTTATTGGGGCAATATACATTTGCAAGTGTGTACTTCATCCCCTGTAAGGTCCCCTTCAAAAAAAGGAAGCGACCTTCTGGGTCTACTTTTTTTTCCTCTAAGATGAAACTGACCTTTTTCCCTAATCCTATTGCTACACCTTTTGCCCTTCTACTTGGAGAGTCTCCATAATACCATATTGGGATGGCCTTTGAGTATAATTTAATGTTTGAATCCTGTGCAATAATGTGTCTCTTGTAGAAATATTATTTCTGCAGCATATCTTTCCAGTTCCCTTAGTACCATATGTCTCCTTTCTGGGGTATTTAAACCTCTTACATTATATGTCAAAAACATCTTACTATTCATGTTTCCTTTTTCATCTCCATCTCCCCCAGGCCCCCCCTTCCGGAGAACCCCCCCATATCGGAACCTGAAGGGCAGCAAAACACTCTAAAATTCACAAACCATATCCCCTCCCCTCCTCCCTCCCCCCCGACCCCCTTCCCTCCTCCCTTTCCCCCCAACCCCCTCCCCTTCCCTTTTGGTGTTTAGACCTCATGGTCTTCGAGCAGGTTTCTATTTCTTTTTTTGGGGCCTCCCTTGCCCCCCCCATGCTCTCCTCAGCCTGAGGTGGTGTTCTGTCAGGCGCTGTAGCTCAACCTTCCCTACTATCGGAGAGGTGGCTATGAAGCTACGAAGTATCCAAATCTCCTTCCCCCATATATGTGTCCTTTTCCCCTTCTTCTATCCTCCCGCCCCTGCCTCCCCCCTCCCCATCCCTCCCCTCCACCCACCGTCCCGTACATTTCCATTTTTATTGAGTCCATTTTGTTTTTGTCGTTTTTGTTATATTTTTCTCTTGGGGATCAACTGCCACTGTTCTTCTTCTTGTATATTTCTTTCTTGTCTTGGGGTTATCTCTCTAATGCCCCGTACACACGGTCGGATTTTCCGATGGAAAATGTCCGATCAGAGCGTGTTGTCGGACATTCCGACTGTGTGTGGGCTCCATCGGACATTTTCCATCGGATTTTCCGAAACACAAAGTTTGAAAGCAGGCTATAAAATTTTCCGACAACAAAATCCGATCGCGTCAATTCCGACCGTGTGTGGCCTGTTCCGACGCACAAAGTGCCACGCATGCTCAGAAGAAATTCCGAGACGGAACAGCTCGGTCTGGTAAACTTAGCGTTCGCAATGGATACAACACTTTCGTCACGGTGCAATGTTAAAAATGGTTTAATACAGCGCACTCTCTTCTTCTTTATAATGTGAGAAGAATGAAGTAGTTTTGCTGCTCATATTCATACAGACTTCTCACAAACTTCTTTCTTTATTATTTAGCGGGATTCCCTTAATATATTTAGATTTGTCACATCTGACATTTTTTTTGTGTTGGTATTTTTTGTTTTGTTTTTAAGGCAGATTATTCTTTTTTTGGTTTGTCTTTTTTTCAAGGCTGATCTTTGTTTTATTGTATTTTTAGTTTTACTCCAGAATATTTTTGTGTGTGTTTTGTGTGTCAAGTTACCACAACACCATTGATATCTTGTATTATTTAATCTGTAGGAGATTGTTTGGTGTTGTTGTCTCTTGTTAATTTCACATTGTACTTTAAAAATGTACCTGAATCGTCACCAACAAACTGTCCTTTTTGGATGAAAACACACATAGGAGAGTATCATTTTCCCCAAAAATTCATTTATTAAGGGCTCACAACTAAACAAAGAGGGAGGCAACGCTGGAGAAACAGCAGAAATGGCTGAAGCCTTGGACCCCCAGGGCACACATCAACTATTTTCAAGCAAAATTGGTGGCCTGAGGAGTCCATATATAAGGGAGTGCAGTCTGGTCCATAAGTCCCAGAGAGCCGGAAAGCAGCAGATGACATCTGTGTCAACAGGCTGTGGTCATACGAGAGACTGCATCTTTTGTCAGGCCAGACTGAACCCAGGGTCATCATTCTCTTGTCTTCTTTCCACGCTTCCTTCCACGCTGTGGCTGTGGTGGTGGAGTTGTGGCAGCAGGAGGAGGAGGATGGTCCAACTCAATCACGTCAGTCTTGGGTGTTAGTTCCCCACTCGCCCCCTTACTTAGGACTTTATAAAGCAGGTCCTCACATAGCTTGCGTTGACCCTCCTGCATGCCCTGCAGTTTTGTGGCAGCCATGAAGGCAAAGGCCTCTTCAGGAGTGGGTAAGGCTCTGAGGGACGCAGAAGCCTCCTGAATAAGCCTGAGTGAAGAATCCTGCATGTGAGTCGCCTTCCTCACTCTTTTGTATGGAAGGCGGAGGGGAGGAACCTGCGATTCTGTCAGGCTGCGACTTGTCCCAGGCTTCTCCTGGCTGACACTTAGCCCTGCCTCCTCCTGGCTGACACTAATCCCTGCCTCCTCCTGGCTGCCACATTCCACAGCCTCCTCCTGGCTGAGGTCTTCCTGTGTATGAAAAAGGGACATAGTTTTAGTTTTTTAGTCATCAATCACACACAATTGTCACCTCCTGACTGTTGCAAATTGAATGTTAACAAATATAACAGACTATCATTCTGAGCCCAGCATTTTTCATTCTTGTCCCAATTTTGGGTGCCCACTACTGTCTATTGATATGAAAAACACTTTTTTCAATCAGCAATTAGTGATCAATAATAACATCTAGTAAACATCATTTATTTATTGACCAGAAATCTGTAGAAGAATGCTATACCTGACTCCAGCTGGGCTTCCCCACTTCTTCCTGGCTGGAAGGTCCAGGTTGGACATTGGAAGCCTCAGCTGGGGTGGAAGGAGGAGTGGAAGGAAGAGTGGAGAGGGATTCCCTGACTTCAGTCTGGTCTGACAGAAATCGCAGTCTCTCATAGTACCAGAGCCTGGGGACATAAACGTCATCTGCTGCAGCTCCGGATCTCTGGGAATCCGTGACCTGCTTGCGCTCCCTAAGATAAGTGCTCCTCAGACCACCAATTTTGGCTTTTAAATAGGGGATGGTTGCTGTGGGGACCACTGGCTTCACCAACTCCAGCAGTTTCTCCAGCGCTGCCTGCCTTTTTTGTTTATTATTGTATTGGGGGTGTTTTATCTGCCACAGACAGGGCAGCTCCCTGTATTTGTCTATGAACAGGGGGAGGAAATTGTGGTCGTTGAAGCCATCCATTTTCTCTGCAAGACACAAAACAAGACAAACCCTAAGGTCAGGCCAAACTCTCCTAATCTTGTTACAATATAGGCTTCAATTTCGAAGCTGTATAGGCCCAAGTTTAGATCTTACCTTCGTTATCACGATCGGGGCCTCTGATGCTCCTTCCTCCGCTCACAGATCGTACGTAATACGCAAGCGTGTTACGCTTTATACACACTGCGCATGCGTGTAACTCCGCCCATCCCTGACGTTCTTTCTAGTCAGGGACCCTTTTCGTTCGTTCGAGCCCCTTTTCGTTCGGCGCAGTGGGGGAAGAGCACATGGCGGATGCACAGCAGGTGTGTGCTAATTATAGCAATGAGGAGGAGGAGGAGGAAAGCCCGGAGCCGGAAACGTCCGGATCCAGAAGGAGACGATTTAAGGCCTCAAATATGTCCTTTGGGGAGATGTTGGAGATGGTGGACATCCTGAAGAAGGGCGACTATGACGGGAAGTATGGACCTTACCCCAACCCCAATGTCAGAAAGGCCAAGATCATGGCGAAAGTGGTCAAGAGTCTGCAACGGCATTTCGGGGTACGACGATCGAAAGATCAGCTCAGGAAGCGGTGGTCGGACCTCAAATTAAGAGAGCATGAGCAGTACAGAAAGATCCGGAGAGTGCTGCAAAAAAGAAAGTAGTTGTCCTGTGTTCCTATTCTTTATGTTTATTACGTTCGTGCTGCTCCATGTGCTTTTCTTACAAGTGTACATTTTTAAATGGCAACTTTCATGTTCATGGGCACATTATTCGTTCGTATCAAACATTCTTCTTTTGGCCTATAAAACACCATTGTTTTGGCCATATGCATTTGGCCACATTTTTTACGCCCTACTTGTATGAAACTAATTTGGTTGTGTAGATGGCTTTGTTACTAGAATGAAATGCAAACTAGATTCTGTGTAAGGAGAGGACACTCAGCAGCAGTTTTCACATCTGGACGCTGGAGCACTAGTGTGGGACCCCAGAACACCCTTTTTATTAGGGGTCCCACACAGGTGCTCCAGTGTATAATATAGGGGTGACTGTGAAGCTTGTACAAAACAGGTAAAGTATTGAAGCTTGACAAAGGACACTGAAAATGCTGCATTTTGGAACTCTGCCAAAATAGACAACTGTACCCCACTTCCAAGCAATGTTTCCTATTTATAGTTCTGCCATCAAATATCTGTGTGCTAAGTATAGCATTTTTGTTTTACATAGGGTAGAAAAGACTCGGAGGACACCCCTCATCCGAAGAGACCACAGACCCCCCACCTCTGGAAGAAGGGGAAATACCCCCAACCCAAGAAGAGCAGGAGGAAGAAGACGTGGTGGAAATTGTCACCACAACAGGTGAGTGTCTGCGACCACAGGCTCAGGTAAGAGATGGATGCCGGCATATTTTGATACCTGTTTTTTTTTGGTTTCTCTCTTTTTAGGTGATCGTGATTTTGTGGATCCAGATCCTTTCACATCAGAAAGTGCCCAGATCCTGATCGGGGAGATCATGGGCTGTAATTTACAATTGGAAAACCTCAAGAAAAACATCAATGATGTTATTAAAAAAAATAAAAACATCATTGATGTTTTGGGGCGAGTTTAAAACCCCTCCAAATCCCTTTGTTTTTTGGTGTGCTACAATGTTAAAAATGTTTTAGCGATTTTTAGAAACGCCAAATTTGGAGGATGCACAGTGTGTCAACATGTGCTATCTGCCATCACGGGAGATCAATGGACGCGTTTTGGGGGGTGCAACCCCTTCCTCAATAATAAAGTAGCTGAGAGGAAGGGGTTGCTCCCCCAAAACATGTCCCTTGATCCCCCGTGATGGCAGCTAGCACATGTTGACATTGGGAAATTTGTGTGCATCTTCCAAATTTGGCTTTTCCTGGGGTGATTTCACCCCATCTGAACGCAATATCAAACACAGTTCCTAAATACTCATGCCTGATATTGCCTTCAAGTTCTACCAAATGTGAACTTTGTAAGTTCTAGATTTGTGTCTTTCTTGTTGGTTTTACACATGCCTGTTTTATCTTAAATGGACATTTATCTTTTTTATAATGCTACCCCAAAAATTGTTATACAACAAACATGTTGGTTTGTTTTAAAAACCTTTTCTAAATGCACATGTGCTTGTGCAAGTATTAAAAAGATTGTTAATCAAGAATGTGTGGATTATTGTCTCAACGCTACAACACTTTTGTGGTGATGTAATTGCTGCTTTATGTGAAAATGGGGGTTATTTTTTAAAAAGTAAAAAGTTAAAAAGTTATGTAGAACACAGCACGCCAGGATTATATGATTAAGTTTATACTCCTCCATATGGATGGGTGTCAGAAATAGGCGGAACCGGCTGGCCAGGATTCCAAATGTGTTCTCCACTACTCTTCTGGCTCTGGCCAGCTGGTAATTAAAAACCCTCTTTTCCCGGGGTGAGGGTCCTCATCGGGAATGGCCGCATAAGATGGTCCCCCAGCGCAAATGCTTCATCCGCAACGAAGACAAATGGGAGTCCTTCCACATTCTCTTCTGGAGGTGGCAAGTCCAAGCTGCCATTCTGGAGACGCCTGTAAAACTCCGTCTGGGCGATGACTCCACCATCAGACGTCCGGCCATTCTTCCCCACGTCCACATACAGGAAGTCGTAATTAGCCGACACCACCGCCAACATCACAATACTATTGAACCGCTTGTAATTATAATAGTACGACCCTGAGTTGGGTGGTGGGATGATGTGGACGTGTTTCCCATTAATTGCCCCTCCGCAGTTAGGAAAGTCCCACCGCTGGGCAAAGTGGGAGGCCACAGTCTGCCATTCCTGTGGCGTGGAAGGAAACTGTTGAGGAAAACAAAAAAAACTTAGTATTTTTGCACATAAACATGGAAAGCAGATTAGACACAAACATTCTTGGCCAACATCCAGATAACATTTATTAAGGGGAATTTTACAACACCAAAGTATAAGGTACACCTATCATATTCCCCCCCCCCCCTCTCATGGGCCATTTCTAACATTATAGGGGGGGGGATCTTGGACAGGTATCCCTCTTCACTTCATTGAGAGATGAATGCCTAAATACAGGGTATTACTTGGAAATGCCCCTCCTTAGTTACACTATTGGCAGCCCACTGGACAGGTAAGAAGTGTCATAATACAAAGATATAAATACACATTGTACACATTTGAGCACATTTGGACATTTTGCTATTACCTATCAAGATAATAATAGGATACAAAAACTTTAAACAGTACCATTTGAAAGTATACCGGCAGGCCCTTGCACTACATGCTTTGGGGAATTCATCCATAAATCTGACCACAAAAGAGATGGGTATAGTGTGTATGGGTTTGGCAAAGTCAGCAGATAGATGATTGAGGATAGATAGAGAATTGGTATCAGCTGACTTAGCAGTTGGGGGGAGGGAGGCTTAATAAAAATGATTTGGGGACACTACAAAAAAAGCCTCTGGCACTCTGCCTGAATTTAAAGCACAAATCAGATTTCTAAACATTTTAGGGGGTGTTTGGGGTAAAGCACTACTATGGAGCTGACAAAATACATTGTTAAGTGACTACATCAGGTGAATATAGGGGCAGGAGAGCATGCTGGGGAGGTAAGTGAAGGCAAATATGTATGAAGAACTAAAAAAATAATTACATAAAAATCCAGCATGCATGAGAACAAAGAGGACATTCACAGCATATTACAATCATGGTAATTAGGGAATGAGGAAAGAAATACAATATAATAGCAAACATTCAATACAATAAAATGTGATATTAAAAGATAAAAATCTTACCTTCATATACTCCTTTTGCAGGACCTGGATGATGACAGAACAGGTCTCTGGGATAATGATTCCCAGAGCCTGGGGGGGAGATGCCTGTCGAGAACTTCAAGTCCTGCAGGCTTCTCCCTGTCGCCAAGTCCCGCAGGGTGGCGACTAACCTCTGCTCCGGAGTGATGGCTTGCCTCATTCAGGTATCCTGCCTGCTGATATAGGGGGTCAGCGAAGCCAACAAACGGTGAAATACGGGGTCCGTCATCCTGAGAAAGTTCCTGAAATCATCAGGATTATTCTCACGGATCTCATGGAGCTAAGGCATATGAGAGAACTGGTAACGCTGAAGCAACCAATTCTTGGTCCATGAACTCCTCCCCACCCTGTTCATGGACTGGACTTGTGTCAAGGTTAGGACCCCAACACCAAGCCCCCGCACAGCACGAACTCTACGAGGAGTACGTATACGCAACATGGCTAGAAAACGGTCCGCTGCTCAGAACGAAGTAACAGAACGCACTGAAGAACAGCAAGGCCTGTGAAGAGCGACCTGAAAAACAGTAACGAATGAACAAGAACACACTGACAAGTCAATGGTACTCGCTGCACGCACTGAAGAGCAGATACAAACCCACAAGCACAAACTGAACCGCAGAAAACGATCTGAAAGCCACGAGTCTGAAAAAGCGCGAATCGTCTCTCACCAAACTTTTACTAACACGAGATTAGCAAAAGGAGCCCAAAGGGTGCCGCGCTTGGTTCTGAACTGGCCTTTTCTAGTCTCGTCGTACGTGGTGTACGTGACCGCGTGGTTGGTGATCGGAAATTCCAACAACTTTCTGCGACCGTGTGTACGCAGAACAAGTTTGAGCCAACATCCGTCGGAAAAAATCCTAGGATTTTGTTGTCGGAATGTCCGATCAATGTCTGACAGTGTGTACGGGGCATTAGAGTATCCGGCATAGGAATTTCCATTTTTTTACAGAAATCATGTTTCCTCAATAAACCTGAGTTTTACAGTGTGTCCATTTTTACTACCTAACAAACATGCAGAGAAACCCCAATTGTATTGAATTTCATGGTCTTGCAACATTTTTAACATCTTCCTTCTCCTGAGAGTTTCTTGAGATATGCAGTGTCTTTTCCTCGTACTTGGGGACTTACCCCTCATATTTTCCCATATTTGTTTTTTTTCCTCCCAGTTATCGAACCTTGCAATTATGTCCCTTGGATTCTCCATCAGGATTCCCTTCGGTCCTCTTAATCTATGGGCTCTTTCGATTTTTATTGGGTTTGTTTCTTTTTACTGAGTATTGGGTTGACTATTTTCCTTCGTATTTCTGTTAGGTCCTCAGTCTGTGTAGATTCGGGGAGACCCCTTATTCTCAGTTTTTTTCTTCTGTTTCTATTCTCTTGATCTTCTAATCTATATGCCTGCTCTCGTTGTTCTATCTCTAAGGCTTTTTTTCTCCTTTTAGATCTTAAATTATATTTGTGTGGCAGTCCACTTATTTTTCCACTTCCTCCACTCTTGTAAGTAGATGACCCAAGTCCTTGTGAATTATTGCCATCTCTGTTTTCAGGGAGTTCTCCAGGGCTGCAAACATAATTGCCATATCTGATTTTGTTGGTGGTTGAGCCTTCATCTGTTGTTCTTCATCTCTCTCTGTCTCCAGCTCTAGTTCACAGTCTTGTTCCATTCTAGATTCAGAGAGTGTGCTTATTTCTAATAATTTTTTATTCTGGCCCTTTTTTTTTTCCTTTGCTTCAGTTTGGTGCCCTTTGATACTTTGTTGTTTTTTTGTTGTTTGCTTATCTCCACTCCCTCCTTGGGTCACATATTTACTCATGGGGGCCGGAGCCGGGGCTCAGACTAAGACAGGTGATTTTACTACCGTTCCCCCACTTCCTCACTTCCCCCTCATTTTTTCCCCTTTGTTCTTTGCTACCCCCACGTTTTGGGAAAAAAAAAAAAAAGAAGCAAAGGAAATGCAGAGGTGTAACAATACAGCATTCAAATAAGATGGTTTGGTGGTGGGGTGGTGATTTTCAGAAAAAATAAAAAAACAGTCTATGCCGTCTATTTTCTACTGATGGTCTCTATGGACCTACACCCTCTCCTGAAAGTCGATAACACTTTTATATCTCCTCTGATCAATTCTTCCGCAGAGAACTAGATGCACCAAACATGGAGTATTTTCCAAAATACATCATGTTACCCGTAAAAAAAAAAAAAAAAAATCTTATGTCAGATATGGCGTATGGGGTGCATGTTAAAAAAAGTATGCAAATTTATAAATTGTGTTTTAAAAAAAAATTTTTTTTGATCACTTTTATTGCTGTCACAAGGAATGTAAACATCCCTTGTGACAGTGATAGGTGGTGACAGGTACTCTTTATGGAGGGATCAGGGGTCTAAAAGACCCCCGATCCCTCCTTTGCACTTCAAAGTATTCAGATCGCCGAAAACGGCCATTCTGAATACTGTATATTTTTTTAAAACCAGCGCCATTGGTAGCCGAGTAAACGGGAAGTGACGTCATGACGTCGCTTCCGTGTTTACGATTAGGAGGCTGGAACGAAGCCACTCACGGCTTCGTTCCAGTCCGTCCCCAGCCACCGGAGGCGGCCGATTGGTCATCGGGCCTCCCGATTGAACAGGAGGCCCGGTAAGAGCAACGGGAAGCGGCGGGAGGGGGGATGTCCCCTCCCGCTCCTCCGGTATAACAGCCGAGCGGCTTTTAGCCACATCGGTTGTTATAACTGGATAGCCGATCGCCGGCTCTAAAAAACAGTACCGGAATAATGCCTGCAGCTGCGGGCATTATCCCGGTATAACCCCGGAAAGCCGAGTATGCACATCTGCAGAATTGGGATGTTTTTTGGTTTTTTTTACTTTTCAATTCCACCAACCTCTCACGCTCACACTAACCACCTATTAGCACTTTTTTAGATTAAATGAGGGGTCTGACACAGACCCATCAAAGAAAATTTCAAACACATTCACCTATGTCACATTAACTCAATATACATTAACCATGCCAACGCTGCAAATTTGTTAACATCAAATTTCAACAAGGCAACTTACAATCAATCTTCTTGTTAATATTTATCTCCTTTTCCTCCTTTTCCCCCTTCTGATGACATATATAGTTGTATTACTTGTTCATGACTAAAACAATCCTTTATTGATATGTGGGGTTGTGATTATTAACTCCAGTGTACATCTAGCTACTGGGTAACTATATACTTGCCACCATTCGCTGCCATGTCCATATTCATTTATTTTCATTTTTATTTATTTTTTATGTTTCTGTTTGTGTCTGTGCTGTGTACAACTTTTCTGTCTCTGTAAACATGTTGGCTGACATTGCTACACTCGGCCACTAGATGGTGTGTGACGTGTGCTTGGGGCCGTTCCATGCTTTGCGCATGCCTGGCGGGTGGGCTCATCATGCGCATGACTAATGGGTTGTGGAGGTCTCTGAGATCCCTGCCTATGCCATTGTGCAGGGAGGAGCCTTTGCATGTCCCCATTGAGAGCAATGCATTGCGCTGATGGGGGCTTCCTTTTCCGCCGGTGATGTGGTGATGCGTGACGCCGCCACACCCTTTGGGGTATGGCTGCACCGCACGCCACGGTCTCAGGGAGACACCCTGAGTTCCCATCTCAGCTGCATTTATATGCAGGTGATTAAGTGAAACTACCAGCAACACACAAACAGGTGGCCTTGATTGGCCCTTTGTACAGCTCTATACTATTTAAGGTGCTTACTCACATCCAGCGTTCTCTCAGTCTGAGGACTGCTGCCTGGCTGTTTGCACCACACATGTTCCA
Organism: Aquarana catesbeiana; assembly: GCF_042186555.1. Taxonomy (NCBI): domain Eukaryota; kingdom Metazoa; phylum Chordata; class Amphibia; order Anura; family Ranidae; genus Aquarana; species Aquarana catesbeiana. The sequence continues at coordinate 194,047,969 of NC_133331.1, forward strand.
TCTCCAGTGAAAGGTAAAATGTACTCTAATTTCTGACTAGGCAATTTAGGGCACACGTTAGGCCTAGCTTGCTAAGTCAGTATTTAATAGCATCAAAAAAACACACCCACTGTTTAAACTAATCAGGGGTTCCCCCTTTTATGACTTTCCAGATAATGCTTTCTGCTGGGTTCATACCAGGGAGTCTCTTGTATGTGTGAAGCACCTGGCCGCTCCCTGATTACGCAGTTGCAAGTCGGCAGGTCCCTGTCTGAGCTCTTCCAGCCAACGTGGTTTATATGCCATTGCTTTTATGTTCCTTCCATGTTATTTCTATGAAATCCATATGTAAGTACCTTTTGACTCAAAACATTGTATAAATTATTTATATGACATTATTGTTTTTCACAAGTCACTGAACATATATTATGTATCATATTTATGTTGCAGATAAAGATAAAGTCACCCCAAGTAAATCTCCACTGATGAAGGAAAATATGTACCAATATAAATTTCCGAAACATGTTGGGATACATGCTACAAATCTCTATGGACTGACCTCAGTTTGACTCTGGCAGTGCCTTGATTATTAGCCTTGGGTTTAATATATATGTATATTCATGTATTATGAGTTCTGTTGATGTACTTTATGTGTAAAAAAACTTTTAATGATTGTTGTCTGTTGGCAATACCCACCGTTTTGTATCTAAATAAAGTGGCACACAGTTGCCTTTTATATACTTCTGTACCTTTATACTTCTTTCTGCCTTAAAAGTCCAAGGGGGCAGCTCCTAATGCACTAGTTGCATGTTCTCTATGTTAATGTTTTTGGATAATACCAACATTTTCCCAACTGAACTTATTTATGACCTGTAGGTGCTCTTTAAAACATTTTTAAGAGGATCATTTGAATTTGAATGAACAATAATTGCTGAATAACACATACTGAGTGTATTCGAAAGCTTTTGAAAACAGCTTTCAGATTTTGGCAAATATCCCTGCAATGTTTCAAAGCAAAAAAAGAGGCAATTAAGTGCACCAATGGAGCCGCATGCCTCATAAAATATTCACGCACAACGTGTTTTATCTATATTTGTGGTTCCATCATAGATAACAGATGTTTGCTTTCTATTTACAACTCTATTTAATAGTTGAAAATAACTTGATGCAGCCAATATTTATTCAAGATAACTTGTAAAAAAAACCATAGATGCGCAATGCATATAAGTGCATCAAAATGCAACTAAAAAATCACATGTACATTTACTAATTTGTAGGTTAAAAAAATCACAATAATGTCTTTTGTATGACTTTTTATGCTGGTGACAGATTTTTTTATATATGTAATGTAATGATTATCATTATCATTTTTTTTCCCCTCAAAACGTGAATACAATTGTCTATCGAATTTTATCTTATTTATTGAATTGCTTAATGGTTTACATTTAGAGTAGAGTTTATCTCTAGGCCAAACCTTCTTTTAGTTCTTGAATGTTGAGGGGTTAGACTTTCTGTGTCCCCATCAGGGAGGTCCACCCCTCTAATTGTACCAGTGATCATATTCAGCAAGACAAAGTGTGAGTGGAGATATAAAGTTTTGGAGTTGTCCCCAGAACAAGAGGTGAGGGGAAATCTTCAAATGTGGACATTGGTCACTTCCCCTCACTTTAGATTTCTTTTAACCTCCTATTGCATGTCTGGGACAGGAAGGGCAAATTTCCCAGTGGGACACAAATGGCAACAAATAAACTGACAGGGATTTTATCCCTTCCCCATTTTATCCAAAATAAAAAAAATTGGGCTTTACATACACTCAATAAAATTCCATCCAAAACATTTTTATTGGCTGTAACGGGGTAAATCATTTGTCATGTTTTAGTAGCTGTGTTCCCATTGGGAATTTTTCTCCTCACTTCCTGTCCTGGTGAGAGCATGGGTATTGCTATGTGCTGAACTTTTTGCTTCCCCTCTGTAGAGTGCGTTCTGTGAGCAGACCCTGGTTAATACCAATTAGGAATAGGGATGAGCTTCGAGTTCGAGTCGAACTCATGTTCGACTCGAACATTGGCTGTTCGCAAGTTCGCCGAACAGCGAACAATTTGGGGTGTTCGCGGCAAATTCGAATGCTGCGGAACACCCTTTAAAAGTCTATGGGAGAAATCAAAAGTGCTAATTTTAAAGGCTAATATGCAAGTTATTGTCATAAAAAGTGTTTGGGGACCTGGGTCCTGCCCCAGGGGACATGGATCAATGCAAAAAAAAGTTTTAAAAACGGCCGTTTTTTCAGGAGCAGTGATTTTAATAATGCTTAAAGTCAATCAATAAAAGTGTAATATCCCTTTAAATTTCGTACCTGGGGGGTGTCTATAGTATGCCTGTAAAGGGGCGCATGTTTCCTGTGTTTAGAACAGTCTGACAGCAAAATGACATTTTGAAGGAAAAAACTCATTTAAAACTACCCGCGGCTATTGCATTGCCGACAATACACTTAGAAGTTCATTGATAAAAACGGCATGGGAATTCCCCAAAGGGGAACCCCGAACCAAAATTAAAAATAAAAAATGACCTGGGAGTTCCCCTAAATTCCATACCAGGCCCTTCAGGTCTGATATGGATATTAAGGGGAACCCCGGCCAAAATTAAAAAAAAAAAATGACGTGGGGTTCCCCCTAAATTCCATACCAGACCCTTCAGGTCTGGTATGGATTTTAAGGGGAACCCCGCGCCAAAAAAAAAAAAAAAACGGCGTGGGGCCCCCCCAAAAATCCATACCAGACCCTTATCCGAGCACGCAACCTGGCAGGCCGCAGGAAAAGAGGGGGGGACGAGAGTGCGGCCCCCCCTCCCTCCTGAACCGTACCAGGCCACATGCCCTCAACATTGGGAGGGTGCTTTGGGGTAGCCCCCCAAAACACCTTGTCCCCATGTTGATGAGGACAAGGGCCTCATCCCCACAACCCTGGCCGGTGGTTGTGGGGGTCTGCGGGCGGGGGGCTTATCGGAATCTGGAAGCCCCCTTTAACAAGGTGACCCCCAGATCCCGGCCCCCCCCTGTGTGAAATGGTAAGGGGGTACATAAGTACCCCTACCATTTCACGAAAAAAGTGTCAAAAATTTTAAAAATGACAAGAGACAGTTTTTGACAATTCCTTTATTTAAATGCTTCTTCTTTCTTCTATCTTCCTTCATCTTCTGGTTCTTCTGGCTCTTCTGGTTCTTCCTCCGGCGTTCTCGTCCAGCATCTCCTCCGTGGCGTCTTCTATCTTCTTCTCCTCGGGCCGCTCTGCACCCATGGCATGGGGGGGAGGCTCCCGCTCTTCTCTTCTTCTTTTCTTCTCTTCTTCTCTTCTTCATTTTCTTCTCCGGGCCGCTCCGCAATCCATGCTGGCATGGAGGGAGGCTCCCGCTGTGTGACGGCGCTCCTCGTCTGACAGTTCTTAAATAACGGGGGGGGGGGCCACCCGGTGACCCCGCCCCCCTCTGACGCACGGGACATGACGGGACTTCCCTGTGGCATTCCCCGTGACGTCACAGGGAAGTCCCGTCAAGTCACCGTGCGTCAGAGTGGGGCGGGGTCACCGGGTGGCCCCGCCCCCCCCGTTATTTAAGAACTGTCAGACGAGGAGCGCCGTCACACAGCGGGAGCCTCCCTCCATGCCAGCATGGATTGCGGAGCGGCCCGGAGAAGAAAATGAAGAAGAGAAGAAGAGAAGAAAAGAAGAAGAGAAGAGCGGGAGCCTCCCCCCCATGCCATGGGTGCGGAGCGGCCCGAGGAGAAGAAGATAGAAGACGCCGCGGAGGAGATGCTGGACGAGAACGCCGGAGGAAGAACCAGAAGAGCCAGAAGAACCAGAAGAACCAGAAGATGAAGGAAGATAGAAGAAAGAAGAAGCATTTAAATAAAGGAATTGTCAAAAACTGTCTCTTGTCATTTTTAAAATTTTTGACACTTTTTTCGTGAAATGGTAGGGGTACTTATGTACCCCCTTACCATTTCACACAGGGGGGGGCCGGGATCTGGGGGTCACCTTGTTAAAGGGGGCTTCCAGATTCCGATAAGCCCCCCGCCCGCAGACCCCCACAACCACCGGCCAGGGTTGTGGGGATGAGGCCCTTGTCCTCATCAACATGGGGACAAGGTGTTTTGGGGGGCTACCCCAAAGCACCCTCCCAATGTTGAGGGCATGTGGCCTGGTACGGTTCAGGAGGGAGGGGGGGCCGCACTCTCGTCCCCCCCTCTTTTCCTGCGGCCTGCCAGGTTGCGTGCTCGGATAAGGGTCTGGTATGGATTTTTGGGGGGACCCCACGCCGTTTTTTTTTTTTAAATTTTGGCCGGGGTTCCCCTTAATATCCATACCAGACCTGAAGGGCCTGGTATGGAATTTAGGAGGACTCCCACGTCATTTTTTTTTTTTAATTTTGGTTCGGGGTTCCCCTTTGGGGAATTCCCATGCCGTTTTTATCAATGAACTTCTATGTGTATTGTCGGCAATGCAATAGCCGCGGGTAGTTTTAAATGAGTTTTTTCCTTCAAAATGTCATTTTGCTGTCAGACTGTTCTAAACACAGGAAACATGCGCCCCTTTACAGGCATACTATAGACACCCCCCAGGTACGAAATTTAAAGGGATATTACACTTTTATTGTTTGACTTTAAGCATTATTAAAATCACTGCTCCTGAAAAAACGTCCGTTTTTAAAACTTTTTTTTGCATTGATCCATGTCCCCTGGGGCAGGACCCGGGTCCCCAAACACTTTTTATGACAATAACTTGCATATAAGCCTTTAAAATTAGCACTTTTGTTTATTCATGTTCGTGTCCCATAGACTTTAACGGTGTTCGCGTGTTCGAACGAACTTTTTTCCTGTTCGCATGTTCTGGTGCGAACCGAACAGGGGGGTGTTCGGCTCATCCCTAATTAGGAATAAACTGAAAATGCATTTAAAACAACCTGGTCAGTAAAATCAATTTAGGCAAAAAGAATACATGTAAAATACAAGATGCTTACCTTTCCCACGGTCTGTGTTGTCAAATGCTGCTCCTCTCAAGAGGAATTCTTTTGTAAAGTCAGCTGAGACACTGACACCTCCGGCAGTGTTGATCTTCTTTATCTTCATGGGGGATGCCAAGTGGTTCTTCCCGCCAACCACTACATGACTACAGAACCCAGCAGTGATGTAAGGCTGGCAGGAGGAACCAATGAGCACAACGGGGGACACAGGAGATCCACATTCCTAGAAATGTCTCTCAGCAAATTTTGTTGGCAGATTTATTTTGAACAGAGAGGCATTCATCTGGAAAGGTAAGTATTCACTCTCTTCTGCTATAGGTATTTTTTTTTCCCAAATTAAATTTACTGACCGAGCATTTTAAGATAGTGGAAACAGAAAGAGGTGGGGAAACTACCTAGTCTGTAAGTAGGCAGGAGTAGAAACTTGTAATGGGCCTAACACTGTTCAAAACTAAAACTAATATATATATACTGTATAGGTAGGACAAAAATATGGAAACACTACATGATTTGCAGTTATGAAAGTGATGACCCGTTGCAAGTTGAAAGAAGAAGTGATGTAACATGGAAAGGTATGCGGCATAAACTCCAAACATACAAAGAACACTAGACACACCAAACTGGATTAATAACAGCCGCAACCTTGTTTATTGTTTTTCACAAATATAATCAATAAATACTGTAAACAAAATCAACCACAATCAGTGGGACGCTCTTCAAATATCCCTCTTGAGACTGGCAAAGACCCCCCTCAATCTCCTACTTAAATATGGGTCCTGAGAATTTCTGGAATGTTCAGGGGGGTCAGCTGACCTTAAATGTCCTATCCAAAAGGACCTTGCAGAACTTCCAGGACATTCCCAATCAGCTGACTTTTTTTGACCTGTCACAAAACGCCCTACTGAAATCAATCAAATGGGGGCTTGAAACTCCTACCGCAATCATCCCATGAGGTAAAAGGGGGCCATAAAACAGGCGATCCCCACTTTGCTCACATTCTTGCTCACACACTCCAAGTGCACCCCATGGTACAGACATTGTTTCCCGAAGACATCGCTAATTACCAAGACGATAATGCTCTGATTCACACAGCTGCAGACAAATATCATAGAGCCACTATGGTCAATTTTTGAGAACAAGGTTCGGCATCGCTGAAAGAACTGGAACGATTTTTGCATGAAGAGTGGTATCGGATTACATTATCCACCATCCAAGACTTATATTTGTCAATTTCCAGGAGAATTTAGGCTGTATTGGATGCCAAATAACACCTTATTAGGTAAGAATTTCATTCTTTTACCTGGTGTTTCCATATTTTTGTCCAACCCCTGTGTATATTTATATATATGTTTTAAAAAATTAGTTCAAAAAAGGCCATTGAAAACAAACAAAATTTTCCGACCTGGCCATTTTTTTTTTTATCATAAAAAGTGGATTTCTTTAAAACAAAAGGCCCCACTTTCTTAGATTTGATTGAAAAAATATTAGATTAAAATGTTTGTGGTATCCACTAGGGGAATTAAAGAGTTTTGTAAGAAAGGCACACCAATTATTGCGGTATGTCCAATTTCAACTTTTTTTCAATTTTCTGGCTAATGACAAATTACTTTGATAAGCCGCAATAATTGGTGTGCCTTTCTTACAAAACTCTTTAATTCCCCTAGTGGATACCACAAACATTTTAATCTAATATTTTTTCAATCAAATCTAAGAAAGTGGGGCCTTTTGTTTTAAAGAAATCCGCTTTTTCTTACTAGTTATAAGTTCAGGAATGACTTATGTCAGTGTGACAGTGGTAGCAGTAAGTGAAGAATACATATTCAGAACATAACCTGATTTTTTTACAATCTTATACTATTACGTAAATCATTTCCATTAGAACATCATTTGTCAAATCATATACAATAAGGAAATATACAGATAACCTCTTGCTGATTGTGTAACTCGTGTGTGGTGGCAAAGACTAGTGGGTAATAACGCCCACACGCAGCACACAGGGCAGTGTCCACAGATAGTAGGGCTCCCAATCAATGGACCACTGTGACAGCCAATCACAGTTACATAGTTGGTAAGGTTGAATAAAGACACCAATCCCTCCAGTCCAACCGGTGTGGGTGTGTATGCTCATGTCAAAAATCATATCCCATATTCCTGTATAATGTGCTCGCTAAGATGCCCATCTAGGAGTTTCTTAAAGTGATCAATACTTCCCAATGACACCACTGATTGTGGAAGTGAGTTCCACATCCTTACCATCCTGATATTGAACAACCCCCTATGCAGTTAAAGGTTAAACCGCTTCTCCTCCAATTTAATTGAGTGACCATATGTTTTCTTATACTCCCTGGAACTGAATAGTTTCCTCCCTATGCTGGAATCACCATTGATGTATTTGTATATCACTATCATATCTCCTCTCAAGCGTCTCCTCTCCAAGGAGAATATGTTTAATGTTTGTAGTCTTTCCTCATAATTGAGGTCCTCCAGTCCCCTTATTAATTTTGTTGCCCTTCTCTAGACTCTCTCCAGCTCCGGGTCCTCCTTTATGAGGATTGGTGACCAGAACTGGATGGAATACTCCAGATGTGGTCTAACCAGAGTTTTATAAAGTGGCAGGATTATTGTTTTATCTCTAGAGTAAATTCCCTTTTTTATGCATGCCAATATTCTGCTGGCTTTGCTTGCTGCAGCTTGGCATTGTATGCCATTGCTCAGTCTGTCATCTACTAGGACTCCCAGATCTTTTTCAATCCTGGAAAACCCCAGAGGTTCTCCACCTATTGAGTAACTTGTGCTCATATTCTTAGCCCCCAAGTGCATTATTTTACATTTTACAACAATAAATCTCATTTGCCATGTAGTTGCCAGCCCTATTATTTTATTGAGGTCTTCTTGTAAAGTTTCTATATCCTGCTGTAAAGTTATTGCCCTGCTTAGCTTTGTATCATCATCAAACACTGCGACTGAGCTATTTATTACATCCTCCATATCATTTATTAATACAGTGCCTTGCAAAAGTATTCACCCCCCTGGCTTTTTACCTATTTTGTTACATTACAGTCTTTAGTTCAATGTTTTTTTAATTTGAATTATATGTGATGGATCAGAACACAATGGTCTAAGTTGGTGAAGTAAAATTAGAAAAATATATTCATAAAACTATTTTTCAGAAATAAAAAAACTGATGATTGGCATGTGCGTATGTACTCACCCCCTTTGTTATGAAGCCCATAAAAAGCTCTGGCGCAACTAATTATCTTCAAAAGTCACATAATTAGTGAAATGATGTCCACCTGTGTGCAAACTAAATGTCACATGATCTGTTATTACATATACACACCTTTTTGAAAGGTCCCAGAGGCTGCAAGTAAGAGGCACCACTAACCAAACACTGCCATGAAGACCAAGGAACTCTCCAAACAAGTAAGAGACAATGTTGTTGAGAAGTACAAGTCAGGTTAGGTTAGGTTAGGTTATAAAAAAATATCCAAATCTTTGATGATCCCTAGGAGCACCATCAAATCTATCATAACCAAATGGAAAGAACATAGCACAACAGCAAACCTGCCAAGAGACGGCCACACCAAAACTCACGGAGGGCATTAATCAGAGAGGCAGCACAGAGACCTAAGGAAACCCTGGAGGAGCTGCAGAGTTCCACAGCAGAGACTGGAGTATCTGTACATATGACGACACTAAGCCGTACGCTCCATGGAGTTGGGCTTAATATCAGAGTGACCAGAAGAAAGCCATTACTTTCAGCAAAAACAAACAAAAACGCTTTGAGTTTGCGAAAAGGCATGTGGGAGACTCCCAAAATGTATGGAGGAAGGTGCTCTGGTCTGATAAGACTAAAATTTAACTTTTTGGCCATCAAAGAAAATGCTATGTCTGGCGCAAACCCAGCACATCACCCAAAGAACACCACCCCCACAGTGAAACATGGTGGTGGCAGCATCATGCTGTGCGGATATTTTTCAGCAGTTGGGACTGGGAAACTGGTCAGAGTTGAGGGAAAGATAGATGGTGCTAAATACAGGAATATTCTTGTTTAAAACCTGTACCACGCTGTGATTTGAGGCTAGGACGGAGGTTCACCTTCCAGCAGGACAAGGACCCCAAACACACTGCTAAAGCAACAATTGAGTGGTTTAAGGGGAAACATGTAAATGTGTTCGAATGCCCTAGTCAATGCCCAGAACTCAATCCAATAGAAAATCTGTGGTCAGATTTAAAGATTGCTGTTCACAAGCGCAAACCATCCAACTTGAAGGAGCTGGAGCAGTTTTGCAAGGAGGAATGGGCAAAAATCACAGTGGTAAGATGTGGCAAGCTCATAGAGACTTATCCAAAGCGAATTGGAGCTGTGATAGCCGCAAAAGGTGGCTCTACAAAGTATTGACTTTAGGGGGTGAATAGTTATGCACATTGACTTTTTCTGTTATTTTGTTCTATTTGTTGTTTGCTTCACAATAAAAAAAAAAACATCTTCAAAGTTGTGGGCATGTTCTGTAAATTAAGTGATGCAAATCCTCAAACAATCCATGTTAATTCCAGATTGTGAGGCAACAAAACACGAAAAATGCCAAGGGGGTGAATACTTTTGCAAGGCACTGTAAATTAAACAGAATTGTTCCCAGGACAGAGCCTTGGGGTATCCAACTTGCACCTCCAGACCATTCCGAGTATACGCCATTTATAACCACCCTTTGGATGTGTTCCTGTAACCAATTTTCTATCCATGTACAACCCCTATTGTCTAAGCTTACAGGCCTCAGTTTAAAAATTAAGTATTTGTGGGGGACTGTATCAAATGCTTTTGCAAAATCCAGATACACCACATCCATAGGCCTTCCCTTATCTGTATGGCAGCTCACTTCCTCATACAATGTTAACAGGTTGGTTTGGCAAGAACGACCTCTCATAAATCCATGCTGATTGCTGCTACTAATGATACTGTTTTCACCAGCAAATTCTTGGATTTAGTCCCTTATCACCCCCTATAATAGTTTACATACTATCGATGTTAGACTGACTGGTCTGTAGTTCCCAGGTATATGTTTTGGCCCTTTTTTAAAAATTGGTACAATGTTGCCCTTTGCCAATCAGCTGGTACCATTCCTGTCAGTATGCTGTCCATAAAAATTAGGAATAGCAGTCTGGCTATAACCTGACTGAGTTCTTTGAGTACTCCCGGGTGTAAGCCATCTGGTCCTGGTGATTTATTTGCATTAAGTTTTTCAAATTCTATTGGGACACCAGATTCTGTAAGCCACAAGGGTACACTCTGTGATGCATTAGTATTGCTACAGTCTTTATTATTATACCCCATAGTGATCACATGAAGGGGTTAATAATCAGTCTCCCAGCTTCTGATTCCACTACCAAGCCAACAGTTACCCTATATAGAACGCTACATCCATGTTCCTTATCACTAGCACCTCCATCAATGTTATCAAGTAATAACATTAAATTTATGTAGAATTTAGTTATTTATATCATAATATTAAAAGACAACTCAAGCTAAAAATACCAAAGATAAAAATGAATAGTCGATTAGACGACAAAATAACAAAATTTGTTTTTGCTGCACTGTTCTCCTTCAATCCAGAGATTTCCCCTGCATCACTTTTAACTTTTAACTCCAGGTAAATGATGGGAAGTTCCTTTGTATACCTCCTATGTGAACACGTTATTTGGTTCAGGTTCATGGTTTAGTTATTGTTAAACGAAAACATTTGTTCTTTGGAGGACCAAAGATTCATTGGTGGGGGGAGAATGTAGTGCTGGGCTCTTTAAAAAATTTTCACAGCAGTGATGACAAAATAAACACAGAAAGGTATTTTTTTTCTCTCCTGTGATGGACAGCTGCAGGGAGAGAGGGGACTGGACTGTGCCCTGACTGGCTGTTGCTACAGCTGAAGAGGACCTGCCCCTAGCAACCCTGGGGAAGGAGGACTTCTGATTAGCTGCCTAAGCCAGGCTGGTTCCGAATTGGCTGTGGGAAGTTTTGTCAGCTCCATCACCACTGAGAGAAGCAGGAGATCCATGTGGCATCTGATGAGAGGGCTTTGAGACCCATTTAGATAGCCCGGGAACCACTTGGGGAACTGGAGTGCCTGGCCAATACAGTATATCTCTGGGAAGTGTTCAGTGAGTAAAGAAACAGAACTTTCTGTGACTGCTATTACAGAGCCTGGGAGCTGAACTGTGCTGTGTGTGCCCAGAGAGTGTTAGTCTGGAAGCTTGTGTTACAGGGCTTAGGGCTGCAAGAAGCCACAGGACGACTGTTGTTGTAACCTGCTGACCTGCTGCTGTTGCCAGAGGATCTGTTCTGCCAGGAAAAGTGTGCTGAACCTGAATTACATACAAAACTGTGTGCAGGGATCAGGTCGTGGGCTGCTGCTATGCTGAACACTACTTAATGTACTGAGGGAGGAGCTTTGATTCCAGTGCGTTCAAGTTGCTCTCAGTGACCACTTGTTCCAGCTAGGGACCCCATACTCTCCAATGGGCTGGACCAGGCCATCAATCGCTGATTCCACCGTTTCATGATCATGGACAAGGGGAGACTTCCAGGGACACTTATATTGTATCTACCAAGGTCATATCATGGCTCCTATTGTTCCCCCGTTGGGGTTACCTTTTGCTCCGCTCCCTCAGCTTCCATGCTGGATGTTTGTTGCTGCCGCTGCCAACGGAATCAGCGATTGATGGTCTTGTCCAGCCCATTGGTGAGTATGGGGTCCCTAGCCTCACCCCGATGATTACTCACCTTCCTGCCTATTTGATGCAACATACACTCATTCATTTGATCTACTACTTGTATTACAAACTTAGCAAACCATTTACCCCTGAAGAACGAGCGTGATCTCGCGAAACGTCGTCGGGTACTACTCATGCTTGCAAATTTTTCTGATGTTTGTATATTGGTATATATTGTTTCACCATGTATGTGGATTGTATCATGTTCACATTATATGCATATTTTAATTGGCCTGTAGTTATTGCTATTCATATGCGCAACAATTGTAATAAATCTACATTATTTTACCTCCATGACATGTTTTTTGACCAACCATATTCACCTCACTCAAAGTCCCAGGGTGAACCCCTTGTATATATGTATTGAATTAGGGATGGAGGTGATGTTGAGGTAACACCAGACTTTGGATCATTTGTTTCTTCAGGACTAGAATCAGTCATCAGTGAGAGGCTTCTAGCCACCATATTGTTTACTTTACTTAGTACTCCCTGGCAAGGGCCCCATTGCCGTCAGACTCTCTACACAGTCCCACTGGCCATTGGTTGGGCACGGCAACTCTGCATTAGGTAGTAGGTATGCTGTATTGCCTTTGAAAATGCCATTTGTACTGCTGTACTGTGTTGGATTGTCATTTATCTGCAATAACAAGCCAGTATCGCTCCCTAGCACCTGCCTAGTGTACGTTTCTGCACCAGTTGCTTCCCAGGCAGATGTGGTGAACAAACAGTGACCCCCTGTGAATTGTGTCACTTAACAAGGTGCCTACATTGCTATATTGTAAATTGTCATTAATTAACCCATTCCTTTCTAGGGCTTTGCCATTAAATAAAGCCTATTTAAACCTTCACGGTATGTCAGTGTTCTCGGGTCCAGAAAAGGGGCGAGTCATCACAGGTGCAGGGCAGAAGGGACCCAATAAAAATACCAGCGGCTTCTGCGGGGGTTGCACTACTGATATGTAGCATTTTCTAACTGTTGTATTTTTTGAAACTCTTTAAATAAAGAATGCTTAAAAGATCAATAAACTCAGAGGTGATATAATACGTAAACATGGCACTTGGTTGATTGAGTCATATCCTAGTTTCTTGTATCCTGGTCACTTCAACAATGAGATCTGTTACAATTCTTAACTTTGTTCTTGTCCACCTTTGCATGTTTTAGCTCCTCCTGCCTGCTTCTCCCACTTCTGCTCTTCTGTTGTCACCTTGTCACATGCAACCCTGGGGAAGACTACAAGTGGCTATGCCAAATGAGCACCATCTGGAAGACAGTCCTGGGTAATGATGTGCAGCTGGCAATGAAGTCAGTTCATGTAAACAGGAAGTGGAAAGAAAAAAAGGTGAAAACAGAATTCTATGAAAATAGAAACATGGCAGTTGTTTTTGATACACGGTGCTTTAGCAAACTAAATGTCATCTAGTTAGGGTTTAGATCCAACTTTAGAGTATAATATTAAATCAGCATCACATACAAACCTGCTTATTTGGGCATACTGTATATGGCAAAGTGATAGCAATAACTAAAAGGTGAAGATTTGCTATGTTATAGGGACCACTTAGAAATGTTAATTTTGCCTAAGCAGTACCCTGAAAAATAAAAAGCAGTGCACTTCCTAATACATGAAGATGCCTAGGCACTTTTGTGGCTACAGGGTCATAGCTATATATTTGAAGTGTGATATCTAAGGCAGGCCATACATTGCTCAATTCCCCCATCAATACAGTCAGCGTTGATGGGGGAATCCCTCCCTTTGCACTACTGTATTCTGACAGCAGGGGGTTTCCCAGGCGTCAGAATACAAGGATCACTATTTGCGGCTATAGCAGAGATTGGATGTAAAAAAACAACAGGCTGGTTGTACAACCAGCCTGCCCATAACTGGATCAAACCAGATTAATATTTTGACCTGTCTATGACCGGCTTAAGTTTATGCTGCCTTTGACCACTGGTTTCAGAAGATGTGGAGTGAGATTTGGTCATGTCACATCTGTGCTATTCACTGTTCCCTTTTCTGGAGGCTCTGATATGAGTAAGCAAAGCCCTTACTCCACCAAGATGGCCCTCTTCTTACAGAGACACAGTGCAGACCAAGGCAATACAAATAAGTAAGGGGGGAAAAATCAGCTGGGGGGAGACCACAGGAAATACTGGTAACTAGCTAGTTGCCATCTGCCTGCCTTTTTAGGGGTACAACTGACAGAGTTTATTTCCTCTTTAATGCTTTTAATGCAAGTCAAAAAACTGAAAAAAACATTCTGACTTGTTCATATGAAGAGCACAGGCTTCTGGCACAGGCTTTTATACATGATGCCTATGCCTGCCCATCAGCCCTTGAGTGGACTTTTCCATTAAGGCTGCAGTTGTTTAAATTTAGTTCCATGTGACCATCATTCCTTCTGCTAATCTCAGCCTAGATCTGTTTATATGAAATGTGTTCAGTTGAACATGTCCCATCCTGATATCAACCATTGCTTTTATGTTTGTTGAAATAATGAAGCAATTATTTATTATCAGTTAATATTCTAAACCAGCCTTAACTTCACCTCTTACCTGAATTACATTTTAGTTTTGCAATAAACTGATTGCCAACATTTTTGTTTGATGCAGACTTCAAATGAGATTCTCATTCCAACTGGGGGAAAAGTGCCAGTGTTCAACTAAAATGTCATATTGAAAGATGAGTGTTTGACTTAAAGAACATTTATTTTAATATATATATATATATATATATATATATATATATATATATATATATATATATATATATATATATATATATATATACAGGGCTTTATTTCAGTGGGAATGCGGGGGAACGCGGGGGAACGCGGGGGAACAACACCTCCAGCACTGAATGTATGTAATAGCATGGGGTGCGAGGTGTGCTGGAGGGTCTATTGATGTTGGCTGCTGGGGAATCTATTGTCACTGGTGGGGATCTGATTTTGTGTGAAGGTCTATTGTTGCTGATGTGGAATCTATTTTTGCTGGGGGGGGGGGTCTTATGCTGTTGGAAGGGATCTACTGTTGAGGGAGAGGTCTATTTTTACTGGCTGCTGGATGATCTATTGATGCTGGCTAGGGATGAGCCGAACACCCCCCGGTTCGGTTCGCACCAGAACCTGCGAACGGACCGAAAGTTGGCACGAACGTTAGAACCCCATTGACGTCTATGGGACTCGAACGTTCGAAATCAAAAGTGCTCATTTTAAAGGCTAATTTGCATGGTATTGTCCTAAAAAGGGTTTGGGGACCCGGGTCCTACCCCAGGGGACATGTATCAATGCAAAAAAAACTTTTAAAAACGGCCGTTTTTTCGGGAGCAGTGATTTTAATGATGCTTAAAGTAAAAAAAAAAAAAGTGAAATATTCCTTTAAATATCGTACCTGAGGGGTGTCTATAGTATGCCTGTAAAGTGACGCGTGTTTCCCGTGTTTAGAACAGTCCCTGCACCAAATGTCATTTTTAAAGGAAAAAATCTCATTTAAAACTGCTTGCGGGTTTAATGTAATGTCGGGTCCTGGCAATATGGATGAAAATCAGTGAGACAAACGGCATGGGTACCCCCCAGTCCATTACCAGGCCCTTTGGGTCTTGTATGGATATTAAGGGGAACCCCGCACCCAAATTAAAATAAGGAAAGGTGTGGGGCCACCAGGCCCTATATACTCTGAACAGCAGTATACAGGCTGTAGGTTTGTTGTTAAGTAGAATCTCTTTGTAATTTTGAACGGGTACATTTTTAACGTGTTTAGCTCCAGCCAAAAAATATTTTTTAAGCTTTTTGGAAAACATAGGGAAGGGTTATCACCCCTGTGACATTTGTTTTGCTGTCTTTCCTCCTCTTCAGAAGATTTCACCTCACTTTTTGTCCCAATGGATTGGAAAGCATCAGTGGAAAGGAGAAATGTTTTCCCATATTAAGTCTTACAGGAGAGAATTTCCCTTCCTAGGGGTAGATTTATTCTCACTTCCTGTTGTCTCCTTCCGTTTGCAAGTAGGAGTCGTTTGTAAGTTAGTTGTTTGAAAGTAGGGTCCTGCCCTATATACTCAGCAGAAATTTGGGCCTTAGGTGTTGCTGTGGCCACAACACTGTAAGCCCTCACAGGGCTCTGCTGTGAAATATTAGATCAAGAATTGTAATTACATGCCCCTGTTGAACAGGAGCTGAAAAATTAGGCCTTAGGCACTGGTGCTGGTGCCACAACACTGCAACCCCTCACAGACACTCTAGTTGGAATGCAGGAACGAGCACTGCTGCAAAGTATTGCATCAAAAATTGTAATTACACGCCCCTGTTAAACAAGGGCTGAAAAATTGGGCCTTAGGCACTGGTGCTGGTGCCACAACACTGCAACCCCTCACAGACACTCTAGTTGGAATGCAGGAACGAGCCCTGCTGCAAAGTATTACATCAAAAATCGTAATTACACGCCCCTGTTAAACAGGGGCTGAAAAATTGTGCCTTAGGCACTGGTGGTGGCACCCAGAACCAAAAATGTTCTTACAAGCTATCAGTGTGATGATTGAGGAGGAAGAGGATAATTACTCAGGGATAGTCACTCAGCATCAGCATAGGCAGTCTTTGAAGGGATCTGAGATTTCAAAAAAAATGATTCAGTTACATCAGCATCAGGTGCTTGGTAGCTGGTGGTGATCCAAGACTCATTCATTTTTATGAAGGTCAGTCGATCGACCGAGTCAGTGGACAGACGCACCCTGTGATCGGTTACCACGCCTCCAGCAGCACTGAATGTGCGTTCCGAAAGAACGCTGGATGCAGGACAGGCCAGTAGCTCAATTGCATACTGTGCAAGCTCTGGCCAGTGATCCATCCTCAAGACCCAGTAACCCAGAGGATTTTCGGTGGGAAAGGTGTCCAAGTCTGATCTTGTCCCTAGGTATTCCTGCACAATGTAAAACAGACGCTGGCGATGGTTGCTGGAACCGATCATACCTTGGGGCTGCGGACCAAAAAATTGTCTGAACGCATCGGTCAGACGGCCACCTTCTCCACCGCTCCTTCTTTGACTGACCGAAGCCTCAGCAACACGTTGTCCAGAAACAGGAGTTTGTAACCTCCCAGTCTCTGGGAACGCGTTGCACAGACCTTTCTGCAAGGCCTCCCGAAGATGTTTCATCCTCTGCTCCCTCTGCGATGGCAAGATAAGGTCCGCAACCTTACCCTTGTAACGTGGATCAAGGAGGGTTGCCAGCCAGTATTGGTCCTTCTCCTTGATACCACGAATACGAGGATCCTTACGCAGGCTTTGCAGGATCAGGGAGGCCATGCAGCGAAGGTTTGCTGAGGCATTCGGTCCGGAGTCCTCTGGGTCACTAAGGACAACATGGTCCGCAGCCACCTCCTCCCAGCCACGTACAAGTCCATGTGTTTCTTGGGACTGATCCCTTAAAGACTGCTGCTGATGCTGAGTGCCAGGCTCCACCTCCATACTGACACAATCTTCCTCCTCCTCCTCTTCCTCCTCGTCCTCTTCCTGTGTGATCGGCGGGCACGCAGGAACACTGTCTGGATAAAGGGGGCCTTTAGCTGCACTCTGTAGCTGCACTAAGCTGGGATATATATATATATATATATATATATATATATATATATGTACTGATACTGCAGCTAGCAAAATCAACTGCCTGCCTGTAGTATGAGAACACCACCAACCTTCTACAGGTAGCTTTAGCTGAACACTGGGAGGTGGACGCACCCCACTAACTTGTAGGTTTAGCAGAACACTGTGAGCAGGACGCACTGCACTAACTGTAAATAGTCTAGCTGCCTGACTGTGGTACTAATAGGATCAAAAGAACACCAGCAATTTTCTTTAAAATACTGTAACAAGACAAGCCTGCCTGTCAGTAAGAAGATAACAGGAACGGATCTAGCTGAACACTGTGAGCAGGACGCACCCCACTAGCTTGTAGGTTTAGCTGAACACTGTGAGGTGGACGCACCCCACTAACTTGTAGGTTTAGCTGAACACTGTGAGCAGGACGCACCCCACTAACTTGTAGGTTTAGCAGAACACTGTGAGCAGGACGCACTGCACTAACTGTAAATAGTCTAGCTGCCTGACTGTGGTACTAATAGGATCAAAAGAACACCAGCAATTTTCTTTAAAATACTGTAACAAGACAAGCCTGCCTGTCAGTAAGAAGATAACAGGAACGGATCTAGCTGAACACTGTGAGCAGGACGCACCCCACTAGCTTGTAGGTTTAGCTGAACACTGTGAGGTGCACGCACCCCACTAACTTGTAGGTTTAGCTGAACACTGTGAGCAGGACGCACCCCACTAACTTGTAGGTTTAGCAGAACACTGTGAGCAGGACGCACTGCACTAACTGTAAATAGTCTAGCTGCCTGACTGTGGTACTAATAGGATCAAAAGAACACCAGCAATTTTCTTCAGGTAGCTGTATTTACTGTAACAAGACAAGCCTGCCTGTCAGTAAGAAGATAACAGAAACGGATCTAGCTGAACACTGTGAGCAGGACGCACCCCACTAGCTTGTAGGTTTAGCTGAACACTGTGAGGTGGACGCACCCCACTAACTTGTAGGTTTAGCTGAACACTGTGAGCAGGACGCACCCCACTTACTTGTAGGTTTAGCAGAACACTGTGGGCAGGACGCACTGCACTAACTGTAAATAGTCTAGCTGCCTGACTGTGGTACTAATAGGATCAAAAGAACACCAGTAATTTTCTTCAAAATACTGTAACAAGACAAGCCTGCCTGTCAGTAGGAATATAACAGGAACGGATCTAGCTGAACACTGTGAGCAGGACGCACTGCACTAAATGTAAATAGTCTAGAAGATAACAGGAACGGATCTAGCTAAACTGAATACAGTGTATATATATATATATATATATGCAACACCTGGGATGCATATATATATACACAATACACTTTAAGTGCAGCTAACTGACTGACTGTCCTGCCTAATCTAGCTAACTCAAATGAAATGACACTGTCTCTCTCTCTCTCTAAGCACACCGGAACACACTGCACAGGGCCGCCGTGCAGGCGGCCTTATATAGTGTGGGGCGTGTACTAAATCCCCTGAGCCATAATTGGCCAAAGCCTCCTTGGCTTTGGCCAATTATGGCTCTCTGTTAAGGCGGCGCTGTGATTGGCCAAGCATGCGGGTCATAGTGCATGCTTGGCCAATCATCAGCAAGCAATGCACTGCGATGCCGCAGTGAATTATGGGCCGTGACGCGCCACACGAATTTGGCGCGAACGGCCCATATCGTTCGCAATTCGGCGAACGATCGAACAGCCGATGTTCGAGTCGAACATGGGTTCGACTCGAACACGAAGCTCATCCCTAATGCTGGCTGCTGGGAGATCTGTTGTTGCTGCTGGGGGGTATCTAACGTTGCTTGGGTGGATATTTTGTTACTGGGTGTGATATTTTGTTGTGGGTGGTTCACTGTTGTTGCAGGGAATCTATTGTTGTTGAGGTGGAGTCCATTGTTGCTGGGGGAGTCTATTGTGTGGGGATCTATTCCTGGGATTCTATTATTGCTGACTGCAGGGGATCTATTTTACTGCTTTTCTTTTCATCATTAACATGTTCCATACAAATGATTTAGCACCACAAAATAATACTTTGTTCTGTATTCTCTAAAAGGGGCAGTACTGGTAGGTGAGTAGGGGGTGGAAACAAGGAATGGTGGTCAGAGGTGGGTAGGGGGCAGAGACAAGGGGTGACTCAGACAGGGGGAGTTCCTGTACCTATTCTCCCAGAAAAAAAGCCCTGTGTAAATATATATATATATATATATATATATATATATATGTAGCAATAACTCTCGGTGGAGCTGCTGATTTAAAGCGGGCTTGTTACCTTCACTCTCCTTCCCTCTGTTTCACCGGCACCGGGTCTAGGGTTCCGTTGAGTTTACCTCCGGATGATACAAGCACCAACACTTGAGTACGTTTCAATGCTTTATTGAACAATTAACAAAGGAAGTAGCAGGAAAGAGGCAGAAGGGAAACTGCAGGGAAAGCTCAAATACCTTTCTGTAGTATTCTTGACAAATGTCCTTTAGAGTTGAATATTACAATAGAATGCGCTCCCCTCGTGGGACACACTCTCTGCTCGCCTGGATAGGCCTCTCTCACTTGTCTAGCAGCCAGCACGTAGCACGAACAAAAGTCTCTGCCACAGACTTGTTTGGGATGAACCCGTACGATCCTCTGCCACAGGATGTATTGGTTTTGTGGTGAATGTCAGTCACAGTGCTTACACTGTACAATTTCAGGAGCAAAGTTTTAAAAAAAATGAGCCTCTGTTCCCATCATCTAGTATCAAAAAAAATCTTAAGGAGTCCATCCCTGTATAATAAATTTTATTTCAAATGAAAGAAATCCGGCTAGTAAAAAGAAGTCCTTGGATTTGAAACATTGAACAGAATATGCAGATCTTGACCACGAAGATCTCTTTATACTGACACTAACTATCTAATTTCAAAGTTCTTCTGTCCATAGTTACCAATAAAACTGGGGATCTGGCAAGGTCAGTGTCTTTCCCGTTTTATCCACTGTGGTGATGAAATAGACAAAGTCATCTTTTCCGGGCCTGCAGATGACCACTTTGTCAGCATAGATGTGCCGACCGAAGTTCCAGTGCATAAAACATCCACTAAAACGTTCATCCATTTTAACAGATCATCCAGTCTTTCGGAAAGGCTTAGGCACAGACAAATAGTCCCAAACAGCTTCATTGTACCAAAGTTCCCGGTTAAGTTCAATCACTTGCATTATGTCCTGGGGCACATAGGGGAACTCCAAACCATACTCTGCAGCCACACGCTTGTTTAACATTCTCTGCAAACGTGCAAGTTTGGGCAAAGATCTGTCTTTCCCTATACCAGGAGGCACACAGGAATCCAATGATTTGCTCACCATAGACCCAGCCGGTGTCTGTAGTGAACTAGCAACTTTCGATAAAGTCTCAGTAACAGTACTGTGCGGCTCCACACAGGGTGACATCTTCCCAGAACTCAGGGCTGTCCATTCAGGGAAAGTCATAGCAGAGGCAACGTCTTCGCCTTGTAACCACAACAGCTCTTGTGACATAGTCTCAAATAAGTCATCATCACCGGAAAGATCCGACATGGATTCTATTTCCGAATCTCCCAACTCTTCCTCTGGAAGATACTTATTTACAGTCCCAGATATATTCCCCATCAGTGGCTTACCCACCCCTGACGTGGACTTTGGTAGCTCCGGTTCAGGTAACCTCTGACTTAGGCCTTGATCACGGCCGCGGGAAGCCTTCACATATCCCACCTTCCTCTGAACAGGTACAACAGGAGTAGGTGTAGTGGACGCAGAAATCAAAGTAATGTCCCCTGATGAGACAGCGACAGCAGTGTCTCTCTCCGGAACATTGTCAGTAACAACAGGCAAAGTGGTGGCCTGCCGTTCTCTCTCTGTAGTAGTAGCAGCTTCTACTGTGGCGATACCTGTTGCCCAATCCATCCGATAAGCACGGGGCGATGTGGTAGGTTGCTCCACCACAAACAAGTACTCTCCACATTGCGGACATCGGCCAAACGGATGAAGATGCATGGCCAGTCCTTCACATCGATGGCAGATCATGCCCAGTCCCTCAATATCTCCTGAGGTATACAGAACAAACCTCCCCTGCGGCTTCAAACGAACTCCAGTATCCGTAAGCAGGGTTCCGGTCAGCACAGTATTCAACATGGTGTTTGCAGGGAACAATCTCGGTCCCACAATTGGCTGCATCACCGGAAAAGACATGGCCACACTCTGATCTTCTCAGCACGATCACGAGGCTTCTCTTTTCCTCTGGCGCCAAACACATACACGCGTCCCACGCGGTATCAAGTAGGGTAGGCTCCTCCCACTTGTTCTTCTGATCACGTAGCTCCCAGGCTTTAACTGGCGCCCGCCTCCTACACACTCAGAAATAAAGTCCTGCAGCTTTAACCCCTTCTCTTCCTGCAAAATTTTGTCAAAGTCCAGCTCTCACCGTAAACTCCCGGTGAAACTCCTCTCTGGGTTGCGAGAAATTGACGGTCAACAAATCCCGGACGATGCCCCCACATATAGCAATAACTCTCGGTGGAGCTGCTGATTTAAAGCGGGCTTGTTACCCTCACTCTCCTTCTCTCTGTTTCACTGGCACCGGGTCTAGGGTTCCATTGAGTTTACCTCCGGATGATACAAGCACCAACACTTGAGTACGTTTTCAATGCTTTATCGAACAATTAACGAAGGAAGTAGCAGGAAAGAGGCAGAATGGAAACCGCAGGGAAAGCTCAAATACCTTTCTGTAGTATTCTTGACAAATGTCCTTTAGAGTTGAATATTACAATAGAATGCGCTCCCCTCGTGGGACACACTCTCTGCTCACCTGGATAGGCCTCTCTTACTTGCCTAGCAGCCAGCACGTAGCACGAACAAAAGTCTCTGCCACAGACTTGTTTGGGATGAACCCGTACGATCCTCTGCCACAGGATGTATTGGTTTTGTGGTGAATGTCAGTCACAGTGCTTGAACCTTTAAGCCAAACCCGGCAACACTATGCTGTGAAGTTATTTTACGTCCTCCAACGGAGTCACCAGGCCCCTCTCCAGACCAGCACTCTGCGTGATCCTTCCATGACGGGTCCTCCCCTGGGATCTCCTTGGTTGTCCAGCTTCTTCACTCTGGATAGACAGCTCAGGACCATTCCTCGGCTGCTGTAGTAGGCCCCAGACAAGCTTCTGGGCCCACCCATGCGCCGCAGCGATGCGGGCCTCCGGAACGAAGGACCACGAGGTAGCACTCTAACGCATACCTGTCGGCCAGGAGGGCCAGCAGGTGGCTGTAAAACGAACCCCAAAATATGGCGTCTGTCCCATAAATACCCTCTCCCAGAATGCAACTCAGAGGACCACATCCACCGAGTCATCTCCGGGACAGAGGAGCACCCATACGCTTTGACACGTTGCCTTTCCAACACTAGCCAGTAGTAACAGCGACACCCACCGGCTCAGTATGGAAACACACGCAACGTTAGCCAAGCTGGAACAGAGGCAAATCTAACTTCCCTAACGAACAAGTTACTAAATTTACCTATCAGATGGTAGATCGCAAATCTACCAGCGCTATATATATATATATATATATATATATATATATATATATATAATGCTATCCCAACAAATAATCCTTATTATTCTTGCATCTTAAAAAAAACAAAGGAAGTGCTAAACTCTGTTTGTCTAAATGGGGAAGTATCTGTTGCAGCCCAACAGATTTATTTGTACTGGCCCATAGGGTAAATATCCTCCAGCCCATATCACTCCTATTTGTATTTTATTAAAAAAGCAAATAAGAAAGCACTCAGACATGAGGTCAATCTGGCTGTGACATCTGTCATCCCATTGATCGCTAGTGTTCATTCAACTTATCTGGCTGATAGGTGTCCACCTTCCTCCCTCACAGCTCCATGCATGTTCCTCCTAAACCAGGGAAGGGATGGCCTTCCCTGGTAGAGAAACGCCAATCTTTGGTCAAGGGTACACAAGGAATTATGATCACCCAAATCACATGTGACACACACCTGACATAATGTTTAAACATTTTGAAACACTGTCAAAATGCAGTGGTTTAAGCAAGAATACATTTGATGAACCTCAAAAGGATGCTGATGTCTGAGCATATCCATTATTTTGCTTTCACATGATGTAATAAGGTGACATTTATGAGAGCTTCTGTTCCATTTCAAGTATTCAGACCAGGCATTCTCAACCAGGGTTCAATGGAACTCTAGGGTTGCCCCAGAGGTTGCTAGGGCTTCCTTGACCCATAGCTGATTGACCTCACATTTGATGATGCCTGCATTGTTCCAGGGCCAACACTACTTGGCAAATCCAGCAACATGACACCAGTGATCTTTTAATTTTCTGCAATGGTGACATTCTGACCACCACTGTAAGAATTGTATTCGTCTTACTGTATAAGGCTTTTTTTCCCAATGCCTGCAGATGAATTTAATTCAGTAAGGGTTCCCCGAGGCCTTTGACCTCTGGGGTAAAAAGTTTTAGAAAGGTTGGTTCAGACCCCCAGAGAACAATTTATAATCTTCATACATTTAACCATTATTCTGTGCAATATGGTACCATATTGTCTCTGCATCACATATGAACAATAGGCATTACTGCTAGCAGGATTCAAATGTGCACACTTTAAAAAAGTGTTGGAGGAGAAAAGGCCTTTGCTGTTTTTCTATCTTTTAAAATCCAATCCCCCTCTAATATATTCAAGAGAAAAGCAATCCTTGATGTCTAAATGGTCTCCACTGTCCCCTAACGCCAGTATGCTAGAGTTTTTTTTTCTTAACTTACTGTTTTCATTAGCAGCAGTTGTAGAGATATTTAGTAATTTTTAACCTTGAACCTCTTGCCTGTATCGTAAATTATGCTTATTGCAACCTCATGTTACAGTCAGTACAATGTTATCCATGTACTGAGTGTACATTCATTTTGAAAACAAGAAACTCAAATCTATCATATGGCTTCGATAACATGTTTGAAAAAGAGCAGCAATTTCCTTGCATGAGGTAGGTATCTGGCCTGCATTTGGATGGCTTGCTTTAACTGGAGGTGGATGGAAACACTGGTTGAAGGCAACATGCTACTTACTCCTGAGAACGCCCTGATGCCTACAGCAATTACACAGTAAATTAAAATAAATTATTATTATGATCAAATTATATGGCATTGAGCTAAAACTTGGTTATCAAGTCTCTGCTGATGTACCCAGTGAACTGATGAAAGACCAGGCTTGGATGATGTAGCCTCAAGAAAATTACTGGAACAGATATAAACATTTTGAATGATATTATTTATTGAATATCGATTTATCTCATTGCGTGCACACTTTGAGCCAAAAACAAGTACTTGAACTCTCTGCCCAATGTAATTACTGCAGTTTGTTTTAGATGTAAAAAGAAACCTGACTAGACTGGAAAAAACAGATTTCTACTGCAAGAGTTAAGACTAGCAGGCAAACACTGGACTTCAATGTGAACCTACGGTAAATCTGTTATCTTAGAGCACATTGAAATAAAGTGTCAATGATTCATCAGATTTTCCTTATTTTACTACTTGATTTCATATTAAACCAAGTTACAATAGCAATAAACAGTTGTATGTTTTTACCTTAAGATAAAGTCTGAAATCGCTATTGTCTTTGGAACGAAATAGGTGACTTTTGCCAACAAATTCCATGTGAAAGGATTTCATAGAAGTAGCAAACATGCATAAGAATAAGCGTACTAGCAATGGCATGTAGCTGAATTCTCGGAGGAGTTGGGTGGTAGGTAAATATGAAGATGAGTCAGTAAGGGGGAAATTATCAGTTTCACAAAGACCAAAGGCAATAATCTTTAATCTTTATCTTCTGCTTGACATTTTTAGGCACAGCTTTCAGAGTTTAGCTGTTCTAGTAAAGTCTCTCACCCTTTTCATGAAAACAAATATATACTTATGCCAGACTTAAAAAAGACTGACATTCGGCCAGCGTGTATGTCGGTCTGTCAGACGAGCATGCTGGAAAACCAGCAGAGCGCTGATCGGAATGTTCTGGTGGGGAGGGGGGGTGTCCCCTTGTCAGAGCACAATAGCTTGTATGGTTAGTACAGTGGCTCCGACTGGAGCTGAACAAAAAAAAAACTAATTGTGTGTACTCGGCTTTAGTGTGCTCAAATAATGCCCAAGGAGATCATAGTTCCCTATAGGGTTGCCACCTTTTCTTCAAGCCAAACCCAAACACTTTACTGACACATAGCAAATTTTTTTTTTGTAGTATACTATACCCTATAGACAATAGGATTGTAAAAGACCTTGGACACTTTGACATGCTGTGGCGAACAGTGGGTGTGGTCAATTTGCATTAACAGTAGGAGGGGCCTAAAGAAACCCACCCTACCTACAGCACCCCTTACTATACACTGCACCCCAAAGAAGCCCAACCTTCCACTGACAGTCCAAAATAGCCCACCCTACCTATAGCAACCCTGTCACGTACCAGAAGGGAGACTGAAATGATGAGGTCGGCCTCTCTTGTATCTCCAGCCCAGGTCCCGCTGAGGGTGGAATAGAAGGAGCCGAGGGACAGGAGGAACACGAGTGCCTGCAGATGTAGACCCGGAAGCTTGCAGCAGGAAGTCGCAGCTGGTCACAGGACTATAGTTGCAGACACTCGGATGACAGTGCTGAGCCAAGCAGGACACAGGAGTAAGGTCACAAGGATAGCTGGGTTCTGTAACAGATGGGCAGCAGGGTACCAGGACATCAGGCAGAGGCAAAGTCAGATGGGAAGCCAGGATCAGGAGCCAGGGATCAGGTATAACAGAGTCCAGAAGCAGAGTTAAATGAAGAGCCAGGATCAGGAGCCAGAGATCAGGTATAACAGAATCCAGCAGCAGAGTCAAATAGGAGCCAAGGTCAGCAACGGGTATCAGACAGGATAATCACAGAGTTTAGGATATCAGAAGCACAACTGAAGACCAGTCAGCACTGATCAATGGTTGGGGCACCCTTTAAGTAGGCTGTCTGGCGCCAATTAGCATTAGGGACGCACTCCTGCGCGTGCACGCTGGCCGCCGCGCATGCGCATGTGCATAAGCGTGTATGGGTATTTGCACTTGCGCACCAGGCAATTTCCACTGCTTTCCTTACAAGCCCACTCTATCCACACCACTCCAAAGTAGCCCATTCTATCTACAACAACCCAAATCAGTCCATCCTATCCAAGGCACCCCAAAGCGGACAACCCTAACCACAGCACCCCAAAGAACCCTACAGCAGCGAGATGGCTTGGGTTAGCTGGGTGGACTTGGGGGCAGCAGGGTGGACTGGGAGGCAGCAGGATTGACAGGCAGACAGTAGGATGGACAGGTGGGTTGGACAGGTGGGCAGCAGGATGTCAGGGGGCAGCGGGATAGACAGATGGGCAACGGGATGGACAGACGGGCAGTGGGGTGGACAGGCAGGCAGCGGGGTGGACTGCATACTTGTCTTCTGCTGTTCCGTTCTGTAAACTGTTGGTTGCTCAGCTGCACTGCTCCTTTTGTTGGACTCCTTTAAAGTTCCTGTGTCAGCCCAGGAGACACACAGACAGGGAGAAGAGGAGTCCTTTAGCTGCTGGGGGTCTGTTCTGAGAGGTGCCTGCTGTTGTTGACAATTAAAACTATGATGTGTAAACTCTGAACATCAGTGAGGGGGACAGACGCCAGCAGCAGTAAACAGAGAAGTGCAGACAGTGTGTGGTCACTGGAGTCTGGACTGGGGACAGAGATGAGGGGAAGACACATTGGTGGCAGACACTGGAGACATCTGGCAAGTATGCTGTCTGAATATTGTGTCCGGGTTTCTGGTGTCAGCGAAATTAGGCTGTACGCAGAGCACACAACCAAATCTCCTGTCTCTAATAATAATAACATTTTCGTCCAATGATATAAATGCATCTTACCTAAAATCCCACGCATCCAAGTAATCAAACATCACCACCATTCCTCACGTTACCAGCCCAGCCTCGGTCAGCATCTCTGACCTCTCCCTAGCTAGCAGGCTCTTTTATTAACACAAAAGCTTTCACAAACAGGAAGTGATGGTTTCAACAGCCAATCACTTCTTACATGGCAAGTGACATTACAGGATATGACCATATAAGGATTTAACAACACAGGAAAATACAACAACCAATGAACAATGACTACAGGAGTCTTATGGGTGTGTCTGAGCAGAGACAGGGTGCATGCATGTTTTTAGAAGCCACATGGCTTTCAAACATTGACTCTGTCTCCAACCATAACAACCCAAAAGACTCCCGTATATACGCTGGTAGGAATCCTTATTATACATCGTTCCAGAGAACAATGTATACCTCGATTATTCTACTGTTTTTGTGGACGAGCGATTATCGGCAGGCATACACTCATGGGGCCACAAATATGTTGATCAGGCACACAGGGTCAACACGAGCGCACACTTGTTAAACCGATAATGTCTTTGCAGAGCGAACACACCCCCACCAGACGATCGTTCTGTGCATCGCACAGGGGCCCTTAGCTGGCAGACATGTCCCCACTCCGCAAACACTTCTCTACCTCCCCAAGTAGCTTTCCACTACCAAACGGGAACTCAACCAGCATCAGTCTTCCCCAGTCAGCTCTTTAGAGTGGGCTGCGAGAGAACGAACACTGGGAGACTTATGACAATACATTAAAATACATCTTCATAAAATTGTCCACAACAGTCCCTCCTCTTGTCATATGATCCCATGTGTCCTTTGATGAATCCTGATCTTCTTCTTAGTCCATAAAAAGGAGAACACGTCTTGACATGTAGACTCTGCTGTTCAGGAGAGATGACATGGTGGGCTGTAGTAGTCGCCGGTCGGTCTGGGATCCTCTGTGTCTTGTACGTGGGTTGGGCTCTCGGCATCTCATCAGGGAAGATGTGGTCATCTGCTCAGGCTCTGGTCACGCGTCCAATCAGGCAACAGGAGCACCTCATCACGGCATATAGAAGGAATAGAAACAAAAACAACATGAGTATATATATCCCTACTTCCTTCACTATGATCCGCTGCAAAATAAAAAAATTAAATCCCCAACGATTCCCAAACCCTTAAAAAGCATTCCAACCTTCACTAGCTATAGCTCTGGCTTTGTCTTGTAGGGATCTAAGCCTTATCCACATGGGCCTAAACTTTGTCACTACTATCCCCGATCCAGGTATAACACTCTTTACTTATGAATTCCCAGAAACCCCCTTTGGACTGTGGGAACTTCCTTGTAGCTTCAACAGTTACATGAAAACATCCCATCCCCAATGGATGAGAAATTGTTCAACTGTTTCATAAGCTCAAGCCCCCACCGTGTACAAGCAATTCCCTTCCAGCTGTCCCTGCCATTTTTACCTTCTCTCGCGCCATCAGATCCTCACAATCGGCCGCCACATAAGATGCTAGGATGAGTTTCACCAGCACACATGAACCTCTTGCCTTAGGGGAATTACCTTATAAGCTGTAGATCCGCATTAATACCAAACATTAATACCAAACTACAGTTGAAACACACTTGTGGGCTACCTAGTTATCCGATACCAAAGCTGCCAAGAACCAGAGCTATTGTTAAAATTATAACTAATTTTACCCTCTAGAAATGTTTTGTTAAGTTCTATTGACAAGTGTCTGTTTGGATTTTACTAGTTTGTCAGAACTCCTCACACCAATATGAACATCCTATATATCATGTACCGCCATCATCGCTGGGGCACTAGTAGACCCGACCATGTGTCCTGTTCTCTTTCTTAGCTAGTTGGGATGCTTTTCATCGTTACCCTTGCTAAAATGTATTAAACAAAAAAATATAAATAAACGTAGATACTGGCGTGGTCTCATCCCTCAAGCTTCTTTACAATGATCTAGTCACCTGGTTGGAAAGAATGTAAACTGGTTATTGTGTCAGGGTCCAGGAGGGACTCGTGAACCCTGTGGTGGACCTCTTGAAGTTCATGTTACAGTGATTGCACCTACCCCATCAGCTGAGAATGTAGGTGACAGCTAATGAGGAAAGTACAACTCCGGTTTTGGTTGACCTCCAAACAAACCTCATATGACAATAACCCAGACATCGGGACTGTGGTCACTGCATAACTTGTGCATGGCTTACCATCTGGGGTGTAATACCTGGAACCAGTGACAAAAAGGTTCTTAGCGTCTGGCATGGGAGCCTACTTCACCAGACTGCTGCTTGCTGATTCAAATTCTATCAAAGAAAGACAGTCTTGGCACAAACGTGGTTAGTATTATTGGTTTGAAAAGCTGTCATTCTCACCACTCTCATCCCCCTTTTCTTCCTCCTCATTACAAACTGGAGGAAGACATGCAGGGTTTAGAAGGGTGCAGGAAAAAAAAAACTGTGAAACAGCCTATGACACTTTTACCTTCTTATACACCTGCTTTCTATGTACATAAACTCCTTGGACCTAAAAATATACTTATAAACAAAGGTTATTACTCTATTCTTTAAAGAATGGTAAACAATACAACATTCGTGTACATTGGTAAATTGTCATTGACATTCCTCAAAACCGATAATAACTAAACCCTCTGGGGTTGATTTACTAAAGCTGGAGCACTGAGAATCTGGTGCAGCTCTGCATGGTAGCCTATCACCTTCTAACTTTAGCTTGTTCAATTAGGCTTTGATGATAAAACCTGGAAGCTGATTGGTTTCTATGCAGAGGTGCACCAGATTTTGCACTCTCCAGTTTTAGTAAATCAACCCCCCTGTGTCTCTTACTTTCACGTTTTTACTAAAACACAACACACGCGACACGTAAGAGGGCTGTCGCGGTAGGTTCAAACATCTTGTTACCACATACAAACATGAGACAAACATTTAGATACAAATGTGGGGGAGATATTTCATAGTTCCCAAAAACGAAAATGAAAAAAAATAAAAACAACCAGATGGAATGCTGCCTTCACTCTTTTAGCGATAGAAAAAGAATACAATTTGAAAAGCACGAGAGCATCTTGAAATCTTCGCATGGACCAGCCACACAAAGTTCAAAAACAGGCCTGTATATTTTTAATCACACAAACGTGTACTACGCATCCATCAACTCACTCAACATTACAGATTTCTGAAGCCACAGCTGAACTACTTCCAAAGTATTTTTATTCTGGGGTCTCGTACCTCCAGACATCAAAAGTACCTTCCAAAGGAATACACCTTACTGTACCCTCTGACCATATCTGCCAATCTTTAAGGGGTCTAATGGCCTTAGCCCCATACTCAGATTTCATGTATTATGCAGCTGTCTGACTGGGGTGCATGGACGACCCATTGCCCATGATGATTGGAATCACTTTTTTTGGTGAACTCTGCACTTTATTTTCGGAGTGGTTATGGTTTGCACCTTTATCACCATAATCGACCCCCGCATTCCGATTATTATACACGGCCTGAGCGGGGCTGTTAGCATACTACTCCTCACATTTATGCCAATACAATCGCGCACTGGAATTCCGTTTATTTTACACTGCCCAACCAGTCCCACGATATACAGCCTTCTAAACGTGTTTGTCCGACAACTACAAAAACACCATGAAATCCTCCGCTTATTTAAAACAATATTATGGCTTCTATCTGTACCTAGATATTACAACAATAACGTGGGTGCATCCTGTTTGCTCTCTACCCAAAACTGTATTACAGTATAAAACTACTTGATTTGATTGTAGCCGTAGTATAAAACTAAAAAGACAACTGGAATTAAATTTAAAACACTTTCAAACACCAGTATTTTCCCATTGTCCTTCCAAGCACAAATCTCATTTGCTTGTGTCATAGGACCCCAAGCTGCCCCCACCAACTTCCTGTGGATACATAAAATGCTGAGAAGAACTTCCTGTTGAATGCCCAGCTCTAAAAAACCCTCAAACAGGTTTATTTACATATCAATGTACAGGAAAAGGGAGGGGAGGATAAGTCTAGCTTCATATACTGCAGGCTATACAATACAAACCTCAGCTAAAGGCACAAAAGCACAAAACAAATAAAAATTAAACACACACCGCTAAAAGTACAAAAACTTACAGTTAAAGCTAGTCTTGTTATCCATTGAAATTCAGTGCAAAGTAGAGGTTTCACTCAAAACCAATATTCAGTACAGAAAATGCAATAGCTTCCTTGAAAAGTATGTAAAAAGTACAAAAATAGAATTCACTTAAAAGGAAATGGTGCCTAGAGAGAAGGTGGCAGCCCAAACCACATGACTACACACACACACAAAGGAAATTGGAGCAGCTTCCCCTGTAGGATGACCCACAGGTCCTCAAAATGGCCGCCAATCCACATGGTGACTACAACAAAAGCCAGACCACAACAAAATGGCGCATTTTCCCGCCAAAACTGAAATCCAATACAAAGGTGGCCACTTTTCTACTGCAAAGTTAACAAAAACTAAAAAACACAGCTCACCTACAATAGCTTACATTCGCTTAAAAGAAAACAGAAATGATGCCTAGAAACAAGATGGTGGCTCATGTCACATGGTTTCACACACAAAGGAATTGAAAATGGCCGACCGTAGCCACATGGCAGACAACAACAAAAGCATTCCCCTGCGCATTTTCCCACCAAAACCAAAATTTCTCCCCACAAAACTACGCATTTGAGATATTAAATGAACACTTACAAACATTTAAAAGTGTTAAATTTACGAAAAAGCACAACTTAAAACAAAATGGTAGATGAAATCTGGACCATAGCAAGATGGACGATGACAAAAGGACCACACTAAAACACAAGCACATGAAATGCAATTGTTGAACACTTAAACCATAATACAAACACTTTAGGCTATGTAAATTAGGGCCCATACTAAAATATAGGCATAGTCGACTAAACAATATTGGGTGGTAGAGTGGTGTAGTGGTTAGCACTCCCGCCCATCAGCAAAAAGGGCCGCTGGTTTGAATCCCAACCACAACACCACCCGCCTGGAGCCTGCATGCTCTCCCTGTGCCTGAGTGGGTCTCCTCCGGGCACTCCGGTTTCCTCCCATACTCCAAAGACACGCCGGTAGGCCAACTGGCCTCCATCCAAAATTGGCCCTAGGATATGAATGCAAGCCAGGGACCCTGGACTGTAGGCTCCCTGAGGGCAGGGACCGACGTGAGCGTGCGATGCACGTGCAGAGCCCTGCGCAAACCGATGGCGCTACATGGGCACCTCAAACAAATATGAGCATCTTGATGAGACACAATGCACAGGGACAGGGACAACTGCAGACACACACTCACTCAGGTCAAACTGGATGGACCGGTGTTTCCACTCAACCCCACCAACCATGTAACCATGTAATATATCCAAAAATGCCAAAGTTACATAAAATTACATAAAACATGAAATAAAACGTCTTAAATAGGGATGAGCCGAACACCCCCCGGTTCGGTTCGCACCAGAACCTGCGAATGGACCGAAAATTCGCACAAACGTTAGAACCCCATTGACGTCTATGGGACTCGAACATTCAAAATCAAAAGTGCTAATTTTAAAGGCTAGTTTGCATGGTATTGTCCTAAAAAGGGTTTGGGGACCCGGGTCCTGCCCCAGGGGACATGTATCAATGCAAAAAAACTTTGAAAAACGGCCGTTTTTTCGGGAGCAGTGATTTTAATAGTGCTTAAAGTAAAAAAAAAAAAGTGAAATATTCCTTTAAATTTCGTACCTGGGGGGTGTCTATAGTATGCCTGTAAAGTGGCGCGTGTTTCCCGTGCTTAGAACAGTCCCTGCACAAAATGTCATTTTTAAAGGAAAAAATGTCATTTAAAACTGCTTGCGGGTTTAATGTAATGTCGGGTCCTGGCAATATGGATGAAAATCAGTGAGACAAACGGCATGGGTACCCCCCAGTCCATTACCAGGCCCTTTGGGTCTTGTATGGATATTAAGGGGAACCCCGCACCCAAATTAAAAAAAGGAAAGGTGTGGGGCCACCAGGCCCTATATACTCTGAACAGCAGTATACAGGCGGTGCAAACAA
Organism: Aquarana catesbeiana; assembly: GCF_042186555.1. Taxonomy (NCBI): domain Eukaryota; kingdom Metazoa; phylum Chordata; class Amphibia; order Anura; family Ranidae; genus Aquarana; species Aquarana catesbeiana. The sequence goes on from NC_133331.1 coordinate 194,081,339, forward strand.
GACAGGGACTGTAGATTTGTTGTTAAGTAGAATCTGTTTGTAATTTTGAACGGGTACATTTTTAACGTGTTTAGCTCCAGCCAAAAAATCTTTTTTAAGCTTTTTGGAAAACATAGGGAAGGGTTATCACCCCTGTGACATTTGTTTTGCTGTCTGTTCTCCTCTTCAGAAGATTTCACCTCACTTTTTGTCCCAATGACAAATGTTTTTTGAAAATTTGGGGTTTTTTGTGAAACAAGGATTGGTGATAAAGCATCAGTGGAAAGGAGAAATGTTTTTCCCATATCAACTCTTACAGGAGAGAATTTCCCTTCCTAGGGGTAGATTTCATCTCACTTCCTGTTGTCTCCTTCCGTTTGCAAGTAGGAGTCGTTTGTAAGTTGGATGTTTGAAAGTAGGGGCCTGCCCTATATACTCAGCAGAAATTTGGGCCTTAGGTGTTGTTGTGGCCACAACACTGTAAGCTCTCACAGGGCCCTGCTGTGAAATATTAGATCAAGAATTGTGATTACATGCCCCTGTTGAACAAGGGCAGAAAAATTGGGCCTTTGGTGGTGGTGCTGGTGCCACAACACTGTAAGTCCTCACTCGCTCTTGGTGGGCGCAGAAATGGGCCCTGCTGTGAAATATTAGATCAAGAATTGTAATTACATGCCCCTGTTGAACAGGGGCTGAAAAATTGGGCCTTTGGTGGTGGTGGTGGTGCTGGTGCCACAACACTGTAAGTCCTCACTCACTCTTGGTGGGCACAGAAACGGGCCCTGCTGTGAAATATTAGATCAAGAATTGTAATTACATGCCCCTGCTGAATAGGGGCTGAAAAATTGGGCCTTAGGCACTGGTGCTGGTGCCACAACACTGCAACCCCTCGCAGATACTCTAGTTGGAATGCAGGAACGAGCCCTGCTGCAAAGAATTGCATCAAAAATTGTAATTACACGCCCCTGTTAAACAGTGGGCTGAAAAATTGGGCCTTAGGCACTGGTGACGGCACCCAGAACCAAAAATGTTCTTACAAGCTATCAGCGTGATCATTGAGGAGGAAGAGAATAATTACTCAGGATAGTCACTCAGCATCAGCATAGGCAGTATTTTAAGGGATCTGAGATTTCAAAAAAAAATATTCGGTTACATCAGCATCAGGTGCTTGGTAGCTGGTGGTGATCCAAGACTGATTCATTTTTATGAAGGTCAGTCGATCGACCGAGTCGGTGGACAGACACACCCTATGATTGGTTACAAAGCCTCCAGCAGCACTGAATGTGCGTTCCGAAAGAACGCTGGATGCAGGACAGGCCAGTAGCTCAATTGCATACTGTGCAAGCTCTGGCCAGTGATCCATCCTCAAGACCCAGTAACCCAGAGGATTTTTGGTGGGAAAGGTGTCCAAGTCAGATATTGCCCCTAGGTATTCCTGCACCATGTAAAACAGACGCTGGCGATGGTTGCTGGAACCGATCATACCTTGGGGCTGCGGACTAAAAAACTGTCTGAACGCAACGGTCAGACGGCCACTTTCTCCACCTCTCCTTCTTTGACTGACCGAAGCCTCAGCAACACGTTGTCCAGAAACAGGAGTTTATAACCTCCCAGTCTCTGGGAAGGCGTTGCACAAACCTTTCTGCAAGGCCTCCCGAAGATGTTTCATCCTCTGCTCCCTCTGCGACGGCAAGATAAGGTCCGCAACCTTACCCTTGTTACGTGGATCAAGGAGGGTTTCCAGCCAGTATTGGTCCTTCTCCTTGATACCACGAATACGAGGATCCTTACGCAGGCTTTGCAGGATCAGGGAGACCATGCAGCGTAGGTTTGCTGAGGCACTCGGTCCGGGGTCCTCTGGGTCACTAAGGATGACATGGTCCGCAGCCACCTCCTCCCAGCCACGTAGAAGTCCATGTGTTTCTTGGGACTGATCCCTTAAAGACTGCTGCTGATGCTGAGTGCCAGGCTCCACCTCCATACTGACACAATCCTCCTCCTCCTCGTCCTCTTCCTGTGTGATCGGCGGGCACGCAGGAACACTGTCTGGATAAAGGGGGCCTTGAGAGCTAAGGAAGTCCTCCTCTTCCTGCCTCTGTTCTGCCTCAAGTGCCCTGTCCATTATTCCATGCAGCGTGTGCTCCAACAGGTGGACAAGGTGGACAGTGTCACTGATGCATGCACTGTCACTGCTCACCATCCTCGTGGCCTCCTCAAATGGTGACAGGACAGTGCATGCATCCCTGATCATGGCCCACTGGCGTGGGGAAAAAAAAACAAGCTCCCCTGACCCTGTCCTGGTGCCATAGTCGCACAGGTACTCATTGATGGCCCTCTGCTGCGTGTGCAGCCGCTGCAGCATGGCCAACGTTGAGTTCCACCTGGTGGGCATGTCACAGATTAGGCGGTTCTTGGGCAGGTTAAACTCCTTTTGGAGGTCCGCCAGCCGAGCACTGGTATTATATGACCGGCAGAAATGCACACAGACTTTCCTGGCCTGCCTCAGGACATCCTGTAAGCCCGGGTACCTGCCCAAGAACCGCTGCACCACCAAGTTAAGGACGTGAGCCAAACAGGGCACATGGGTCATTTGTCCCTGTCAGAGGGCAGAGAGGAGGTTGGTGCCATTGTCGCAAACCACCATTCCTGCCTTAAGTTGGCGTGGCGTCAACCACCTCTGAACCTGCCCCTGCAGAGCTGACAGAACCTCTGCCCCAGTGTGGCTCCTGTCCCCCAAGCACACCAGCTCAAGCACCGCATGGCATCTTTTGGCCTGCGTACATGCGTAGCCCCTTGAACGCCTACGGAGCACCGCTGGTTCCGAGGACAAAGCACAGGAAGAGGCCATGGAGGAAGAAGAAAAGGAGAGGGTGGAGGAGAGAGGTGTGTCACAATCATTAGTAGTGGCATTTTGGAAGCGTGGTGGCGGAACAACCTCCAACACTACTGCACCTTGTCCTGCATCCTTCCCAGCTGCCAGCAGGGTCACCCAATGCGCCGTGAAACTTCGGTAACGTCCCTGTCCATGCCTGCTGGACCATGAGTCAGCGGTAATATGCACCTTACTGCTGACCGCCCTGTCCAGTGAGGCATGGACATTGCCTTCCACATGCCGGTAGAGAGCCGGAATCGCCTTCCGTGAGAAAAAGTGGCGTTTGGGTACCTGCCACTGAGGAACCGCACATCCCACAAACTCACGGAAGGGGGCAGAGTCTACCAACTGAAAAGGTAGCAGTTGAAGTGCTAGCAATTTTGCCAAGCTAGCATTCAACCGCTGGGCATGTGGATGGCTGGGAGCAAACTTCTTTCGGCGGTGCAGCAGCTGGGGCAGGGAAATTTGCCTGGTGCAATCTGATGTCGGTGTACCGAAAGCAGATTGCCCACAAGTACTTGGCTGTGACACACCTAATTCTACACCTTCATTCCTCTCAGTGCAGGTCTCAGAGAGGACTGAAGGTATAGTGGGGTTGGAGATCTCAGCTGATGAGGAGCAAGGAGAGGTCCTCTTTGTTCTTTGGTGTGGGTCTTTTATATACGCTTGCCAACTAACTGCATGGCAGGTCAACATATGTCTGGTCAAGCATGTGGAACCCAAGCGGGAGATGTTTTGGCCACGCGAGATACGCTTGAGACATATGTTGCAAATAGCAGCGGTGTGATCTGATGCACTCGTCTCAAAAAAGGGCCATACCAAAGAACTTTTTGAATAACGCGCAAAGACTGCAGCGCCCTGCACATGTGGAGCTTTGGGGTGTGATGCAGTCAGTGTGCTGCCCTTAGGCTGGCCCCTGGAGGGCATCCTGCCTCGTTGGTGATGTGCCGCCTCCTCCTCCTCTCTCCTATCAGGCACCCACGTTGAGTCAGTGACCTCATCATCCCCTCCCTCCTCATCACTGGAGCAAACCTGGCAGTATGCTGCAGCAGGGGGAGCATGACTGCCAGATTGCTGTCCTTCTTGGGCACCCCCTCTGTCCGTGCTCACGTTACTGCCTTCATCTAGCTCAGTATCATCATCAGAGCCTTCCAAACACTGGGCATCCTCCAGGAGCATGTACCCAACACTGTGGTCAAACAGTTCGAGGGACTCCTCAGGAGGACATGGTGGGGCTAGGGAAGGAGTCACTGATGACATTGAGCCGAGGGAAGAGGCCGCTGCTTTGCCAGACAAAGTACCCTGAGCATGAGTGAGAGAGGATGAGGAGGATGAGGACGGCTTGGTCATCCACTCGACCAAGTCTTCCGCATGTTGCGGCTCAACACGGCCAGCTGCCGAAAAAAAGGCCAAGCGTGTCCCACAGCCACGTGCTGATGAGGATGCACCGTCTCCACGACCAGCACTAGACACAGAGCCTGCTTGCCCTCTTTTATTGGCTTGTGATTGTCTGCCTCTCCTTGTTGG